>NC_133753.1:112366715-113063215 GCF_036562045.2 Rhinolophus sinicus | reverse complement strand
AATGAAATGAAAAGAATATAATGTATAAATGAAACTTCAGCATATAGCCAGTTCTGCCTCTGAAGAGCTCATTATACTAGTATGTTCTGATTTTTTTTGCTTATTTTTGCGTTAAAATCAGACTCTAAAAGAAACCAACAAACAGTATGCTATGGTACTATTAAACAAATGGCATTGCCCATTGAATACCATTTAGCTTGAATCAGTGGTAGTACTATTAATTTCTCCCTTTTTAATGTACACTTTAGCTAGCACATGACCCATACCACGAACATCAGTTACACCCCAGGGACCAGACATTAACAGCATGGGCTACGAGTGGTTTATTTTACAATTGCTGTGAAATAAAAGCTGAAGGAAATGAGCCACTGGTGAATTACTTGCGAGCAAAAACAACAATATTTGTATCACTACTGAAAAACTCCCTTCCAAAAGGTGGGGGGGGCAGGGGGAGGTTCAGGCAGAGGTTTTCTTATATTGGTCACACAGAAACATAGAGATAGAGGAGATTGGGGAAGTAAACAGTTAAGAGTCTGAAGTTCTTTATTTGCAGTTAAACAGAATATAGTTGAGTAGCTGAGATCCTATACCATTGCTAATTAAAGCACAATTTGGACACATATACACACATACATGCACCACAAATAAAATAATAAAATAAAAATTACTTCCAAATAAACTACAGTCCATCAGATCTTTCTTCTCATAAAAGAAACATGAATATGACTTCAATCTTTTGATGTAGGTGATCTTTACAGAGCTATATGAAGGAAGAAAATTAAAATCTCACAGCAGGTTCTTCACAGAACCAATTTATCCCTGTTTTTGTTCTTTTTTGTTTTCTTTTTTTAATTTAAGAATATTGCTTCTTGCATATCGCTTTTCTATTAAACTCGGTCAATATCAGAAATATTTATGTTCTCATACAAGATATGCCAATAGACTCAGATACTTTACTACACTTATAAAATATATAATTCTAACTCAATGTACTCTGTACATAAGGACATTGCCTGCACTAAAAAGACGCCCTTGATTTATTTAAATACAATGCTCAAATATAATATCAATTACTCCCAGCTTCTTGTTCTAAACTGGATTTAATCTGTTAACCTCTCACCTTCCTTTAAAGAGAGTCGGAATGAGTGATAGACATGAAAGAAAATGGGGTTTGCAAGAATAATACGGCACAACAGTATACACTAAAAGCAAGTAGACCCGTTAATTATCCTGCTTACAGGTTTACACACACACACTTTAGTCTGATTAACTGGATTGCACGGCTGTTGTTCCTTTTGCTGAAAGCTTTGACCTTTTACTTAAGTCCAATTTAACACAAGGAAATCATTATTCATTTCTCTCCCACTCAAAGTCTAGATGCAGATTTGAAAATGTTATTTATTGTCTGGCTGTTAGTCTTTAACGTGCAGCAGTTATTACTAAAATAGACAGCTGGCTGCATCGACCTATCCTTTACTGCCCCCAAGGCCACGCATACCTAATTCAAGGATATCAGATAATGGTATGTGGCATGATTTACATGTAGAGAATTCAGAATTCATTGTAAGCCTATTTATAACTACAGCACCTTCGATAGAGAAGATGATTTAATAGAGGTTGTAAGGGTTTTCTGACAAGAGACATTAATATTAGAACCTTTTTCCAAGTGCTGCAAACAGTGGTGCAGAGATGTAGCTCTCCTGAGTTATTTTTCATTGGTGACCCTTTTTCTGCTCATTAGCACTTACATTCCTGGGGTTGGGAAGCCACTGTTTTAACTCTAATTTGTATGTAATGAGCATATTAAATGCAAGGAGACTCTCCTTCATTAACAAAGCTGAAAAAAGGCTGGTAACTGATGAAAAAGGACATCTAGTCTCATAGAAATTTAGCAAGTCCAGTTTTTGCAGACAGTATTTGGAAAACCAAGGGTCCGCTCTCCAGAGATGGTCATGGTGGATGATAACGGTTCTGTAATGTCTTTTCAAAAGAGTTAGAAACAGGCTCTTAGCCAATACATCTCCCTCTGATAAAACTAACTCTAATGGAAGAGGTTGCCTCAGGATATTACTAAGAACATACAGGCTATTTGTTTACACCAACACTGCACTGCCAATTACTTCAGAAGACATTTTGGGATAGTTCAAGTATTAAAACAAAACAAAAAACACGTAATGCCATTTATGTAACAGTCATGAGAATTAACTACACATTTGAAAATGCAGTTTAATGAAGCATGTTACCAAAGACATCTTCTTTATTACTAAGACCTGGTTTACAATAGATTAAACAAATCAGCACCTTTGGTGGTGCATTATATTTTTAATTTAAAATGTAAAATCAGTGTTCTATTTCAAACAGCAATTTTCACATGAAATGCATCTCTAACGACTAGAATTGGTTGGTATTTATTTTGAAAAGCATGTATATTATAGCTTTACGGTGCAAGTTTCATTTGGGGATGAAATATCTCTTCTAGATTACTATCAATTCAAATTCAAGCTTTAGAAACCCTTAGATGGCATAATGAATGGCTTATACCTATGTACCAGGTTGGATTTTGATGTTTATTACATTTAACAAAAAGATCCTGAAGTCTGAATTTGAATCAACACCTTATTTTTATTTGGTTTCTCAGATTAATCAGTCTAACATAAATAAAATTGTTTTTTTTAATTCATTCATCATGTATAATAAAAATAACATCTTCCAAGAAGTCCTCTAATAAAAATAAAAGTAGTCAGTGGAAAATAATGTCCCTTCTACACCCATTATCTTAAATCCAACAACATCTAGCACTATTTCTATTCACTGTGCTATTTCTTGTTTTTACTACATGTATATATACCTAAAGGTCTTTATTTGGTTGCCTGGAATTAAGGCAGTGCAAATAAAGCACACAACTCAGACTACGGAGGCCCTATTTTGTTTGAACCAAAGGGAAATAAGACACTCCCATTTCATTTTGGCTCATAACAATTGGTGACAATATGCTTTCCTGAAAAATCATGGTTGGATCTATTTCATATTGTGTATAAACTTTCATTTCAGTTGTATTTTTTTTAAAGAGGCTAAAAGGCAAACACAACAAAGACTATCAAAACTAAGGCAGATGGTATGATCCTGTATTCTTGGACTTATATCAAACCCAATGAAATTAGAATTAAGTTATTTTGAAGGATACAAATCCTATGGTGTAGATGAGTGAATGGTTTCCTGTTTCCTCTTACTAACTTGCCATTAACCAATTTAAACTCAGTATGTAGAACAGTGTCTTCTCTCTTCAGGTTTTTTTTTTTGGTGGGGAGGGGAGGTTGACAGTTGACCATCAGTGTTTTCTATGAAATTAAGAGAGAATAGTCCAAATGTGGGCTAAAATTTGTGATGAACATGTCATGAATTGAACATAACAACTAGTGGCAGAAATGTAAAGATACATAAGACTATAATTGAGATTTATTTTCATTAGAGAGGAGAAATTTATAGTGTTTTCCTTGATTATTTAAATAAAATTGCATTGGTAATTAATACTTACTGAGCAGCTCCCATGTTCCACGTACTTCCTAAAATAATCTCAAATGATACATATGAAATAATTTAGAAAATCCCATATTCATATTGCTTTAGAAATATAAGATATTCTTACACTATATCCTTTTTCCAGGTGTATAACAATAAACCATAAACAAGAAAGTAACGATTACATTTTTTCCAAATTTAACACAGAAATACACCCTTCCAAATTAAAAACTAAACTTGGGGTTCTGAAATACTTACATTCTAAAACTTAATTTAGGGTCCAAGGAACCACCTTATCAGAGTCTTGTAAGGTATATGTTTCCAAAGGAAAAGAAGAATGCATATACTATACTTGGATTAGGATGTGAAAATAAATTATATTCAAGATATTTAGAGAAATGTTTTACACTTCACATTACAAGAGTCATATTTTCAATTCTCCAAAGAGATGACAACTAGGTTTATTCTTCTCAAAGCTTGGCACTCTAGTGTGATATATATTGTCAAGGAAGTAAGTATTTTCAACAATATGGTGGCAAATTTTTCCTTAGTAACTTTTATTATTTTGCATTTTAAAGGCCAAATAGTCATTTATTGGACAACCAAATATCCAGGAGAGTGGCTATTTATGTCAAAGTATAAAAATTCACTCAAAGAGAAGCTATCTTACATTGTTTCCTCTGGCATTAAAAGCTGTACTCTGTACAGAAAACAGAAAACAAACAGGAAAAGCAAGACTTCACATATACTAGCTCAGAGGGACTTGATAAATGCTTGACTCTCTAATTGAGTAATTCTCAAATTCAGAAAGAAAGATGCACGGCAGTAATTTTGCCCCTCAGGGACACTGGCTAACCAGTGGACACACTTTTGGTTGTCACAACTTGAGGACAGGAGTTTTATTGTTTTTCACAATTGGGGGTGATATGTTCCTACTAGCATCTATGGATTTGCATCTAGGAATTTTGCTAAACATCCTACAATCCGAGGACAGCCTCAACAATGAAGAACTTTTTAACCCAAATTGTCAATAGTGTTAAGGTTAAGACACCCACTTTTAATTGCATGTAATACTATATATTGGGAAAATTGAGTGATGTGTATATACAGCCTGTTTATTTTTTCAACTTCTTGTGAGTCTATAATGATTTCAAAAGGAAAGCATTTGTTTGTTTGTTTGTTTGTTTGTTTGTTTTTTAATGTGTTAGTTGGATAGAAGTGGGAGCTCTAAGAGTGAATGAATCTGCCCCAGTAGAGTGGCATTTATAAGGAAAAGAGTTCTGGGAATAAACTCCCAGGTAGCAAATACACAGAGCCAGCAAAAATGTCCACAGGAAGATTGTGAGAGACAGCATGAAAGTCAAAGGAAATAGAGTTTCACAGATACAAAAAATACCAATCAACAGCATCAACTGCTGATGAGGGAGGTACAGTAGCCTGGTGTTGAAAATGAACACTGAACTAGGAGTAGAGGAACAACAGGAAACAGAAGCAGCAAGTGATCTTTCCCAAGAAATTTAACAAACAGAAGAAAGAAAAAGCCACACTGACAGAAAAAGTGGAGATGAAGGAAAGAGATTAAACTTATTTTAGGATAGAGAAATAGTAAATACTTAAAAATGAGGAGTCCTGTAGGGAGGGAGAGAATTTGCATATTCAAGAAATGGAGAAACATGAGAGTAGATGCCAAAAGGGGCAAAGGAGATAAATAGGATTAAGTGTTCAGATAGCAAGTTCAGTCACCTAGAAACAAAGTCTATTTCTAGTTCACATGAATGTATGACTGAATTTGACCAAATCAAAAACACAAATATTTGAATTTTGAAAAGCATCATAGCATTAATGGTTACTATTGGGCTTTATGATTAATAATTTATTTTACAGAACCACATAAGCCTACATTTAATGAATCAAAACTGAAACTGACCATTATAATTATGTTTTACCTGAAAGCATATAATTCTTATTGAAAAGTCTGGTGAAGGTAATTGCCTGCAGGCCATAACGACAAAGCTTGTTGAACATGCGTTGACTTATAACCCTAAAGTTAAATAATGTATGAATAATTTTGCTTTCCTCTACATGCTCCATTAGTCTGAAATTTTTAAATACTTAAGAACTTTACAGTAAAACTCATTTTATGTTCAAACATAAATAGGTTAGAAAGCTAGGAATCGCTCTTTTATAAAGGAGATATTTAACACTAAGACTTGCTCAGTAATTAAGTAATGATAAATTGCACTTATGTGTAAAGCCAAGCTTGTTGACATTAACCTTATTTGAAATACATTGGTCACCTACATTTCTGATATGCATTATAGACCAATGACTGGTGATGAAACAAAACAGCCTCTAGAGAATGAAAGCTGTGTCTTTACTTGAAGCATTTGAAAGTCATCAAAATACCAGAATATACCTAAAAATATTTTACTGACGAGAGGAAAGACAAAACCTTGAATAATTAAGGGAAGGAGGTTTTCTTATTTTCATTTGTTAGGGCCATAGCTTTGAACAACATTTTCTGCATGAGTTCAATACTATCTAGTATCAAACATATCTGGGTCAAGTATGATATGGTAGCAAATATAGAGGCATGAAAATTCATATAAAAGTTCTAGAATAATGCATGCTAAACCATTAAGCATAGTTATCTCAGAAAAGAGAGAAATTGAGGGAGGAATCTCAGAGGAAATTTCACTTTTACTCCATATATTTCTGTATCATTTCAGCTTTTTCTCTAATAAACATGGGTTCATGTTTATTTGTATAATCAAATAAATAAATGTATAAAATTCTAAGACAAAAAAATATTCAGCCAAATATCAGACCCACAAAATTGTAGGTAAATCTAAAATGGTTTTTAAGCCTAAGGAGATTTGAGCAGTTTGTTACACAGATATAGATAGCTAAGACAGTATGTTTAAAGGGTCTTTACTTTTCTTCTTTTCCTTGAATTTTTCTAATTTTTCTACATTAATCATGTGATTCTTTGACACACAAATAAATTATAAACTGGATAAATTATTTTTGTCAAACTGAAAAACCTGAGAGAAGACGGAGCAGTTTCCAGCAGAAAAACACTCCACAAAAACAACTAATAAAGTTGGATATATCTATTTATAGTTAGACAGATGGTAGTTAGATAGATGATGGATAGGTGATAGATAGATTGATCCATGTATCTGTTGAATGATCCCTCAGATAGCTACAGAAGCAATGAAAATTAGGGGGCTAAAACTTTGTGCTACTTTGAGCTAATTGATTTGCAAGTATCCATTTCCTGAGGAATTTGTTGACATTCAGCATATGCTTGTGGCTGAAAACCTGGACTTGACCCAGGTGGAAGGTGTCTGCTTGGGGACAAAAAAGCAGTAGAGCTTTTTGTGGTACTATGGGAATGGAGTGATAAAACTGAGACTTTGAAGAACCTCAACACACAGCTAGTTTTCCCCTCAAGCTATTTGCCAAATGTTGAAGTACAGTACCATCGGATGCCTTATGGTGATACTGAAAATTTCTGAAAAACAGAGGAGAATTTTATGCAATCTCTTGGTGTGCAGATGGGAAAAGGTGATAATGCTATGTACATGCCAGTTGAAAACCCTATGGGGAACAGGGAACAGATTGTCTATACCTGCATTTTCCTTGGAGGGCTTTACCAATTTTGAGCACAGGACAGAATCTGAGTAACAAAAACAGAGGAACATTGGTGGGTCAATAGAGCTAAAGAAAAAAACCCAAAGACTAGATAGTTCAAGTAAAGGCTAAGTTTATCAGAGTGGATAAAAGTTAAAAACAAACTATATACTGCTTATAAGAAATATGCCTTAAATATGAAAACAACCTAAAAGTGGTAAACCTAAAATGGAAAAATATACTATTTATATGCTAAGCAAAAGAAAGCTGGATCACCATACTAATATCAGATAGGATAGACTGAGGCAAAAATATGTATATAGCTAGAGAAACAGAAATGTTTCATAATAATAAAGTGGCCAACACAACAGTAACACACAACAATTCTAAAGTTGTATGTTCCTAATAAAACATCTTCAAAATATATAAAGGAAACATCTGACAGAACATTCAAAGGAAAAAGAGACACATTCACACTTGAATGAAGACCTTAACGCACACTTCTTATTAATAGCTGATAGAACAGGCAAATAAAACCAATTCACAAGATACATGAATTAACACCAACCACAATTAACAATATGGACCTATTTAATACACATATGGAACAGAACCTAACAATGACAGAATGCACAACATTTTCAGAATTACTTTCATGTGAATTTTCCTTTCAGTGCTTAAGCTTACTTGATAAGACACTACACAAAAGAGAATATTGCAATGGCTAGTCAACATAAAAAAAAAGGTTCAACTCATTAGTCTTTTGGTAAACATGAATTAAAACTTCAATGCAGTATCTCTATATACATACCAGGAGGATTAAAATGGAAAAGATAGCCAATGTCAAGTGTTGACATGGAAGAATATGGAGCAAATGGAGCTCTCATATAATTTGGAAAACTGTTTGGCAGTATCTATAAAGTGGAACATATGAATACAGTATTAATCATCAATTCTGTCCTTTGTTTTACATGCCTCATCTCAACCCCCAACATTAAGTTACCAAAAGAAATGCATGCAAATATTCACCACCAAAGACATGTATAACAATCATAAAAGCACCATTTGTAATAGACACAAACTGGGGAAATAGCCTGGTATCCATCAACAATATAATGGATATATAATTGGTAGTATATTCACACAATGGAATATTATACAACAATAAAAATGAATGAACCGCAGCTACACACAACATGTATAAATCTCACAAACATAATGCTGATCAAAAGAGATCAAACAACTAAGAGTAAATACTGTAGAGTTTCACTTTTATAATACAATAGACACAGAAATGCACCACACAGATACCCTTGATGGAGGACATGCTGCCCCACCCTGAGAATGTAGTGAGCAGACCGCCTTCAACTGCCAAACGCTTCAGGAAGCACCTCAGCTACAGAGAACTGCCTCACCTACATCCAATGACTGATGGAGGCAAGGATACAAAGGCCTGGCAATTTGGACCCAAAGTGGGATAATTCTGATCAGCCATGTTATTTTCAGAGTTCACTGGGGGATGGGCTGAGGCTGGCCAAGTCCACCTTGCAGCTCTACTTCTCCCTCTGCAGCACATGGTGTCAAAATAGGAAAAACTTGTCTATGATATTAGAAGTCAGGATAATACTTACACTTGGGTTAGGGGGTGAGGGGATTATGCCTGGATGGAGGCAGGAGGGGGGGCTTCTGTGGTGCTGGTGATATGTTTCTGAGATCTGTTTCACTTTCAAATTTTACCAAGCTGTATAATTTTCCATATGTATGTTATATGTTGATAAAATGTATAAATACTTATTATAATACACTTTATAACATATGTTATACTTTGGTAAAATATATAAACATATGTATAAATGATAAAATGTATAAGTATATGAAAAGTATAAGTGTTTTTTATATGTGTTACATTTGATAAAATGTTCACCAAAACATAAATATTATATCATGTCAAAATTAATTAATTAATTGATTAAAAATACTGGATTAGAGATTTTTTAAAAATATAGGGAGAGTCATTCACTGACTACTCTGTGACTTTGGGTAAGTCTCAAATTCCCTAAGCTCACAATTCCTCAACTATAAGATTTTGAAAACACAACCGATTGTTTGGTGGGTTTTTTTTAAATTAAATTTATTGGGGTGACGATAAGTAAAATTACATGGGTTTCAAGTGTACAATTCTGTAATACATCATCTATACATTGTGTGCTCACCACCCAGAGTCAGTTCTCCTTCCATCACCATATATTTGACCCCCTTTACTCTCTTCTACCATCCCCCCACCCCTTACCCTCAAGTAACCACTAAATTATTGTCTCTGTCCATGAGTTTTTGTTTCTTTATTTGTTTGTCTTGCTCCTTTGTTGCTTTCAGTTTTATATACCACATATCAGTGAAATCATATGGTTCTCGACTTTTTCTGTCTGACTTATTTCGCTCAGCATGATAATCTCAAGACCCATCCACGTTGCTGAAAACGGGACTATTTCATCTTTCCTTACGGCAGAGCAGTATTCCATTGTGTATATACACCACATCTTCTTTAGCCAGTCATCTATTGAAAGGCACTGGTTGTCTCCATGTCTTGGCTACAGTAAATTATGATGCAATGAACAGCTTTATGGGTAAATGTTTTCATATTTTTTGGGTAGATACCCAGGAGAGGGACTGCTAATTCTATTCTTAATTTTTTTAGGAACCTCCGTACTGTTTTCCACAGTGGCTGTACCAATTTACATTCCCACCAACAGTGTCTGAGGGTTCTTTTTTCTCCACAGCCTCTCCAATACTTATTATTTGTCTTGTAGATGCCATTCTAACAGGTGTGAGGTGATATCTCATTGTGGTTTGATTTACATTTCCCTTATAGCTAGTGAAATTGAGCATTTTTTCATATATCTGCTGGCCATCTGTGTTTTCTTGGGAGAAGTGTCTGTTCATGTCCTCTGCCCATTTTTTAATTGGATTGTTTTTTGTTGTTGTTGTTGAGTTGTATGAGTTCTTTATATATTTTGGATATTAGCCCCTTATCAGAGGCATTGTTTGCAAATACCTTCTCCCATTTGATTGGTTGTCTCTTGCTGTGCAGAAGCTTTTTAGTTTGATATAGTCTCGTTGATTTATTTTAGCTTTTACTTCCCTTTCCTTTGAGATTAAATTCATAAAATCCTCTTTGAACCCAAGATTTAGAAGTTTATATGCTTGCTTCTATGCAGTTTATTGTTTTAGGTCTTATGTTTAGGTCTTTGGTCCATTTTGAGTTAATTTTATAACTGAATCTTATCTATGTCATTTTTACATATATTTGCTCGTTTTCCAATTTCATAACTGCTCTGAGTAATGGATAATTGAGTTTTTTATCCCCATTTTTCTGATGGTGAAACCATCTCTATAAAGACTTGGCAATTTCCTGGAAGTTACAAGTCAGTAAGTTGCAGACACAGCTCTAAAACCCAAGTTTTCTAGAGCTGATCTAGCAATTTGCTGGTAGTTTTCTAGAACTGGTGCCTTCAATATCAAAGCCAGACAAGGTGTTCCAGAGAAGTATGCGATTAAATATGCTAATGGCAGTAACCACCTGGGATGATAAAACAGAGAAAAGTGAGAAAATGTTTAGAACATAAGGGAATGGCTGATTCTCAATGATAGTTAAAAGAGAATTCAGACTTAGTGGTGTAAAAGAAAAATTAAAATTACTCAAAATAAATAGCCTAGTGGAATAAAACAAAAGCCAATAATTAAGAGCGCCAGAGGCAAAGAATGTCCACTCAATGTCCGCAATACCTATAATACCAATCTTACGATTGTCTTTTCATTGTAATTATAAGATATGATCCTTTCAGCCAGATAGAAGTGTTTCTTAGTAAATTAATGTCATTTATTCGTGTGAAAACTCAATGCTTTCTCCAAAGATATAACTCTTATACTCCATTCTTCTGGATAAAAACCATTCAATTCTTTTCAAATTCTCCCATTAGAACCATACAAACTCAAAAACAACAACAAACAACTAAAAAACAGAACAAAAAAACATGTCTTCCCATTCTTTCAAACAAAGGCTCAATATAAATTTAAGAAAGTATAAATTACACACCAACTTCCATCCAGCCTTCATCCTTGCAGTAAGCCCTGACTTCCTAACTTTGATTTATGGGCACATTTGTTTCTCTCAGGAATCTTTAAGGGACAGTTAGTTGGCCCAAATTCAACACAGTCATACTGCTTGCCAAATAAGAACAGTCTCCAGTGTGTCTTTTCATGTTTTGATGCATATCTTCTTTTGAATACTTTATAAAGGTTATGACTCCTTGAGTCATGGAAAAATGCCCACCTCTTGCTTGCACTGTCCAGTTATCTTTTACTCCTAAAAGATCCCTGCTTTGTCAATTAAATCAGTTAATTTGCAGGCCAATTAAATTAGATCAATCTGTCAGTTTTCTTAAATTAATTAAATTAGTTGTTTGGGATCATATTGTACCAATACCAGAACAGAATAAATCCAAAATCTTATGCCTAGAAGTAGGAAGTAGCTAAAGAAATGAATCATTAGAATGTATCATCTCACAAAACAATAAGATGCTATAAAGAAAGACAAAATCACAGGCAACTGATGCTTTTTACTCAATTTGGTACCTCTCACTACCCTAAGTACTTGGATTATATGAAATACTTATGAATAAACAATAATTCCTCAAGAAACTTTTCAATCATAGTTACATATTCCCTTTTGTATGTTCTCAACATAAAAATATTGAACAATTAAACTTCCTGTAAAGTGAACTGGGAAACTTATCAATCAAAAGCCACAATCATTCATCAATATTTTTTAAGGATTTATAGAAGCAGGTAGTTCTCAGATTTAAAAGACCCTAATGTTTATGTAAAAACTTCAGAATTCTCTTTGCATTAGATTTTAATGATACGGCCCCCAAAACTTTAGAGGTTAGTTGAAGTATCTGAAACTAAATTAAAGATTAAATGTTTTTTTTCATTTAAAATGTGTTTCATTCCAAATAATTAGTCCATTTGTACAAAAAAAAAGAGAGAAAGTAAAAAATAATAGGAAGTCTTTTTGAACAAGATCCATATTACTACTTCAACCATAACATCATTTTAAGTCTGACACTTTTCTTTCCATTTGTTACGTCATTATCAAATCAAATAACCATAAGAGTTTTATTTACCCATTACTGCACAATGCCACTAATTATGAAACTAGAGAATAAAAAGGAACACACTTTTTACCATCAAAACAGTGCCATTATACTAAGGCACTGTTTAATCAAATTCTTGACAGAATCCTTCTCTTCCCTTCACCTCCCTGCCCCATCCGAACCTTTCTACATATTCTGCTGGCTCAAGAAAACAAGTGGATAGAAAAGCCTTTTCTGTCAGGATGTCAGATAACTTACGACTCACAGTGACTAGTGATACTATGTCGCCATGAATGTTAAGGCAGGCACATGACAGAGATGAAGCAAACAATGTATTTCATAAAACCAAAAGGTGTAAATTTAGACTTCAAATTATAGGGACAATAAAACGTCATCATGCAGGTCTGAAATGTAAGTGTTATTGTGCTTATAAAATGTGCCATAATATTCAGAAGAGTGACAGATGGTGCAATGCACAGACGTACCATGTTTCCCCGAAAATAAGACCTAACCGGGAAATAAGCCCTAGTATGATTTTTCAGGAGGACATCGCCTGAACATAAGCCCTAATGTGTCCTTTGGAGCAAAACTTAATATTAGACTTGGTCTTATTTTTGGGGAAACACGGTAGCATGGTACCAACAGGATACCTAGCACACCACACTCCTCCCTCCGTGTGGATAAAAGGCACGTTCCTAACACATCCATTAATGTATTTTATTATGGTCTACAACCTCCTTGCTGGAGCTGTCTAAAAGCATGGTGTAGTGCTTCTCACAGGTTTGCTGAACTGTTATTGATCTCGGGTAAATGTTTACTCATTCATGTGTGAAGTTCAAACCTTTGTTCAAGTCTGGGCATATTTCTGTCAGCTATTTCATTACTCCAAACTTCCCCAGCTGTAGAAGGCAGGAGCGGCTGCATTTTGGCTATTCCAGTATAATGCCAGGCTTTGCAGGATTCTCTTCCCATGCTGCTGAAAAGAGAGATGTGGATTGCTCACTTCTGACAGATCTAGTGTTTGTGCAGTGTCATTCTCATAGAGAGTTACAGAAAATGACAACTCAGAAGATAAGCTTCTCCGTTATAACCACTTGCTGCTTATGGTACCAGCAAGTACCCAGACATCATACATGCTCTTTAGAGATGCTTTTCAGAGAAAACAAAACAAAAAAGACACACTCACACAGACTGATAAAATTCTATCCTTGAGAAAAGATGAAAGGAGGGCATAGAAAGGCTATATGTAACACTGTGTGGAAGAATACTAGCTTTGGGCAGCAGGGGAAACACCCAAGTAGAGAGTCCTCATGTAAGTGGAAGAGGTACAGGTAAAGGAATGTGCATCCCATGGAGTCTAAACACAATTCCGTTACGATTCCAAACTCCCTTTTGCAGACCCAGTAGTTTGTTCTCTGGTTGGAATGAGCATCTCTGACGATACTGGCAGGCTTCACAAGGGGTTAAAAGCACTGACTTCAGGAGTGGGTTGGCTGGGTTCCCTCTTCTGTCAGTGAGACCAAACTCAAATCTAGAGCTCAAGGGGGTAGGGGGAGAGACTAATAGATAGGTAGATGATAGATAGATAGACAGATAGATAGACAGACAGACAGACAGACAGACAGACAGACAGATATGATAGATAGATAGATAGATAGATAGATAGATAGATAGATAGATAGATAGATAGATCAATTGGCCTTTCCAAAATAACAGATCACATGTCTATTGCCACCCAATAACAATAAGGAATTGTGGTGATGCAGCTGAAAGCTATAAAGTACAAGTCCACAATTTCTCCTCCAAAATCCTCAGAGACAGAAGTATTTCAGCGTTTTGAAAACATAACATGGTACTGATATAGTTATGTGTACCACCACCAGAGGGGGTAAGGGTGGCCCTTGATTAACAACTAGTATAATTTCTACCATGAAACGTGTAAATGTTCACACAATTTTGGTTTTCAAATGAAAAAAAAGATTATAAATAGCCTCACAAGAATTCAGGTCAGATTTTACCACCAAATAAGTTTGCCACATTTCTAGGAAAACAGAAAAACAGTTTGTTTTTTAGGTCCATTTTGGTTTAAGAACCAAGGATAAGTGATTTAAGATTTTACCACAATTGTTCCTCTCATCACTTTTGGACCGAGATGATCAAGAATTGCGTCTACAGCATGTTTCTGTAGTACAGGCAGTCCCTAGTTTATAACATATGTGTCAAAAGTATCCATCAGGGGAGGTGGAAGAGGTTCCAGTAACTAGTGTAAATAAGTCTCAGACAAAGTCTGTCAGCCAAGCACTCACCAAAGTCAGATTGAATGAGGCTGGGAAGACGGCTTTTCTTCTACTGCTCTTCTCCACCCAGTATCCCAGACAGAGCAGCCCCTAAGTTAAAATGATGATCATTCAAGTGCTGAGTGGGGTGCTTGGAAAGGACGGATGGTCAGCCCCGACTTGCCACCTTTTGTCTCCACGCTCATTGCATTCAGGATCCTGCCTCTCTCAGGTCTAGATGTAACTTCCTTCTTCCCTGTTGTGTACAGACATCATCTTTCACCTTCCTTTCCCTATGCCCAGGAGCATATAAAGAGAGTTAGAGAGCTGCCCACACTCCTTCTAGCCCAGCTTTTTGGTCAGAATAACTCTTCCAATTCATCTAATGAGACTTATTGTTTTCACACAACCTACACATCTCTAGCCTTCCATCCTTAGTTTCCTTCTTGATGTTTCTCCTTGGATAATGCTCCCTCACTTCAAACTGAAGCTGAGCTCATAATGTTCTTCTTAAAACTGGCTGCCCTCCAGTCTTCTCTCTCCCACAGCCCATTAGGCTCAATACCTTAGAGGTATTGATGACTTCAATCCCTACTTTGCCCTCCAAATAGAGGGCAGTGAGTAAGGCCTGTTTTTCATTTGGGCTACATCTCTCTTCTTTTCCAGCCGATTTCTGAAACCCAGACCATTTTCCATCCACACCTAATCTACTGTGGACCTCTCATACAAGAGAGCACTCCATTCTACCTTCACCAGGCGAAACAACACACCTGAGTCAAATGAATTTTACTAAAGTACCTTTTCTATTTTATCCTTGATCTACTTAGAAAAGTAGTGTTGCAAAAATTTTTTTAAATTATTTTATATATATATAAAGTACAGCCCATTAAGAATTTAATAAATACAGTCATACTTTATTTATCCAATATCATTGCAGAATGAACTTTTTCATGTAAGCACATTTACAAATAAAAGAAAAATATATCTTAAATTTCAAAAATATTTAAAAGAACTTCTCTTGAACAAAACACGTGAAAATCTACTTTACCCTTTATTGACACATTACCCAGAATATGATAAATGAAATTCAATTGGTGCTTTATATTTCAAGATCATAATTATCAATGTTCTTTTTGTATTATTCTCTGTATTTCCCAATAACAACTAAAGGATAAGTTCCTAAATTTGAAGTACCTGGGAAGCCTTTTTGGGAAGCCTTCTCTAATACTTTTCTTATGTATATCCATAACAGCAATAACTAATCACTGCAGAGCATTTAGAACACACGGAAAATCTATGTAAAACATTTTTAATTCTTACGTTGTATCCGTAATATTTTTCTTGTCTGCTGTTAGATTACCGATTTTCTTCCGTTTCTTCATGTCATTAGTGTGTTGCTTCCAGCATCCCTTCCCTTCTTTTGACTTGCTGCTTTTAATATTCTTCTGTGAACTAAAATATCCAGCATTCCATCTTCCTAGAATTATGTAAAGATGCAGAAGCAAGTAGATCTATGGGAGAACTAAAATGCTCTGCTATCAGCAAAAAGACAGTTCTTCAGGTATAAACCCATTACTTCTCCCCTGACTTTGGGGTAGCAGATATTAAGCCAGTCTTAGAATATTTACTTCCTGAAGAGGAGGCTGTAGGGTACAAGAGTTGTGGATCTTGAGATTGGTCCCCAACTGGGTTCCTTCATACCCTTTAGGTACTATATCAGCAAAGCCAAGGGTTATAGAGACAAAAGCAAAATGTTTGTGACTCACTAAATGTAACAGTGAGATGTGCCACTTATATTCACCCCACTTGAGTCATGTGCCTGTGTACTCCAGAATAGGGAGACATAGAACATAAATTGGTCATTGGTGCGATGCAGTTGACTGGCCACCCTGGTCACCTGCCTGCTAGCCTCCTGAGTGTCAGGGTTAGCCTCCCTTTCTGGCATAGGGGTGCATTTGAGGGAAAAGCCTATGTATGGGCCCTGTGAAACAAAATTTATACAATGGATTATTGTAAAAAATTTATCTGTTGTGAAGAAAGATGAGGCCACTACAGGAAGAAATGCACACAGGCCCTGGAACATGGTACATAGCTATTGACCAGAGGGGGAAAATATTAAAGGGACAACAGCACATAATTATGGTTTGGATTATCAACATTGATCAGTTCTCTGGCTATATGTCACAATTCAGTTTGTAAAAACCTCAATGATCTCATTTCTCATACAATATTATATTGTTCTACCATACTGATGGCATCACATAGATAGGATTTGGAGAGCAGGAAGCAGCAGGTACTGCAGATACCTTGGATTGACACATATGTTCTAGAATTGAGGAGATAATTTTAAAGAAAAGTCAAGGCCTGACATCATATTGAAGTTCCTATGTATCCAGAAGTGACACGTTTTACCGTCTACTTCTAAGTGTCACAGAAATGTAAGGGCCTCTTTGAGTTTTAGAAACAATAAATGCCAGATTCAGGGATGACGCTTGATACTATTTTCTGAATAACCCAAAGGAGCATATCCTAGAGCAAGAGAAAGCTATCTAGTGCAAATAGCTTTGCTAGTTTTTCCTGATGACCGTGAAGCCCCGATTCTGCTTAGAGTCTCGGAGGCAGATTGAAATGCTGTATGGAGGCTGTTGCAAAACTGGATAAAGGAATCAGAGCAGTGACACCTGGGTTTTGAAACAGTTATGCTCTTTTCTTTTTTTTAAAGATGTCTGGCTGCCAACGGTCCTACTAGAAATTGAACACATGCCCACAGGGCAGGAGTAAATGGTACTTATGTGCTGTATACTCATCTGAACTTGGTGTTATCTGATGCATCAACCCAGAAAATTCTGAATGCCCAACAGTTTCTCATTACCAAGTATAAGTAATATATGCAAGATGAGGCTTGCGGAGGTCAGGAAGGCGTAAATATTTTGCATGAGCAGATGGATCCATTTCCCATTGTGCCTGCCTCACAGTTGTCTTTCCCTAAATCCACACATAGGGCCTTGGGGAAAAATCTCTAGGACTAGGAAGAAAATCACTCAAGCCTTGTTTGCAGATGGTACTTTATTAAATGTTGGCATCAACTGGAAATATACGATTGTAGTAATTATAGTCCCACTCATGGGTAGCCTTGAATGATAGGAAAAAGGGAGAAATCCCAGTGTGCAGAATTTATTTTTAAATCAACTTTATTAAAGTATAATTTAGGTGTAATAAATTCCTCAGCTTTTAGTGTACAGGTTGATGAGTTTTGACAAATACATATGTCATTGTAACCAACATCCCAATCAAGATACATAATTGTCTAACGCCCAAAAAAGTTATTTGTACTTGTTTGCCGTCCATCTCCCCACAGCCATCACAGACAACCACTAATGTGATTTCTATTACTTTAGATTAGTTTTGCCTGTTTCGGTACCTCATATAAATGAAATCACACAATATATACTCCTTTCTGTATGATTTATTTTGCTCAACGTAATGTCTGTACAATTCATCCACGTTGTTGCATGACTCAGCAGTCCATTCATTTATATGTTATTCAGTAGTATTTCATGGTATGTATATATCATGATTTATTTATCTATTCACCTAATATAGGTCATTGAGTTGTTTTCAGTTTTTTACTTTTATGGATAAAGCTACTCAGAATACTCACATACAAAGCATTTTATCCACTTGTGCTTCCATAAGTCTTGGGTAAACACGTAGACTAATGCAATGACTCAAATGATTGAGTCACCTATCTCTATAGCATTTAATGACTCACGAAAAAATTGCTTCTGTTTCCATGACATTTGGCTTTGCTGGTTTATGAGCCTTAGTATGCTATGGAACCAGGGGCTCGGCAATCTCAGGCTCCAGTCCTTCCATAACATGGCATAAAGTCTCCCTCCCACATGGAGTCATCTCGTAGAAGAGTTGGGGAGGATAGAGAGAAATCTGAAACACTGAGCATTTGTTAAAGAGACTGAAACTACCAAAGAGATTGGTCAAATTATTAGATGCACGGTTTAGAACAAATTCAACATGAAGTTACATTTATTTTCCTGCTCATCAGGTGGAGGCTGGTGAGGAAAGTTGATCATCAATACATAAAACGGAAATGTATGTATATTATCTCTGAATATATAACTTGTAGTCTGAGTCCACCTTTTGACTTTCACTGTAATAGTGTTCATAGGAGCACATGTAGGAGATGCTTACGTCTGTTTGACTGAAGAAAGACTGTTATTTACAGTGAAGGTGGGGGAACTTGTGTAAAGATACACAGATTTTTAACCTCCAAATTATTTTTAATCATGATAAAATACAAAACACATTGTCTGTCCAATGACCATTTATCCACTTAAAAACCAACCAGAGCACTAGAAAAATTAGAAAGTAAGCAAAAATGTTCATCCTTTTATCTACTACACCATATTATTCCATATATAATGTTATTTGATTTTATGGATGTTTTATAAATTACTTGATCTATTCTCTATTATTCAATCTTGAGATCATTTCCAATTTTTAAAAAAATTATAACTAATATTACCTTATTTTCCAATGCATTATTATTTTTTCAAATTTCTGGTTGTTTCCTTAGGCTAAATTCGAGAAGTGGGATTTCTGGGGTAAAGGATATGAGTAAGCTTAAGGCTTTGGTATTTATGGCCCATCTTCGAAAATATTGCACTAATATATACTTCTACTTCGAATATATAATAATGTCCATTTATTTAAACCCTATAAAAATGTTGGATTTTATATTTTTCATTTTTATAATCTGACAGAAGAAAAGCTATATTGTCATTTCAATTTGTATTATTTTGTTATTACATAGGTTAAATATTTTGCATGTGTATGTTGACAATTGTTATCCCTTTGGTGACCCAAGTCTGCTTTCAATGACAAAGTCACCATAGAAATGCATAATAATGATGAATATCATCCCTTTTAAATAATTGAGCACATAATATAGGTAAAATTTGCCACATAATTAGTGTACTAAAATGTGTGGACTCAGGTTATCTCTGCATGATGACCAAAAAGCAAACAAATAACACTGAAGTGTCAGCCTGACACTTGAAGATAATTAAACTTTTTTTGTTGTTGTTGTTGTTGTTTGTTTGTTTTAACAGCTAAGCCTGACATCCTTTTTAAAGTGGAAAATCAATTGTGGTATTTGAGATATTTTTAATATTGATTAAACCTAATATTCAAAACAATACCCTTTTTTCATATGAAAAGCAAAACTTTCTTTGACAATAAAGTTACAGTTTAATTTTTCAGGAAAAAAGTCAAAAAAATTCTGTTTTTCTAAGGCTTTCTTGAAATCCTCGATGGTTAAGAACTGAGATACAGGTAGAATTTGTGTCCCATGTCAAAAACAATTAAAATAGGAGACAAATATCTCTTTCATTTTTGTCTATAATATGGGCCATCATTTCAATAGTTTACTTCAAGTCTGATCCAGCCTTTGGTCACACCATTCAAGCCCAAAGAACCTTTAGTTACCTTGAATTGTCTTTGGATATCACAGAGCTGGTTGACAAGCTCTTTATTCTAAAGTAGAAACACTCATATATTCACAGTCTTTCACTTTGCTGTTTTTGTTTTGCAAACCCCAGTTTTTGTTTTAACCAAATAAGGTGTGATTTGGGCGGAGGAGGCTCTGAACTACTAAAGTAACATGTATATAAACGCAAATATGCATTCAAATTCCACAGCCAAACTCCTCATACTGTAACTCTATAAGCATTCACAAACATCCATCACAATTAGAAACTCTTTTTTATTGATAGAGGATCCATAAGAATATTGCTGGGTTTAACTACACAAACAATTACTGTGTTTCCCTGAAAATAAGACCTAGCTGGACAATCAGCTCTCATGCGTCTTTTGGAGCAAAAATTAACATAAGACCGGCCTTATTTTACTATGAGACCCGGTCTAATAAATATAATATAAATATATTATAAATATAAGACCGGGTCTTATATTAATTTTTGCTCCAAAAGAGGCATTAGAGCTGATTGTCCAGCTAGGTCTTATTTTCAGGGAAACAGGTATTAGACTTAGCTGTACAACAAACATCTATCAATTTGATATGTAGACAGGATAGAGTTTAGAGACCAACTTTAGTATTACAAATCCCAGTAAACTCTCACAGAGAAACAGAATGTAAATAATACAAATAACAATACTAGGTTCCTAAATAATTGAATCCTGTGAATTCTTCTGCAGAAGAAAAAAAGGTCAATGTGTTTAACCTGAGAAACATAATCAACAGTAAGGCTTAGAGCCCTTGAATGTTTTTATTGAAACAAGAAGTTAGAATGAAAAAGTGTAGGGTTTAGGGTGAGGCAATGATTGGTTGAGGCTAATCAGAATATATTCCTGAGTCACAGAAAGGTGAAGTGGACACCTGAAACAGGGAACAAGGTAGGTAGTGTTAGTAAGTATAAAAGAAGTAAATTAATTTGACCTTTGATCAATTGCTGAGTCAAAGATTAAGAACTGTCTGGTTTTTGTCTTGGATGGTCATTTGTTGATTTGTCACTTGACAACAGCAACAAAAAGGTACTGTTTTCATGAAATGGGTGAGTAGAAATAGAGCTGAGAAATAAGAACATGTTGTTTGAATTTACCAATGAAATAGCTATGTTGTGAAGGCCAACCGTCAGGGAGATACAGGGATTTTGATTCTAATGTTAATCTCTGGTTAACATTAGGCTTTGGGTGCTGTTAGAAATCACGTAGCTGCTGAAACTGTTGGAACAGGTGAGATCATTCAGGATCAGTTTAAAAAACAAGAACAGGTGAGGGTTAGAAAAGGACCTTGGCAAATAACAGTATTAAAGAGATGGGCCAAGAAAGAATTATCTATAGAAGGAGATTAAAATACAGTCACGAGAGGGCAGGAAATAAAGCAGAAATAAGAGTTGTTATGGAAGCCTAGAGAACAGAAAGTGTCAAGAAGATAAGGGTAATCAAAAGAGTCAAATGCCCTTAAGAGGTAAGGAAGATAAGCACTAAACACGTCCATAAGTTTTAGTAATAGGAAGCCATTAAATGTACTTGGCCAAGGGAGAGTTTTAGGGAATGGTAGAGGCGGAAGCCACAGTAGCACACTGAGTTGATCAGTAGACAGGAAAGGAGAAATGAAACAGATCTGCATGCTCTTTCATTTCTCTCACCCCCTCAAAAAGTCCTGTTTTCATAAGTTATAGCAATGAGAAAAGTCACCTATATTTCTCAGGGACACATGAAGAAGTGCAAATGAAATATCTAGTCCCACCCATTTGCCTCAAACAACCCTTTTAAGGTATATTTAGAGTGGAATAAGATTTGGGAATAAGAACAGTTTTTAAACATTTCCAGTGTGTTGGGCACTTCTCTCAATTCTTTAGATAAATCATCTTATATTAGCCCGACAATGGCACTTCTAAAGTGGATAATTATACCTGATTATGGGGTTTAAGATTTAGGCTCATTAAGTTCCTGAAGTACAAAAGGAAGCAAAATGGAAGCATGAGGAGGCCAACCCCCAGCTTTCTGGACCCAAAACCAATCTGTTTTCTACCAGAATTTGTTTCTTACTTCCGAGTGTGTCCTTCTGATATGGCCCAAGGCAGGGACAAATTCACAGACTGTCCCTGGGCTAAGGCTATGTTGTCATATTTCCTTAAGGCCATCATCCTAAAGCTGTCTTCGGGGCAGAACTCAACATCCCCTCCTTGACAATCTGCCAACATTCTTCTTTATGTGTCTCCCTTTCCCAAAATTCAGAGGAAAAATATCTGAAGGAACTCTGTAAATTTTGAAACTGTGAGATTGCTGCATGTTCCTAGAACTCATTTGACATAATCATTTTTAAATGATTTTACTTGTATTATTAACTTTCTTATGGCTAATTGTATCAACTTTAAATCATGTAAATGCTTGCTTTTTCTGATTGGAAAATGATATGATGAATGTGAGAAATTGGAAAAGTTTAGTAGAAGTTCTCTTAACTGATATCCACTTAACAGACTTCCTAGATTAATTAACACTCTCCATGTTCTCTGTAAAACATACTGACTAACGCCCAGGGATACAAAGTTTGCTTGTGGCTGGCAAGTCTATGTCTGGCATATTTGCAATGTCTCCTCTCACGGGTTGATTTGTATGCTTACCAAAATAAGGTTATTTATTCACAAACTCGATTATGCCAGCTGTACCTATTAATGTGTTTATGAAGTGTAATTAAATGTCACATAAACCAAGAAAATATGAGCATGAAAATAAAGAGCTATTGTGTCTATAAAAATAATTTGAGTTCTTTGGAAACACTGGCTAAAGATAAGTAATTAAAAACTGCTATTGAATTAAGTGTGGGTATAATAATTTTCTTAATCATAATCTACACTCAGATGGGTGTCAAACCTCTTTAAATCCTTACTAAAGAAGTCAAAGTGAGTGTGGTTTTTATAAGAAAAATATGGAGCTCCAGTTTCCAGTTAGCAGAACTTTACTAAAAGAAGAAAGAAAAAAAAAAGCCTGTATTTAGGAAATAAATGAACATTTGTTGGTTGAAAGTTTAAATAAAATATTTAGATATTTAGGGTATGTATGTGTTTTTCTTTTGATCGTCTAACTTTAACAGAGTTTAAATTAACTAACCAACTACCCATCATAATCATGGTTAATAAGAATCATCCATAATCTTACCAGCAGTAATGTTAATCATGATTATTAACGTTGTAGCATATCTCCTCCAGTCCTTTTCCTTCTATCCATTTTACATGGACTAGGATTAGATCATACTGTACACACAAATTTGTAGCTCTCTTACGTATTGACAAGCATTTATAGCAAGCATTTCCCCCATATAAATCATTTTTTTCTTTTCCAAACCTACTTCACTTTATAGTATTATATTGTTATAATAGACTGTTTCATATACAATAAAAATGCACAGCTCAATCACTTTTGCCATTTTTATATACCTATATACCAAAAGCTTAAATCAAAATAAAAACATAACCATTGTCACTCCCAGAAAGTTCCTCATTCCTTTTTCCAGTCAATTACTACCACGACCACCACCACCTCAGAAGTATCAACTTTCTGATTTTTATTACCATAAAATAGTTTTTCCTGGTCTTGGATTTCATATAAATGGAATCAGACATCATACATTCTCTTGTGTTTGGCTTCTTTAGTTCAACCTAATGTGTGTAAGATTTATTCATGTTGTTGACCATCAGTAGTTTGTCCCTTTTTATTAATCAGTAATATTCCACTGCATAAGTATGTTACAGTGAATTTATACTTTCGCCTATTGATGGACATGGGGTTCTTTCCAGTTTTTAAGGATGCTATGAGCATTCTTGTACAAGTCATTTTGTGAACATATGTTTTCATTTCTGGGTCACTGAGTAGATGTATATATTTACCTTTACAAGAATCCACTAGTTTTTTCAGAGTGGTTATATCGTTTTACATCCCCCACCAACAAAATGTGAGCGTTCCAGTTATATCAGGTCCTCACCAACATTGGGTAGTCTCCATATATTTTCTTTAAAACTGTATCCATTCTTTTGGATGTGAAATGGTATCTTATAGTTTTGATTTCATTTCACTGATGAATAATGACGTTGAGCCTCTTTTGACGTTCTGCAAACGTTTTTTCAGCAGCTGAGTTTATATTCTATGTTGTGGATATACTGTATTCACCTTCTCAGCTAGGTCTTTCCTGCCCACCCTACTTAACTCTCCCCTAATATCTTGCTCCAGAACAGCAATTCTGTGTTATCTTAAATTATCTCCTATCTATCTACTTACTTACACGTTTTTATGTTTCTCTCTGCTTATGTATGCATTAGTACAGAAATGCCATGAAATTAGGAATTCAACCTATCTTATTTACCACGACATCC
This sequence comes from Rhinolophus sinicus, assembly GCF_036562045.2. NCBI lineage: Eukaryota > Metazoa > Chordata > Mammalia > Chiroptera > Rhinolophidae > Rhinolophus > Rhinolophus sinicus. Next base: position 113,038,720 of record NC_133753.1, on the reverse strand, counting down.
CCGATGCGAAGATCAGTACTTGACACACAGGATTAGCACAATATTTGTTGAATGAATTCTCTAACCAATAAAACGTTATCTGATATTTCCCATGGCATTTCCCAGTGCCTCTTTACATACGTATTCCCATTCTGAATCTTCCTTCCCACACCGATATAGGAAAATAAACACGCTGTATTTAGTTCCTCAGAGGTGAAAGATACAGCAGAAATGCAGATGAGAGTCTTTCTGGTTTTCAGGTTTCAAGGTAGATTCTTTTTAACTCTTGGTAGAGAAAATAGGTTTGACAGTTTGTCTCTCTGTAGTGCTTTCTTATTGGTATTTTCCAGGCCACTTTAAAACACAGGCTTATATTATTATTGGTTCCACAGAAGAAGGGCTAGTGGGCATATTTCTCTGCTGAAATACTAAAGTAAGACCCCTTCCATGGAAAGCTCCAGATTTGGAAAAAAAAGCTGACTGGACCTGGAAATCAGAAGTTCCTAAAATTCCGCTCACGTGTTGATATAGAATTATTTCAGATGCCACATGATTCGTGAATGCTAGCTCCTCTGTACTTTCTAATAATCAGCTTGGATAGATAACTCTTGAACATAGCTACACCTGCAGAGAGGTGATTCATCACATTGCTTACCTTCTATGCCTAGAAGCAGATGATTTTCCTCAAACATATATATTTCATATCCATCCAATTTTCTTTATTTCTACTGCTGCCATCAGTCTTCACCCATCCTCTCTTACCCAAGCCACAACCATACCCTCCCAATGGGTCTCTCCATTTCTTCTCTTGCCCCAATACAATCTGCTCTGAACATACCTGCACAAATGATCTTAAGAGGTCATTCACATTATGTCACTCCCCTGTTTAAAGTCCTTCCAGGGATGTCCATTGCACTTAGAAAAAACTTCAAACTCCTCACTGTTACCTCTAAAATGTGGAAAAATACAAAAACCAACCAAATGAGAAAAATATGGCTATTTATTCTGAGTTTGCTATAGCATGGGAGTCAGCCAGCATCACCTGCATTTTGGCAGAGACTCAAACAGGCAGAGGAGTGGGAAAGTTTAATGGAAAAAGGGAAGGCTTGTAGGCCTTGTTGAAGGCTGTGGGCATGGGGACACTATAGGCAGTCTAACTGAAGTGGGGCATCCAATGCCATTGGTTACGGTGCATATTTGCCTTCCTCTGGTTGGTCCTAAGTTGGAAGCAGGGACACAAACTAGGGAAGCTGTCTGTTATTAATCAAGTCCCAGCCATTTGGGATTGTTACAGAAGTTATCGTTTAGCTTCCTGGATTGTCACTAAAGATAGCAATTTGGCTTCCTGCAAGTCTGATTTATAGCAGACTGGCTTCCTGGGTGTTTATTATATATAAGGGGTTGGTATCCTGGACAGATTGCTACAAGTTGTGGGGTCAAAGCTCTATTTTTATATATGATGTCAGACAATTAAGTTCACGAACTCATCCTAGAAAAAGTGCTACATACCTCACTGCTGAATATCACTACGGTCACCTTCAAAGTACTCCCCTTGAGAAGCAATGCACCGATGCCAGCACCTAGTCCACCCTTCAAAGCAATTTTGGGACTCATTTTCTGGAATGGCCCTCAGAGCTGTTGTTGTATTACCCTTGATGTCCTGAATGTCATCAAAATATCTTCCTTTCAATATTTCCTTTATCTTCAGGTAAAGAAAGAAGTCATTGGGCACCAGATCAGGTGAGTAGGGAGGGTGTTCCAATAGTTATTTGTTTACTGGCTAAAAACTCCCTCACAGACAGTGCTGTGTGAGCTGGTGCATTGTCGTGATGCAAGAGCCATGAATTGTTGGCAAAAAGTTCAGGTCGTCTAACTTTTTCAAGCAGCCTTTTCAGCACTTCCAAATAGTAAACTCGGTTAACTGTCCAGTTGGTACAAATTCATAATGAATAATCCCTCTGAGATCAAAAAAAGGTGAGCAACATCGTTGCAACAAGTTCGCGAATTTAATTGTCAAACCTCGTATGATCTGGCCACTGTCCATTTGTATATTCAACCTGTCAAAATCCCGTCTCATGAGTTCCCTGCTCTCTGCTATGGTTTTATCCTCTTCTTCTCTCCCCCATTACTCATTGGTACTAACCAAACAGCTTCTGATAAGTGCACTAAAATTTCAAACTCAGCCCTGCCTCCCAGCCTTTTCATGTGCCTCTGACACGGACAACTCCTTCTCCATCTTCATATCTCTGCTGAAATCTAACTTCTTTACACAGCCTTTCCCAGATCACTCTATTTAAAATCAATTTGCACCCTGGCTACGTTAGTAAATATTAACTATTGTTTTCTTCACTTCATTTTCAATTTTGTGATTATTCTTATTGTCCTACTTTTATTTCATCTCTCTGCTCCATTGGACTATAAATTTTGGAAGCAAGATACAATACTTGCCGCTATATTTCCAGTACCTAACAGACTGCCTAGAATACAGTAGGCCTTCGACAGAAATTTACTGGATGAATATTTAGTCTGCCATTCCACTCTTCTCATCTTGCTTTTAAAACCACTAAATTGGAAAGCTTTACATATACTGTGGACTTCTGCAAGAATTCAAAATATCATAATGAATATAATTATTGAATATTATTATACCAACAAGGCTAATATATTTTAAATTGCAGATATTCTCATCCTTATGCAATGGCTAGATCATTAGAATTTTTAAATTCTATTCTTCAAGTACTGTGCCTCTAACAGAATTGTAGTTCATATCTATGGTACATGCTGAAAATATTCTCTATGATTTATGCTACTCAATAAACTAACCCAAGATTTCTAATGGAACATTAACAATGAAAACGCTCTAAAGGAGATCCCTTCCCTAAACTGTACTTTCATATCAAACTCTCACTCTAAGAAAGGATGAGAAAACATGAGATTTTCACCTTGTGTACAAATATCAATTAGGATGCTGTCATTTCTTAAATCCAAAAATCAGAACACAGATTGATGGACAAGAAACTGAGGCATTGAAAATTAGAATATTGTAGAAATGTGTGTAGCCATCACATTTCTACAGTGAGTTTCTTTTTCCTTCCAGGACCAACGGTGGACACACAGTGCGGGGAGAGGGGCATATTATCCTTGCCATTATCCAATTGACCCAAGTGACAAGAAATTAAAATGTCTTTTGTAGTCTTTCAAGGGGATGGGGATTAGAGATGGGAGGGGTGAAAGCTGCTGCCTTTATCTTGACACCTTTGAAAACTAGGGAATCTATTTAATGTTGTGCGCATTATTCCAAAATGGTAATTACCCTGAAAATATATGATAAACACATGCTAATGAGATAAGCCAACAAGGGCAAAAAATCCACTTTAATAATGCAATCATAAGAGAAAGAGTTTTAAGTAGATATGGGGAAATTATCATAAATGTCAAGGCTCACAAAATATAATAAAAAAGATTGATGTGTTTTATACATGCTAAATCACTGATGGGGATTTACTATCTACACAAGACTCCCAGCTGACAGAAAAACAGGCTCACCACATAACAATAACTTCTGTAAAACATTACTGTTTAATTTTACATTTTCTCTCCTTTTACACTGAACTCAAACATCAAAAATATTCCCAGGCACTAAAAGAATATCAACTCTTTTGAAGGAGGTGTGGAAGTATTTTGTTACTATTTTACGAAAAAGAAACAATTAGAAAAGGTATCGGTTATTTTCATAGGCATCACATCTATTTCTCTCTCAGGAGTGAATACCCATATTTCTATTATCAAGACCATAGTGAAAACTCATATTAACTCAGTGTTTTCCAAGATAAAACCAAGTACAGGGAAGAAAGGGTTAAGCTTTGTATTAAGAAATTTAAACAAAAATAAAAATAGACACTCCTTAAGCTTTCTCAGGAGATGCCATTAAAATAACCTCAAAGGAATATAAGAGGGAACTCAACCAAGCAAGTGAGAGGATTAGAATGGGAGGAGACCATAGCACTCTAGAGAGTTCAACAAATTTCTGGAAGGCAGAAATTGGGGGAAAGTATGCTTATTAAAAGAGAGTGAAAGAACTTAGGAATAAGCTTAGGTTGAGGCTGTAATAGGAGTAGGATTCGGTCTTCCTGCTTCTTTCTAGAGACCCCAAGCTCAGAAGGAGTGAGAGGCAGGAATTAAAACGGGGAAGCTAAAGAAGTAAAACTAACATCATTTTCCTTCCCTCCCCATATGCAGAGCAACAGCAACCCATGGTGGTAATTTGTAGTCCAAGCAAATAATAAGAGAAATCATCTCTAAACAGGTTGAATAAACCGACTGGAGAAAATTAAGTCTACTGGTATGAGTGTTGACTCTGCATCACATTTTTAAGAAGCAAAAAAAAAAAAGTAAGAAAATGTCCCAGAGCCATGGAAAGTCATAAATCTTCACACGAGGGGGTCTTCTGAGTGCCAAGTAAATTCATTGAAGACAGACTTACAGCTTTTGTTTTTCTCATTAAAAACTAAAATTTATTTCAGGTTTGAGAAGAATAAATAAATTATGATACATTTGAGACTTGGTTATAGACATAAAAATGGATCTCAGGCTGGTTCTGGATCTTGCCACTGGGTTAAGTTGGAGGTTCATTCTGCAGGTTAACACCTTAATGCTTACCATCTTTAACATAATATTCATACATTGAGTAAAAGTATCCCTAAAAGAACTAATCCAAGGATAAAAGTTATCCAGTCTTCAACTGACAAAGCCATTCTAACAGTAAGCATCAAATATCCTGATATAAAGACTACGGTGACTGACTCTGGGTGATGAACACACAATGGGATTTATAGATGATGTAATACAGAATTGTACACCTGAAATCTATGTAATTTTACTAACAATTGTCACCCCAATAAATTTAATAAAATTAAATTTTTTAAAAAATAAATAAAATAAATATAAAAATAAAATCAGATTACAGAGAAAGCCAAAAAAAAAGAAAAAAGACTACGGTGCATTCACAGCACCAAGTCCAGAAATTTCCTCAGCGCTGCATCATTTGCTAAGATAGTATGTAAATGAGGGGCACAGAAGATTCAGGCTATGGTGGATTCTGGCTGGTATAAAAAAAAATTCTCGAGCAAAGATCAAAAAATAGATTCATGAGCAAGAATCCTGTTATAAAAAGCTGCTATTAGGCAATTAATTAGAAGATGTTTTGTTTTAAATGTCAGAAATTCAAGGGTAAAGAAATAGAAGATACTAAAAGTTTCCAGAGCAGAGTTTGGGGAAAGAGAGTACATGCAAAAAACAACAACAAAAAAAGAACAAGAATAAGAATTAGGGTGGAATTAGATTTCTCATTTAGAAAGCTTTATACAAGAAGACAATGGGGCAGTATTTTCAAAGAACTGAGGAAACGTTATTGTGAACTAGACTCCCAGACCAGCTGTACTATCAATCAAACATGAGTGCTAATACAAGGCATTTTCAAACATATTAAGAGATATAAGACTTCTTGCCAAGACTGTTTCTGAGTTACTTGAGAACATATTGAAATACACAAACTCAGTCAAAATCAAAAAAAGGAAAATGTGAGAGCCAAGAAACGCTAGACAGAGTACACTAAATATAACCTCACGCCCTTTAAAATAGAATAAGTACAAAACACAATTGGTCAAAATTATATCAAGAAAACAGCACCAAAAAGGTCTTCAAAAAAAAAAAAATGTATGGGATAAATGCCATTCCATAGATAGAATGATTAAGAAACTGGAAGTGATATGGTGACTAAGGTTTATTTTTCTTTCAACAAGAAGAAATGAAAGGCAATTAGAAACTCCAGGGAAATACACATGCCTACATGCACACATGCATACACACACACACACACACACACACACACACACACACACACTGAAGTCTATATGGCATGATTTTCAGATTCTGATGGCATGTAAGAAAGAGAACTCATTTGGACCTTAATGCTAGAAGTAGTCTTTTTCAAGTTGTACAAGGGTCATGATATTGGATTAGTTGAGAAAAATATAATTCTAGCATATCTTTCAGCTTTCAATAAAATAATATTTATATAGGCAAAATAGTTTAATTCAATTTATTATCAACTCTTAGAATCTAACTATAGAGGAAGCACATATAACTTAATTAAGCACACAAAACAGAATGTATAGGCTATCATCCTTGATACTCAAAAAAATAAAAGGTAGAGCTGTCAACTGCTGGAGGCAAACATGGAGTGATCTAGATGAAGGCAAAAATAAAAAAATATATCAACTTACCTATTAAGAAGTCAAAATTAACTGTTGACTAATAAAAGAAGAAATCATGCTTTTGAGTATATTATTTAAAACTACAACAATACCAGTAAAATAACTGAAAATAATAACAACGCAGAGGAAGAAGTAGTGGTGCATAAATTTGATAAATTGAGAACTAGTGAAATATTTATATTATTAAGACTTACATGATGTACCACCCACCATAAAACTAAAGACCAGAACAGCCAAATGGGGCACTGCTATTCTTGTTTTCAAGCCGCTGCATCAGACACCATGTGTGCACAGGCTAATAGATGCTTGGCCTCACCTTTGTCTCCAGCTGTGCCCTGCTGATCAGGCTTCAACTCATTTCACACTGGTGGCTCCTCACCTGCAGTGCACGCCACCTGCATGGCTTTTCCTTGATCCTCCAGGGCTGGTGTGATGCCACTGCAGAGCAGCATGCCAGGGGGAGGCCGTCCCATGCATCGATGTGCAAACTGTGGAGTGTGGACGTCATGGTCAGTGCTTCTCCAGGCAATCGCCGGACATGTCATTCTGAGAGGCGTTCTGTACACTCCTCATAAGATTTTGTGTGGTCCAGCTGCAGCTGCCCGCAGTAGGGACCAACTCACTAACACCTTTATAATAACTTTTCTTCTTTCCTTTTTAAACCTTCCCACTCTCTCCCTTCTCTGCATGATTACCTCCCAAATAACCCACCTTCCCAGAGGCCCTTATCAGAATCAACTGACATCGGGAATCCAAGCTAAGACATCTCTTGTGCATCCCTTGATTTTGTTTGTTTGTTTTTGCCATATGTATGCATTAATTTTATTTTAAAATTCTTCTGAATATGCACATTATTTGCTTTAGGTCATGCACTCCTCTCATAATTGTCACATGCAAGGACAAGTCTTAATTTCCCTTCTCTGGAATTCATGGACTTGTCCCTATATGCTTAAAGTGAGTTCTCCTATCAAAGAAGATGCTACATTTAGAATCACAGCAGAGAATAACAATGAACATATAAAATTCTAGTTGGTGGAGTATCAAACTTGGAAATATAAAGGCAAGAAACACAATTTGGAACTGACAACAGTCCCAGGATGACTGAGCCGGAATCTTTTTCTTCTTTCTATAAAATAGCACAATAATGTTTACTTCTCAGGAAACTGAAATGAGTTTTTAATGATTTTCAAGTACTTCTTGAGGGCTTGAGTGCTGAGCTTTCACAATATATTATATATTTAAACTAGTCACAGTTCTCAAAAGGCTAGTGACTAGGAAGTGCCCTGAGCAAAGTGTGAGAAGATATGAATCCTTGATTCACTTCCACCTCATTTTTGTTATAATATTTAGGCAAGGAATTTAAACTTTCTGAGCCTCAGTTACTTCATCTTTAAAACAAAGATAATGTTAGCTCTGCCAAATTTCAGGACTTAAATATAAGAAAAAGTTAACTTACGAGTAAGAATCCAAACTTTCAGCTCCCCTGTAAAAGCTAGGAGATATGGCCACCTGCACTGTAATCTAGAATGGCACCATTTCCAGAGTTGAGTAAACTATTTTCGTCTTAGACAGGGCACGCACCCTCTAATCTATCACTATGTCCACTACTCCCTCCTGCCTCATACCTGGTCCACTTCACTTATTTAGATTATCAGTTTGATCTTTGTAACAGTTGTCTTTGAAGCCATTATTCCAGCATCAGGCAAAGGGACAGATAAATGCTCTCTCAATTAAAAAAAAGGAAAAATTTGCAGGTTGGAAAATAAAGATATAGAGCCAAAGAGAAGACAAAAAGGGAATGTTAGAGGTTCCTGAAACACGGTTGAATGGTACTGGAATAGAAGACCAGAGAAAATTCCCTGCTGGATGGAATACTGTAAGGAATTTCAAGATCAGGCATTACTAATGTAATTTTCACATTTTTCTGCTGTGCTGTGCTATGCTATGATGTGATATAACCCTGTGCCAAATATGGCCCCTGTGGAGAATACTGCTAACTGTTCCCCATATCATTTCCTCCTCCAACATTAAAAATAACTTTTAGCGTGTTTGGGTTTGTGTTTGTTTGTTTTTTGTTGTTTTTTTTTTTTCCTTTTTTCCTTTCCAGCTTTACTGAGCTAAAATTGACACATACCATTGTATAAGTTTAATGTGTACGATGGGATAATTTCATACACATAAATGTTGTGAAATGTTTACCACAAAAACACTAGTCAACTCATCCTTCACCTCCCTCACAGAATTATACTGTTATTGTTGTTATGATAAGAACATTTAAGACCTACTTTCTTAGCAAGTATACAACACAACATTTTTAACAATAGTCACCAGGCTGTACACAGTATCTCAGAATTTATTTCTCTTATAACTGGAAGTTTGTATCTTTTTGTCCAATGTCTCCCCTTTTCCACACACCCTTCCCCCAGTCTCTGGCAACCACCATTTATTTGACTCTCTGCTTCTATGACTTCGGATTTTTTAGATTCCACATATAAGAAAGATTATACCGTATTTGTCTTGTCCTGTCTGACTCATTTCACTCACTGCCCTCAAGCGTCATCCATGTTGTCACAAATAACAGGATTTCCTTCTTTTTATGGCTGAAAATATTCCTTTCTGTGTGTGTGTGTGTGTGTGTGTGTGTGTGTGTGTGTGTGTGTCTCACATCTTCTTTATCCATTCATCTCTCATATCTTGGCTATTGTGACTAATGCTACAATAAACATGGGAGTGCAGATATCTCTGAAAGATCCTGATTTCATGTCCTTTGGATGTACACCCAGAAGTGGGATTACTTCATGTCATATGGTAGTTCTAATTTTTAATTTTTGAGGACTCTCCATACTGTTTTCCATAGTGGCTGTACCAATTTACATTCCCACCAACAGCATTCAAGGATTCCTTTTTCTACATATCTTCACCAACTCTTGTTATCTCTCGTCTTCCTAACACAGCTAGTCTAACAGTTGTGAGGTGATATCTCATTGTAGTCTTGATTTACATTTACTTGATGATTAGTGATGGTAAACACCTTTTGGCCATGTACCTGTTGGCCACCGGTATGTCTTCTTTTGGAAAAATGTCTGCTCATTTTGTAATCATATTTTTTTCCTGTTGAGTTGCATGAGTTCTCTCTTTACTTTAGATATTAACCCCTGCAAATATTTTCTCCCATTCCACAGGTTGCCTTTTCATTTTGTTGATTGTTTCTTTCTCTGTGCAGAAGATTTTTGTTAGAGGTGGTCCAACATTGATTTTTGCATTTCTTTTTTATGCTTTTAGTATCATATCCAAACAATCATTGCCAAGACCAATGTCCAGGAGCTTTTTTCCCTATGTTTTCATTTAAGAGTTTTAAGACTTCAGGGCTTATGTTTAAGCCTTTAGTTCATCTCTAGTTAATTTCTGTCAGTGGTGGGTTTTACTTCATTCTTTGGCATGTGAATATCCAGTCTTCACAACACCATCTATCGAAAAGACTATTCTTTCCCCATTGAGTAGTCTTCTTTTTCTAGTTCCTTGAGTTGTGAAGTTAGGTTGTATATTTGAGATCTTTGTGGGGGATTTTTAATGTAGGAAATTATTGCTATAAACTTCACTCTCTTAACTGCTTTTGCTGCAGCCTGTAAGTTTTGGTATGGTATGTTTCCATTTTCCTTTATTTCAAGATATCTTTTCTTTCCCTTTTAATTTCTTCTTTGACCCCTCGGTTATTCAGGAGTGTGTTGTTTAATTTCCACATATTTGTGAATTTTCCAGTTTTCCTCCTGTTATTGATTTCTAGTTCCATATCATCATGATCAGAAAACATAATTGCTATGATTTCAGCTTTTTTAAGCTTGCTAAGATATGTTTTGTGACCTAACCTATGATCTATCCTGGAGAATGTTCTGTCTGCGCTTAAGAAGAGTGTGTGTCCTGCTACTGCTGGGTGGAATAGAGCACTTAGGTTTTTACTTAGTACATGGCCACCCAGAAGAACTATTTCCCAGTTTTACTTATAGCTATGCATGGCCATGGGCTTAAGTTCTAGTCAATAGAATTTGAGGGGTAGTAATATGTGTAATTCTGGGGATATACCTTTAAAGGGAAGGAGGGTATCTCATCGCCCAACTCTCCCAATATCCTGATGCCCAGAATGTGGACAAAATAGCAAGGTAACCTGGACCACAACAACAAGGCTCACACATCATGGATGGTGGCGTCGGAAGATAGCAGAAAGCTGTGTCCCTGAACGACCTTTTGAAAAGGTGCCAACATGCTAAGACTCAGGCCATTGGCCTCCAGGTTTTTACAAACCCAGAGAAGTAAACTTTTATAATATTTAGGACATTGTTAATGCGGGTCTCTTATACACATCTAAGCTTATACCCTAACTGATAGGTCCTGAAATTCTTCAGTAAAGTCTTGGTCACATAATATGAAGGAAAAGAAGTTCACTATATGATTAATTTGTTTTGCAAGGAAAATGAAATCTGCTGCGGTAAATTATTTATTACATATATCTTACTTTACTCTCTTTGCTTCATATCTATAGTACTTCTTAGGACGTTATCACTTTAATAATTAAAATACCCCTTGTGAGGTTGACGGTAATTATTATCAACCTGGCATCATTATATAGAATGAAAATAAAAATACAAGTAAATAGCAGATGATAATCTTTCCTGTTGTAACATCAAGACCACAGCAGCCACATGACAGTAATTAGTCAATACATATTTTCAGTCCATGCCTCACATTCACATTGTGTTGGGGCATTCCACTAAAGAACTGAACAGTTTTTCAGACCATGAAAAATTGCATGATGAAGCACAATGGAACTATGGCTTAGCACATTCCAGTTAGACTTTGGACTCTGATAACCACCATTTCTTGTTTTAGATTCTCTTATTGGCACTCTTACTGTCTCCTCACTGGCATACCATCCACGCTCTCCCCAACACTATTATTTCACCACACACCACACACCACACACACACACACACACATGCACACACACACACACACACACACACACAAGTGGTACTTTTGACAGTGGAGACTTAGAGGGATCCGTCTAGAAGAGCAAAAGTAGAGAACTGGCTGCCTAGAACGTCTCTAAGTTTGAGATTCCCATTAGGTACAGGCAAAGGTAACCTAAGATTTCATTGCAATTGTCCTACCAAGGGCATAAATGAGACAAATTCCTGGAAGTCAGTCTATCCAAAATCAGAGAAGAGTTCATCTGACAAGAACATCTCTTTGTTAACCCTTGTATACTGTTGGTGTGAAAATAAACAGGTATAGCCACTATGGAAAATAGTATAAAGTTTCCTCAAAAAAATAAATAAATAAAAAGAGAGAATTACGATGTGATCCAGTAATCCTACTCCTGGTATATAGCCAAAGGAAATGAAATCAGTACTCAAAGAGATATCTGTACTCCCATACTTGTTGTAGAATTATTCACAATAGTCAAGATATGGAAACAATCTAAGTGTCCATTGATGGACAAGTGGATAAAAATGTGTTTTTTACACACACACACACACACACACACACACACTCACACACACACACACGAAATATTATTCAGCCATGAAAAAGAAGGAAATCCTGCCATTTGAGACAACATAAATAGACCTTGGGGCAATATGCTAAGTGAAATAAGTTAGACAGAGAAAGACAAATACTATGTGAGATCACTTATATGTGAAATCTAAAAAAGCCAAACTCATAGAAACAGTAGAATGGAGGTTTCCATGGGCTGGGGGTTGGGGAAATTCGTAGATGTTGGTCAAAGGGTACAAACTTGCAGTTAGAAGATGAATAAGTTTTGGGGATCTATAAACAGTATTGTGATTATAGTTAATAGTACTTATACACTTGAAAATTGCTAAGAGAGTAAATCTTAAACATTCTCACTACATAAAAGAAATGATATGTGATATGATTAAAGTGTTAGCTAATGCTACAATGGTAATCATATTGCAATATATGTGTATGTATACCTTAAACTTATACAATGTTACATGCCAATTATATCTCATTAAAGCTGGGGGAAAAGAATATCCCTGTATCATTTATTTTCTAGAAATCAATGTTAAGTAAAGGGTAAAAGAACAATAAATCCTAGCATTCAATGATTCTAAGATTTCCAAAACATTGCCTCTTTATACCAATCCAGCCTTAAATATGTTAATTTTTATGTCAATGTTACAGATATCTTAGATAAAACATGAAATGATACACATTGGGGAAAAAAGAATTTAAAGGATCTCATTTATATTTACATCAATAACAAAATATAGTCACATAGAAAAAGGGAGATTCTAAAATACTTCCCAAGGAGTTATACAAAGGTAAGGAGTTAGAGAATGGTGGTTGCAAGAGAAAAACATTATTTCCAATTTTCCACTCTTTTCTTCCATTATGTCAATTTTTTAACTTCTAAATATGCTTTCAAAACTCTTACTTTTATCCAGCTAATTCAGTTTTTCAAAATTAATTCATGTATCAAATAATATGAGAAAAAGATTAACATGACAAATTCTATTTCACTCCTCAGCTATTTGTTGCAATTTTAGTTTCCATATGAAACAGCAATATCTAGACAGTCTTACTCATAAACACGCATAAAATTTATTAGCTCTTAAATATTTACAGTTGGCCCTCCCTGAAAGGAGCTAATGAGCAATTAAAGAATATCCATGGAGATGGAGGAAATGGTCACTTTGGGAGGAATACTGATGATACTAGGTAATCAAGACTCAATCCCGGGGTGAGAATAATATTTGTGACTCAGGGAAACTGGGCATATGGACTTGACATTGAAATAAATATTAACTCTCTATGAGTCATGTAGTGAACTTGCTCTCTAGAATGTTTTCAGTAACCTGCTCTTTCCCCATTGCCAGCGGTTATAGTCAGATAATATAAAGGCTATAGGAAAATGCAGTGATAGTCACATCTTTTCTTAATTTCCCTTTAGGTCATAAATTTCTGAAGAACAGAAACAATGTCATTTCCATTTATGTAAAATCCCTTCAGTCATAGCACAATGTCTTCCTCTCAACGGATATATTTCTTTCGGTGTATGAATTTTCTCAGATTCTTAAAAACATTTTCTCTTACTGCACTGTAATCATTCCTTCTCTTTAATGTTAAGAAACAAATATAATTTTAAAGCTTCTTTTATATGGATTTTTAGGGAAAAGTATACAATAACAAATGCAGAAACAATAGGTATGATACTGTGTAGAATAATCCTATTGCTTTTCTTTGTTATTCTCAGTAGAATCCTAGACTTTTTATCCCCTTCCCCCCCAAAAAAAAAAAGAAAGAGAAAACGCTTGTTTCAAATTATGTGTTTTGTGTTTGTCTGATAAATACAAGGAGCATGTCTTGTAATTACTAACATAACTCTTTCATGGATCTGAAATTTGAATTGACTGCGCTAGATTCAGAGTCTGTTCCTGAGAGTCTGTATATATTTGTAAGAGATTAAAACACCTTCAGATAGAACAAGTTGAATAAACATTCTGACTTTAAGAAAATGAACACGTCAAAAGCTATATTAAAATGTTTGATTTATAAATTCAGCACTGTGATTTTTTTGAAATCATTAGCAGAATATACTACATTATCTTGTCAATAATATTACTAATGTATTTTGTAACCAAGATCTAGAATTTTAAGTAAAGGGAAAAAAAGCAATATCTCCTCCTTTTTTTATATTCATTTGTTATCTTTGAAAATACCAATTGAAAAGAGCTTTATTGATACAAACCCTAAAATAATTATTTATCTTGAATTTCTTGTTTTTATTTAATGAAATGAGCAGGGTATGATCATCTCAACACTAAAATTTCATTTCCAAATTATTTGACGTTATCACATAGCAGACTTAAGAATGTCAAATGGAAAAAAAAAAAAGCAATATACAAGAAAGATTTCATATCAGAAAAAGTATACTGAATGCAAATGAGGCATAGAAGGACATCTGGCTCAGGAGACAGTGATAAAGAACTTGGAAACACACAGGTATTTTATAATTAAGTACAGACAACACAGCTCCCAGTATGACACTCATATCGCTTTTAGCATCACTCTCCAAGCTAAAAAGTAGTTCTTTCTGGTCATAAAAGCCTTGAGAGCAGGAACAATATTTTTTCCACATCATGTAAAATCCGTTGAGTAATAACATCAACTGATAATACTACTGTTTTTGTGAAGAACTTAACATTATACAAATTATTTCATTCAATTTTCACAATAACTCTATAAGGTATTACTTAACCCACTTAATAGATGAATACAGTACAAATGGTTAAAAAATTTTCTGCAAGATAATAGGGGGTCAGTAAGTGTCACGGCTGGGATTCAAATTCAAACATTCTGAGTCCCAGAATGTTTAAAATAAGTATATTTTGCTCATCATACACCACAGCCCTCTTCCTGCTTTTTAAACCATTTGCCACCTTTTGCTGTGTCCTCACATGGCAGGAGAAGAGGATGGGGAGAATGAGGGGGGGAGAGTGGAGGCGGAGAGACAGAGAGAGAGAAAGAAAGAGAGCGATCATATGTCCCTTATGTCCCTTCCTCTGTATAAGGGCATTATATCCATCATGAGGGCCCCACATCATGATGCAGTCAAACCCTGATCACCTCCCAAAAGCCTCACCTCCAAATGCCATCACACTGGGGATTCGGGCTTCAACATATGAATTTTGGGAGGACACAAACATTCAGTCTGTAATACTCTCCTGGTCCCTTCCAAACACCCAAAAGGGAATCCACACAGAAAAGGAGGAAAAGGAGAGTAAATGAAATAAAAGCCACTGATAATTGAATACCTAGATAGTCTTCGAAGCACTTTACATTCATTATCCTTAATCCTCATACCAGCTCTGAAAGATAAGATTTCTATGTCTACTTTAAGGGAGAAGAAACAGTATCAAGCAGATTAATCCTTGTGTGAAGGTCACTCACCTAGTAAGCAATGGAGTTAGTATTCAAATACAAATATGACTTTAAATACTGGGTTTTCTGGTGGAGTTGACTATGAGGTAGGTGAGCCTTCCTCAAACTTCTCAAATCCCCCTTCTCCATTCCCACCCCCCACATCGAACCTAGATTTAATGAACACTCTCAAGATTATAAAAAGTCCTGGACTGTAGCAAGTGGGGGGTCTAGAACCTCATCGTGAGTGTCCTGAAACTGCATAAAGCGCTGGCAGACACAGAAAGCTCCCTATTGGCACATCTCCTGGGTCCAGAGAACAGTCATTCCGTTTCCCTGTAGCACAGCAATGAGGTAGCTGGACCTCAAATGTAACTGTTTGTAGGAAGTTACACTGGGTGGCCAAGCCCTATCCTCACCAAATATTCCCAGGGTCAAGACCAGCACAGTAGCAGCAGAGCCTCAAGGGCTTGAATACTGTTCCCTGGTGACAGTGTGGGTTAAAGGTCAAAGGGCACTCCCAGTAGAATGTACACCGGTCATTCCCTAGTTGTAAATATACACCTTGTAGTTCCATCTAAGGTCTAGATTTGTATTTAGGTGCAATTTTGTTTAAAAAAAAAGAAAAGCAAAAAAAAGGGAAAAGAACTTAAACATAGTCCATTTATCAGATTCTCTTACGCAGGCTGTAGCAGTCAGCTAACCTGAGGCAAAAGTGGTAGGTCTACAACACAGAGGGGTAACAATGCTTGTTTAAGATTTCTCCAACTTTCCATGTATTGCTATGTATTACAGCTTCCATATGTCACTTTGTAGATTTACATGATCTCAAATAGAGAATCTTGCAGAATAGTGGAATGACAAGGGGTGTGACCATTTTTATATAATGTTATCTAATGGCAAAGTATTTAAAAGCAATGCCAAATTTAAAGTTTTATATATACAGAGGGTGCCAAGATAATGTATACACATTTTAAGAAAGGAAAACTGTATTAAAATTGTAATACTCAATATATACCGATAACAAAAGATGAATACAAGTCACGTTTGACTTCTGCCATTACAAAAGGTGCTTAAAGTGGCTACCCTCAGCGTCCAGACACTTCTGATTACAGCGAACTACTGCTTGAGTAACATTGACCGAAGTGCTCACTTGTGTACATTTTTTTGGCACCTCCAGTATATTTTCTACAAAAAAACATGTATTTCAAATTTGTTTACTTTCCCTGTGATAACAAGGGAATATCAGTACTAAGCCACCTAGAAGATATTTTCAAACAACTAAACACCCTTATTTGCTCCCTCAAGGTAAATGTGAAATTTTTAAGAGTGGAAAAAATGATTATATTGTTAAAGAATTTTGAGCTATGGATAGAACATTTTGAAAACAGATGTTTGGAAATGGAAACATGTGAATTTGCTGCCAAAATTAAATAAGCATATTATCTTTAAAAAAAAAAAAAAAGAGAGAAGCTTCACATCTTATACTTTAAAAACTTAGAAACACAATTTTCTAGATTGTTTTTAAATGGCCTACACAAAGAGTTTCATTGGATTTGAACCCTTAGTAAAAATGTAACAAAGGAACATCTGGGTGCAAATGTGTAAGAACCACAGACTCACTGACACCATAGAACATGGAAATGTACCAGATGAATTTCAACAAAACCTTTCTCTTATTGGATATGAAATTAAGGTTATAATTTCACAAATGGAATCAAGTTTGCACTTCATCCGTCTGAATCTACTTATCTCTAGTAGGTATCTTTTCAGGTTTGTTTTCATTAAAATCAAGCATGAAAATAAACTGGACTTATGAGTTAACGTTTGAATCACTGACACAAGCAAGATTTTTAAAACTATAAAGCATACTCAATCACGTTTTGTTCACTGATAATTATAATTCATGCTAATGACAAAGGTTTAGTCCACTAGTATTAATATTAAAATACTTTTAAAATATGGGTTCATTATATGTGTCTCTTTGTATTTCTATTTTTGTACGTTTTATAATAAATATATTAATAGAACACTACATGCACAAATTTTTTTTTTTAGAGATTACTTTTCTAAACTGTGTAAAACCATTGAGACACAAGCCCACTTTTGGAAGGATGGATAATAATTGAATGAGTTTAGATTTCTTGTTACCCTGATGTGTAGGGGCTCTGAGTCAGATTTAATCGATGTCTAGAAAAAAAGACGTAAACTGTGTTTCTTCCACCAAATGCTATGGAGGAAATTTACATAATTTTAATCTGTTACCTCTGCTCTAAATAATTTCCCTTTAACTATTTGGCCAGATATTCACAAATAGAATCCATTCACATTTGTACGATAACAAAAACTCCTGTCTTCCATAAATCAGATTAAACCCAGAAACATGTTAATCCTATTCTTCCCAACTCCTCATTCAATATATCCCAAACCAGCCATCTTGACAAACATAAGGAAGAAGGACTCTCAAAACTGGTAGGACCCATGTACATTGGGACAAATATAATCTCCATCATAAACAGCTGTTTTCATTTAAAATAAACTTATGGAAAAAAAATACAGCTCAACAGTTTGAGGACTGGACTCCTCAAAGAGTCGGGCAAACATCTTTAGATCAGCCTTCCCTTTCCCTCCTTTGCAGTATCTCCAAGTGACCCTTTTTCTCTGAGTAAAAAGTTTCAGATTACTCAGTGACTTGCCTAGTTCATTGCCTACAGCAACCAAAAGGTGATCTTTCAAAGAGACTCACACCTCTAGCACAGAAAGGTAGCCAAAAGCTCCAGGCAGTTATTCACCCACAATGCAGTCAGCAGAGAGGGTTGGCAAAAAAGGAATTTCCTCCCTCTCATCTGCAGGATAGTCTTCTTCCATCCTAAAGCATAAATTTTGATTACCCAGATTATTTTAGCTTTCAGAGCCACAAGCGCTATCAGTGGTAATAAAATCATTCAGCCTTATACAAATGTTTTAAAAGATTCCAAACAACCACAATATTTAAGAATCGGACCTCGTGGCACATTATCCACCCACTACGTAAAGTAATTCTCTCTTTACTGTAAATGGGATCCTTTTTTCATTTCTTTAGCTCCAATTCAACAATAAAATGGGGTGATATGACTGACCTCATCAGGGCAAAATCGTTTGCAGCCAAATACTGTGTTTCCCCGAAAATAAATATTTTCAGGGAAACATGATGATGAGGTATTTATTTATTTATTTATAGAGCTAGCTGGCCTACCTGGATTCCAAAATCAAGAGTTTACCCTTATTCACACTGTACTTAAACCCAACTGAGAGAACCAACTAAAGCTGTGGTTCCTAACTAAGCATGATTACCTGGTAAAGTACCAATTCTATTCTTTATACAGAAGAGAAGTGACATCCTCCCAACCCAGCTAACTGTCCTCCTCACTACCTTCATGACCATGGCTTTGAGCCATCTCTGGGGGACTGTCCTCACTAACAAACCTTCTAAAACTTTCCTTCCCTCAATTATCCCTCCTAAAATATGTATTGACACAGAGGGTGCCAAAAAAAAATGTATACACATTTTAAGAAAGGAAAAAACTATTAAGATTGTAATACCATGAATGACACTAGGATTCATTTGATTAACACCATCTTTTGAGTGAACGTCACACTACACGTTGCTACCGTATTTCAATTCAACTTCAAAAAGTAACATAGATAACATCTCCCAAAATGTGTACATTTATTTGGCACCCCTGGTATTTATGCTTATGTTTAATAGTTGTTCATTCCTAGTATCTTAACCTCCACAAATCAGTAGGCAAGCGTTACTATTTTCAAGAAGCACCTCTCATTTCTAAGCAAGTACATGTTGGCATATCCATGACACAGCGGCCTTCTTTGTGGATCCATGTCCATTTCTGGAACAAGGACTCAGGTTCCAAAGGAGCTCCGTGAGGAATGCAGATATCCAAGCAGGCACTTGGAAAAGAACTGGTCTCAAAGAAGCTACAAAAGTGTGTATATAATATCATTCCACAGGTTTTGTTTTTTGTTTTTTTTTAATTCCTGTTTTGTTTCTTGGCAGCAAATTATGCTCAGAGACTGAGTTTGTCTTTGCCAGCAATTTATTTAAGACAGGTTCACCGCAGGAATTTCACAAGCCAATAGCATAAAGAACGAGTCTCTTAATAAGACAATGAAGACATAACGTACTCTAAAGAAATGATAGATTAATTACACTATTGTTCCAGGAGAGGGGAGATGAAAAGAATAAAGTCAAAATGTAGATAAAGTGTACCTTTTTACACAAGTCAGCGCGCAGAAGAGATGGTTTAACCAACCACAAGCTGACTTTCAGTTGCCAGCACAAAAAAGAAAACAAAAACAAAAAGCATGGAAGTTCCTTGTTGCTAGGAGAGTGTTGCTAAGGAACCACGGAGCCAGTGTTGGCACGAAAGCTTTTCTGCATGGGGCCACTTCTCAGTTTTCCCACCACCTGTAAAAGAGTAGCCTTTACCACAGCAGCAGCTAACGCCCCAAGGTCTTCAGAGAGTTATTAAGGCCAGCAAAGGGTCACCTTACCCAGACCGAAAAGTCTCAAATTCGCCTCATAAACTTATAAGGATTTAGAACTAAATGTCTCCTGACATAGCTGCTTCCCCATTGGTTTTTATTAACAGGCCCTCAGTAGTGTATCATCAACTGGCCCAGTGTTTATCAATCAATAATAGATGTGGGATGATGATACCCTGACACAACTTGCTTCATTCTTATATCAAAACAACTTTTTTTCTCTCTTTGTCATAAACAAATGGATAAAACAACTTCACTTGAGACACAAACAAGTATATTTGAAATCATATGAAACCAATATATAATTCCACATTCAGACATTGGAAAACATTTGGGAGACAAAATACTTCTAAACATTATGAAGAGTGAAAATACTTTTTTTTCTTTTTTCTTACATGCTTCTACATTTCCCAAAATATTGACCACAAACCTGCGATTTTTATGATCATATTTTTTGAAAACATATGAAATAGGGGGGAATAATGTTCTTCCCATTACTGCTGGTTTAAATTATATATTTTCTAAATTTCAGATGACTTGGTTTTCAGAATGATTCCCCCAAATAAATTTGTGGTGTACCTAAGAGATAGATTATGTCTGCTTTATATAAGGATTTCTTTTAATTAACCATCTTGCAAATTGCTTGCAGTTAGAGTCACTAAATCACCACTCTGCTTGAATTTCTCTTTTCTTGGTCAGACCTACTCAAGTATGTAACAAAACAAGAAGGCGTAGCAAAGAATTACCATACATCAATTGCTTTGAACATCTTGTTCAATAGAGTCTTTTGAGAATGTGACTTTATTTTTCATAATTAAATAACTCTCTAGTTACTATACACTTTTACCAAATAATATTCACATCCTTCGGTTGCTGAGAACAAGAGGATTATGCTAATATGTTTTCTTCAAATAAATATGTTGGAAATTTTGCAGGGAGGGGTAGAGTGGGAACAGAAAGAAGTTGAAGAGAGCTAATCATTGGTTATAAATAGCACATATATAAAGGATGAAGGTGTAAAAATGTTGATTATGATAAGAAAAAGAGGAAAATAAATTTTCAGAGCTGTTTTGTTAAAAATAAAAAGACTATTCAACAGCTGAATTTGAAAAGCAGTTTACCCGTTGTTATAGTAAATATATTCAAAGTGAATCATATAACCACTAATTAGGTTTGAATCACTCAAGTGTACATTTGCTGTGACAACAGTTTTCCCTTTACAGATCATCCCTCTATTTATAAAAGAGCTGAAAATTAACATTTCCTGCTTTTGTCAAACTGAAGCATCTTTCAATAGTTCTCAGCAAACATCTGAAGGATTCTTACATCCTAAGATCATCTGGCCATTATATTTTCAAGTGTTGTCTCTCTTCAAGAACTGAGTGAGACACACAGAATAAATGATTGCAGATTCTTTGCAAAATAGCAACAAGAACACAACAAAAATACCAAATGGAGAAGAGACCATGGGTTACCATTCATGGCAGATGGGAATCAACATAAATTGACAGTGGAGGTTTTCATTCTGTTTGCACATGACTAACCACAAGTAAAGCCTGAGCCCCCAAGAAATAAAAGGCAAGGTTGGATAACTGTGTTTTTAATATAGTGATTCTTAGTAGATCCAGATTCAAACAGACTTTTTTTTCCCTCCCAGTTGAAACAGTGTCTTGAAAAACATAGTTTTAAGAACATGTGCTGTTCAGAAACCAAACAGATCTTAATGCCCACTCGTTTTCACAAGTATCAGTCTAAAAGGGGACAGTTTTCTGAGTTAATTTTAATTCATCATTCCCTAATCAATGTCAACCATACTGTGACACACTGCTGTCAGAAAGGAAACTTTTTTCTCTGGGAATCTCATGTTGAAAATGCTAAAGAGGGGAAGAATGATCTCATTCTACTATGGAACTGATGTTCTCCACTCTGAAAAATGAAAGTGCTGTTCAGACCCTGAAATTCACTGCCTATTAAGGAACATCTTAAGATCTGCATCATAGTCTTGGTTCTTGAAAGAGCGGGTAAAGTAATGCTTTGTCATAGGATTTTCCCAATTCCCCTACTGTCAGACTTACAGGCAACTGTGTAAACGTCAGCTATATAGAGCTGTTTCCTGTTTATTTTTCTGAGCACATTCTTGTCTTCAACATCTTTCTCATCTCTTATTCTTCCAAGTTCTTTCTTTTTTTTCTTTTTTTTTTTTAAATTTCCACCTTTCCTCATGCTCCCCACAAGCTCTCTGTGACTAACTGATTCCCTCAAGTAGAATTGTTGGCACGACGTTACTCTGAAATTGATTCAAAATTGACACATTCTGAGTTCACTTTTTAAGGAAAGGATGATCCTACTCTTTTGAATCTCGTTGCCACAATCATCTCTTGTCATTCCCTAATAATTTCATCTTCTGCAGCTCCCTTTGTATCTTATCTTCAAGTCCCTGCTATTCCTTGTCCGTGGAACATCTTTCTTGCACGTACTTTCATCATTCACTGTCAAAATAGTATCATCCTGCAAGGACTTGTTCAAATAACACCTCCTCTCTGTGGCTTTCGCCCATAATAGTATTTATAATTATATTATATTTTGGCTACTAAACTGTCCTTTCTCACCAGGAAGGTTTGTCCTCTGTGATAAGATTCTAAAGATACATGGACAGAGAGGTGAAGCGAAAAAGAGTTACATACCTAATTAACCAAGTCAACTAAACCAACCTTCCTAATCAATAAGGTTGTCAATGTCAGAGCTAAAGCACCTTCACAATCCATACCTCTCCCAGGGCTTATTTATATTTGTAACTTAGCATCTGCTCAATATCTACTGCTTATTCAGTGCTTAACAAATGTATGCTGAAATTGACTGAATTTTTGGACTCTACATATTGGACATAAAAGAACACTCTATGTCCCAAGACATATACAATAGAAGGAATTCAAAGAGGTTAACGAAAACAACACTCAGGTAGAAGACAGCAGACTTCAGTTCTAGTTTGAATTCCACCACCTGTGGCACTTTGAGGATGAGGACTTCATTTCCATGCACATAAACCAGAGAATTAAAGATTTTCATTGACTTCCAAGTCTTCTAATAAGATGAAAGACAGTATAATATATCAAAGCATTTAGAAAATTCAGACTCAATGTGAAGTAACATTATCAACACAGATAAGAAAACCATGCCACTCTGTATATCAATTAGGTTACACTTATTCTTGTAAAGGTAGAATTATCTTATTTATCTTCTAACCTTAAAAGAGAGGAACGAACATGAAACAAAACGATCTATAATTATGGAAGGTTGGAAAGTCCAATTACGAGTAAGTCAATGGCCAGCTGTTCCTCATCTTCATAGGAAAAAAGATGATAGGAAACATATTATTTAAGGAAAGAGAGGTGATTTTGTTTTTGTTTGTTTGGGTTTTTTGTTTTTGTTTGTTTGGGGTTTTTTGTTTGTTTTTTGCTTTTGTTTTGTTTTGTTTTGTTTTGTTGGTTTTGGTTGACATAAGAGCATTTCACTGCAAGAATGATTCCAAACAGTAGAACAGACTTTCAAGAGGGCAGACAAACCTCCTCAATGGAAATTACTTTAAATGACATTGACCATCAATCATTATTACAAAATGTAAGTAACAGCATTGCTAATAAAGGAACTCAATGCTAGAATATTTCTTTTTTGATGCCCAGAGCCATAGAAGAGTAAGAATGTAGTTTTAAGATGCTGTAGAGACAAACAATGATTTACAAAGGAAAAAGCAATTTGCTCTAAGAATTAAGCACCAAGCGCTCATCGATGCTGTGAATCTAGGTCCCCCAAGACCTTACATTTTATTGAGGAGATGAGCTGCCACACTATTCAGCTTTCCCAGACTGAGGTTCAGAGTTGTGTTTGTTACTTAAAAAACAGTCTGTTTATAAAACAGTCTTCGTTTTGATGATGCATTTTGAATGGCCAGTTTGAGCTACTATTTCATATAATAGCAACACTAACACAACAAGTATTCGAGTGTTTTCATCACTCAAATTTCAGAATTTCAGAAAAGAATCTTTTCAAATGATAGCTCTTTAATCAAGCAATGAACAGATAACCTAAGAAAATGTAGTTTCATATAATAAAGCCTGCCTTCCAGCATTTTTTAATCAAAGCAACTTCAGCACATGGGAAGAAAAAGGGATTGTTTTTCTATAGAAACTATGCATATAATTTTCCTATTCAACTATTCATCTTCCCAAGTAAGTTTATATAAAGAGTGCCATTCATTCATTTGAAAATTAGTTATTGCACTTACAGCCACTGTGACTCGGTAAAACTCAAGCCAGCCAACCACACAAAATAGTGAAGTTATGCTCTGGCCTCATCTAAAGAGCTTACCATGTTATATTGTCATATGAAGAGAAAAAGGAGACAAAGGAGTATGAGAGAAAGAAGAGGAAGAGTAAAAATAGGAGAAGGGAAAGAAGTGAAGAAGGAGAAGGAAGAAGAGAAGAAGAAATAATAATATCCCCAAAAAAGTTATCTATCTTGCTGGTGAGCATCAAAGATAATTTGTCTTAGAATTGGTTTAAGTAAAACATATATAAATATTTTCCTACAACTTTGTAAAAAATTATGCAAAACTACAAAACAAAAAACAACAAAAAAAAACAAACCCAAGATAAAAAATCCTGATAGAAGCCAGAGGGGAAAAAAAAAACACCTTACGTATAGAGGAACAAAAAGAGTTACATCTGACCTCTCCTCAGAAATCATGCAAGGAAAAGAGTGTAATGAAATATTTAAAATATTGATAGGAAAAAATATCAACCTAAAATTCTGTCCCTTGCAAATTATCCTTCAAAATGAAGGAGAAATGAAGACTTTCTTAGACAAACAAAAATTGAGGGAACTTGCTACCAATAGATTTGTCTTGCATGGCATTTTAAAAGAAGTTCTTTAGAGAAGGGAAATAATATATATGAGAACTCATATCTAAATAAAGTAAGAAAAAGCATCAACGAAAGAATAAGCAAAGGTAAAATGAAACTTATGTGATATGTTGTTCTGTGCCAGTATTGACTGTCTTAGTTAATACTCTTCTAGGCCTACAGCCTAAAGTGTAAATGAAAATAAAATATATGAGTATAGAGAAATAATTCTGTAGAATTACAGAGGATTTTTATCTGCTTTTTTTTTTTTTTTTATAGGGCATTGGCCAATGGCTTTCCATTAGACTGAATATAAAGATGGAAAGAGATTACAAATGTTTTTCAAGGGTTAAATTTCTATCACAAATTATCAAAAAGTATTACGATTACTTGAGGCAGCTAGAACGAGACATCAGGGACCTTCTTCCCTATCTTGGATTTTTTACTTTTTGTTGATTATAGTTACACTCTGTGCTGTGCTGGTTAAAATTGTAAATCAGCATGAGCCTGCTCCAGCACACGTAATTTCCTCCCTCGAAGGCAAAGGTGTGCGGCTTTTATTGCTATAATTTTGCCTATTTGTATTTTCAACAATGCATTTATGAAAAAAGCCAAAATTTTTTCAATAGTGTATTTACCAAGAAAGTTTCTGGGTTTGATACAGCACCTAATTAACTGTAGTTTAATTAGAAATCAGAAATAAAGGCAGTGATGTGTCTCTACTGAAACGGTGTTTAAGTTCATGGGATTTCAGACACTCAGATTTAAATCCTGTTATCAACTCTTAGAAGACATGGATTTGTCACTTAATCTCTCTAAACCTTTTTCCACATCTCTAAATTAAACATGATAACAGGTCTATCTTGCTGCTGCATAAAAATTAAATTAAATAATCTATGTAAAGTGCATCCAATAGTCACTATATGCACATGTCACACAAAAGAACACTCTAACTCTATCAGTTACTATATTTTTATTCTTTGAGAAGAGCAAGAGTATTTAAAGTTACAAACATCCAAAGTAATAGTTGCTCTCATGGAAAAATGAATTCACCTTCTGAGTTATTTGTAGTGGCACTTTAAATTTATTTTCAAAAGTGAACAAGTACATTTAATTTAAAATTAATAAGACCATTACTGTGTATTCATTAAAATTTCATGTGATTATTGGAAACATTTACAAGGTATTCAATGGACTCATATTATATAGAGGGGACAATAATTAAGCCTTAATAACTGGAATTTTAAATAATCACTTATAAAATATGTTATTAAATTTGAAACCTCTTATTTCAAAATCTATAATTTCTATTTACTAGAGATAGAGTGAGAAATTATATATTTTGCGAACATTTAAACAAATAGAATTAAATTAGAAATGGATGACAAAGACTACGTCTTCTAGTTGGAGGAAGCCTCCTGCCTGCTAGAAAACCATAATGTAATCAGTAGATTCTGCTGACATTCTTCTGTGTCTTCTCCTTCTTCAGTAATCAAGGTCATTATTTAATGATGTCAACAGAGACACCCCCTTCCTCCCTGCAAATGCTGATGATAAATGGCAGGTTTGTTCGTGTGTTGTCACAAAGGTCAGTGTGGAATTGGCATCACTAATAATACCTGTGTGATTTAATTTGATCTGCAGATAATTTGCCTCGTTTTCTTTTTTCCCCTTACTTGTGATTTTGCCAAGGAAATGGCAATGTTTCATTTTGTTTCTTCAAAACATTTGGTCACTCAAATAACGAAATCATAAATTCCATGAAGACACCATGAGTATATTGTTTACAATGTTTCCCTGGACTGCTAGCACAGCGCCTAGAATATAACTAGGGTAAAGTTAATAAAGGTTTCTCAACTACATGAAAAAGCATGGATGAATGAATGAAAGAATGAATGAGTAAACAAATAAGGGAAATAGTAGAAAATTATCTTTATTTCTTGTGAGCTCTTTGCATTTTCCTTCATAGTAGTTCTTATAGTTTTAAACTACAAGTTTAGATGGATATTTGATGAATGCTTGCCTCCTCTACTAGACTATTTTTGCTTGTAATGATACTCCCAACTTCCAACACAGGACCTGGCACACAGTAGGCTCTCAGCAAACATTCATCAAGGAATGAATGCCTCCTGCTTGGGTAGCTCAGTTAACTATAATAGTAGACATCAAAGCTCTACTTTAAGACTCTACACCCCATTTCATAAGGTAAGGAAACCCTGCAATAAAAATCTCCTTGATAATATTTATTGAATGTCAATTACAATGATGGCATGATCCCCAAGATTTTCAGTTGTCCTTTATACTGGGAAGTCTTTAGAGATAGAGTTTTGTCTCACTTTCTCTGAATAAGCACAATATGCAGAGCACCATTTGTATCCCCAATCAGATGCTTTTATAATACATAACATAATATATAATCTACTCTGAAGTATATAATATATTATAAAATGTATAATTTAAAATGTATTTCTCACCAGAGAAATGGGCTCCAGTGGTTGGCTCAACTGTTCTAACTTTTGGAGGCAGAACTGGCAATATTAGAAATCAAAACAGCTCTCATTGTATACCACAAAGTTGCCTGTGATTTGTGATTAAACCAAAATAGATTCAATATGTAGCCTTACACATTGTCAGTGTAACCTTTGGGTCTCTTTTTTATGCCCTAAGGGAAAACGCTGTGGCAAACTCCCCCCACACAAGCTAGTAGCTTTTTCACATATTTTTCTCTCCTCTCTCAAAAGTGTGATAATTTCAAACTGAAAATTAAGGTATCTCTTATATAAGTGTAAAATTAATATACTATAAAACAACAGTAGCTACCAATTATTAAAATAATAGTAGCTACCAATTATTAAAGGTCTATCATGTTCCTAGCATTGTGCTAACTTCTATTCCTTATAGCTATTCTTCATGATAACACTAAAAGTAAACATAAGTCTCATTTGAATAATTTTCTCAAGATCATATGGGTAACAAGAGGGCACAGCTGGTATTCGAACCTAAGTCCATAAGAATAAAACACGGCTTGTGGGCAGACTGTCCTGTGCTTCTATCAACTAAATGCCAGTAGAAACTCCTTCCCAGTTGTGACAACCAAAAATGCCTACAGACATTGTTAAATGTACTGTGGGTAGGGGGGCAAAATCTCTCCTATTCCCCACTCTCTAGCATCGCCCCCCAGCTATCTTAAGCCACAATCTCCCCACCCCTACCTCAACCCCAGTGAGAACCATTGGAGCACAATGCCTAAAATCTTTATTCTCTACCATTCCCTTCCTTAACAAAAGGAGAATCATGAGTCAAGCATTCCAATGTAACCAATTTCAGTATTTACTAAAATTGTAGAAAACAGTTACATATTCATATGGCAATTTAACCAAGCAGACCTCTACCTTAACAAGATATCATAGATTTAAACCAAACTTCACAAGGAAAGGTACTAAAATTTTTGTGAAACTTATTTTTTCAGAAATTGTTTGGAAATGCTTCCATTTTAGAAAACTACAGAGACATCATCAAAATGGCGGCATGAGGTGAGCCTCTGTAAAGCTCCCCTGGAATTTACAATGAATCGAACAACAATAACTCCACAAAGGACTCCCTGCACAGCAGACAGGCAAGACGAAGAGGCCCACTACTGAATTCACCTAAAGGTGGGCGAATCACGCGAGCAGGGGAGGAGGGAAGGGAGAAGTGCGCGGAGACGGAGCTGCGCGGGCGCAGGACGCAGACCTAGCTCAGTGCGCCGAGCTCGCTGCTTCCCGGAACTACCGCAGCTGCGAGTGAGGGAAGAACTCAGACTGCTAGGGCTCCGCTTATGGCCCACAGGGCTGAGGGGGCAGCATATAACTCAGCTGAACCCAACGCTCACGGCAGAGACCTCGGAGAGAGGACTGAGGGAAGAAGGCTGAAAACGGTGGTTTAAGCGCTCACTGCCGAGCAGAGAATGGAGCCTTAGGCACTGAGACTATCCGCCCCCTCCCGACCCTCCCAGAGCTCGCCCCGCCCCCACCTGCCTGGTGCTAGAAACAGAAGAGTAGCAATGTCAGATCAAAAGAAGAGCATATTTGCTGTTCTGAGAACTGTGGATCACAGACACAGATTCACAGCCCAACTAGTTCCAGCAAAGGGGAGGGAGCTGTGAAAGCAGGACCGGCTATGGTGGTGGTCGCCGCCATTGCTCTGGGCCACCTCTCACAACTCACCCCGCCCCTGTCCCCACCTATCTGGGTGGATCCCTGCAGGAGTAAACAGAACTGCTCAAACATACAGGCTCTGAATCTGGTGCAGGAAGAGCTTGGGAACTTCAAAAGCTCTCCGCCTACCCACACGACACTGCACCCTGTGACCCAAGCAAACTATTAACAAAGGAGAAGTCCGTCTCCCAGGGAATCCCCCCATTGTGTGAGAAACTGGAATAGTGCAGAGAAAACATAGCGCTACCGTGTGAGAGAGAGAAAAAAAGGCTGCAGTCAGAGAGAAAATAAAACATTCTACCAACAAGTACTGGAAAACAAAAGAAAGACCTCTTCCTGTCCACCTGTTGCAGAAGCCACTCCTGTAGATGTCTAGGAAGAGAAATAATAAATCAGTAATTGCAATGAATAACCAAAGCAACAAGACAGCTCAGAAAGAAAGTGAAAAGTCTCCAGAAAAGGAACTTAAAGATAGGAAATATGTGACTTAAATGACAGAGAATTCAAGATTGCAGTTCTGAAAAAACTCAACGAGATGCAAGAAAACACAGAAAGGCAGTTTAATGAACTCAGAAACACAATCAAAGAACAACATGAGCATTTTACGAAAGATTGAAATTTTAAAAAGGAACCAAATAGAATTTCTGGAGATTAAGAACTTAATAGAAGAAATTAAGAATGAAATAACCAGCTTAGGTAGTAGAGTTGACCAGATGGAGGAAAGAATCAGTGACATCGAAGATAGAAACCTGGAAATGACACAGATGGAAGAAGAAAGAGACTTGAGACTTAAAGAAGTTGTGGTATATATACACAATGGAATACTATTCGGCAGTAAGAAAAGATGATATAGGAACATTTGTGACAACATGGATGGATCTTGAGAGTGTAATGCTGAGCGAAATAAGTCAGACAGAAAAAGCAGAGAACCATGTGATTTCACTGATATGTGGCATATAAACCAAAAAGAACAAGACAAACAAATGAGAAACAAAAACTCATACACACAGACAATAGTTTAGTGGTTACCAGAGGGTAAGGGGGGGGTGGGGGGTGGGAGATGAGGGTAACGGGGATCAAATATATGGTGATGGAAGGAGAACTGACTCTGGGTAGTGAACACACAATGGGATTTATAGATGATGTAATACAGAATTGTACACCTGAAATCTATGTAATTTTCCTAACAAATGTCACCGTAATAAATTTAAAAAAAAAAAAAAGAAAGAAAAAGAAAACTACAAGGAAAAAAATGGAGGAAAGTCAAAATATGTCAAAGTTTTAATTTGCAAGCTGTGTATGTTCAAGGAATCCAAGTAGTTTACCAGAGTGAAAGCTATGAGTTAAAAATGAGAAACAAGATTTCATTTATTGTTTACT
This sequence comes from Rhinolophus sinicus, assembly GCF_036562045.2. Classification (NCBI taxonomy): domain Eukaryota; kingdom Metazoa; phylum Chordata; class Mammalia; order Chiroptera; family Rhinolophidae; genus Rhinolophus; species Rhinolophus sinicus. The sequence continues at coordinate 113,008,507 of NC_133753.1, read as the reverse complement.
TCCCAGTGATTTTTTTTGAAATGAGATTTAGCCCTCAAATAAGTCAGGAGGTTGCTTCTTCAGGTCACATGTCTTCTATTGCTTTCATCGTAAATCAGAACATCAAAATTCCAAATGATTTTTCTAAATTGGGAATCAATTAAAATGCTTTTTGCAAATGATTGCTTTTGCTTTTGCTTTTGGCACTGTTGATTTCCAGTTTCAGTTTAGCTGTAAAGATGGACAACACCACATAATCATTTACTTTAAACTACAACTCTACCGCTCAGTAGCAGAGATAAAGTAAATTTACCTGCTAACAGTAGTCACCAGCTTTTTTTGTTCCTAACTAAAAGTCTCCTTTTTATTTATTCTCCTGCTCAGCAAAAGAAGTTGTATGTAAATACCTTATAGCTCCACAACACTAAGACTGATGGAACATTTCTTTAGAGGACATGAACTTTAGAAATTGAGTTTCAATGACAGTAAGGCTTGTGCTTCTAACAATAATGAAGTAACTGGTATTAATTTATCCATCTGAGAAAATTAGTCTAAAACTAGGCAAAATATCTGAGGTGGCTGTTTCAGGAATTGGACAACAGGCAGCCAGCTAAGAGAAGGGGAAACACACAAAACTGGCTCCAGGTTTGTCTAGTGTTCAACCTAGGAGAACTTTCAGGACAGTGCACAGAAAGGTAGAACCCAAGCACAGAGCTGAGGAGAAAAGATTGGAGTTTGTGTCTGCAGAAATAGCTGACTTTACAGGACAGGGTAGTGAAAAGGAAAGAGAAGCACACATCCAAGGTCCCAGAATTCGGTGTGAGACTTCATCTCAAGTCCTTGGCTGACAACTGGGCTGTGTGCATGTAAAGAATGAGAAGCCACAATGCTGAAAAGAGAACCGCAGCTGGGGAGCAAAGAGTAGAAGGAGGACCAGGGGTTGGGCAACGCACAGCGGGGTTGGCGTCCCACCCCAGCCAGCGGGAAGTAATATCATGGTGTATATTTGCTTTTCAGTTGAGATCTGAAAAGGCCACACCTTATACCTCGGGACCATGCCCTAGATTGAAGGCCATGACCGAGGACTAAGGACAAAACTGAAATAAGCCTAAAAGCAAGCACAACAGGTAAAAGAGGATTCACTAACTGGCTGCCAAAAGAAGAAAAAGAAAGAAAGAAAAAAAACCAGGAAGACAACATAATCTGGTGGGAGGAAGGTGGAGAAATTTTTATTAATCTTTTTTAAACTTTTGATTTTGTTAGAAAATTAAGAGTAAATTAAACTTAAAATAAGTAGAAGGAAGTAGATAACAAAGAAACAAATGGAAATCAATGACACAGAAAAGACAATATAAAAAAATTCAATAAAGCCAAATATTTGGTCCTTTGAAAATTTTTTTTAAAAAATCACAAAATACCTAGCAAGACAAATCAAGAAAAAAAGGGCAAAAATTCAAATTAGCAACATCAGAAACAAAAGAGGGACATCAGTACATATTCTAAAAGTATTTAAAAGTACCTTTATATCAATAAAATTGATAACTAAGATAAAATGAACAAATCCTCAAAATAACAAGTTACCAAACTGACACAAACAGAAAGAGAAATTTTAAATAGCCATATATCTGTTAAAAATTGAGTTTTAACTTAAAACCTTCCCAGGTCCAGAAAGCTTCACTTGTGAATTCTGTCAAATTTTGAGGGAAAACAAAATGCATTCCTATACATACTTTAAAAAAATATAGGAGGATATAACACTTCCTAACATTTTTGTGAGGCTCTTATAACCCTGACACCAAACCTGACAAAGACATTGCAAGTAAAAGAACTAGAGACCATTATCTCTCATGAACATAGATGCAAAAATCCTCAACGATATATTAGCAAATCATATCTGCAAATATATAAAATTAATAATATAATATGGCCAAGTGGGAGTTATCCCAGAGATGCAAAATTCATTTACCATTTGTAAAAATCAATGTCATTTGTCACCTTAACTGAATGAAAGGGAAATCACATGAGTACCTCAATATATGCAGAAAAGATTTTGGCAAAATTCAACATCCTTCATAATAAAACAAAAACCTTTTATCAAACTAGTAAGAGCAGGGAACTGCCATAATCTGACAAAGAACACCTATTTCTTAAAAACATTTCCAGTTACTTAACATATTTTTAATAAATGGAATAATACTTAATTGTGAGATAGTGACTTCTTTCCCCCTTAATATTGTGGATATGGCCAGAATATTGACTTTTAACAAGTCTATGCAGCATTGTACTGGAGGTCCTAGCCAACAATTAAAGCAAGAAACTTAAGTGAAAGTTATAAAGATTGAAACAGAAGAAGTAAAACTACACCTATTCACATGCAACATTACTAAGGATACAGAAAATCCTATGGAACCTATGAAAATCTAGTAGCATCATATATTGTATATATATCAAGGTCATGGGACTTACGGTCAAAGTATATTGTATATACCTTGTGTATCCTTTGTGTATTATAGATATTATATATCTATATACTGGCAACAAACAAATTGAAATTCCTTTTTTTTTTTTTTTTAAAGATTTTATTGGGGAAGGGGAACAGGACTTTATTGGGGAACAGTGTGCACTTCCAGGACTTTTCTCCAAGTCAAGTTGTTGTCCTTTCAATCTTAGTTGTGGAGGGTTCTGTTCAGCTTCAAGTTGTTGTTCTTTCAGTCTTAGTTGTGGAGGGCACAATGCAGCTCCAGGTCCAGTTGCCATTGCTAGTTGCAGGGGGCATAGCCCACCATCCCTTGCGGGAGTCAAACCGGCAACCTTGTGGTTGAGAGGACGCGCTCCAACCAACTGAGCCATCCGGAAGTTCAGCGGCAGCTCAGCTCAAGGTGCCGTGTTCAATCTTAGTTGCAGGGGACAGAGCCCACCATCCCTTGCGGGACTCGAGGAATTGAACTGGCAACCTTGTGGTTGAGAGCCCACTGGCCCATGGTGGGAATCGAATCAGCAGCCTTCGGAGTTAGGAGCATGGAGCTCTAACCTCCTGAGCCACTGGGCCGGCCCCTTGAAACTTTTTTAAAAATTAATTATTCTATTACTTGCCACAGCCTCAAAAAACATTACTTAGGACTAAATTTAACAAAAGATGTACAAGACCTCTACCTTGCAAACTACAAAATATTGCCGAGAGTTATTCAAAAATGGCTATATTAATGTCTAAAGATATATCACGTTCATGCAATTAAAGATTTAATGTTGTTAACTTGTTCATTCTCTCCAATGCAATCTCAACAGACTTTTTGTAAGATTTGATAGGCTGATTCTAAAATACACGTTGAAATGAAAAAGATCTAGAATAGCCAAAACGATCTTCCCAAAGAATGAAATTTGGACAACTTATTCCTTCTAGTTTCAAGATTTATGATAAACTACAGAATCAAGAAATAGTGGTATTAACTTAACATGGACAAATAGATCAATAGATGAGAAGAGAGTCTTTTCAATATATAGAGTTGGAACAACTGGAGATTTTTATTACCCCCCCCCTTAAATCATACACAAAAATTAATGCAATAGAAATTAAAGGTTTAATTATAAAAGCCAAAGCTATAAATGTTCTTTAAAAATAAGAGAATATCTTTATGACGCTAGGATAGGCAAAGATTTCTTAGACAGGACACAGAAAGCGCTAACCTTAACAGAAAATATTGATAAATTGTAGTTCATTAACAATGAGAAATCGTTAGAAAATTACAAATCAAAACCACAATGAGATAGCACAACACACCGACAGGAATGGCAAACTTTTAAAAGACTGAAAACTTTTACACATTGCCAGTGAGAATGTAAAATGACACATCACTTTGGGAAATGGTTTGGAAATTTCTTATACAGTTAAACATATACCTACCTATCTGTGACTCAGAAATTCCATCCAAGAGAAATAAAAACCTATTTCTATAAAAAAGACTTGTCCAAGAATGTTTCTAGAAGCATATTCACTACAGGCAAAATCTGGAAACTACTCCAATGGCCCACAACAAAAGATTGAATAAACAAATTGTAGTATATTTATATTGTAGAATACTACTCATCATAGAAAAACGAAATTAATTACACAACGTAGATAAATCTCAAAAGCTTTATGACAAACAAAGAGAAGCCAGATATGAGTGTATACTATATGATTCAATTTATGTGAATTTAAAGAACAAGCAAAACTAATCTACAGCAAAAGATATCAGAAAAGTGGTACTTCCAGGAGAAGGGGAATTGGCTGGAGGAGGGCACAAGAAAATTTGGAGTGATGGGAATTTTCTATATTTTGATAGAGTGAGTGACATTGTGTGTACATTTCTCAAAACTCTTTAAACTGTACCATTTAAGATTTATTTCACAAAATGTATATAACAAATTTAAATTGAATATACAGGAGATTAGTAAACCAGGGAAAACAAGTTTGTAGTGGTTACCCAAGGTACGGAATTGTGACTTGACAGAGATAGGTATGAGGTGGCTTCTGCATCATCAATAATGGTCTGTGTCTTGATCTGGTCTGGTTGTGCTGGTTGGTATGTTTACTTTGTGAAATTCAAGGACATTAATGATATGGATATTTTTTAATATGTTGCATTTGAATATAATTAGCATTTAAAACTTTTGATGCCAGTTGCCACAAAAGGCATACATCAGTTCCTAAGTAGAAATGCATATACTGTTGCACTGATACAATGGGATATAAGGAGGTTGCTAGATGCACCACCCTATCGTACATAATAACCTCCTACTGGAAAAGCTTTCACCTGTTACCATGACAGTGTGCTTTGACTGTGGTGTTCACAGAGAATAAATCATTTCAATTTAATCTGTCCAGTTGCTTTGTTATTAAAGATGACAAAGAAGCAACAGCGAGATCACTAGAGAAATCACAGCAATATACATCTGTCACATTGTAATACGGTGAGATCGGAGATCATTCAGGAGTGTCATATTGTAATTTCAGGAAACCAAATACTATTTATGTGATAACAGCCACCTGTATTTCTTTAACTTGTATTTTCAATTTGCGGCCTGTTTACCTCCATTCAAAACTGAAATGTAGCATGCCATTAAATACTACGTAAATACGTTAGGCCTAGCTGTGAAGAACCAGGAGCTACCCGGGAAACGTCAGCATCTGGGGCCAGAAGGTGCTATTGTAACAACACCCATAGGGTCCTTGAAGCACTGGGTAGGCATTTTGATAGACATGCCAAGATTCAACTAAAGAGATAAGACTTTTACCACAGATGAAACTATCTCCCAGTGAAAGAGAACAGATTAATGGAAGTGTCAGTTAGGGTTCTTTGGATGCAACCTACAGAAATTTATTCTGGCTAACATACGCAAAAAAGAGAGAGGGAATTTATTATAAATCGATTTGGGAATTGCTCACTGGATTAAGGTGAAGGAGGACACCAAGGCAACTGTGGGGCTTTGAAAAGGGCAATTGATGGAAGTGTGTATCAGAGATCGTTCGGCCCCACATCATACTCTCTTGGGCCAATTTTTTATTGCAGCCATTACTACGGAAAGCAACTGCACCGATATTATGTGACAGCCTTTTGTTTTTTCGGGTTTTTTTAACTTTTATTACATTTATTGAGGTGACATTAGTTAGTAAAGTTATATAGGTTTCAAGTGTACAATTCTATAACACATCATCTATACATTGCGTGACAGCCCTTTCTTTACAGGATGCTTATGGAAGCCCACTCAGCCATTCTGGCACATGCACAAAAATATGGAGACGTGAAGGAGGTAGCAACTCATGTGGCAACCAATGGGACACGAGCTGCTGGAAGAAGATTACTCTCTGCCATCCCCCCGCGGGTTAATTTTGAGCTGCTTTGTACATGGTTCTGCATGTGGTCCCGGCAGGATTACATCGCTGCCTGGAGCAGTGCGCAACTTGATGATTCAGCTCTGACTGGGTTATCCCTCCTTCTCTGTTTCACCCTCCCCACCTGCCAAAACTGTGGCTGGAACTCACTTCCCAAAAGACATTTCCTGCACATAAACCCTTATGCTAGGCGTTACACTTTGGGGGAACTCTAAGCTAAAACAAAAGTTATCTACAGGGGACTGTGTGTGGCTGCCAGAACGGATGAATTCAAATTCACTTAATCGTTTTTGCTCCTCTGCTCATGATTTGAATCCTGGGAGAGAGCATGCAACTGGCCAAGCTTGGGTCCTACCCACCCCTTGTACAGAAAGGATAAGGCGACAGATAGTCTCTCAGAAGAGGAAGAGGTAATTCCTTAAAATAAAAATGTTACTCTTTGTATATTATTTCTATGTCTCATATGACATTAAAAACCTGAGAAACAAACTCAGTAGAGTGAGATTATTTAAATTTTATCTCTAAATTAACAGCACCTATGACATCATCTTTACAATGAATTTATTGTTCTAGGTGTTTGAGATTATAGGTCACTTCCACTTCTGGTGATTAATTAAAAATTCATCAAGAATCTAAAATGCTTAGGTTAGAGTCTCACATCATACTCACTCTTTTTTAAAATGTGATACACATTGCCGCCAGAAAGGAACCCAGGCCTTTAGACAAAGTGGGGTAATCACATTCCACAGTACTCATCTCACTAATTCCAAATAAACACCCTCAACAAAATATATAGAGCAACTATCAAAAGATTATGAAAGGTAGAATAAAAAGGCAAACTGGCTAAGAAACTGCAGATTCAAGGGAAAATGTGGTAGTGAGTTCGCTGGTTTGGTTTGGTTTGGTTTGGTTGGTCTCCTATATAGCTTGGCCTTGACACTAGAGCAGCCTGAAACACAAAGAGATAAAGAGATTTTTTAACAGACTGCTCTTGCTAGCCAAAGCACAGGGAGAAGGCAGCTCTCTGGACAGAACCCTTTTGACTATGTCTCCCCTACTCCAGGCAAACAACACACACACACACACACACACACACACACACACACACACACCCCTGTGCCTCTCCCCCTTCTCACCCGGCACTGCAGCAACTGCGGAACAGAGCTAAGTCCAACATCCCCACATGGCACTGACCCAGCAGAGGCTGCAGTTCCTCCTCCTCCTTCTCCTTCTGGGTGCTGTGGATATTTTGGGGTGGAATCCTATCAACCAGCCGCTCTCTGCAACAGCTGCAGAAGAGGCCGAGCCCACCCCCACCCCATCCCATAGCCCCTCTGGCTCTCCATGAATATAAACAGAGGCAGCATCCCTCCTCCTTCCCCATCAGGCACCTGTGAAGACTGTGGAAGGAGCAAGCCCTGCCCACAATCCTTGCCCTGCACTAAGGAAACATCTCCCAACTAGACTGGGGAGATTAGGAGATTAGATTAAGGTGAGTGGGGAGCTGGGAAAAGGAATTCTTTATACCTGAGCATATAATCACAAGCACACCCCCAAGCAACCCCTGTGTAAAACGGACTAGAATCAATACAATAAAAGCTTTGAAAACTGAACTGTGGTGTAGAATATCTCTCAGGTTTCAAACCGGCCCAGTCGCACCCAGGCAGTGTAGATCACAATAACGCATCAAAAGCTTGACAAGTAATTTGACATTGGAACTAAAGCCTACAGAAGGGGACTAAGTTATGCTTTCTGAACCTAAACAGGTCTATTGAATAGTAAAACAGAAGATTTAAATAGCAACCAGAGTCTCATAACATAATACTTAAGTAGTCTAGAATGCAATCCAAAATTATATGTCATACCAAGAAGCAATAAACTCTCAATTCAAATGAGAAAAGATAATCAACAGATGCCAACATTGAGATGATCCAAATGTTAGAATTATCCGACAAGAATTTTAAAGCGGTTATCATAAGAAATTACGAACACTCTTCAAACACATGGAAAAATAGAAAGTCCCAGCAAAGAAACAAAAGATATAAAAAAGAATAAAAAAATTTTAGAATTGAAAATACAGTAACTGAAATTGACAAATTCTCTGGATGAGCTTAGTAGCAGACTGGAGATAACAGAAGAGGGAAAACATAAAGATAGAACAATAGAAATTATCCAATTTGAAGAGAAAATAGATTAAAAATGTAACGTACAGACACTTAGGATTATGTAAGACAATAACAAAAAAAAATCTATCACTTGTGCCACTGAAGTTCCAGAAGGAAACAAGGTTGGGGCTGAAAAAATATTTGAAGAAATAATGGCTGAAATATTCCCAAATTTGACAAAAGACATAAGTCTACAGAAAAATGGAACAAATACAAACAGGATAAACTCAGAGAAATACATGTCTTCACATGTAATCAAAGATCTAAAGGCTAAAAAAAATAGAAAAATATCTTAGAAGGAGCCAAAGAGAAACAATGCATTACTTATAAGGAAGCAACAATTCAAATTCCAAAGTATTTCTAACCAGAAACAATGGAGTCCAGAAAGAAGTGGCCCAACATTTTTCAAGTGCTGAAATAAAAGAACTATCAACCCAGAATCCTATATCCAGTGAAAATATACAAGGAATTTCACACACACACACACACACACACACATATCATATCTTTGGCTTCGCTTGAAAAATCAGAATACTTGGCCATGAGGCCTGAATTCTTACTGAGCAGCAAAGTTCTTGAGTCTTGCTCCCTTTGTATGAGGCACATGCTCTCTATTCACCAGAACCTCTATCTGTAGCCTCTTACCCTAAGTACTATTTCAAACATTTATTCTACTTGCCTGGGTATAGTAAGCATTAGATTTATGCAGCCAAACTACTGGTTATAAAGTTTACCAGAGCCTCTAATAAAAACTATAAATTCCCCAAAAGATACCTATGCAAACGAATTTGCATTTAGTTTCAAATTTCATAGACCCATGTGTCCCTAAGATACTGTAGACTCCCACTTTAAGAACTCCTGATTTATACCACTAGTGTACTATTCTAATCCCACACACATTGAGACACTGATTACTCATCCTTTTACTATGTTAACATTAATACCTCTTGCCTTTTTATGTTAGAAATGCCTCTTGTCATATGTTCGCTGTATTGTTTAAGAATATTCAATTCTGCTATGGGGAATAAGACAAATAAGGAACATAAATGAATCTAAATGTAGAAGCGAGTACCTTGTGAAACATATTAGGCATAAAGTAGGTAGCGTCTATATACGAAGAAGTAGAAGGCCCAAGTGACCACCAAATATTCATGAGATGCCCAACAGTTTCTGGCATATAATTTATACAATGAATGAATGAGTGAGTGAATGAATGAATTAATTAATTAATTAATTACTGCAAGGCTCTGCTTCTCCATTACATTATACCTCTCCTCCTACCTCTAACAGATTACTATTTTTTTCCTATTCATTAGTGTGTCTCTACTAGATCATAAATTTCCTGAGGATAAGAGCCATAAATTATATTGTGCACATGACAGGAATTAATAAATATCAGAAAGCAGCATCACACATACAGCAGTGATTGTCAGCCTCAAGGGTACAGCATAATCACCTTGGAAGCTTGTTTAAAATGCAGATATCTAGGGGCCACTGCAGGAGTTTTGATTCAGTAATTTAAAGATGTGATATAACACTTTTCTACCGAAACTCCCAGTACTTTTGATGTAGGGACTCCATCAACAACTCAGCGAAAACCATTGAACTAGGGGGTATAGAAATTCTAGGGCAAATAGTAACCACTACTTCCTCTCTTATTATGATCAACATTATCAAATAGGTTAAAATGAACTTCATAGCAGCCTGGAAGATACTGGGGGAAAGGTGGACCTAGCTCCTTCACTTTAAAGGGTATGATTTGGGGTGGGGAAGGTAAGGAATACGTATTGCTATATGTATACGGGGGGGATCATAGATAAAGAGTGAGAGTGTATTTTTCTCCTTTTCCTTATTTTTCTAACAGCTGGCAGAGCTACTGCCTTCTACCCAATAAGCTGCCTTTTGTTATCATTGCCCACAGCCAGAAGATAGGGGAGAAGCAAGAACCACAGCTTAGCTCCTGAGGCACCTGCCCCATTTTGTCACCCCGAGGGTTCAGTGATTCTGCTTCTTCTTTGATTGATTTCATAATACTCATTCTTTCAAGTATTTATTGCATACCTGGAGTTGAAATTAATATCCAATGTAAAAATTTAAATTAATATCTAGATGTTTTAAAAAATAGTTTAAAAATAGCAATTTTTAGACAATTTCAGGTTGAAGAAGCACCTGAAGATCATTGGGGATTTTTAAGTTGCAGATTTGAAAATGCAGAAAGGCTTTGCAAGTTGAGCAATGACTTTATGTGTGGGAGCATAGTAGTTGAAATAAGTAGCCTGTTGGACCTTCTTGACTTCTGTTTTACTTTATGAAAATTTCACAGAGTGCTTTCCAACCCTGCTACCACGTAACAATGTATTTAAATTCACTTACGTATTCCAGACCCCAACTTTCACATAAAGTTGTCAATCCAAACACACACTTTAATTTCTGGATCATGTAATAATCAACTTGGAATTCTGGATAATATCTGTAACAATGAAATGTATTAATTAATTAGGAAGGATTCTTTTCCATATCTCTAAATTGTTTATTTACTGTTCCATTGAACCTGCAAGCAATTGCATTAGAATTCCAAGCTTTTTCAAGTCATTGAAATTCAAAGAAATCCATAACTAATCCAAAGTATCATAAATATTTGTATGCTAAGTAAAGGCAATTGTCTTCTTGCACAGCTCTTATTTTCCCTAATTCAAAACAGCAGTTCACAAAGAAACAAACAACTAACCCTAATGATGAAACAGATGGAACATTTACTGCCTCCTTACCTTATATAATACACCAAGGAAATGATAGATGAGTTCAGTACTAAAGGGACATTAAAATATCAATAAAAATATACAATAGGTATAATTCTCTGTTTACTGATCTGGACCTTTCCTACTTGAAGAACATAGGTGATGCCTCCAACATTTTGATTTTCCATCCAATAAGAGAGCATACAAAAAGAAAAAGAGGAAAAAGTTATAATATTATTCCATGCTGTACTGAGCCAGACCCAGGCAGCTGTACAAAAAAATAAACAAACAAACAAACAACTGACCTACACAATAAATCAATTTAGAGCTATGTTGGATACTGCAAAGGAAACAAGCCCCTATCAGGAAGTATTAACCTCCTACTTCATGGGAATCAATCAAAGACAATTACACACAAACTAACATAATTGCCTCTAAGGATTACTCAACATTTTTACCTTGGTTTCATACTATTTTTCTTCTCTTATATTTAGATAAAAACTAGGAAAAATAGTAAGATTCTTTCAAGTTTGCTATTAATATATGACATGAGAAGCATTTTTCTGTGATTTCACTAGAGCTTAGTTGATGCAATTATTATTATCCTCATTGTGTGAGAGTTTTACCATATCAGAAGTGATATTGGTCTTTTCAAATCTCTAAAGGCTCTAATTCAGAATCTTTATTAACAGACCTTTTAAAGACATATTCAAAAATTATATATATATATCGAAATATACCATACTCACACACACACACACACACACACACACACACACACATGCCCTTCAGTCACTTCAGGCCTCTCTAACTCTGAGATAATGTGTAATACCTGACCAAAAATTTAATATCTATTTTTCTAATATTGTTCAACAGAAGAAAATAAAGACCCTAATGAGAAGATTGGATATTGAAGGATTCTTATCTGGAAATAAAATCTATTGGAGAAAAGATCTGCAGAAAAATACATTTCAGTGTCCTCAACAAAAATAGCTGGCCAACCCATCACCCTACAGCGAAGCACACCCAACCATACCCATGGGACTTTTTATCTCTCAAGATTAAGAATTCACGAAAACAAGAGATTACTACACACATAAAGGAACCTCTTTCATGAAAGTAAGTAAAACAACAAATAAAAACAACTAAGGAAAACAGACAAAGTAGGGAATGAGGCAATTGGATTAAATAACTATAAATGTCCCTTTCATCTCTAAAATTATTTAATTAGCTGAGTTTGAGTGGCTTCTCATAGTCCAATTATAAAAATCAACCCAGAAGCCTAAACTGTTGAATTGGACAGACACTCCAGTTCAAATAAGCTTAAGAAGGAAGAAAAAAAAAAAGAAAATTATTGATTCACTTAGTTGAGAAGGCCAGAAATAATGCTGGCTCCACACATGATTGGATTTAGAGGACCAATGATGTCATCAGAACTTGGTTTCTCTCCAGCTCTTTGGCTGTGTCTTCTACTGAGTTGGCTTCTTTCTCTGGCTTTCACATAATGGCCCCTGACAGTTCCAGGATTATAATCTCCCAGGATTATCTCCAACTGGACTATTTTGGCTGCCACATATGACCCTGAATCACTGCAGCCTGAGGCTCATACTCAGTCCTGATTGAACTGTGGCTTAGACCCCACTGCAAAATTTCTGTTATTTCCAACTGAGCGCATTTTAACTAATACAGATTTTGATACCAGGAAATGAGGCACTACAGAAAGCATACTGGTTTAACAGAAGATGAAGCATATAAAACAGAGAAGACTCTACTATTTCCTCTATTTCTCGCTGGCAGTTTTATGCCATATTGAAGACATCAGTTAAAGTATGGCCTCTTTTATGCTGAAACTCAGTCAATGTGCCTATGAAGGCTATACCAATTAGGGACTTGGTAAGAAACGTGTTTAGAGTGTTTTTAACACTTCTTGAGGCCATCAATTAAGTCTTACAAGAAAGAGACAAACAGGCTGAATGTAGCCCAGAGGGAAGAAAAAAATATTTTCGTTGAGAAAGCCCCTTTCTATAATCCAGAATGATGGATTGTTAATAGGTTAGAAAATTTGAATTATCTACACTAACCAATATTAATGTTGGTACAGATTGGGAGGTAGATGATTTGGAAGTAGATAAGGTTAAGGCACAAAAAAAACACTTGAAACTCAGGCAACTCCTGTTAAGTATTCTCTGCCTGAAAAAAATACAACGTATCAATATCAACTAACTCAAGGCTATCACTTAAAATCTTTTCATTGGACAGGCCAAATGTAAACAGAGGTCATTAAACTAAGATTCTAGGAAACAGAGACTTGTTGCTAGGAGACCAAAGTCCCAAAATCAAAAACCATGACCCCACTAAATTCTCCTGCTATGATATTATACAGCTCTATGACTCAACTCTTAAATCCCTGGGACACCCACTACTAAAGTTGTGTAGCCCCAGAAAAGGCATCATACCCAATGTCTATCTCATATGAAAGACAATGGACAAGAATGATCTTCCATCAGATGAGAGGTGGTGTCAACATAAGAAATGTCCAAATCTGTAGAGAATTTTTATAAGAGTTTATTTGAGCCAAACCAACGACATATGCCAGGTAACAAGATCTCAAATGCTCCAGAGAATACTAACAGTTTGCAGTTTCTTTTATGCATTGGAGATTAAGGAGGGAAACTGAAGGTGGGAGAAAACAAGGTGGGGATCAGATTACAGGATAGTTTAGATTATGTGCTCTCTTGAGGATGGTCACACTTTGGAAGGAAGAGTCTTAAAGGGTGGTCACATACTAGAAGGAGGGGCTTGAAAGGGGGCATTTCAAAGGTGTGTTAACCTAGATGCACAGAAACAATGGACAGGGCTTGCTTACAGCAAAGACAAGACTTTTACTAAAGAAGTTATAGGCCTGGGGCGTGATTACCCACCATGACCTGCCCAGTGAGGAATTTATGATCAGATCACCCTGTGAGGTTACTTTCCATAGAACCCCTTTTTCATCCACAATGGGGCATCAGTGGAAGACTGTCAAGTGGGTTTATTCCAGAGAGCAGAATTAGATGCTGCTATGTGTAACACAAGTAGTCACTACACTACCAGGTCAGAAAGCTCTATTTCCAGCCAGCAGGCTGTGGTTTGTAGTGAATCATGAATGCTACTGCCCTTTTCCAAATAGAACTTTCATTGTGCTTATTCAGTTCTTTTCCACTACTTTGTACTAAATATGTTGAAGGTAGATAATAAAAGTATTTTAGCCTAAATACAATGAGAAGCCACATCTAGATGTGATGGGAGGGAAAGCAATTCAACCACAGACCTGGAATCAAAACAATGGAGACTTTGAGCTGTCCCATTTTGGGGAAAAGTGAATGTATTTCACGCTGGTGAGAACATTTTAAGGGTGTGTATTTATTTAAGAAGGAGATAATTTGGATGTTGAGCAGTTAAAGAGGAAGACTACATTTACCATTGGTTAAATCCTAAACATTCATCCCAAGCTTTCCCCATTATACAATAGCAATAGAGTTTGAATATTGACCCCTGTCTCAGGAATAGTTCCTGGATTGACCAAGCCAATGGGGATAATCTCTTGTCCCTTGCAGTAATTAGTTCAAACCCCAGGGTCAAGCCAATTAGCAAATTCCTCTTAAGTCAATGATTCATTCAGGATGAGGGTGTGACTTAAATTGCTCCCATCAGAGTGAAAATAAGAATTTATGTTGAATTTTTCATGGCAAGTTGTTTTCTCTCCCACTGGACATCAATCGGAAGTCAATAGGATGAAGCCAAAACAGATGACGGAGTAGAAATAGGAAAAGTCCATCAGTCCCTGAGATCCTTGCTGAGCCCTAGGACAATTAATCCTGGAATCGGTGCTTCCTCTGGACTTCCAGTTATACAAGATTAAAAACATTATTGTTTAAGTCAGATTTGCTCTTACTTGCAGCCAAAAATACCATGGCTAATATGCTATCTCTATGCTAATAACACCCTGTATCCGTTAGGAATTGCAGTCAGCTGCAAAGAACAGAAACCTCAATAACAGTGGCTTAAACACATTAGAGGTTTGGCTCTTCCCAGGAAATATAACATCTGGAGATGGATAGTCCCTGGTTGATACTACAACTATATTCTAGGCATCTATCATTTTTTTCAGTCCTTTTAAACATGTACTTGTCACGCTGTTATCAGAAGTTGGCCGTGTCAGTAATTTGAATTGGGAAGAAAAGGAAAAGGCAAGTAACAAAAGGACAATGAGTCTGTTACTCTTCAATAGTTTTCTCCTAAGTACTTCATAACAATTACTACAAACATTTGATTGGCCATAACTGTGTCATAGGACCCATCCTATGTGCAAGGGAAGCTGGCAAATAGAGTTTTAATAGCTGGACCTATCTCCACTACCAAAACAAATAAGAATCATATTTGTAAAATGGAAGACAAGATTGGCATTAGGTAGGGAAACTAGCAATCTCCTCCACGCTCCCAAATTTATGTCTCCAGTTCAGACCTCCCTTCTGATCTCTTGACTTACATATAAAACATGTTATTTAAACTCTCCACACTTGTAGGTTTCACACACCTCAACTGAATATATACAAGGTATGATCAATAAATACGGTGAATGTTTAAATTTAAAACATTATTACAGTATAAGAAACATTGCCATTAATCCCCCTCAAAATACTCCCCCTCACTTTGAACACATTTATCCCATTGTTCTTGCCACTTTCTGAAGCAATTCTGGAAGTTCTCTTTCGCAGTGCCTTTAGTTGTGCTGCTGTGGCTGCCTTGATGTCCTGAATCATTTTGACTTTGGGGAAGAGCCAAAAGTTGCATGGTGCCAGATCTGGTGAATAAGGTGGATGAGGACACACTGTAATGTTTTTATGTGACAGAAATTGACATACCAGAAGGGACGTGTGGCACAGAGCCTTTCTGTTGTGATCCAAAAATACAGTGAATGCTGCCGCTGAGTGCCATCCAACAGAAAGGCAGGGATCTTCAATAGGAGAAGAGGTGCGTTGAACCTTAGTAACAGTGTGTGACAAGTTTCAATTTGTTCGGTGCAGTCAGTGGGGTGTAAGCTACAGTTGAGAGAAGGTGTGTTTCAAAGTGTGCCATAAATCATCCTCCATTATGGCAGTGCTCAGTGTCACACGTTTCTGGTATGGCAATTTCTGTCAAAAATATTACAGTGTGTCCTCATCTACCTTATTCACTAGATCTGGCACCGTGAGACTTCTGGCTCTTCCCCAAAGTCAAAATGATTCAGGACATTGAGGCAGCCACAATAGCACAACTAAAGACACTCAAAAAAGAGGACTTCCACAACTGTTTCCGAAAGTGGCAAGAACGATGGGATAAGTATGTGCAAAACGAGGGAGAGTATTTTGAGGGGGATTAACAGCAATGTGTCTTTTACTGTTATAATTTTTTTATTTAAACATTTACTGTATTGTTTGATCACACCTCATATAAAACAAAGCTAGTGATCTCCACAGGCTATCTGTCCATCTATGATGGTTAATTTTATGTGTCAACTTGACTGGGCCACAGGGTGCCCACACATTTGGTCAAACATTATTCTGAATGTCTGTGAAGTTATTTTTGGATGAGATGAACATTTGAATCAGTAGACTGACTAAAGCAGATTGCCCTCCCTAATGTGGGCCTCATCCAATCAATTGAAGACCTAATAGAACAAAAGGCTGAATAAGAAAGAACTCCTCCTGCTGGATGCTTGAGCTGGCACATCAGTCTTCTCCTGCTCTCATATTGGAATTTACACCATCAGCTTTCCTGGTCCTCAGGCCTTCAGACTTAAATGGAATTTACACCATTGGTGGCACTCCTGGGTTTCCAGCTTGCTGACTGCAGAACTTAGCACTTGTCAGCCTCCATAGATAAATGAGCCAATTCCATACAATAAATATCTGTCTATATAGATATATGAGCAGATATAGATGATATAGAGATAGATAAATAGAGATATATAGATATAGATACGAGGCCTGACAATTAAGTTTGCGAACTTGTTGCAATGATGTTGCTAATCTTTTTTTGATATCAGAGGGATTATTCATTATGAATTTGTACCAATTGGACAAATAGTTAACCAATTTACTATTTAAAAGTGCTGAAAAGGCTACATGAAAAAGTTAGACGACCTGAACTTTTCACCAACAATTCATGGCTCTTGCATCATGACAATGCACCAGCTCACACGGCACTGTCTGTGAGGGAGTTTTTAGCCAGTAAACAAATCACTGTATTGGAACATCCTCCCTACTCACCTGATCTGGCCTGAAATGACTTCTTTCTTTACCCAAAGATAAAGGAAACATGTCACTTTGATGACATTCAGGACATCAAAGGTAATACGATGACAGCTCTGATGGAGATTCCAGAAAAAGAATTCCAAAATTGCTTTGAAGGGTGGACTGGGTGCTGACATCAGTGCATAGCTTCCCAAGGGGAGTACTTCAAAGGTGACTGTAGTGATTTCAGCAATGAGGTATGTAGCACTTTTTCTAGAATGAGTTTGTAAGCTTAGTTGTCTGACCTCATCTTGTCTGTTTCTCTAGAGAACAGTCTCAAGTCATCCCCATCTCAGTGAATGGTGCAAACACTTAGCCACTGAATAGCCCTACCATTTACCAAAGTGTACCTGCAGATTCTCTAGTAGAATCATTTTTCATTCTACTTTTATTCACCCTCTACCATGCACTGAATTCATCACCACCCTGAGTCAGCACTTCCTTCCAGTGTATTTCAAATCCATCCATCTCTGATGCCACCACTTTAGTCAAGTCCTGGACTGCTGAAAGCTCTAACAGGTTCCCCTGCTTCCACTCCGTCCTTTCCAATACAGTTTGGATGTAGCTTTTAGAGTAATTTCTTGACACCATAAATCAGATGTCTCTCTCCTGCTCTAAACCCCTCCAGTGGCTTACCATTACACTTTAACTCACCGCGGTCTACAGGGTCTCATACGGTGGTTCATCTGTACCTTTCCAACTTAATCGCATTCCCTCCTTGCTCACTTTCAACCACAATAGCTTGCTCTCTGTTCTTCAGGTATACCAATCCCTATTCCACTCGGTAATTCTGTACTATCTGGAATGATCTACCTCCACCTTTTCATGTGGCTAGTTGATTCTCATCATTCAGATCTCCTCAGATTGGCTTTGCCCATTCCGTCCAGTCAATCTTTCATCATGTAGTCATATAGTCCTCCAGAACAGTTAACCATAATCCATAATATCAGAGTACAATTCTTTTTCATTTACTGTGTCACACTCTCCAAATATAATATATGCTCCATCAGGACAAGGAACTAGTCTTTAGAGTTTGTCAATATTTCTAGGTCTAAGCACAATGCTATTTCTTAATCAATGCTCAAAAAATTTACTGAGTGATTAGAGTCATCCATTCAACAAATATTTACTGAAATCTTAGAAGGAAGTGTTCCCAGCAGTGGGGATTCAGCAGTAAATGAAAGGGCCAGAGTCACTGCCTTCATGGAGTTTACCCTCTGGGGGAAAGGCAGAGACAAACAAATAGTACGTCATAAAGAGAATATTTTTGTGAAAACAGCCCACTGAACATGTGTTCAGAATACTTTCTCTTTCTCAGGGCTTAAACAAGGACTAGATGCCAAGAAAACACTAGGAAGTTTGGCATATACCATCCCTTCCAAATAAGCACTTAGAACTTAAGAATGTTCTCATATATACAGGGAAACCAACTGACGTGTCAGTTACCCTGCCATATATATATATATACACACACAAGAGTCTACTATCACCTATGGACCACCGGAGCGGGGGGGTTGTTAAATGCTTGTTCACTGAGATAATAATCAGATAGGCAAATATACAATAGTCAAACTCACTGTGAAGATCCACAATCTTAGTTATTCCAAGGCCAAAAAAGTGAGCAAGATGGAATGTTATGCACTGATTACAAATGCCAAAATGCTGAACCAAAAGGAAGCTGGAGTTGCATTGAGAAGAGAAACACAGAATCAATAGAACACCAGATTAGATTACTGTGGATGAGCAAAGCTTATGATAGGACTGGCTGCCAGCTGTGGAAGCACAGTTAACGGATGGCATGCCATCCCAAACCATCACGCTCACTCCTCGCCAAGGCTCCCATCAATGCACAGTTGGGCCTCTCTTGGCAAACCTCTCTTGGTTGATGCGCTCTCTCTCAATTCATTAACAATTGCCTCACTTTTGTTGATACCAACGACCAACTAATTCAAATATTTTTCATAGCTGATAAAATTAATTGCTGAATTCAGACTTTAGGGATTATTTTCCCAGTAAATTCGTGCCCAGATTTATGATCCTATCCATTTTCAATGTGCCTGTTCACAAGCTCTAATGACGACTATGAGTCCCACATTTCAGTCCCACTGACTGGCGTGAGGTAAGAGGTTCTACTTGGCACAGAGTGAGTCGAAGCCAAATGCAAATAGAGGAAAATCTAAGCAAATGTTCCAAGTAAACAACAATAACGATAATAATGTTTTAAGAGCTAACAATTAGTAAGCCAGGCACTTTACTCAATTATGCATTATCCCACTCAGTCCTCACAGAATTCTTATGAAATTAGGTACAATTATTTCCCCTATTTTACAAAAACAGGAAACAGGCAAGGAGAAGTCACAGATGTCTGAACTGTATAAGTATTGTTGTTTTGTAGGAGGCAGGAAAGCAAAGTGGGAGGAACAAAAGGGAAAGCAGCAGAGTAGCACATAGTGGATTGACCAGCTCTGGTTTTACTAAATATGCTTTACCAGTATAGCATGCAAATTGATTGCAAAGGAAAAAAGCAGTCACTTTCTTTAAGAAATCATGGATGTGGCTTGCTGTGCTTAGTAACCAGCACTCCTTGTTTCTCCATGTCAACATTTATAAGAGTAGAATATTTCATCATCACTGCAATGCTTATCTTAACCTACTATGAATACATGGACAAGTCAATCCCCACAGAAATTGTGCATACACCCCTGAGACCAATGGGACTCTTGGAGGCAGAGAGTGCATCCTATCCATTCTCCTATCCCCCGTAGTTTACATGAGCCTGAAACATAGGAAGCAACTACTAAATGGCTGTTGAGCAAACAAGTCCACAATTCTATTAGTTCCTGCAAATAAATGAGGTGTATACTTAATACGACTATACACCCTACAACTAGGGCAGAGTGGCAAATGGATTTCATCTCAGAATTCAACGTCAAGAGAAAGGTGGTAGTGGCCTATTCTGTTGTGTAGAGTAGGATTCTGACACTGTATAAGGCCTTAGTGTAAAAAAGATCCTTTGACAAGTTCTTTTTATCTTGTTCATAATTTTTTTTCAGTTTTATTGAGGTATAACTGACAAAATTTTAAGGTATTTAAAGCGTACAATGTGATGATTTCATATACATTGTGAAAGGTTCCCCAGTCACGTCAATTAACACATATTTACATTTTTTTGTTGTTTGTTTTTGTTTTTGGGTTTTTGGTTTTTGTTTGTTGTTTATTTGGTGAGAACATTTAAGTGCTACTCTCTTAACAAATTTCCATTATACCATTAGGTGTCATCAACAATACCATATTATGCATTAGACCTTCAGACTTGATTCGTCTTATAACTAAAAGTTTATACCCTTCTACCAACCTCTCCCAATTTCCCTCACCCACCAGCCTCTAGCCCTGGCAAATACTTTTCTACTCTGTTTCTGTGAGTTTGATTTTTTTTTTAGATCCCACATAAGTGATATCATGAAATATTTTTCTTCCTGTCTTATTTCACTTAGCATAATGCCCTCCAGATTCATCCATGTGTCACAAATGTTAGGATTACCTTCTTTTTAAAGGCTAAATTTTCTTTATCCATTTTCATTATCCATTCATCCTTCAACAGATACTTAGTTTGTTTCCATACCTTGGCTATTGTGAAAAATGCTGCAATGAACAAGGGAATACTGATATGTCTTCAAGTTAATGATTTCATTTCCTTTGGATATATACCCAGAAGTGAAATTTCTGCAACTCCATTTTTCATTTCTTGAAGAACCTCCATACTGTTTTTCATAGTAGCTGTACTAGTGTACATTCCCAGTGGAAAATAGTTTCCGTTTCTCTACATCACCAGCACTTGTTACCGCTTGTCTTTTTGATAATAGCCATCCTAACAGGTGCAAGGTGATATCTCATTGTGGGTTTGATTTGCATTTCCCTGATAATTAGTGATGTTGAGCACATTTTCAAGTACCTGTTGGCCATTTACATGTCTTCTTTGGAAAAATGACTATTCAGACCCTTTGCCCAATTTTTAATTGGGTTTTTGTTGTTGTTGTTATTTTTGGTTTGATTTGTTTTGTTTTTTTGCTATTGAATTATCTGAGTTCTTTACACATTTTGGATATTAATCCTTTATCAGATATGCGGTTTGCAAATATTTTCTCCCATTCTGTAAGTTGCCTTTCCATTTTGTTGATGGTTTCCTTTGCTGTGCAAGAGCCTTTTAGTTTGATGTAGTCCTACTTGTTTACTTTTGCTTTTGTTGCTTTTGCTTTTGGTTAAATCTGAAAAAAATCATTGCCAAGACCAACGTCAAAAAAGTTACCTGTTATGTTCTCTTCTAGGAGTTTTACAGTTTCCAGTCTTATGTTCAAGTATTTAATCCATTTTAAGTTGATGTTTGTGTATGGTGTAAGATAGAGGTCCAGTTTCATTCTTTTGTAGGTGAATATCTAGTTTTCCCAGCATCACTTATTAAAAAGACTATTCTTTCCTCAATATATATTCCTGGATTCTTTGTCATAAAATAATTGACCATAAACTCATGGTTTTATTCCTGGACTCTGTATTGTGTTCAGTTGATCCATGCATATTTTTTATGCTAATGCCATACTGTTTTAATTACAATGGCTTTGTAATACACTTTGAAATCAGAAAGTGTGGTACTTCCAGCTTTGTTCTTCTTTCTCAAGATTACTTTGGTTATTCAGGGTCTTTTGTGGTTCATAGTAATTTTAGAATACTTTTTCTATTTTTAGGAAAAATGCCATTGGAATTTTTTTAGGGATTGCACTGAACCTGTAGATTGTTTTGGACAGTATAGACATTTTAACAATATTGATTTTTCCAATCTATGAGCATGGAATATCATTCCATTTATTTGTGTCTTTTTCAGTTTCATTCATTAATGTCACAGTTTTCAGTGTATAGATCTTTTATTCCCTTGCTTAAATTTATTCCTAAATATTTTACTGTTTTTGATGCTATTGTGAATGACATTGCTTTCTTAATTCCTCTTTCTGATACTTCACTGTTAATGTATAGAAACACAGCTGATTGTTGCATATTGATTTTGTATCCTGAAACTCTACTAAATTTATTTATTGGTTCCAAAACTTTTTGGTAAAGTCTTTTGGGTTTTCTATATATAAAATCATGTCATCTGCAAATAGAGACAATTTTACTTCTCCTTTCTGGTTTGGAAGGCTGTTTTTTTCTTGCCTGATTACTCTATCTACAACTTTCAATATTATGTTAAAAGTAAGTGATGAGAGTGGGCATTGTTGTCTCATTACTGATCTTAGAGAAATAGCTTTCACCATTCAGCATTATGTTAACTGTGGGCTTCTCATACATGGCTTTTATTATGTTGAGGTAGGTTCCCTCGATAGCCAGTTTCTTGAGAGTTTTTATCATGAAAGATAGTTGCTGAATTTGGTCAAATGCTTTTTCTGCATCTATTGAGATGATCATATGACTTTTATTCTTTATTTTGTTAATGTGGTGTGTCACATTTGTTGATTCGCAAATGTTGAACTATTCTTGCATCCCAGACATAAATCCCATTTGATCATAGTGTATAAACCTTTTAATGTGCTGTTGAATTTAGTTTGCTAATATTTTTTTGAGAATTTTTGCATTTATATTCATTAGGGACATTGGCCTGTAATTTTCTTTTCTTATAGTCCTTATCTGGCTTTGGTATCAGGCTTTGTAAAATGAGTTTGATAATGTTTCTTTCTCTTCAATTTTTTGGAAGGACTAGTATTAATTCTTCTTTAAATGTTTGGTAGAATTCACCAGTGAAGCCATTTTATCCTGGTCTTTTCTTTGTTGAGAGGTTTTTGATTACTGATTCAATCACCTTACTAGTAATTGATCTGTTCCAATTTTCTGTTTCTTCCTTGTTCAGTCTTGGCAGGATGTATGTTTCTAGGAATGTATCCATTTCTCCTAGGTCATCCAATTTGTTGGCATATAATTGTTCATAGAAGTTTCTTATAATCCTTTGTATTTCTGTGGTATCAATCGTAATGTCTTCTCTTTCATTCTGTTTGTATTTATTTTGAGTTTTCACTTTTTTTCTTAGTCTAGCTAAAGTTTTGTGAATTTTGTTTACTTTTGAATAACCCAGTGCTCAGGTTTATTGATCTTTTTCATTGTCTTTCTTGTCTTCATTTCATTTACTTCTGCTCTGACCTTTGTTATTTTCCTCCCTTTACTAACTTTAGGCTTAGTTTGTTCTTCTTTTCTTTTTCCTTGAAGTACAAAGTTAGGCTGTATCTGAGATCTTTCTTTTTTCTTAATGTAAGCGTTTATTGCTATAATATTTCCTCTTAGAACTGCTTTTACTGCATCCCATCATTTTTTAATGGGCAAAATATTTCAACAGACATTTCTCTAAAGATAACAGTCCAAAAAAAAAATACCTGGAAAGATACTCAACATCATTAATAACCAGAAAAAAAGCAAATAAAAAGCAAAATGAAATACTAGTATACACCTATTATAATGTCAAAGATTAAAAAATAACCATACTACGTGTTGGTTAGAATGTGGAGAAACTGAAACCATCAAATGCTGATGGTAGGGATGTAAAATGTTGCAATCCCTTTAGAAAACAGTTTGGCAATTTCTTAAAAAGTTACACATTAGATATGATACCTAAAGCACAACCAGCCAAAGAATAAAATAGATAAACTGGACTATTTCAAAATGAGAAACTTCTGTGCTTCAAAGAACACTATCAAGAAAATGAAAAGACAACCCAATTTAAAAATGGGCAATGAATTTGAATACATATTTCTCTAAAGAAAATATACAAATGGACAATAAACACACGAAAAACTGTTCAATATTTCAACTCATTAGGGAAATGCAAATCAAAACCACAATCACATATCATTTCACACCCACTAGAAAATCAAGGAAATAGGTAATAACAGGTCTGATAAGGATGTAGAGAAATTGGAACCCTCACATTGGTCAGGATGTAAAATAGTGGAGCCACTTTAGAAAACAGTTTGGCAAAAGGTTAAACATAGAGCTACCATATGACTCAGCAATTCCACTCCTGGTTGTATACCCCTGACAACTGGAAATATATAGTCACACATATACACACAAACACACGCAAGAAAACTTGTATAAGAATGTTCATAGCTGCATTATTCACAATAGCTAAGAAGTAGAAACAACGGCAATGTCCATGAACCGATGAATGGATAAACAAAATATGGTATGTCTTTACAATGGAATATAATTCAGCCATAAAAGGAATGAGATACATGCTACAGTGTGGATGAAAATTTTTTAAATTATGCTAAGTGAAAGATACCGATACAAAAGGGCACATAGTAAATGGATCTTTTTATATAAACTGTGCAGAATAGACAAAGCCATTGAGACAGAAAGATTAGTGGCTGCCAGAGGCTGGAGTGAGGGGAAAATGGGGAGTAACCATTAATGGGTTTTTTCATGGGGTGATAAAAATGTTCTGGAATTAGATAACAGTGATGCCTATACAACCACATACTAAAAACAATTGAATTATACTATTTCTGAGGATGAATTTTACGGTATATGAATCACATCTCAATAAAAAAATTAATTATATACCTTCTCATATGGTCTAGCATTCCACTCCTAAGTATTTACCCAAGAGAAATGAAAGCATATGTCCACACAAAAGCATACACACAAATGTTCATAGCAGCTTTCTTTGCAATTGGGGGAAAAAATCCAAACATCCATCAGCAGAACACTTACCGCACTGTGATATATATATATACATACAATGGAAAACTACTTAGCAATAAAAAGTTATGAATGACTGAGGTTATGAACAATATGGATGAATCTCAAAATAGATATGCTGCATGAAAGAAGCCAAACAAATAAAAAAGAGCACACACTGCAGCATGATTCCATTTATATAATTTTTTAAGAAATTATGTATACTGACAAAAAAGTAGATTAGCTGCTGCCTGTGAATGAAAGAGGCAGCACCTGATCAAAGGAAATGTTGAAAGTGAGGAGTGTGTTCATTATCTTGACTCTAGTGGTGGTTTCACAGGTATATTCATATACCAAAACATAAGAGTAGTTGATTGTATGTCTATTAAACCTCAATAAAGCTATTTCTTAAAAATTAAGCAAAAACTGCCATAAACTGTTTCCTGTGCTGTGTTATTTCCATTTCTGTTTGGCTTTGGAGGACTCAAGATAAAGACATGACCTGGTTCTAACGTGGCCAGCACCTGGTGAGAGTCTCCAAGAGATAGTGGCAGCAACACAAAAGGCATGGTACCTCGGTATCAAACTTCACCCAGCAGAGCTGTAGAAGAGACTAATGGCATAGAGCAATAGCATTGATGCTAAATCGAATTGTTTCAAGAGATACTTTGCTGGGATTATCTGGGTAATATTCTTTGACCTCTGCTTCCTTTGGACTAGAGAAGTGTGGATTCATTGATTCTCATCATCTTCTCTGTTCCCTGTTCATCCCAAGCCCAGAATCTCAAATAAGTGCAAGTTCCTTCAATGAGATACGTGGAAAGTCAAAATTTGATAGTCATAAAATCATCATCCGCGAACATTATCACACTATATCGCTCCCTTGATTGCCACTGAATGTGTAGAAAGAAAATCAGATCTACATCTCGTACCAATTTGCAGTGTGTTCCCAAAATGGCATGTGCTGTGTCACTCTGACACTGAAGAGACAGAGCGGGAGGAATGAGCCATGGAGAGGGGGGTGCAACAGCATTCAGTTTGCTGAGTCAGGGGTTGTTAAACAGCAAGTGTTCTGGGCCCTGTCTGCACACACTACCGGGGCTTGGAGTGGGGTGAGCTTGGAGGCATTTTACAGCCACCAAGTGCCTGCTTGTTTAAGCCCTGTTCGTTATGACCTTGCTTCTTTCCTATGCAAGACAGAATAATGAGCCTGAAAATCAATGCTTAGAGCCTGGAGGAGCACCGGAGTTGCACGGATATGTTGAAATAAGAGAGGATTCTTCCAAAGATGCAGAAAAAGGATGGTAGCCCTCCCCCATTCCCCTGCACTACGGAAAGCAAAGGTTACTTTCCTTGTGATTAAGAGCCTACACAATTAAAAATTTTAAGTGGCTGATTGAAGGATAATGTAGCAGGTTTTATTCAGCCTAGGATACCTCAGGGGAAATTCAGCTTTCCTTTATTACTTTTACTGCACGCACGCATTTTCCCTTAGAAATAAAAATGAAACCTTTGTACAACTGCTTCCAAATGCATTTTCTCTTTACTCTAATAATGGTTTTCATGACACATCTGTAGCCAATTATACTGTTCCTTTTTTAAAATGCATAGGGCCATCAAGACACTGATATGAATATATATAAGGTATGTATATATGCTTATAGGTAAGGTACACATTTTTTACTAAGCATCCACCTTGTAAGTACCAAGAACTGCTTACCTATCATCGCTATTTGTTTTCCTTTCAGGTGATTACCATTATCAAAAACATTCAAGAATATAGAGAGATGGGAGTATGACAATTTCAAAAAGACATTTATTCTTTCTCTTTTTCACACTCTTCCAGTTCCTGACAGTGATATGGATAATTGGAAATTAAGATTATTTGCTAAAATCCTTAACTTCCTGTGTTTCAATGAGCTTACTTATTTTTGTAGACTTTGAAATGTCAAATAAGTAGAAATGAGAGAAGGACGGAGAGACTATTGGGAAGGTGTGGTCAGATCTGCAATAACAAAGTTAAAATTTGTTGAATAAGCATCAATCCCTTTTAATACTGCCCTCCTCCAGGCAGTTGGCATTTCTGTTCTCATTGAACAGATACCAAAATTGGATTTCAGCAAGGTCAAACTACTTGCCCACTGCCCTACTATTAGTGAGTGACAGAGTTATGAACCAAAGCCAGGTCTTCCTGGAAGAAGCACATGTCATTTTATAAGTGAGAAAAAAAATAAATTACAGGATACTGAGTTGAAGCATTCTAACACATTGTCAATTTTTATATAGAAGAATAAGCTTGATTTATTTCAGTGAGGCCAACTTTTAAAAGCCATACCTCTGTGAGGAATATTTTTATGCCCCCAATGCATTTAAATTCTACCAATCTATTTAGGGACAGATTGTCTTTTTCTACATTGTTAAACTGTTGATGGGGAGACTACTTGTTACTTTCCTCACCATTCTGTCCCTAGAAATTAAATTGGAGAAATTGATTTTATTCTTTTATTCTGTCCAGTGTTCTACTGCGGCTCTGAAAACAACATTTGAAATACTCAGGTTTTGAACAGGAGTACATGTAGATAAAGAAGATCTCAGCATGCAAAATGGTACCACACAGTCTTTAATAACATACAGACCCTATTCTATAACGTTCTAGAGCACTTAAGCTGATTATCCTTTTGGATGAACTTTTTTATCCACTTACACACATTTCATTTGCTATCCTCCTTCCACAAGATGTTCATTTATTACACATGCCCACTGTACATTTTCCCATTCAATGAAAAATATGGTTCTTTATTGTTTGGCTCTTCTTCAAATTGGATTACTGAAGGATGTTTCAAAGTTGACTTTAACTTTCTAAAACAAAACCTGCTCATTCACCTAAAAAGAAAAAAAATCGTACATGCATGCACATGCACATACACTCATAACGTCCCCAATGTTTGGACCCATCTCCTGATATTATTCTGAAGAAAAAAGTTACAAGACTAGAAATTGAAAAGCCAAACTCACCACCAGCATACAGGAATAATACAACTAATATTACGTCAACTATTGTCCGGACACTCTTCCAAGTGCTTTACATATATTAATTTATTTCATCGCCATAGCTTCTATTATTTTCCTTATTTAATTGATAAGAAAACAGAAGTGAAGTAATTCGCACAAGACCATATGGAGTCAATACAGAGAGCAGATCCAAATTTAAGGGATCTAGCTCCAGGGTACTAGCTTTTGTTGTCATTGTTTCTATAATTTTCTTACCCACTCATACAAATAAAATCTAGAACTAACAATGGCAGCCAATTTTAAGAATAACTAACAGTTTTGATGAAATGGTCCCTGGCATTCCAAACAATCCACCTCTACGTAGCTTGGCTTTCGATTATCAGTAGTACCCCCACCCCCCTACACACCACCCCCGATGAAACAGGGAATTAAGACCTCCCCAAAGCGTAAAAAGTACGAAAGACAAAAAGAAACAAAAAAAAATCTGTCTCCTTTACCTCTCCCTTCACTCGGCAGATTTCACTTTATTCTTTGGAAAATGTACATGCCTACTGAACCCAGATATAAAAGGTGATCATAGAAAAACTCTGCTGTGAATTATTTGGAAACATTATTTCTAAAAATGTGTAACTTTAGGGAGGAAAAAAAAGATCTCGCTCATTTCAGTCCATCTGTTTCGGTCCACCTTAGAAAGGCAATGCACAAGCTGGGCATTTACTTGCTCTGGATAAGTTGAATTCTCTCAGAGTAAGTATTGCCCTTAGATTCTCACTGAAATCTTGATGTTGTCAGCAAAATCCAAATTGATCCTTTGTGCTCCAGAAAAGAAACTTATCAGACTTAAGAACACACCTGGCAATGCTGCCTTTAGCTGTATTTCCTGGATCGATTTGTTCCCCTGAGAAAACCATGGTTTCGAAATGTTCCATTCATAAAGTTTTTCTTGCCTACACTAGTTTGCTTCATTGAAAGTTTTCCAGTCTTTCCAGTTAGGTTGTTTGTGTCTTGGTATTCCCAACATTAAATCAATTAAAAATCTGAGCACTCACTATGTGCAAGGTATTACATTACACACTACAAATAATGAATAACAAGGACATAGCAATACATCAAACACAACTTCTGTTGACAAACTCCAAAACTAGATAATTCAGAATAAGGGAAAATTTTATGTTAAATATTCCACCTGAAAGAAATTTTTAAATTTGAATGATCATAGATACAAAAATTACTTTAACTAGAGAGGGAGAAAAAGAAACTTGACATGATAGTGGGCTGTCTGCCTGACGGGATGAGCCCCAGAACTGGGGTTATTTCATTTGTTCCTAAAAACAAACCTATGAACTACATCTTGTTATTTTCATCTCACAGGTAGAAAGTTACATGAGTTGCCCCTAGCTGATGGCTGATCACAATATTAAAGTAGGAGGTTGGTGTCCCGGCACCTAGGCCATGAGACTTTTAACATGCCACTACATTTTGAAGAAATCTTTGGAACTGGTAAATGGATCATATATACCAATGCTTTAGCATGATACCTGGCAAGATTAAATACTCCACAAATGAAGAGCTGGTTGTAGTGGCAGCAGACGCACAAGCAGATCGAGCCAGCATCTGAACCCCCCATCGCACAGAAAGCCACCCCTGCTCCATGCCACACTTCTACTTTCTTTTCCACACAAACGCTAACGGTCAGAACTTCCCGTGTTTGTCGTACATGAGATGGCTTGTGACATTGTACCTGAACCTTCAGTGACTCCACTTAGCCACAGCCACTTGCCTTTTCTTCATTCGTTCCTTTCTTCATTATCATGCAATTTGCATAAAACAATTCTCATTCCTTCCTTCTTTCCGAAGCTTCATCTCCTCCCAATCCCACCTGATAACCTTTGTCAGTAGCAACCGCAATATTCTTCCAGAATTTCTACGATGACTAATTGAGAGTTTCACAAGTATCTGGTTCAACAAAGATGGGGGTATTCTGGGACTTGTCTCCATCTAAATTATTTTAAAATTCAGCCCCTGAACACAGCTGGGTGGCTATCGGCAATCTGAATTTATTTTAACAACACTGGGTCCATCTCAAGGTTATTCCTTCAGTATCATACAGAAATCACTGTAAATGAAGGAAATATGATACAAAAAAGTAAAATAATTTAGCTTATTTTTATGATGTTTCCCTGATATGTTGGTTGATGGAGAATGAAAACAATTTTCATAACAGACTTTCGTCTGTTGTCCATATAAAATATTCCCTACAAAATAATCCCTCGTCCCCAGAATGCTAAAACACAGGACCTTACCTGAATAATAACTACTGATTTAAAGGAAGGAATTCTTTCCTGCTTTAGTCTCCCTATTCTCTCAAGGTCTGTAATCCAACCAGACATTACTATCTATTCAAAATGTAATCTAGACTTCTGATGACCGCCAACTTTCACGGCCTTGTACAGGCAGCGGATTTAGATCTATGAAGTCAATATATAAAGCAGTGTTCATACCATAGCAGTCCCTTGTAATCATTCAATTCATTGAATGAAGCAATTTGTATCAGATTCATATGGCTTAGATTTATTTACACAGATTGAACCACTGAGTGTCATTTGATGTTCAAGCCTTGTTCTGAGGATGGCACATAATTCAGGAATGCTGAATCAGAGAAGCCATCCCAAGGGACTAATTCTCAAGGACCAGGATAACGTATATCTACTTTGTCGATTTCCATTTAAGTAGAATTAGAGGTTACCTTACCAGATGCTCTAAGCACTAGTAATGAACATGCATTTCCCCCTCTGAGTATCATAATAAATTCCGAAAAGGTTCAGTTCTGACATCCAAAGGGCAGTCACATTACATCACTGACAATAATACTATTAGCAGTCATTTTCACTTATTACTGTCCTTCAGGCTTATAGTGGGGCAGCTTATGTTTTGTTTTATTGCATCTTCAGAGTATTTTCCAATTTGAGCTAGAGAGTTGCATTTTTGTGTAAGCACTGTAATTTTTCACACAATGTATAACAATAGCTTCTCATGGATTCCATGCATTAAAGGACTCGACATCACATTGGAGTTTTGTCTTCCCAACCCATTACTGGACAATACAAAAATATTCTCAGTCTTACAGAACAGAATTAAATCTTTATCCTCTTTCAAATAGCTTCCCCTCAAGAAGCTACTCAAATATGCTTTCTGATCCCTATATCAATGACACATGCCAACCCCACCCAATGTATATCCAGGCAATTTTTTTTCAATATTCCCTTGTCTGAACATTTTATTTCCACCTCCAAATCTTACCCAAGTTGTCCTTGTAATAAAAAAAATAAAATTTTCCTGAATCATTACAGATGCCTGAGTACACTGTAAGGCAAATAATGTATAAAGAAAATATTTTTTAATCCAGGCTTAAATGTTACAAGTCAATTGATAGGTAGCCAAAGAGCAATAATTTTCTGACTTGTTTATTCCAAAGAATTATGAAGAAGAGAGGAGAAGGAAGGGAGGGGCGGAGGGAGAGACGGAAAAGAGAGAGAGAAAAGGTTGTTTTGGTAGAAACTAAAGGTGAGCAAAGGAAAATGGCTTTAATCATCTGGGAATGGGAAGGTGACAGTAACAAGGAAGAGGCACACAGACCTCAGCGAGAACTTGAACCTGTGGTGGGCTGAGTTCAAGCACTTCAACAGAGAAATTCTCCATCACAAAATGGAGTATTTACTCAACTGAGTACAGATGCTACAGCACACACTTGTCATTTTTCAGAAGACTTGTATACATTTGGGAAATTCTCCACATCATTAAGTCTTGGTGGAAGACAGGACTACATTCCAGACAGATACCCCAGCCTTTAAATAGAAGACAGTGGGCAAAGATGCAGGAACTGGGGGAAGATACCACTGATGGAGGGTTTGAGGGAATAAGACCAGCTCCTCAGGCAAGAGTGGCAGTGGGACCAACTGCAGGTCTAACTCAGAGGTGGCAGCATCCATTTTTTTCCAGCAATTTCCTTACCAGGCCAGTTATATGACACCTTGGGCATTTTATTTCCTAGCTACATGTCCCCAAACTGGTTTTTAAGCCCTCCTATTGATTCTGTGACCTATCCAATATTCTTTTATTCAATTCTTTGTCTGCCTAAATCAGCCAGACTGGTGGAGTATATTATTTCATATGAATGGGTTATCCAAACTGTAAATAATCTAAAAATGTTGCATCCTTGGTTTTATAATGCATTACCTTAGAGAAGCCAAATTATGTATACGACATAGATGAAATTATATATGAAACATATATACCCATGAAATTCTCTACTCTAGTGTAACAGATTGCTGTCAAATTCCTACAATCTTACAACTAGATAGAAAGGAGCAGTAATCTTGTTCAACCCTGTTATTTACAGGTGAGGAAACCAATACCCAGAAGGATTAAGGAGATCACCGGGGTCAACCATCTTATAGAGCAGAGTGAAGACTAGAATGATTTCCAGTTCGATGCCCTTTTCACCACACCGCACTGATAGCACCTAGATTGTTCGCAGTGTTATTTATGCTACAGATTGCTTTTGTTTGTGTCTTGTCTCATTTTAAGAAAGATCATTCTGGGATTGCATTTGTTCGAGTCATCTGTATTTGGTTACCTGATCGTTTTTTTAGTATTGAGATCGACCACAATATGGAATGTAGGAACAGTGGAGTTAATTAAGAGAATGAGTCCAAAAGCCTAGCGAGTAAGGATATGGCGAGTGAGCTTATGCTGTAACACTCCCTGGGAAAAAACATTCTTATTAAAGCTATACCCTTTTGAGTGGTGCTGCTTAGCTAGTTTTGCAGCTCTGGACCCCAGAATTTTAATGGATCTCAGGTTGCAGAGAGAAATCTGTAAGAGTTAGGATACTTCTTCAACCCAGAACTATGTGAAGAAAACAAAAGGATTTGTTGAGAAGAATTGAACTCAACAGTGGAGAATAAGAACCATCTACATATACAATTAACTTAAACACAACGATACACAGCAAACGAAGTTTTTCTCATCATGTTCAAGTGTCAACATCTGGTTCCTTAATGCTCTGCAACAGCATATAGTTTAGCCTCTATTTTTGGGTCAGTTTGAAGTCCTTTACTTCTTGAATTGTCCCAGTGCTGCTAATGTTCATCTATATGTAAATGCATGTTTTGTCCCATGCTACCTTGGCTTCATGTTACCCTCACACATCACAGCCACAGTTTTTTGTAAAATAAAGGGTCCCTCTCTAAAACCAGTAAGTGCTGAAGTTCTTTGTAAGATGTTGGTATTCCAACAGGATTCCTCGGGAGATTTGCTTCTCTCCAACACACTCTGCAAAATGTCTGGCACTAGTATACGACCTACCTTCTCTGGAATGGCTTCACTAACCAGAGCATTTTGTGCTCTAACTAATCTATACCTTAAATTTTTTATTTTTCATTTTCTGGCAGGATATTAAAATGGAATGTCTTTCATATGCATCATTCTTTGACAAGTAGCCTACCTTTCTGGTTAGGTGCCAAGTTGAAATGAAATTCACCACTGGACAAAACAGGGGACTTCATGACAGGGCTCCCCACCCCCACCGTAGTGTGCACAGCTGAGCACATGCCCACACACACACACACACACACACACACACACACACACTGATACACATACACACACATCCCAGTTCACATCCAATACCAAGTGGCTTGCAAAGCCAAACCACGGAGCCTACTGGATTGCCACATATTTTATTCCCAGACTCTCTTGAAATTCTATCTTTTCCCTAAGGAGAACGTATTTAGTCATATCTTCTTTAAAAATCTAATGGTAATGACTTACCTTTCTCTCCCAAAATGAAAGTGAACTGACAATTCATTTCTAACACACTTTAAAATTATTCCAAATTATCTACACCATGGAGGACCCATTGCATGTTATCAAAACTTCAAATAATCTAAAGATGGTACATCCTTGGTTTTATAATGCATTACCTTTCTGAAACCAAAATTATAGCATTAATTACATTTGGCTTCAGCAAATATTATTATTTCTTTACATGCCCTCAGCCCAAACCCAAAATGACAAGACTTGAGTATAAGTGAGAATCACGTTGCACGCAGAGGGCCAAACTGAAAGTTGAAACCACTAAGAATAACCTTCAGAGCAGCTCCTCCCCACAGGGGAGGTCAACTGTAAACCGGCATGTGCTCCAGCCTGTAGATGGTCTGATGGGTCTGTCCCTTCCACCTCCACTTAGATGCTCTCAGCTGGCCTTGTTGGTGGCAGCATCCTTGATACATAGAGACACACAAACTGCTCTTAATGATATATTTGGGGCTCTCAAAGTAGATAATCAAGATCTGGAAATGCTATTATTTTAACAGTTGGAATACTAACCCTCTGTGAGTAGTTCACTTTCTGTCTGCTTTTGACTGAAATCTAAGGGTCCAAATGTTTAAAGTCTGGAAGGCAGGAGTGGGGGTGGGGAGGCAAAATCATGTGCACAGTACGATCCCTGAAAACATCAAAACATTGCCTGTTCTTGCCTTTTGTGAAGTCGGCCCTTCAGCTATTTGTTCAGGTTTCCCTACCAACTTCATGATGAATGAGGTTTTCCAAGGGCTTTTACACACAGCACTGTTATTTCACTGGGGCTCGGTGAGTACTTTAAACAGATGAAGACAAAGAAAGCCAGCCATATAATTCAGTGTCTGATTGCTTTTCCACATGTCAGTGGTGAAAAGCACAGCTCTGCCTTGAGCAGCTCTGAGTGGCTGACTGATTGAATCCAGTAAAGGCTGATAAATTTTTGGAATGCTCTTTCAACCCAAAAAAAATAGCATCTCGATGGAATACTGTACTACAGCACTTTGCACCTTACAAGAGAACTCTAGAAATCGGTGCTTTTCACCATTTGACATGAAGAGGGAGAAGCTAAACGGCATTTCCCAGACTCTCCCAGTAATCACCCACAGCTGGAGGATGAGAGCTGACCCATATATTTTGTAACTTCAAATGACTTTTTGAAGTGTTAACTACAATTATGGTTTGCAAGCAATAGGTTATGAATTTAGAAACAAATTAATTTTAGTGGTGTACATTCCCAGTAACAAAATTTTAAAAGATGTGGGAAGAAAAGAACAGATGGAGTTTACTCTTTCTTTCTATCATAGTTTCTACTCCTGGGGAAAGAAAAGTTCCACTAGCTTTACTCCAACAACTTTCCCAGGATAGCTTGAGAATGAAGCGGTAATACGGAGACCCACACGGGCTCTTCTTTTGGAGCCCTGGTAACCACTCGGCCTCTACAAACAAGAAAATCCAGTCATATTAGAGGGACTTGACAAAAAAAAGGGATAAAGAACAGCGTCAAACTTTGGGATACAATTTAGTGAAAAGAGGAGGAGGGACGCACTGGTCTACTTAGTTGCAGACACATCGCTTCTTGGTGCTTCAAAAACTTCCCTTGAGGGTAATTTTTGCTTATATATTGCTTTGGAAGAGTAGGTGTAAGAGGCAAGTAACACGTCCATCAGTGAACGCTTTCCCTTGGACTCCAGGCGCAATCTATTCCATACAGCTAAATAACAACAGTTCACAGTAAAATTACACACAATCAATAGCCTGTCCGCTGATCCAAATACCCCAGAGGCTCATTTCTGAAGATTTTGTTGTACATATATTTCAGGCGTGAGTATGGTGGGGCCTATCGATACATGCACAGCTGTTTTTCTCCTGTTACTGCATGATTATTTTCAAGTGTTTTACTAGAACAGATGTTTTAAGAGCATGCTGAGTACACATCTTTCCTCAGTGGACACTTTTTTAATTTACATAAACAGCAGATTGCTATGCTGCTGCCCTTTTGATACTGTGGGGGTAGGGGTAGGATTGCCAAACAATGTGAGTTTTCTTCACCATGCTTAAGCTCAGGTGCTTCTGTCTAGTTCCCTCCCTACAAGTACTGCTACTACAGCGCAGAGGTCCTCTCGGTCTTGTCACTTGTTCTTTCTCTAATCCTTTCTCCCATAAGACTGTTTGAACTTGGTTTTTCCACACATAGACTTTTTAAGCTGGGGCAAACTGAATATACCAATGTCCTCTATAGAATGCAATTTTCTCTGTTGGGTTTGTACCTGCTCCAAATAGGTGAATTTAGATAACAACTTATTTTCTGAGAGTCAACATGTATTTCTGCTTGAACCTACTACTGCAAAGTCAATCCCATATTGGTGTTACAAAAATCTGCTACCATGGAAAATAATATTCTGCCACACATTCATCAAAAGAGGCTGCCAACCTTGTCGTTTGTGCATCAGCAGAATGCACATAGCCCTAAACAAAAAAGTTTTCCCACCTAAAGAACATGATTTCAGGTCTTTTAAGCATGGAATACAGATGGATTTATGCCTTTAGTAGGATGTCAAGTGATTCTCTAAAGTATCTTGCAGATAAGTAAAGGTATTTTTCTGACTCTCAGTCTTTGCCAGTTTATAAACTGCTTCTTCCAGGACTAGCACAATCATTCAAGTGACTTTAGAATGATTCCAAATTTAGAATACATGGGGAAGCTAACTGTAGGCACCAAGAGACTGATTATCCTTTTCAATTCCTCTTTGCTCATGTAGACGTGACTTTCCTCTTCACAGTACGTAGTATTTGAATTCAATACAGCGTTGTTCTTTCCACAACTTCAATTCAGACCTTTAGGAATTGTGATTCAAATGGCCATTTCATACCTATCTCCCAATTACAATGAACCAATCAGCTCACAGTCAATCATTTGGTCAACATCTAGAGCGTTCCAGTTATAATTTATGTACTCTGCTATGACCTGAGGACACTGGTGTGAGTAAAACATGGCCACTTTCTGGGAGGGAAGAAACATATATAAACAGTTTGTTCAACAAAAAGTGCCTTGTTCAGAGGAGAGCACCAAGGACACTAGAGAAATGTTCATTTTCTCTCCACACAAATGAATTAAGTTACTTTGAGAAAGTTACTTTGAGTAAGAATTTCTATAGAAGGGAAGCTCTCTTTTCCCCTTCCATTCAATTCAATACTTCTGTCTCACTGGGAAAGAAGGACTAGTATGGGTGAAAACAAATGTTAAGTACCAAAGCAGTGTAGCAAGATGTTAAATGGGACTTTTCCTGCAATTTGTGGCATTTCAGCTGCAGCATCAAAACTGAGGACAATAGATGATGAGAAACTTCTCCTTCTAAGGAGAGATGTTATTCTCATAAGACCTATTAAAGGTGACTATGTCCCATTTCCAGTACATATCAAAGAAAACTAGAGATTCATTACGGAGTTTATTTAAAGGGGATTTATAGAAGTATAAGTAGTGCTTCCAAGTGTTCCACCTCCAAGCCAAGTAAGAAGGCTCTCAAGAGAATCAATCTGAGGTACTAGAGTTGCCACAGGAAGGGAAATGGCTTCTCACTAGCAGATGGTTCCTTGCTGAGTACATCAGAAGCAACTATTGAAGTGGAGTACAAAAAAATTAACACAAATCCCTAGATTTGGGTGGAATTCAGGAAGCAAAGACTAGTGGCAGCCTCCTGCCTATAAAAGCGCAAAAATAGGAGGCCATCTAAGGTGAATGACAATGACAGAAACAATAATTACAGGGCAAGAAGGGAGCATAGCATTTGCTCAAATTTCAGTGGAGATGTGTTTGAAGTTTCTGTGGCCAAGGAATACCTTGGGGAGTAGAAAGGTATGAAATGCCTGAAAGGGCCTCACCTGAGACAGGTGACTGTAGGAAAGTGCTCCCCAGCAGGAAGAATCTATGGGTACACTTTTGGGGTCAGGGATATATGAGGAAGGGTCACAATGTACATTAACTCATAGGAGGGAAGAGTAAAGAGTGGAAGAGGGGAGAGGGCGCCACTTGTCATAACGGTGGGCATCAGTAGCCAGATTACAGCAGCATGAGTCACATCAGTCTTTGTCCTTTTTTCTCTACATCCACCCTCCTTACATCACTGACCCTGGGAGAGCCAGGAGAAAAGCAAATAGGGGAGGGTTGGAGAGCAATAAATACAAAGAAAGAGACCAAATCCCCTTTCCCCTCTGGGTCCTGCAGGAGAGGTAGTCAGAATCTCTTAATTGGATGAAAATTTGAGATTTGAGATTGAACTAGGCTGGCGTGTAATGACCACTTTAAATTTAGACTATTTTATAGCTGAAAAAACCAGACAGTTAGAGACCTTTCCAAGATAGAGTCCAGAAAGAGAGATCCAAAGAAACTTGCTCCAAAACAGTGCGATAAGAGAAAAAAAAAAAAAAAAAATGCCATTCCTAATTGAACCAGTTCAGCCCATTCAATAAACCAATTATACTAGTTAAGTCAGCATCTATGCAATAGAAGGGTATGGAGGAAAAATGGAAAACAATTAAAAATCTTTGTAGCTATCTATACTGGTCAGTTTGGGCTGCCATAACAAGATACCATAGACTGGATGGTTTAAGCAATAGAAATTTATTTCATATTTCTGGAGGCTGGGAAGTCCAAGATCAAGGTGCCAGCCAGTTTGGGGTCTGATGAAGTCTGTCTTCTTGGCTTGCATTTGGCCACCTACTCACTGTGTCCTCACATGATGGATAGAGAGAGCAAGCCCTCTGGTGTCTCTTCTTATAAGTGCACTAATCCTAACATAGCAGGGCCCCACCCTTATGACCTCATGTAATCTTAATTCAGGCACATTGAAGGTTAGGGGCTTCGACATATGAATTTTAGGAGGTCACAATTCAGCCCATAACAGTTTTATTTTTTAAATAAAATTAATTTGGGAAGGCATCTAATGAGAAAAAATAGTAAATAATCTACACCCACACAATAAAATGTCTTAAAGATAAGAAGTGGGGACAAAAAATGGTTTTGTGCATAAAGTTCTCTGAGGGAAAGAACTGCTAAGTTAGTTGTAAGTACGAAAACATGCCAAAAGGAAAATTCATTAGAAAAGAAAATCACAATGAAGAAAAGAAGAAAAACTAAAGTGAACTTGAGCCTATTGTGTTTATAAGAAATTATGTAATTAACTGAACGCATGTGGAGTCTACGGTTGATTTATGATGGGAAATGAATTTAAATATAAATGCCATGTTAAAATTAATGTAGGATTTTAAACTTTAAAACTCTGAGTTCAAAGAATATGTAAGCATGTAAAGTTTAAAATAAAACTGAATTGAAGAAAGAGAAATTAAAGAAAGTGAAAATAAAAATGTGCATTTCTTGCATTTCTAAGAACCTGAATTATAACCAAATATTGGAGGAAAATGTGTTTGGTTGCTCATAAAAACTGAAGAAAATTTAAATATACTAGATAAGTGTGTTGGTTATGTATTATAAACTGATGTAGTCTGGGCTTCTTAAAGAAAGAAAAATCAGTGAAATATGAATTTAAAGTAATAAAGTTCAAGATGGTAGACTCTTCATATGCCTTTTCCTCTTCTCCTTTGAAACTCATTAAAATGGCAGTTAAAAAAGACACAAGGAAGTAAATGCATAAAAGCACTGAGAACATATGGGACACCAATGGACCAGATATTTTTGCATATTTCTGGATGACAGAGTAGGGAATAGGATGGTACTATGTATACACAAAAGCAGAGGGAGCCATCACTCAAATCATGATCAGAAGAAGGGAGGTCTGACGTGGGAAATTAATCATGAAATTCTCCAGAAAGAGCTAGTAAAAAGAACAGGAGGACCAATTGCCAAAATTTTTTAATGTAATAAGATGGATAGAAAATAAAGTTGAGATGTCTTTCAGAATATAGAGCAGAAAGGACAAAGACATTGAAAATATGAGTAAAAAGATAAGAGACATATAAAATCAATACAAGACGGCCAGTATCTGATTAACAGAAATCTTATAAAAGGGAAACAGAGATACAAAAGAAAGGATTCCATTTTATCCTGATGAGTAGCCTGAAGGAACGTAATAGAATACAGAAGAAAAGAAATGAAATCATAGCCCACTACACGTCTTGGCAGTGAAAAATAATTACGTACTTACAGTAATATAAAGATTGATTATTTTTAGCCTCAAAGGCAACAAACCTAGGCAGAAAGCACAGAAAGTATGGTTGTAATTGCAAAACAGAATGTGACTGTTATCAACCTTGACAATAGAAAACCGAAGATTAAATTGAAGGAAGGTGGGAAGAGAAAAACATAAAGAAGAGATAGAGGAAAAGGTAGAGTCACTAATGTTTTTATCTTGAAGCAAAATCAAGCCAATCAACTGAAGTTAATGAAACAAGACTGAGAATTATTGATATGTTTTCCAATGTTATGAAGAAAACTAATAATAAAACTGACAATAAAGATGTAACTATCAAGTTTAGGAAAAGCAAATGAGTATGGAGGGTGAGTGAGCCAAATTCTCATCTTTCACCGTAGGAATTGTCCAAGGTCATTAAATCAAATGGTTGATGAATTTTACTCAGATAAAATACCAGAATTTTTTTCTTTTCTTTTTTTTTCTTTTTTTTTCTTTGTGTGTGTGTGTGTGTGTGTGTGTGTGTGTGTGTGTGTGTGTAAAGAGATGTTAGTGAAAATGAGCCTGGGTGTGTGAGAGATAGGTCATGAGAGTTTCACTTCTCAGCATAAGCTCATCTGTATTCCTGATTTCTTACCATGGGCATGTATTACTTGGACAAAACAAATAAGAACGAACTCACCAAAACTTAAGTATTAAGCAAATGCCAACTGTCTCCATTTTCCAAATGCTGTCTAAAGTCAAATATACAGCCAGTTGAGGAAAGCAGAATTTAATCTAGCAAGAAATTGACTGAAGAGTAAAATAGCTAATGTAAATAATTCAATAGAAATGTATAGGAACTCAAACAAAAGAAACCTTGTATCCTCTCCTTTTCTTTCTCTCTCTTCTCTCAACACACAGCCCACAGAATTTGCACATGTGATGGTCCCTCTGCAGTCTGTTGAGGACAAATATACTGACACACAACACAAAGTAATGATGGCTACTTCCTCACAGATGCAAATACTGTGATACATCCTTGGATGAAAATTCATTCATTCTAGAAAAACATTGTGTGTTCAAAGACACAAATGTGCAACAAATGGTAAACATCTTTTTATCATCAATTATCTTTCCCAAACATAATTATCAAAATAGGCATATAACCCAAAAAGTCTACATCACCAAGATGCTTGACAAAGCATGGGTTGGCAAATCTTTTCTGTAAAGAGCCAGGTAGCAAATATTTTAACTCTGCATATTATATTCAACTCTTCAATAGTAGCATGAAAGCTACCCATAGACAATACACGAATGACTGGGTGTGGCTGTCTTCCAATATAACTTATTTACAAACAGGCTGTGGGTAGTATTTGGTCAATGGGCTTTAGTTTGCGCACCCCTGAGCTAAAGGATTAAGGAGAGTAAAGCATTTTCTAATTACTAAAAAGATAGCACATATTCCATACCTTAAATCACTTGTACTAATATTATAAGATCAAATAATATCCTATCCATTATTGCTCTATGCAATTCTTAATATTCAAATGCCTTTCAAATAAGATCTGGTCAAATGAGAGCTAAAGCATACCCTTTCCATTCCTCTTTCCTTCCTATCATACAGATAACAATAAAATAAAAATAATGATAAAGACAGGCCCTTTTAGGTAGCTAACTACTTGATCTCCTATTTCTCCATCAAAATGAAGTCCCCAATAGGTTCAACTACATATTGTTTTGTTACATTTTTAAAATAATGTCAAGGGATGGACTTGTGGCACTCTTTCAACAGCAGTTGACACTGACACTTAGGAGATGGCTCATAAAGGATGTTTAATGCTTCAAATAAGCAACGTTGTATAAACATAAAGATGAGCATTTGGCAAGGACATTGATGGCTTGATGAAAAATGTCACCTTAGTAATTATCAAATCATATTTATTTAGCAACTTGGAGCTTCTGAGGCCTAACTGAACACTCTACTAAGACTTTTTTTTTTATGAGTTGGTAATGTAGATAAAAAGCAAGATTCAAAAATCAAATCAGCTTCCATATCAAAATGCTAATTATATTTGTGACAGCAGTAAGCAAAATATGGTCCTAAATAAAATTTTACAGAGCATTGATAATATGACACAAAAGGATGAAAATCCACCAGTGACAAGGAAAAGCATTTGATACATGACCAAAAGAAGAATCATAAAGGATATCTCCCAGCCACATGAAGAAATCCTTAGGACTGACCTGGGCAATTCACATCAGATACTATATGATTATAAGTCTAGTGCCCAAGTGCAAAGGGGAAAAAAAATCCAAACCTTACAAATTCCAAGATCGAAGGATACTGACAATAATTAACACCCGGCACATGTATAAAGGATTTAATTCCAACAAAAATGAATGATGTGCCACATTAAAAGACAGGTGTGGGGAAAATGTTTGCTTTGTTTTGTTTTGCTTTCGCAGCCTTATAGAGCAAAACAAGTTCAAGCACCTACCCACTTAATACACAC
The DNA here is from genome assembly GCF_036562045.2 of Rhinolophus sinicus. Taxonomy (NCBI): domain Eukaryota; kingdom Metazoa; phylum Chordata; class Mammalia; order Chiroptera; family Rhinolophidae; genus Rhinolophus; species Rhinolophus sinicus. The sequence continues at coordinate 112,966,211 of NC_133753.1, read as the reverse complement.
TTGGGTACACACTAGCATGCACAGAAACACAGTAGGATGCTATTTGAAATTCACTACAGAAAGCTTTATAGATGATCAATTCTCCCTCTAGCCACTTCAAGCCCTTCCTAGGCAAAGAATATTTCTCAACTCCAACCAGAAAAAAATATATATGATCCATACACAAAGCTTGTTTATTCAACTCCTGCCCCAATCTTCACAGATACTTTTTAAAATCAATATGCAAACGAGGCATGCTTCCCTGCGAAATTATTTAATTTTAGCATTAAAACCATCATGGGCACCTAAAGAGTATTTCTTATCCCCTAAAGTAACCAACATTTAAAAACTGTATATAGCACTATTTAGCTGAATATAAACATTCATTACAAAAAAATAAATAAATAAACACCAATGACAAGAACTAGGAAAGACCATCATTATAAATGAAGTCCTCTTTTCCTAGGAAAAAAAAACACAAAGTTGAGGTATGTCTACAGGATCATCCAGTCTCTTCTCCTGTCAGTCCTGCCGTTGCCTTGTTTGTCCAGATACTCACGCTACTAGACTGTCCTATAATCTGATCCATATTCCTGATATTTTTTCTCCCCCATTTGTGCTCAGAACAGCACATTATCTAAATCCTAATTAGGTGACTGGTTAAAAAGCTGAGAAACTATTTCAACCAAAGTTATCAGTGACTTTTAAAGGAAAGTGAGTTAGCCCTGCCCAAATAACAAATGCATTTCATCAGGAACCTTCAATGGTGTGAGCTGGTGGGAATTCTGGGTTCTAGGACCCAGCAGATGAGACAATTAGTTCAGGGCAAAACGGCTTTAAGCATCTATGCAGTCATATTATCTAGTCACCTTTCTATTTTACCTACGCATAGGCCAGCAATGTCCATCTGAATGGGTTTATCAGAAAATGTCAGCTTTGTTTAGCAACTTAAAAGTTGACGATTAAGGGGCCTGAAGAAGAGATTTCTCCGGGACAAAAAAAATCTGAAGCTGATAAACTTAATCTGCGGACATGGTGGTTGAGATCAGCGGTTAACTGGCATCTTTAAGTAAGCCTTCTCTTATAAAGTGTTAGCTTAAAGTTCATTTAAATCTCCACCAGTTTGTATGTTCTTGCTTTCTAAAACATAGTACCTAATGGGTGGAAGTTAATATGTTTGAGACATGAGTAAAACAATAGATTGGTGATGGATAGATACATTGTATTCCCTTACATAGTTATCATATTATGTTATAGAGAAGAGAACAAAACCAGTATTTCTCAAAATGTGATCCAAGAACCACCTGCATTTGAATCACTGGCTAAACCTTTGAAAACTTATATTCCTGATAGAATTTCTGATTCCGCATCTCTGCACAGAGCAAAGAATTGGCACATCTAGCAGATTCACAAAATGATTTTAATGATGGTATTTCCACAGAATCCCATGTTATATTGTTTACAGGCCATATTTTCTTTATTGATGTCAAACATCACAGCAGCAAACAAAATATCTTCAGAAGTAAGGTCAAAATTTCATGAGCAACAATCTGAAAAGAGAGTCATCTCCTAAGCACGACAGGACGCCTCTCTTAGTGACAGTGACAGACAGCACAAGAAAGCAAATGACAACATTAATGCCTCTGGAGGCCGACACTCAAATCTGGTATATTGTTACCTCTTCCTATTGGTTCGAACAGTCACATGACCAAACCCAAAGTCACACAAAATGACATTATGTATTTTATAAGGATACAGCATATCTGAAGATATGTCTCAAACACATTCAAATAAGTTTTGACACGGTAGGCGGGAATGGGGGTGGGGTTCTGAGATGAAGAATAATTAAATGAATAATTAAAACAAGAGAAGAGCTTTGCACAGCCCAATGAAAATAATGTTCTATAACTTGAGTAGTATGAGTAACTCAGTATTATGCAATGAATTCTGCACCCACTCCCCAAAGAATGGGAAAAATACAGCTTCAGACTGTTAAAGCCACTTACCCAGTTTCCTAACTTTTCTCAGTTAAGTTACTTATTTGCTAATTATGGCTGAGCTTGGACTAGAAAGCATTCCTCTAACAGCTGCACCATAGAGATTCTCATCTCTAAAATAATACCCATCAGTCCTGCAACTAACATTAAAATTCTTAGTCTATTTTTAAACCAAGTTAATTTTTATTGAATTAGATATTAGTTGAGTGGTTGAAATATTTCCAGTCTTTGAGTCTGATTTGATGTGACTTCATGAAGCTTATGACGGGAACTTAGATGGGAAAGATAAGACTTAAATACATAAGATGGATAAAGAACACATATTTATATTGAGTTTAATTCAACAATGAATTCTTTTCATTGCAGCTTACGCGCCAGGCTCTGCAAAGGATATAATTAAGGGGTAGGGATCACATGGTAAGGACCAGAATATAGACAAGAAGAGTAAACGATTTTTAAAAAGGAAAGATCACATTGAGGAAATTAAGAAAGCTTTTGTAGAGGAAGTGGCACAAATCAGCCTTTAAAGACAGGTAAAACTTTGATGGGCTCAGATCTAGAAAAAGAAAAAGAACAGGGAAATTCCATGTGGTCAGAACAACATGAATAAAGATACAAGTAGAGATTGGAAGTGTAAGTCTTGAGTATCACAACATAGAAGGTCAAACAAGCAACATACCAAATGTCTCACATGAGTTAGCTACTGTCAGGTGCTGAAAATACAAAATATTATGCAGCATGAGTCCCTTCCTTGAAGAGCTCCCAGTCTGGATATGTGTACTGAGTTCTTGACATGGATGAGCTCACAAGGAACAGGATGGAAAGAACAATCGTAAGCGGCGTAACGGCAGAACCACAGAGCAGCGCTACAAATCGAGAAGAAGAAAAAAGACAGATGAAAACTTCAAAATGGAAGGACCTGTGAAAAAAGATATTTGCGATTCATACTTATATCACATTCAACGTTCTAATAATCCTTATACACTACAAAGAACTTGTAAAGATTGAGAATAAAAGGATCAACAATCCAATAGCAAATGGACAAAAAATATGGACGGTTTATAGAAGAGGAAATGAAAACAGCCCTTAAACATATGACAAGATGCTTAACCTGGCTCTTGATAAAAGAAGTCTAAGTGAAACCTACACTGAGACAGATACTATTTCTCACATACCAGACTGACAAAAAACCATTTTGCTTGACAGGTCGGAGTGCTGTTTTCAAGACTCTGAGTATGAGTGCTCTCATACATTGCTGGAGGGAATGCAAAAGAGTACAATCCTACGGAGGGGAATTTAGCAACACCTACAATGCTTTAAATTGCATCTGTGGCTTGCACTGCATTCCTATTGGACAGCGCTGCTCTAGATCTAATTAGTTTACAAAATAATTGGAGGACAGAAAGACATCCTGAAGTCACACAAGGATTCAATCAGCCAGATTCAGTATGAGGAAAATTGTAACAGACAACTGATTCATGTTCCAAAATAGATGGCATGAACAGGAGAATTAAACTCAGACTAACTCCTGAATGATTCTACAGAATTATCATGAATGCTTGGGTGTGCTAATGCCATTGAAGTTATTTTATGTGTTAGAGATACATACTGAGTTATTTATAGTTCAAATGATATGCAGTCTGAGATTTGCTTTAATTCCCTGAGAAATAAAGTATGGGGGAAATAGATAAAATCAGAATACAACAGATTGACCGTTATTGAAACTGGGTGATTCACTGTATTATTTTTTCTACTTCTGTATATGTTTGAAATTTTTCATAATCAAAAAGGTTTTAAAAAAGAAATTAACTAAGATACAACAGTAGCATCTGGAGAGTGCCATGTCTTTAATGCTAAGAGAAGGGAAAACTGAGCGTCAGCCTCCAGTATTACAGAAAGATCCAGAAAGAGAGCACTCAGTAAAACCAGTAGACTCATCAATTTCTAGGACAATTACAGTGTGAGTTAAGGTGGTAGATATAAGAGCCAGACTGCAAAAGTCTGGAAGAAGTGGTCAAGGATGAAATGGCAAAATATATAGAGAGACAATTCTTACAAGGTTTTTAGAGTGTCGAGGAAAAAGAGAGAAATTTGATTTAGAATATAATTAAGTGTCACAATGATTAATAATTAAGTACCATTGTAAGTATCACTAAGTCAATCACATATTTCCAAAAGTCACTAAATCTTCCAAAGTAGTATAGCATGAAAATGGCACTAGTTTAGGAATCAGAAGATCTAATTTCTAATTCCAAACGTTAACTGTGAGAGTATATTCATGAGTTATTAATAAAAAAAATAGTTTTGAAAATGTAAAACTATAGGAATGTGATGTTGGATCATCCTTCCCCTAGTGTACTTAAAAAAGAGAGAGAGAGATATCTAGGCGAGAAAGAAGAGCTAGAAGAGTGAAAGGCAATGTCTTATACGACCGATAGGCTCAGGACAAAGCAAAGTCTTTGCTTTGTAAATGAGCCGAGAATTGAAGGGATCCTTCAAACCAGAAACAGAGATATCCAGGCACAGACTGTAGCATGAGTCTGCCTCTGGTTACAGCAAGGAAGTAATTTATTACAGTCAGTCTCCAGGAAGAGTTGACGTTGACTTGGTCCACATGTCCTCTACCGTGAACTATCTCCAGATGTTAGCTAGGGCTGCTGAGCATCATCAAAAAATTAAACAAGTCTGAAACATCTCATGAATAAGCTTGAGGCAAGTTTAAGGGAAAAGGTCAAGTGTGAGGACAGGAATTCCAGGGGCCCAGAGCTTTAAACTGTAAGCTCTCCCATCTGACTCCAAATACCTTCAAAACAGAAAGTGGATCTTCAATTCATTTATTCCACAAATATTTATTGGGACCCAATATGTGTTAGAATCCATGCTAAGTGTTAGAGATGGAAGAGTGAATGCTGTTCACCAAAACAGCACTAAGACTCAGAACAGAATAAATACAGTTTTGAATGCAAGAGGGCTTTATTTACAGGTAAAGAGGCCCACCAGGGTTTTAGGAGAAGAATCTTTACGAGCCAACATGAAAATGTCTTTCTGACCCAGAAGCAGCTGATCTATTTACCTACTGCTTGGGAGCAAAGCAGGAAGCAGTTTCTGGTAGAAAGCAATTATAAACAAAGCAACTGCAACTTGTAAAGTAATACAGAGACAATAATAATTTAATATAAAACTGAGAGAGTGGCGGGCACAGAGAAATACAAAGGAAAACAACCACACAAAGAAAATTTGCTTTATTGAAACTTCACATTATAGGTAGAAAACAACTTCCACTGGTCCTGGCAAGACCCTGAACAGGATTTAGAATGTAGAAGCAGTTAAAACACAGATCTACTTCAGGCTAGAAGTTAAACTGCCAAACCTCATCTGCAAGTAGACGAAGTTGTATCAGAAAATCACAAATGGACTCTTCTGTGCTCTTGCACATGGTAGTGTACTTACTCCTGGCTTTACGGGAAATGGCGGGGGCAGGGGGTGGGGCCGTTGACAACTATTTATTTTGGTTGAACTAGGCAGGTATAAATTGCACTCACCTTGGTCAAAACGGCAAAAGGAACATGGAATGAGGGTCCCTACCTCTTCTCAAAAGTAAGGTCCTAACTGGACTAGCTCAGAATGTGGCAAGAGTAACAGAGCTTAGGAAGACATTTAAATCAAAGAGGGATAAAGTAAGACTCTGCTTTCAAAGTATATGATTTCCTTCCAAATTCACTCTATGATTATCTTGAGCAAGAAACTCTTTGCTCTACTGCTCCTTGATCTCCTTATCCATTGCACAGAGTAACTCCATCACACAGGTACATAACTTTTGCATACTTCCCAAGTATGTACTCCTACAGGTTTCACCTTATTTTATGTCATTTGTTGGACAGGCAATACCCCTACTTAACAGAAGAGGGCAGTGTAGAGCTTTTGGCTTGCACAAGTCCAGCCCGTTATGCTCAGTGTAACAATTCTGAATATTAACATACAAATGTGTGTTCTCTCATCAAAAAGTACAATGTCAGAAAGAAGTTTGGCATTTAAAGAAGAGAAATAGGGGAAGCATCCATGTGAAAAAGAAATAAAAAAGAAAAAAAAAAAAAAAAACATTTGAAAGGATTATACATGTGAGGGTGGTAAATGAATGACCAGACCCACACAGATGGTATTCTGTCTCAATTAACCACAAGCTCATGTGCATCTTTCCTGAACTTGCTATGATAATGTCATTCGTCCATCTTTTGTTTATTTCACTTCATGAGCTCCTTGTCATTTAATTAATGCTTTGAAATAAAACATGAAATTTCCTTATCTTCATTCTGAAAATATATTCTGACTTGTTAATCTCTCCCTTCTTTAACCAGAAGATTTCTATAGCTTATATTACAAGAAATGACAAGAGCAATTATCATTAAAACCTGAGCAGAACAAAGCTATGGTAATGAGGAGTGCTACAATTCATTCACCAAGACACTAGGTGATAAAAGGATAAAATGAACCTACCTCTCTCCTTCTGATAACAAAGCAATTACAACTTGTAAAGTAATACAGAGAAAATAATAATTTAATAGAAAACTGAGAGAATGGTAGGCACAGGGAAATACAAAGGAAAACAACTCTGCACAAAAGATAATTCACTTTATCAAAACTTCCCATTATGAGTAGAAAACGACTTGCCAAAAATGTCAGGATGCACGGCAATATTTTTCCCCAGAAAAATAATTTTCTCTTATTAGTATTCAGAAAGTTGCTAGTTGAATGATACAATACAAAAAGTTCAGTCTATCTTTGAAAGTAGTAAGAAATGAAACACAAGTAGAGATAAAGCAAGGCTAACAAGTTAATACACACACACATATACACAGACAGACACAGATATACACTCATCCACAAACATGCATACACACATACACATTCACAGACAAACATACAGCCACAAACATATACACATACACACATATATGTATGCGTACATCCACACATACATACACAGAGACATACACACACACATAACACGCAGATATACATACATATACACATACAGATACACACATAGACATACATACACACATACTCACATGCAGACATACTACATAAACATACACCCACAAACTCAGGCATAGACTAGACTTCTAAGAAAAAGAATCATGTACCAGAGATCACAGAATTCACATTCCACATGAGCAACTGACATTTGGACAAAGCGAGAGATGGCAGCCCTGGTCACCTTCACAGATATCTGGGAGTGCTCCAGCTGCCAAGACAATATCAGCAGTTCCAGTGCAATGCCAGACACTCCCAGGCTGGCAGAAAGCACATCTGTGGACCAGTGCCAGTTCAAGAATTGCTGGTTGAAAAGTGTTAATCAAGGAACTTAAGCATAAAACTGACAGCCAAGGCATTTAAGCTTCTGTTTGTAGCCCTGAAATTCACTCCAAGGATCTTAAATCACTTCCATTGTTTCATCTTTAAATTGGGAACGGCACTGCTTACCTGTCAGGGATGCCGTGAAGATCAGGTAATGATTATAAAGTGCTCTGGAGCTAAGTATTAAGCATTACAAGATACAACACAAGCTGGAATCTGGCCTACACAGCTGACACGGGCTCCATACCGCTCGTGTCACAAATCATGTCACTCTCCCAGATGTTATTGATTGCAAAAGAAAAAAGCCTGGAAATCAGGCTTTACTTCCCATATTTAGGGAAAATTGTATCTTCCCACAATAGCTGTGATAATGGTGCCAAAGCAGATACAAAGAGTGTATATCCTTTATGAATAAGTAACAAAAGCTGAATGCGGAAGTGAGTGTTCTGTTTCTTACATGCAGACTGCCTCTCTCTCTCTCTCTCTCTCTCTCTCTCTCTCTCTCTCTCCACGCCCCTTCCTATGCTCCCTTTCTCATTCTTCCTTTTTTATGGTTTCTCATGCACACACTTATTCTTAACCATACTTCTCAATTTTAATAATAAATAAAATGAATGTCACATTTATGCACAGTAAAACACATTTCAGCCGTTTCCAAGTATCCATATTCCGGGAATGGCGTACGGTGAGAGTGAGAAACTGGAAGCCTACAAATTATGAATATGTGATAAATTAGTTCAACCCCTCATCAGAAGCTTGGATCCCCTCAGTAACATGCTCTACTGCCTCCAGTGCTGATAAACTCACCCTACTCCCAGCCCATTCTAGTTGCGAAGTTCTAATTATTTAAAACTTGTTTTGTATATTGCTTTAAAAATCTGCTTCCCAATTGTTTTCCTCTCTTTTTCAGTTCTGCACTTTGGAGTTTCACAAATATCTAATCCTTTGCCTTCATTTCAGTTCTTTAAATAAATATCTGATAGCAATTATCTGTCCCACCAAAACTCTACACAGACTGTCTGGAAATGCTTCAGACTTTTGCTATTACTCGCACAGAGAAAGTTTATTTGAGCTGGCCCAGCTTTAATAGCCTCAGGGATTTTTTTTTTTTAAAAGGAATCAGGATCTAATTTCAATATGAATGGATTTATCAATGTGGGCTTCTTTATTGGGGCACAGTCAGATAGTTGAGGATATGAGAGGTGGGCAGAAGTTTCCGGGTGAGTCCTGGGCCCACAGAGACACGGGTGTGCACGTCAGATAGCAGCTGGCTTGGCTGGAGCAGAGAGCCTGTGCTGCCAAGGGAGAAATGCAGGTTGGTGGGTAGAGGCGGGATAGATAGGAGAATGTAAAGCTCAAGAATGGTTTGAAACTGGGAACATGAGCAATGAAAGTTATAAATAATCTAATACATTTGTTTTTCACACATTTCCTGAGAGGATTTGGGGCACCATAAAAGTCATTTTGCCAAGTACTTAAGGAGTATTTATTAAGCACATACTATTTTTCAGACACTTTTCTGGGTACTGAGAACTCAGCGGTGAAGAAGGTAGCCAAGGCCTTGCCCTCATGGAACTTACACCCCAGTGAAGAGCACAGACAGCACACAAGGAAATAAATACAGATTAGTAAATAGTGCAGTCTAGAAAAATAAAGCCATTTCCCAGCTGTGTTATCTTAGGCCTTTTTAGCCTTTTTTGTCTTCAGTTTTCTTCTCTCTAAAATGAGTTTTATAATAGCCCCTAAAACATAATGGTATTTGAAGAATTAAATTAGATTATATAAAATGCTAGTATCATTCCTGGCACAAAGTAGCTGCACAACTAATAACTAAGGTGATTCTGTAACCTTTGCCGTCCACTTTTGTCCTGCCCCACAGGGTTTGTCCCCAGCAATCTGTGTGTGGGGGGGGAGAATTTGGAAGTTAGACATTCCTGACTCTCCAGTTCTGTCCATTCTGCAGCTTGATGAGTCTTGTGCCAGGAAATCCACATGCAGGGCAAGACTGCTGTCCATCCACGTCTCTTTAGAAAGGAGTACGGTGGGTATTGATATTTCTTCCTGCCCTGTATCCACTCTTCATTCTTCAACTGACTTTCCCTTGGGAAACCACCCTTCCCCAGACTCAGCCCATTTGTTACCAGTGAAGCAAGTCCAATCTGAGAGTCAGCTCCCTCTACCTCTGTGATTATGTGGGGGTTAGCACAGTGACCAGGCATGGGCCCACAGACAGAACCCCAGAACCTACTGTGCAGCTATCCGGAAGTGAAACATGTTTCTCCCCCCCACACACACTGGACTTGAAATAGGGCTGATGTGAACTTGAATCTCTGAGGGGCCCCTTATCAGAAAACACAGAGAGAAGAAGAGCCAAAAGACGGCAGGGGACTCGGTCCTGGTGAGCGATTTGGGGCCCCTAAAGTCACACCTAAAGCCAATGAATATTTTTATTATATACATCAATACATTCCCTTTTTATTTAAGCCAGTTTGAACTGGAGCTTCTGGTAGTTGAGGCTGAAAAAGTTCTTCTACCTGTTTAGTAACAGTTTTATCAAATTTTTCTATAGCAAATATGGTCTGGACTTGGAGGAAAGCTTAAATGGTTCTTAAAAGAAAGACTTTCTGCAATTGTTCCAAAGCCATACAGAGGTTGGAGGTTGGGGAGGGTGGGTGGCTACAGCAGAGGTAGAAGGAAATCTGGCATCTGCCTCTGGGCTGCTACTTTGCCCCTCTTACCACCACCGAGGGCAGACCTCCAGCGCTGGGCTTTGCCATCCAACTCAGAGGCTCTCCAAATCACTCAATGGCGTTCCATGAGCACCACCCTCATGCTCTCTGTCTCCTCTTCTTTGCTTCCCAGGACCTTTCACCCACTCACCTCCCAGTGCTATTTCCAGGAGTATCCGCCCCACTCCTCCTTGTCCCAGAACCTGCCACTCCTCTCTGTGTCATTGTCCTTCTCTCCCTTCTTCCACCTTGCAATTCTACCACTTCAGGCTTTCAATGTCAGTGGCTTTTGTTGTGTTAGTGAAACTCTACTGAAAGTAAGAATTATCTAGCTCCATATCCCCTGAGGGGAGAAGCTACAGCTACTTCTCCCAGAGGATCTAAAAACACCACACACAAAAATAAAATCTTAAAAACAGAAGCCCACCTGTTGTCCCTAGAAGTTCCTATTACTCCTATTAACATAAACTATACTGCATAATTTTCAAAGTAATACTTACTGGCCTTACTGTGTGTTCCCCGTGACCCCTTCCCTAAACTTCATCATTAAGCATTCTATAAGCCACATTGCTCTTCTCTGGTTCTTACGCGGCACGTGTTTCAGTTCATCTCTTCACATTAACATTACTGATATCTCTTTTGTGGGGTAGGGATAGTCCACCAGGCTTTTCTCTGGGCTGAGGGAAGTACTCCTCAAACAGCCGACTGCCCTGTGTTCTGACACCACGCTCATCAGGCCACCCCAGTACATTCTTCAGATTTCCTCATATCTGGGTACCCAGAAATGGATATATTCGTGGTCCCTGGAAAGGATTATCCAGCACGGTCAATTAGTAAGCCGACATCCTGATTCACACACTTGCCTGTCATGAGTTTGGATAATGTGAGTTGGCATCTGGAAAACAATCAGCTTCCAGATATCTTGTTGGATGAAGTTTCTGGATCAACAAAGCTGGAATCAAAGCTAAGATGTAATAACCCACCAACATACCATTTTCCTCTACTTCCCCTGTTATATAATCCAGCCAGCAACTCGAGAGAGAGAGAGAGAGAGAGAGAGAGAGAGAGAGAGAGAGAGAGATCTGTACACTCCGGCTCTCTCTAAATGCAAGTCATAGTATTGGGGCTGTGATATTAGGAGACAAAGGGAAGAATCATGGGAAGGTGAATGACTAAAGACCAATATAAATATTCAGAGATGTCTTATACCTGTCTGTTGTGATGCTCAGGTGAGTGTCCCCTGGGAATCCTTTGTCACAAGGAACCATAAACCTTGATCAGCCCCGATGTTACACAAGAGGATATACCTGGCTTCCATCTCCTTTTTCCCTGAGGAACCATTCTCCAAAAACTTACATTCGTCCTTTTTCAGTTTTATTTAAGCTCCTACCTTTGGTTTCCCTTTCATTCATTTTCTACTTGGATTTAAGGATAATGCTCTGGTTCATAAGATAGAAATATACTCTGATACAATCCAAGAGCTATTTAATATCAGATAGCTAAGAAACCAACATCTTGACCTTATCATGAGAAAAGTCATTCATGCACACACAGAGGGAGGTGTGTGTTCACAGGTGAAAAGTTGAATGGCAAAAGGAGCCACTCAGTATTGTGGGAAAAGTAACAGGACAGAATGAGCAAAGATAAGAATGCATGTAAGGTATACGGGCAAAGGGGAACCAGTGTACTATTAAGACCTCCCAATTGGTCAAGAGGGTTCATTTTTAATAAGTGGAGACTGCACTGAATTACCAAGACAAAATGAGCTCACAAAAGCTCTGAAAGTCAGTTTGAAATGTATATTACACTGTCATAGGCAATGGAAAGCAGTTGTGAACTTTTGAGAAAATAAATCAGTAAACTGCTATTTAGAAACAGAAATCTGGCAACAATAAACAGGAAAGGTTGGAAAGGAATGGGCCTAAATTAGAAAGCAATCTCAGAGAGTTATTGCAGTAATCCAAATCCTAGGTGGTGGAATAAATGGTGTGATTTTTTTTTAAATATTAAAAATAAACAACTACACAATGTTCAACTATCTATAAGGGAAAAATCAAAGCTTACTCTCATGTCTTAAACCTTAAACACTGGATGAATGACCAGTACCACACATCTTGCCCACAGTACTGTTGAACATCACAAAGCAGAGGCTCACACTAGTTTGCCAGCGTGCTAAACTCAAATATAAATGCAACTTCTCAATTTAAATCTTTGTAGCATTCACGCCCAGGTCAACAATCAATTAAGATATCCCAGTACTGTTTCAACTATGTTGTGCCCAAGAAGAATGTACTCTCAGATAGATACAAATAGTGAGGAAATTAAGGGGATTCTTTTTTCCATACTTGTGTGGAGCATTTCATTTGTTGCTTTCAAATGCAAAACCTGCTTACAGAATGTGAAATAATGTACAGCATAAATAAAGTCTAAATGTTCTCTTATTGTCAAATGGTGGGGGGCAGGGTGATTTCAGAGCATATATACGATTTAGACATTTTCCCTGTGTCCTCTCTGTAGTTATTATTTAGATTAATCTAAAAAAAATAAAATAAATAAAAAACCTGCATGAAAAGTAGCATTTCACTAAAAGGTACTTTTTTCTTCTTGTTGTCAAGAGTGCTAAGATAAACACTACACTTTTATCAGATATATAATCATTCCAAGAGACAGAAAATACTCTTGACATTCTTACAATTACAGGTTATTAATATAATTCATTGTGGCTGAAAGCATGTAGAATACATTTATAACTCAGGCTGAATAAAGGTTAAGTGTATTTTGTGTTTTATTCTGCATCAAACATAAACATCTGTCATACCAAACCATAGAGGAGACATAAGAACTCTCTTAGAAATCTGTGATTCTCAGAGGAAGATGAGCAATTGGAAAAAGCTCCTCTCCTCTAGATAAATTCCATATCAATAGACCTACAAGTCAACACTGAAAGAAGAAAAAAACATCACAATCAATCTCCAGGGTAACATCTGCAAAGTGTCACCCTGGAAGCCCCAACAACACAATCCCACCACATCAGATCACACTGTGGCCACGCGATTGCATCAATTCCCTGAGAACAAATAATAAAAAAGATCAGTGCTGGCTATTTCCACAAAGACACCATTTATTTTCTGAGCAGCAACTCAAGAAGAACATGAAGAAAACTGCGTTATCTTGAAAAGTGCAGACACCTGCGCCTTTCTTCTGAAAGTATCTCCTTAAAATTCTTAAGAAGTTGTGATCTCCAATTAAAATGAAACCAGAGATTGTTTACATCAATGAGCTTTCTAAAAACAAAAAAGATGATGGAGAGATTAGGCAGTCCTGCTAAAATACTTACAGGCCAAAGAATTGGAAGGGAAGCTGCTCTTGTTTTCAAAAAACCTTATTCCCTTATTGTAGAACTCTAAGTAAATATGAATATACATGTTTCTCAACATAGTTGTGCCCTCATTCCATTCACTAAAGGAGAGATTTACAAAACATATCTGTTTTCCCCAAAGAGTCTCTAGTTTAAAAAAGGATGCACCACAGGTTTCTTTTAAAAAGCATACTCCCTGCTATGTCTAAAATTAGTCAGTTTACAAAAATGTGAATTAGCCACAATTCTCCAGAAATACATTTGCTGCCTAAAACAAGGCACACCTACTGAAAACTGCAGGTTTGCATATTAGTCCCCAGGAAACATATATTTCAGTAAAATAAAACAGACTTCAGAGTTAATCATCACTGGCTTGTATTATTGACGTGGCATAAAGCAAGACAACTGAAATCTGCAATTTTCCTTCCGCAGACACTGACTGTTCCCCGTGATTCACACTCATAATCTTCCTTTTTAGTCTACCCTAGAATACAAAAAAAGGCAGACCTCCCCTTTTCTAGACTTTTTTTGGCTCCCTCAATAGGCCATGCATGTTCAGCCACACCCCCATCTACTGCCAGCCCCCAATCCCCATTCAGGGCTTTTCACATTGTCGTACCATCCCCTCTAACCCTCTCTCTGCAGCCCCCACTCCTTTCTTTCAGCTCTCAGCTCCTTTCTCCACTGATGCAGCTGACACCACCCCAAGGCAAAGTCAGTTCTCTCTCATACTCTCTCATGGGCACCTGTACTTTTCCTACATAGCAGTTGTCCAGAGTTTGTATTTAAACAACTGGCATCATTTGATAAGTATCCATCTTCCTTAGGCAAAGACTATGTCTGATTATTTTATCCCATTGCCTGGTGCCAAGCGTAGCACATAGTGGGCTAAAAAATGATTTACTGAATGAGTAAGTTAGCCCTGCTTGCTCCTCAATATTCTTCACTATTTTTATTCTTTACTTTATCAGTAAAACTTAATTCACACACACACACACACACACACACAAAACACACATTATCAAACACACTTCTCCAAAGCGCTGTACCCTACTGTGTACACCCATTCCTTTCTGAACTCTTTTTAATCTCCTTCTACACCTACAGTTCTACTAAAACCCATCTCCCACAGTCTGCCAATAAACCTCCTAATGGGCGAATTCACTGGCCACCCCAAGCTTCATCCCCTTTCACGTCCCTTCAATGAATGTTGATGACATGGCCACCTTCCCTTGTTTTCTCCAACTTCTCTCTCTGCCTCTCCCGTCCGTCTCCATTTTGGGGCATTCCCTCAAAATAATCACCTTCCTTCCTATTCCAGCTCCTTCTTTCTGACCACTCCATCCCTGTTAATGATGCTATCAAAACTTGGAGAAGTTTTAAAACTGTCCCTGTCAGATATTCGTTTAATCAGTTCCATATGTTCCCTCCAGAGAAGATTCCTACTGCCAAAGTTTCAGTTCAGGTTCTCCTTAAGACTTACTCCCGGACCATTTCAACTTGCCTCCTCATTCTAGTTGATTCTGTGTACCACTTCCTTTTTCAAACATGCCCCAACCACATCATCCTTCCTTCCCATTGCCTCAAAAACCAAATACAAAAGCCTCATTTTCACTCTCAAGGACATAATGACACAGACCCCTGGAAAGATGAATGATTCCTAAACACATCTGGCAGTTCTCTTACTTCTGTGCCTCTGGTCACAAACCATTTGGAAACATCAACCGATTTAAAATGAATAATCTTATAAAAGTGGTAGAAGTTTATGAAGGATTCAAAAACTGAGATTGGTTATGACGAAATTCAGCTATAGGGCTGTTTTAGCATTGTTTAAAACAAAAACTGAAAATAATAAAGACTGAACAAACTTGATATCTGAGATTGATGGAGAAAACGAGTCTATCCATACAATGAAATGGCTTCAGGCACAAGATATTGGAGGTATATTTCATAACATAAAAACTTGTATAACAACACAAGCAAAAGAGTTCAGTTCACTTTGTATTTTTTGTATGGTACATATACATATTTATTGATATTCTGTAAGATAATACACCAAAAATGTAATAGTGTTCACTAGGTGGTATAAATTATACATATTATCCTCCTTCATCTAGCTTATATAAATTTTCTACATATTTAATTTTCTACAGTGAACATGTATTTTGTTAATGTTGTCTATATTACGAAGAAAGAATAAGATCGGTACTGTTTAAATGAAGATTGGATGTGAGGAAAGGAAAATAGATATATGTAAAATAAAGACTAATTAACATTATAGCTAGAAGACATCCTGCAGGGTATAAAAGCGAATCATATTTCAAAGGAAAGCTTATCCTTATCATTATGTAAATATATATTTTTTTAATTCCCACACATCAGAAATTTTAGTAAGACATTTCAACTAGAATGCAAAGTGCAAAGAGTCAGAGTGATGAAAACATAAAGGAGGAAAATATTGTGGGCTTCAAGGGTGAGGAGGAGTTACCTCTAGAAAAGACAACAAAGAGCAATTCACAATTAATAAATTAGTACAGTTCCCAACTAAGCACTTTCCCCAAAAAAACACTCTTCATTTGACCTCTCTGTGAAGTCCTCACTTTTTTAAAAATTATTTTTTTTAATTAAAGTTTATTGGGGTGACAATTGTTAGTAAAGTTACATGGATTTCAGGTGTACAATTTTGTATTATATCATCTATAAATCACATTGTGTGTTCACCACCCAGAGTCAGCTCTCCTTCCATCACCATACATAGGGGGGTGGTAGATGAGGGTAAAAGGGAAGTCTTCACTTTAATCCCACATATTCCATTTTACCAATAAGGGCACTGAGACTCAGATAAATCAGGTAACTTGTTTGGTGATGAGAACTTGTAAAAGGTCAAGTTGAATATGAATATGAATATGAACACAAGTTCCTCTGATACCACAACGTCATTCATATGTAGTTTTTGCAATAAATTAATGCAATCTACATGAATAAATCTCAGAGGAAAATATGCTCTCTGGGCAAGTAAAATTGTAATGCATACTGGAATGCATTTTAAAAATCGATAGAATAATATAGTGACAACAATAAATTAAATTAAAAATTAAAATTTTATCATCTGGGTGGGAGATAATCACTAGTACAGCAACACTAAAAGCTTACCTTTAAACTTGACCTTAAAATATATTTAGGTATATTTAAACTCTCTCAAAATATATTTAAAGTAAAATTTTAAGTAAAGTAAAATTTAAAGTAAAACTACAACTAGTACCTTTATAGTTTATTTAGAATCTATGAGGTAGCATTTTTTTCAAGTTCTGCATTCTGTTTTTTGGTTATTATGGTGATTTGCATAAAAAATTATTAAAATAAATAAATAAATAAACATATGAGGTGACACTACACCATGCAATTTTCCCTGAAAGAGAAAATAATGAACATAAAAATGAAAAGTGTTGGATGAAGATTTTTATATGAAATTGATATTAGTAGTTTATAACATGACATTAAATGTTAAATAGTTAAGCTTTTGAACAACTCCATAAGCATTAGAAAATTCTTACACTACTACTCTTGAAAAAAGCCATTGGATTTTTTAACTACAAGAAAGCTTCTGAATGTGTTAATTATCCTGATTTTGGTAATCATTCCACAAGGTATATGTATACCAAATCATCACATTGTATACTTTAAATATGTACAATTATATTTGTCAATTATTCCTCAATAAACTTGGGAGGACAAAGAGCATCTCAACACACTGGAAGTCACAATGACCTGAGCTTCCCATTTTCCAGACAAGGACAGTAGAATTGAAATCACCAAGAGGGTCTATAAAAATGCTAAAATTGACAGATTTTAATAACATATAACTTTATTACATTTTATGCATAATGTTATCTTAGTTCAAAATTTATACAGGCCAATCCTTTCTAATTAATTTTAGAAAAAGCTATGGGGAACAATAGAAAGGACATTAATCTGAGTGGGGAATACAGGTGGGCAGTGGAGCTTGAACAAGGAAGTGGAATAGAGCAAAGAAAAAGAGAAACCACAGCACAGATCAGGAGCCTGCAGGTGCCCTCAAAACCAAAATTTTCTGTCAAACCTTCGAATATTCAGATTCTACCCTGGGTAAATCAAGAAGGAAACAGTGAGCGCATCAGGTTGCTCAACTGCAATGAAAATAAAGTGCTAGTTCAAGTCTATTAGTCCCCTTAAGAGATAGAACCCACTCAAATTATTATTCTTAATTTGTATAAAAAGATAAAGAAAACTATTTTGAATTACTGGTGATTGTAGAAAACATGTTTACTTCAAACCAAACTAAAAGAACAATATGTTTTATCTGCAATAGGTGTAAAAAATTTTTCTGACTACATTTCCACCTTATAGGACATTTGTAGAAGAAACTATGAGACACCAAAGAAAAGGAATAAACTGGGGCATGACCAGCCATAGCATTCAAGGAGAGATCTACCACTGACCAAACACATGAACCTGAACAGTCATTTAGCCCTCTGAGGTTATCTTTCCAATGTGTATTTTTCTTCTAATCCTTATTACCATTTTATAATACCATCTTATAATATCACCATTTTAAAATAACTATTTTAAAAAATTAGTGGTATCTTTATTTTTTTTTTAATCTGTGGTGTGGGAGGGTATGGTCAAATATTATATATCTAAAAGAGCAGTCACCCTAAAGAATATAAAGAGGCTTCCAGCAGAGACGGCTAAGTAGGTAAACTATGTGCTAGCCTCCTCTCAAGATCACATCAAAATTATAACTAAACTACAGAATGACCATCACTGAGAATTGCCTGAGGTCTAGCTGAACAGAAGTCCTATGATGAAGGATATATAGAAGAAGCCACATGGAGACTGGTAGAGGGGCAGAGACACAGACTTAACTGGTCCCACACCTACATGTGGTGGTTAAAAATCGGGAGGGGTATCTCTGCTGCAGAGGTACCCCCTGCTGTGTGAGGGATCCCAGCTTCACACCAGGCTCCCCAGTCAAAGGTTCCAGTGCCAGGAAGAGAAGTCCCCATCATTTCTGGCTGTGAAAAGCAGTGGAGATTGTAGCTAACTGAGAGAGAGAGCTGCCGGAGTTCCAGGCATTTCTCTTTGACCTGCATACAGAATTACTCCCTGATGGACTCACATGCTCTGAGCTCCAGAGCTGAGGTATGGTAGTACCTCAGAGGCACCAGGGATACAACAAGAAAGTGAATTGTCTAGCTTTAGGGCAAGGGTAGGAAGGGCAGCTTTATCCCAGACAGAAGTGCTGGCAGAAGTTAATGTTCCTTTGTTGAGCCCTCCCCAACCAAGCATGTATGCACAGGTGAGCACCATATCTGAGTCTTCATCAACCTGGCTAAAAGGGTTTGCCCCACTGTGGTGATTCCCTGAGACCCCAGCCTCCCCCAATTTGTATGCCCACCCAAGCTGCTTCCAGTGGCTTTTCCATAAAACAACTTGTCTTGGCTTGTGCTGAGGACTTTCCTAAAATCTCTCAAAGTTTCACAAATCCCAAACAATCAGAACCTGGCCTCGGCATGCTCCATACCTCTTTCTAGTGGCAGCCAGCCTCAGTTCGCAGCTAAGCCTCTCCCAGCACAAGTAGAACTCTAAGCCCAGCACAAGTGGAAATCATCTTCATATCACTTTGTAGCTAATACCAAGTAGCCCCAGGCAGGGCACAGGCAGTGGCTGACTTTGGCCTGCACCAGAGGACATCCCAACAAGCCCCAGAACCAACACACGTGGTGCCCAGCTTCACAACATACCAGACACCACACAACCACCTCCACAAATGAAACACCCAAAGGGCAGACTTAGTAGGCACCAGAGCCCCATTAAAGTGAATCCTCTGTAGGGTCAGCCCCTGCACAGGAGCTCCTCCACTGCAGTCATGGCCAATCTTCACAACTAATCAAACTGAGGGTCAATCCTTCCTACTGATGTGCAAAAAGTCATCACAGTTCAACTACAACGGAAGGGCACACACAACCCACACAAGAGACACACCTGAAGTGCCCACCCCAGGTGACCAGGGAGACTGCACCACTGGCCTCCACAAGACACCTGCTACATAAGACCCTCTACTAAGACCAGGAGACATAGCAGTTCTACCTAATACATAGAAATAAACACAGAGAGGCAGCCAAAATGGGGAGACAAAGAAACATGTCCCAAATGAAAGAACAGAACAAAGCTAAAAACAAACAAACAAACCAACAAAAAACCTAAGCAAAATGAAGACAAGCAATCTACCAGATACAGAGTTCCAAACACTGGTTATAAAGATGCTCAGTGATCTCAAGGAGAACATCAACAAAGAGAGAGGAAACATAAAAATAGAGATAGAAAACATAAAAAAGATCCAGTCAGAAATAAAGCATACAAAAACTGAAATGAAGAATATATTGGAAGGAATCAACAATAGATTAGATGAAGCAGAGGATAAAATCAGTAATTTAGAAAATAAGGTAGCACAAAACACCCAATCAGAACAGCAAAAAGGAAACAAAGAATCCAAAAAAATGAGGATAGTTTAAGGGGTCTCTGAGACAATGTCAAGCAAACCAACAGTCACATAATAGAGGTACGAGAAGGAGAAGGGAGAGCGCAAGGAATTGAAAACCTATTTGAAGAAATAATCACAGAAAACGTTCCTAACCTGGTGAAGGAAATAGACAAACCCAAGAAGCACAGCAAGTTCCACACAAGATAAACCCAAAAAGACCTACACCAAGACACATCATAATTAAAATGCCAAAGGTTAAAGACAAAGAGGGAATCTTAAAACCAACAAGAGAAGTTAGTTACATACAAGGAAGCTCCCATAAGATTGTCAGCTGATTTCTCAAAAGAAAGTCCACAGTCCAGAAAGGATTGATAGGAAATATTCAAAATGATGAAAAGCAAGGACCTACAACAAAGATTAGTCTACCCAGCAAAGCTATCATTTAGAATCGAAAGACAGATAAAGAGCTTCCCAGACAAGGAAAAATTAAAGGAATTCATCACCACCAAATTAGTATTACTAGAAATGATAAGGAGACTTATTGAACAACAAGAAAAAAAGATCCAAATGTGAATAATAAAATGGCAATAACTACATATCTATCAACAACTACTTTAAATACAAATGGATTAAATCCTTCAATCAAAAGACATAGGGTAGCTGAATGGATAAGAAAACAAGATCCTTACATATGTTGCCTGTAAGAGACTCTCTTCAGATCAAAAGACACATAGAAACCAAAAGTAAAGTGATGGAAAAAGATATTTCATGAAAATGAAAGTTTTTTAAAAAGCTGGAGTAGCAATATCTATACCAGATAAAATAGACTTTAAAACAAAGGCTATAACAAGCGACAAAGAAGGACCCAGTAATTCCATTTCTGGGTATTTATCCAAAGAAACCCAAAACACTAATTCAAAAAGACATATGCATCCATATGTTCACTGAAGCATTATTTACAGTAGCCAAGATATGGAAGCAACCTAAGGGTCCATTAATAAATGATTGGATAAAGAAGAAATGGTACATACATACAATAGAATATTATTCAGGCATAAAAAAGAATGAAATCTTGACATCTGCAACAACATGGATGGATTCAGAGGGTATTAATCTGAGTGAAATAAGACAGAGAAATACAAATACCATATGAATTCACTAATATGTGGAATCTAAAAAACAAAATAGAAGAACAAACAAAACAGAAACAAACCCATAGACACAGAGAACATTTTGATGGTTGTTCAAATGGGAGAGGTTTTGGGGGTAAAAAAAGAGAAGGGATTAAGAAGTAAAAATTGGTAGTTACAAAATAGTCATGGGGATATAAATTATAACATAGAGAATATAGTCAGTAATGTTGTAACAACTATGTATGGTGTTAGAAGGGTACTAGATTTATCAGGGTGATCACTTCCTAGGTTATATAAATGTCTAATCACTATGTTGTTAACCTGAAACTAATGTAATATATCAATTGCAATTGAGAAGTAAAAAAGTATTTTTTAAAAAAGAATATATAAAGAAGAGCAGTTGCCTATCTTTAATCAAAACATGCTGAGTTGGCAGATTCAATTAAAACAGAAAATAAAATTCCCTGTGCTTTAACACAAAATTCCAATATTCAAATCACTGTAAGCTTATCATAAATGTACACCTAAAGAGAAAACAAAATATTAACCTAAAATAATGTTTATTTTTAAAGGGTTACTAAGTCATTCTGGCATCTTAAACAAAGACCTGGCCTGGTTTTATGACCAAAACTTAATCAAATGCCAGAAATGTGCTACCTGCCTTGTTTGAATGTCTCCTTGCTATTGAAATAGAGAAATGGCATGAGATTTAGAATCAATTGTATGACCAGTGTGTAATAAATATTGCTTTGAATTAGATGCGATTTAATTTGCCATGACTGTTGCATCTCCAGAAACCCAGTAGGAGTGTAGCTGTTAAGATGAACTCAAGCATAGAGTTCTTTTGTTAATCATTAATGGCCCCATTCCACCAAAATTAAATTTCCACAGCTGCCAACAACAAAAGTTCAGTTTTATCTTGAATGCTGGAGTTAGAATCTGATCCAATAATGAACACTGTAGCTCACTTTCAGCTATAAACAATCACTCAGAGAGTATAACCCTTAACCCTGCACATAAATGGATCAGAACCCACTAACTGAGGATAAAGGCATCAAGAAAACTACCCACATTTTTTTTGTTATAACATCAGATTATCAAACACATTGATTATCTCTAAAAGCAATGAAAGAAAAATAAAAAAGTTTTCCCCTGGCGCCATTACCTCAATCCCAATTCACTTTTTTAATTCAACCTGTAAATACCTCAAAATACAGTCATATTTGATGACAGGGAAATTATAAGTTAACATTTACGTATTGCATTTATGTGTTGGATACTTTACATGTACTATTTTATTTAATCTTCACAACATATCTATAAAGTACGTAGTTAATATTAAACCCATCAAGTAGATGAAATAACTGAGGCTTAGTAAGGTTAAGTAATTTCCAAAATTTACACAGATAATTTTTCCTTGTCTGGGATTTGAACCAGTTTGACTCCAGAGCTCATGGATAAGAGTATATGCTCTAGAACATGTATTATGAACACAGAAGGATTTCATTTAATGCCTTTTAGTGAAAAAAAAATATGTAAACAACAAGATCATGTATTTTTAAATACGTATATCTGCATAAAATATACCCACATTTATCCACAGAAAAAGGTTTGAAATGACATATCAGAGGCATTAACAGTCCTTATTTCTGAGAAATGGAATTATGAGGAAGAATTAATTATGTTTTATCTATATTTTCTACTTTTTCTACAATGATCTGTATTGTTTTAGTATATTATTTTTATAGTAAAACAAAGCTAATTTTGGTTATAAAAACAAGCCAGAGTTTACATTGTCAGAGATGGAAATCATAAAATAGACATATTTTAATGATGAATATAATTTTTAAAAATAAAGAAAAACTGAAGGCCTCAATGAAAATTAAAAGGCTGTTAAATAGGTATGGATTAATAAAGGGCATACTGGCAAAGTCTGTAATTATATTTGAAATAGTTAAACATACCTATTGGGGAATCCGTATTTTCTGAGGGGCATTTTATGAATCAATTTCTTTACAATTCACAAATGAAAGACAAGAAGTATTATTATGCTAGCCATGCTCAGACAAGAGTCCATTCATCTTAACAAAAAATTAACATTCCTGAGCAAGATCGATCATAGGGTCTGACCTCTCACCTCCCTCTGGAAGGAAATTACATGTTCCAAATTCCTCCTGTCTCTGGATAACGTAACATTATATCAAAGAGTTGGAAGCAGGGAAAAACTTAGTATCTCTGATAGGAAACTGTGAGTCCAAGAGTAAATCTCCACAGTTTCACAAACCTGTCAATTTCATGCTATCTTCCTGAAACCTCTCTTGTTTTAACTGCTTTATTTTATTACTGACTGAAATTTATATCAGTTATGATCATAATAGCTGTTGTATAGTATAATTCACTTATGATGTTAATAATTCAGCCTATACCATTACCCACATGCAATAACTTCCTAAAATAGAGTAAAGGAATAGAAATCATTTTTGTGCTTAGCCCCAGAGTTGGTTGCACTAATCATTTCTTTTCTGAGCATGCCACCTCTCACAGTGGGACTTTGAGTGGCTAATCCTTATTCCTTTGGACTTTTTGCCTGAGAGAGTGAGGATATAGTCCGTGAGCACTAATTCATGTGAGGGTTAGAGGTAGAAATCATTCCATGTCTCCCACAGGGCAGAGGAGCGTGGTACTAAAGAAGGGATCAGGAACCTCGCCATTTAAAGGATCGTTGTGATCTCATCAGCACTGTGGAAAACTGTTAAAGGGTAGTTTTTTTAAAGGTAAGCTTATGAATCTCAAACAAATACAAAATGAATACATGTCAAGATTTTATTTAACTCATTAATGAGGGAATCAGTAAGTTGTCAAAAACAATTCAAATGAGTATTGGAAGGACTCATATATGGGCAATGCTGAAATGAATTTGCTAATAGATGCAAAAATGCTCAATCTCCAAGAGCAATAAAATATATTATTTGGAATCATCTTGGGGAGAAGCAACATAAATTACAAGCCACCCACCTGACAAAATGTATTTGCATCTCCCTGAACAGGGACCGTCTGCTTCACTATGAACGTTAAACCTCTACATCGCCTAATAATCTTTGTCCCCAGTCCTCAGCTTTTCACACATTTCCCCTAACACTAGTATAATCTGTTCCCTAGTTCCCTCTTCTGGATTTCCTTTTTTCTGTACTATCTGATTTAATATCCAAGCCCTGTCCCCTAAACCATAGGAAATCCTGCACCTTTCCAGATGCAATTAACAATTCCCTTTTCCTCACTCTCTAAAGCACCACTAACAGAAGGTTGTAGGATTTAAGATTCCTCCCAAGGGTCTGGATATAACAGACAGGAAATTATAACACAGCACAAAGCAACATCTTAACATAAAGTTTACTTGTCTATCTATATTCATGGGAATTTTGCCCTGGCTGCATTTGTCTGTAGATCTTATCCAATTGTCACGTTCCTGGCCCTCCTTGACCTTCATAGATGGACTTTTTCGCATCTCTCTTCCCTGAGTTCCAGGAACCCCATCCATATACCCTAGTTCCAGGGATACAATGGGTGTTGGGCACACATATCTCACCAGAAGAACACTAAAATTTGACAGAGCATTTTAGCTCTTTTCTATCAAGTCTTTTCTTCCAACAGGACTCAGAGTGGTGGTGGTCAGAGACTTGAGTTTTATAACCTAAAAAAGCCACTGTCGTGTTTTTCTAAATAATTCAGCTACCTACTCTGGATTCCCATGTTTAGCCAGAGTTTGGAAATTATAATTTTCCTTAACATTTTCCAGGTCAAATTCTTTGTGTTCCATTCATCACAAAAGGAAAAAAAAAAAGGAGGCAATAATAAAATGTATGTGTCCCCTATGCCTCAGCAAACCACATGAGTAATGGCACTTTTTTTCTTTTTCCCGTAATAGCATATATAGTATACATAAATTAGACTCTAAATACTTCCAGGGCAAAATATAAGCTACTAACATGTGAATCAAATTTAACAATGTTATTAAATCACCAATTAGAGAAACATTTTGTTCTGAACATTTGTAGAAACTAAAATTATAGACTTTAGAACTTCTCGCTCATAGATAATAAAAACAATTGCTCACTTGAAAATGTATTATGTATACTTCTAAAAAGGGAATTAAGATAACTTAGATCAATGAGACATCTTCATCAAATGATACCCGTCATGAAAATCCTTAAAACAAAATAGTAAAGGAAAATGGGAGGAGGGAAATCTCCCTTTTGTTTATTATTGTTATTACAGAACTCTCTCAAGTACAGCAAGTCTTTTGCTGATCACAACCTCCCCTGGAGAAGGTAGCAGCCCTGGCAATATTGCCATTTACAGACAAAGGCACTAAGGCATGAAGAGGTGAGAAGTTTTGCCCCAGTCCAGAGAGTTTGAAGTGGCAGGTCCAGATCTGGAAATTACTTCATCTGACTCCAAGCCCAAAGCTCATTCCTTTCCACCATGCCACCTCAAGATTACAAAAAATAATTTTAACCTGCAATATAGGTTTGTCTACTAAATGCAATACCTTTAATACTAAGACCCTACATATCAAGTTGATTAGAAATTCATAATAAAACTTCAGCACCCCAGAGAAATCCCTAGAACTACAAGACCTGAGACTGACAGAAACAAATGTTCCCATAATGCCTATCTTTCCTTCATGTATGGTCCCTGACTCCTCAAAGTTCTCACCACCTCACTGCACGTCTCCCCTAAACACTTGGTCTTGAGTTGCCTTACTATGGAGTTCTGGAAGTCCAACCTACCTTAATTGAGGGGCTATGATTGTTACATCATCCCACCCATTTAATTCACTACCACAAAATAAATGTTGAGGCCAAAGATTAAGCTCTCCAGAACCTTGATAATCTGACTGTTAAATCCTTTTAATTGCAGGGCTCTTCAACAAAAAACAAAAAACAAACAAACAAACAAAAAATCTTTACTTTCAGCTGAGCTATCATCCCAGGCCATTTCCCTTTCTAAATTGTGGCTACATTTTCCCCACATGCCTGCCTATCCAGGATCAGCTCATAGTAAATCTACCTGCAATAAACCCACAGGTAATAAAGGAATTGTAGTGATATCACACAATAACTGTCAATCATAGCAGCTCCATTATCCTCACGTGGGCAACATAAAATAAATTAACACTTTTACTAGTGTTCTTCTCATTTGTGTTCTTTGGGTACTTTGTGTTATTTTTATCATGGTTATGCTTGTGATATACTGCATATGCTGAGAGAAAGAGAGCACACACTTTCTCAATTTCTCTCCTGATGAGAATTACCTACAATTACATTATTGAAAAAATAATTTTTGCTGAATCATTTGGAGCTTGATGTTGGAAAAGGACTCATTCTAAAAGAAGCTAGCCTTCAATGCTTTGGAAAGAAATTGATTGCTTAGCATTACAAAGAAAATTATTCTTTTCTAATGTCCACCACTCAAAAAATTAAAATAGAAAAGTAAATACAATTTTCACTTAAACTCAACATGAAAAAACTAGCTATACATTTTTCCAACTTCTTTTACATCTTTCAAAGTTATTGAATTCCATCCTCTCACTAAGAGCGGCTTTTATTGTCTTGCCATAGTTCTTCAAACATCCAAGTCTCACGGATTTGAGACTAAGTTTAGACATACTAATAGTGAATAATTTTACATTAACTTTAACATGAAGCATCTTTCTGTGTTAACATATGGAAGCAAGAATAATTTATTTCATGAAATCAAGTATCTTTAAAAGTTATTATATTTAGATATTAGCATATCTGAACTATGAAACACAAAGGCCCTCATCTGGTGTGCCCCAGATTTTTCCATGCGATGATTTCCACAGTGAGAAAATATTGAATTAAATCAGTACCTAAGAGAGAGAGTATTATGTATGTCAATTCACCAAAAATATAATTTTTACATGAGATAAATATTTTGGGTTCTTTCCTTTAATAAACAAGAATGTGGTTCACGCTTTAAAATGTATCAGGGGTAGTGTGTGTGTGTGTGTGTGTGTGTGTGTGTGTGTGTGTGTGTGAGTGTGTGTGAAGGGAAAAATAAGCAAAGGTAGAAGAAACAGGGAGGAAGAAGCAATTCTGCCAGAAAAGATAGCCCCTGGTGCTGGGTAAAATTCACCCAGAACAAAAGACATTGTAGGAATAGGTCCAGAGTGGTGAAGTCCCTCATTTTTATGTTTATGCCATATACAACAGTGGTATCTGCTCCTACAGACATGGACTAAGATAATCTGCCCTCTAACTAATGGGCACTGAAGCCCCTTTCCACCCCTGTACAAGGGATCCAGGGCTCACCTGGGGTCCAACAGTTATTCCCAGGACATTACTGGGAAGCAACTTTATTGGGCATCCAAAGAATATGGGAGCTCAATTTAGAAGTCCCCATCAGGCCCCTAAAAATTACTTCTGGGCAGGCTGCAAATCCAATGACCTGAAGCAAGCAGAGCCAAGTTTCCACTCACATGAAGACTGACCCCCAACCAAAACTGCTCTTCAACTCTGCTCAGCTCCTGGGCACTCAACCAAGCCCATCCCTGAGCGGTCTCTGCCTCAGCCCTCTCAGGGTTCCATGTTGTGTTCCCAGCTCTGGGCCCCAGGCATTCAGCTCCCTTCTCTCCTCTTTTCCCACATCACCAGCTTCTCCTCTGCACTGTCTTTATCCAGTTACACCAAAAGTCTTCATCATTTCCTTTCATGATTGCTTGAATGACTATTCAGGAAGAGCTTCAAATATCCGTAAAATAAGATTGCAATCATAACCAACAAAACAGTGGTAGAGAGGGTAAGAGGAGATTGGCGTGGCTCTGTCATCAGAAAACACAATTGCATGATTCTTTTCCCCTATTGCCATCAAACTATATCCAACACTCTCACATTCAGCTATAGAAACCAAGGTTTCCCAAACATGGGCCAAACTCGTGAGCAAGAGAGTTGAATTTTCATTTTGTGTACACAATTTCAACATTTTTGTTCTTTCTTACAGCAATACAAAGACAGAAATTAGTGAGGTGGCAGAAAAATACGAAATAAAAAGGCGGAAGGGGGTAGAGAGAGAAGGAGGGAGGGAGGAAGGGAGGGAGGGAGGGAGAGAGAGAGAGAGAGAGAGAGAGAGAGAGAGAGACAAAAGTTACCAGGCTATTGAACTACAGATGGTGGGTCCACACCACAAGACTCCAAAGATTAAAAAAAAAAATCTACTGTTAAGTGGGAAAGCAGTGGAAGAGGAGAAAGACAGGAAGCTGAGAGAGCTTTCTGTGTGAATAGAAGGAAGCAGCTTCTCTCTTTGAAAAGCAGATGAAGGTTAAGCCCTTGGGGAACTCTGACTGATGATTCTCTTTCATGAACCAGCACATCTTAAACACATTTCCCTTGAGAAGTGGCATCACTATTTCATTTCATGTTCAAGGTCACTAAAATGCTCCAAAAATAAGTCTGAATCAGAAGCAAAAGGAAGGGGGGGAAAGCAGCAGCTTGACAACAAAATGATTATGTGAACAGGTACATTGTGCAGTGGCTCTGGGCTCTTATCCTGACAGGTTGTTTAGCCCCTGTGGATGTGCCCTTTTGTGTCTCTCTTCCCCTAATGACTCAGCCTATTTTCAATGGCTGCGCACTCATAGGAAGAAAGATGACAGAGGACATGCACAGTAACCAGAGCAATTAGTTTTGAAAGATCGCATAATACTGATCCTAATACAAAAGGACATATTTCAAAGATAAACTGAAAGTCTGCTGTTTCTTCAGGGTCATTGTCAGGGGTCCGGGACAGAGGTGTTGTAATGAGCCGGGGCTATGTTAGGGAGTGCGGCAGAAATGCCCCCCGTGTGGTAAATGCGCCAGATCACCCAAGCCAAACTTGGGGACTTCTTGGATCTTTTTACTTCTCAGTCTTTAATCCATTACCAAGTCCTGTTCTTCCTTTTCCTGAAGCCTTATTGATAACTATCTTCACTCCTTTATTGGATTTCGGTCCGGGATGCAGTTCTCTAACATCTCCCATGCTGCCTGCAACAACTGTCCAGACAGTCTCCTGGCGTCTGGTCACTTCCAAACTTCAGCCTAGTCTGCATTCCACTGCCAGGTTCATCTTCCTAAACCATCATGTATAAAATAACGTGTTCCATTGATTATTTTTCTGGCTGTTTAATTAAACTGTCCCTCTCCTCTAGTTCCTCCCCACTAATGTAAAACATACTTTGATTTCCCATTATTTTAATAAAAACAACAATAGTCTATCCTCTTAAGCATATTTGCCTCTCCAGTTACCCCTGTACTGACCTCTATTCCTTCCCCGTCATGTATTTGGAGAACGTGGTCTTCACTCAGTGTGTCACATCCTCGACTCCCTCCCTTCTACTCTTCCAGCCATGGCGTACTGGCTTCGACTGCATCAACCCTGCTCGACTGAGGCTCTGCCTACCAAACTCATCCACATCCTTCTACTTGTCAAAACCAATCACAGAAACCCCTCTAGGATCTGAGTGTGACTTTTAGTACCGATACCCAAGCTGTCCTGAAAATGCCCCCCTGTTAGCTTTTGAAATCACACTCTTGACTCATCCACCCCTTGGATCTTCATTTTCTGCCTTCTTTTCTAGCTTCTCTCCTCTACCCCTCAAACTTTAGTGTGCATGTTCCATCCGGGGTGATATTTTCACCTATCAACTCCCAGGACCCAACTCAATACCAGCCCTCACAGTTAGGGGCCCCCTAATACGTGCACTTTATTGATTTATAGATTTTTCCGTTCAGTTGTGCCATTTATCTGTCCCAAAGCTCCCCACCACTTGCAGGATAAAGTTCAACTTCCTCAGCCTAGAATTAAAAGGTTCCTACCATCTGGTCCTCTGTTTCTGTTATACCTCCTCATTTCTCTTCTTCAACACAAACCTTTCCCCGGGAATGCCACCATACTCTAACTGTCCCCATTCTGGACTCTGAGACTTGGCTCAAGTAGCTTCCTGTTCTGACCCTTATCCTTACCCTTATCCCCCACCCCTTGATGCCTACACAACTCACACCCATCCTCTATGATCTGGCTCAAATTCTATCTATTCTCGAAGGTGTGCCTGGCCACTCAAAAGAACAGCCATTCTTCCCTCCTCATACTTTCTATCAGCATCTTCTCTATAATTCATTTGGATGCATACTTCCCTGGTTACTGAACTGTTTGCAGAGCGACCTGGGAGGGGCAGAAGAGCATATGTTTATATAATAGGGATGGTTTTGGGGAGTATAAAGGAGTAAAGTGTGAGCATGCACGTGGGCCTGTGGTGAGATTCTCCAGAAGTAGACATGTACTCATTAACTGCCTATGGACATCCCCTATTGTCAAATATAGCAACAGATAGCTACTTGGGGCTCAATAAATGCGTGGTACAAACTCATTTTAAACTGCCAATCTTTATGTGCTCCATCCTGAAGGTATCAGAACTCTCATTATTATATCCTGAATGTTTGTGTCCCCGCAAAATCCGTATGTTGAAATCCTAACCCCCAATGATATGCTGGTAGGAGATGGGCCTTTGGGACATAATTAGGTCATGAATGTGGAGCCCTCGTGAGTAGGATTAATGAGTAGGATACAATGAGAAGTGAAGTCGGCAGTCTGCAACCGAAAAGAGGGCCTTTGCCAGAACCAGACTTCCAACCTTGACCTCAGATTTCCAACCTCCAGAACTGCGAGAAATCAATTTCTGTTGTTTATCAACAACCCAGTCTCTGGTATTTTGCTGTAACAGCCCACTGACTAAGACACTGTGAGCCACTTTATACTCTGCAAAACAAAACCCTGGGTATGCTATATGTGGCATGAGGTTCCCTGAGGAACTGGCAAAATAAATCATCCAATGACACCTGCCCTTCCAAAATATAACCCAGGGTCCATCAACGGATGAATGGATAATCAAAACATTATATATATATATATATATATATATATATATATATATATATATATATATATATATACACACACACACACACACACACACACACACACACACAATGGAATATTCAGCCATACAAAGGAAAGAAATTTTGGTATATGCTAGAATATAGATGGACCTTGAAGACACTATGCTTAGTGAAATAAGCCAGATACAAAAGGATGGCTATTGTATGATCCCACTTATATGAGATTCCTAGCATAAATAGGAAAATTCACAGGGTCAGAAATTAAAATCGAGGTTACCAAGGGCTGGAGGGAAGGGAAAGAAGGAGTCATTATTTAATGGGTAAAGCTGACGAAAATGTTTAGGGTATAGAATGGTTACACTATATTCTGCAAGTATTTAATGCTACAGAATTGTACACTAATGAATAGTTAAAAACGATAGCTATTATGTTATGTATATTTTACAAGTTTAAAAAAGGGTAAGCCAGGCCCTCTGATAAGCAGACTGTGGGGAGGCAAGAAGCCCCATGGGCCTTGCCTGGCAAACCCCTCACGTCCTCCCCCTGGACTGCATACTCACAGATGACCCAAGCCAGCTAAGAGGCAGAAAGTCTCACACTATCTAGCACTTCCTTTAACATCTCCATCAGTAGGCAATGTCTCCCGAAAACAATACGTCCTAGACATTCAAAATGCACTGGAGCATCTCAGCAGCTAAGCTTCTCTGCAGGGGGAAAAGAGGAGTTAGTGAGTTCCAGGAGATTTGACCTCTGTCTTTAGTAGTATGCCATGTGAGCAAGACTGTTCCACCCTCTGCACTTCAGCCGACCTATGGTAAAGTGGGAGCAATAACACCTACCTTGCAGGGCTGTTGTGTAGCTCAAAAGATGTACGATACACCTGCAGTGGTGTCTGGCACAAAGCAGCCCCTCAACAATATTAGCTGTTGCTGTTGTTGTTGTTGGTGGTGGTGGTGGTGGTAGTGGTAGTAGTAGTATGATTATTAGTTTAATCTTACCTTTATTCTAACAGCATTACACCTTCCAGGAATGGTGTTCAGAGAGTTATCCTTTCAAACATCATCAGGAAAATTGATCTTTGTTCTTATTGCTTAATCCCCAAGAATAAGTAGTTGTAAATTTATTAGAGATTTGACAGTAGAGTGTCAAAAAGAACATGCTGCAAACTAGTGACTGGTTTTGGCAGTTACAGTCAGTGTGACAAGGCAGGGACCTCGAGAGAAAAGGTTCAAGACTACTGAGCCTGGAGACTCCTTGAGTAATGAACCTTCCTAGCCGCTCAGGCTGTGCCTATCTCAGCATTTCTGAAGAGCAGAACAGCTGAGCTATTGGAATGTGTGATACCACAACCAAATCTAAAATAGCATACCTGACAAATGCCTCTGAACATGAGGAAGTAACACTCACAGTGCACTTGACACTCAGCTCTCAGATAACATGAGCCTTTCCTGTGAGAGGAGACTGCGTCTGTCCTTCACAGACATTCTCTGGCTGGGGTGTGTGTGTGTGTGGTAACTTCAAGCAGAGATAATGACGGAGATGAAAGATGAGAGAAGTATTAGGTCAGCCGGCCCACCGCATATTCAAGAAAAGGTAACTGCGTTTTGAAAGTGAGAACTGTAAAACAGGAGAAGTCGATGCTGCCCTGTGATGAGCACTCACAAAGCAGAGGGAAACACACCGCGGCAAACAAGAAGAGTCAGCCTTCAGGTTTTAGGGGACACCGTCCAGGGCATTTCTCAACTTGGTGAGGAAAGTGCTCCTGGACTTTCCTGCGCTGCTCGTCTTGTGGCCCTTCACCCGTGCCATGCTTGTAACCATGCTCCAAGACAAGTGCAGACAAACAGAAAGCCAAGAACCGGAGAGTGGTGGTAAGCCACTCAGCATGGGGAGGAATGGAGAAAAAGCATCATTTATTAAAGTCTCCAAAGAACACTGAACAGGCGGAAGTTACCAGGTAGAAACAAATGAAAAATAAATAATAAAAACACCTTCTCCACCAGGACAAAGAAAAAAGAAGTTGTGTTCATCCTTTGTTTTGTTGTCTGCCCACCCTGATGTCCATATGAAATTGCCACATGGAAATGCCCACACACCATCGATGACATAAACACATCTGGAAGATTCTGAATGGAACATTCCAGCAACTTAAATACTCTCTACACTTAGACAATATTTGAGGATAAAATGAAATGAAAAGAGGTAATCAAAAATTTTAAAGCATTCGGCTACATATGTTTTCTTTAATAAAGACTCTAGTCTAAGATTTTTTGAGATATGCAACACACATTATACAGCAACTTTCATATAACCAATGTTGGGAACAGGGATAAGATATAGGAAGGAACACTGAATATATTTTAGGCTTATCAATGTCTATTTCTACTACATATTGTTTACAAACAGATGCATACACATACACTTATATGTATACATATGCTCAAACATATATCATATATATATATATATATATATATATATATATATATATATGTACACATACATATAATAGAAGTTAATATTTATCACAGATCCCCTACAGGCCAGGATTTTCTAAATTCTTTAA
Organism: Rhinolophus sinicus; assembly: GCF_036562045.2. NCBI lineage: Eukaryota > Metazoa > Chordata > Mammalia > Chiroptera > Rhinolophidae > Rhinolophus > Rhinolophus sinicus. The sequence goes on along the minus strand of NC_133753.1, from coordinate 112,932,612 downwards.
ATGTATTAACTCATTTAATCCTTAGAATGCCCCATGAAGTAGGTACTATTAGCATCTATATTTATACAGACAAGGAAACTGAAACAAAAGAAGTTTGGTAACCTGTGCAACATTCCCTGCAGAACCCATGTGGAAAACAAGCAGTTAGACTCCAGAATCCATGTTCTTAACCAACAGGAAAAAGATACATACGAATGCACATTTATCCACAGATACAGCACTTCTCATGGGCATATTCATGTCTAAATTAAGCACCTAGTGGGTCTTTTATTATTCACTGGAAACATATTGAAGCATTTGCAATAATTGGTTAAGCAATTGAAAAAAATAGTTCCACACTGAAACTAGTTTTGAAAATCTGCAGCAAGATAATCCACTGAGATTTGAACATATTGTGTTAAAGATTTTTTTTTTCCTCTTGTCTTTAATGCTGTTTGGAGTTTTCATGAGCTGTGAAGACTCAAGGGAACAAGTCAAAGTATCCTTGCAGAAATTCTGAATACCACTAAAACTAACTGTCAACCATAAATCAGTATCTAGCTATTTTCCAACCTATTTATAAAAGTGTAGCTGTGAAATACATCTGAAATACAAATCTGAGTACATGTATCTGAAAATGGTACTTTTAGCAATAACCTTTTCAAACAAACAAACAAATGCTGTCCGCTAAAAGCAGAATAATTGCATTGTGTCAAAATGCTGGAAGGTGAAGTAGTTAAATTACCCACATAGCTTGTATGACAAATAGTGGAATTTCACCTGATGTCCATTTCATTCTAGCTACCCAGAGCTGAATGCCAGCACCAGCCCAGATCTGGTTTTTATTGAAAGAAGAAGAAATGTATCAGAACCAGACAGTGTTTCTGGATTTCCAGTGAATACTCTCAGAGGTTCTAACATTTTATACTCAAGATGAATTCAGTCCCTGAGATTTACCCTAGCATATGTTCCATATCATATTCTGAATCAATTTTCTTTTCAGAGGTATTAGCCTATTGTCGTGGAAATTAGACAAATGCCACATGTTTCCAAGACCCCTCCTAAAGTTCATTCTCAACAACTGCCCATTAGTTTTATTCAACAAAATCAACCAGGAAAAATCAATACAAAAAGAATTTTCAGCCTCTTTGAAGCTCAAGATTTATAGAAAAGTAGATACATGCCAGAACCATATGAGGCTCTGAGCAAATGCAGATGTCACTTACTGGTATTGTTTCATTTGACAACAATTTTTGGATCACTGATCCATTTACATATATGTTCAACTGGAAAATTTGTGGCATTTTGTTTAATGATAGCCAACAATCTGATGCATATAGAAAAGTCTGATCTCTGTTACAATTCATACTTTTTAAGTAGAAATTTGGGATAATCTAAAATAGAGATAGATTTCTGAACAGCTTTTAGCAAAAAAAAAAAAAAAAAAGAAAGAAAGAAAAAGCCACATTGTGTTCTACTTCTACATACGGAGAAATTTTCTGAATTCTCTACCAAAAAGAAAGCATAGCATTTGAGAACAGCAGTGTTGCAAGTTCTGCTCAATAGTTTGAGCTAAACAAAGTCTTATTTTCAAGTAATAAAACATGACCTCATTTTACATATATATAACATAAGAAACCTGCGTGGACAATAGCCTTCTTTTAAAAAAAGGCAATTCAATATCCACATTGATTGCTAAACATAACTACTAATATTAGCATCACGTGATATGCCAAAGCTGAAAAAAAAATCCACTATTTTCTGTTATAAACAAAACTAAAGAACTACTGTTGAACACAACTTTATTCTGTGAGTTGTGGATTTCTATTCCCGTAGATTTCCAAATCCACGTCATAGAAAGGAGTTCAAGTGCAATCCATAAGCTCTTGTGTACTCTGGCTTGATGCAAATTGTGTGCAGAAGTCTAGACAGGTCAGCACAAACCTACTGTAATTAGTATTGCCACCTACTGCTTATTGGGTCATACCATCTAGTATACTCGGTGCTTCGTATGTTGCCTCTAATCTTACTAACAACCTGTTCAGATTAAGAATCTAAAGCCAAGAATTTTATATCTTGCCCCAGTGCCACATGATGCTAACGAATGTTGGCTGGCCCCAAACTCAGATCTTTCTGACTGGAAAGCTGACCTCTTTCTTCTAAATCGTGTTCCTCCCAAATGTTCAACAACAATGGCCATTCTAAGGCAAATATTCAATATAGCTGAAGTCTTTATTTTTCAAAGCCACAAAAAGGTGCAATGAGGACATTAACTAGACTTACTGTGGTGATCATTTTGCAATATGTACAAATATCAAATCATTATGGTGTACACCTGAAACTAATATAATGTTATATGTCAATTATATCTCAATTTCTAAAGATCTAATAAAATTATATTACAGCTAACTAAAATTCCTGGTAAAAATAATAAAGTCAGAAAAAAAAAAAAAACTTCAAAGAACTATGGAACAGAAAGCAAAGTGTTATCCTAATCGCTCCCCCCACCACTACAACTGACTACCATCTTAAAGTTAGAACTATTCTAGTAAAAATTTCATTTGTTTTGAATTCCTTTCTCTTAGTTTAACTTGGAATTTCCAGGAAGAGAAATGTATGAAGAGAGGTGACATTTTTTCTAAAAGTGATAGAAGTTCCCCTGTGTTAATACTCAGCATACCAGTCACTTGATTCATGTAAATGATTTACTCATTTAAAAAATGCATATACTTTCCAAGGCAGAAAAATACATTTAGTAGATATATGCAGCAATGTAAAACGTGTATAAAATTAAAGAGGTGGGGATATATATATATGTATATATATAACATATATTATATACATACAATATAATATATATAATATATGTATAATATATATACTCCCAGTATATATATGTGTGTGTGTATATATATGATATATAAATATATATTATATATATACACATATGTATATGTATATATATATATATATATATATATATATATATATATATATATATATATATAAACAGTGATGCCAAAAAATTGTGTACAAGTGGACATTTTGGTCAACATTGCTCAAGCAGTAGTTTGCCATAATCAGAAGTGTCTGGATGCTGATGGTAACCACTCTAAGCACCTCTTGTAATTGCAGAAGTCAAACGTGATTGGTATTCATCTTTTGTTATTGGTATATATTATTACAATTTTAATACAGTTTTCCTTTCTTAAAATGTGTATACTTTTTTTGGCACCCTCTGTGTATATACATATATTTATATATAGCATATAGATTTTATAAAGTATACGATTTGAAATTTTAATAATGGAACATTTTTAATAGTAATGTTCACTTTATTCAATATGTGCTCTCAGGAAAGTATGATTGATTAATACTTTTGTGTAAAATATATACATGGTTTATATCATGTTATTTTGAGATGTTATGAAAATTTCCCCTAAATTATGACAATTTCATTATTTTTCATTGTACTTTCTTCCTGCACGATTTAAAGCAAATGGTTAAAAAAAAATGTATGCCTTTTTCAGAAAATGTATGCTTTTTAAAAACGAAAAAAATGTATCAGCAAAACTGGATGAATTACCTGGCTACCTTCTATCACACCTGGTCCTTTCAAACCATTTTTTTACAGAACCCATCTAAACCTGCCTCCTCATCAAAACCACACACTTTGAATAAATTTAGGATTGTGCTCATAGAAGCAGTTCATGAAATCACTCAGCACCAAATGGAGAATGTTTTCAATGGCTTGGAAAATCAAAAGGAACAATGCATCACTAAGGATGGTGGTTGTGCTGAAGTCTACATATTTGAATCAGATAGTGTTAAAAACTCCTCAAAATAGGTTTTCATGAGATGTGTACAGTTTGCTTCTATGGTGTACAAGTTATCAAACTTTAAAACTGCATAAGGAATTTATAAACACCCTGCATTTGTAAAACCCTACCAAACATCCCAGAAAATCACACTCAGAGGATGAAACCCTGAGGTTTCAATTTCACCGCTGTGATGTTAACCGTGAAGCAGGGTTCCCTCCAAGGGACACACGTGGCAGTAGAGTTATAACTGATCAGTTTACTATTAATATTTACGAGTGAACAAAATACTCAATAAATGGGAACTATTTTTACATTACTATGTTATCATGGGTTTTAGATTAGCTTGAGCCCTTTCTTGTTACTTTCCAAAATGATAACATAGTATTGTAATTTGGGCTAGGAGTTGATACTCTCTACACAGACATTTGAGAGAATGTATCATATCGAGGGAAACATTCAGACTCAGAGCCAGAAAAATTTAGATCTATACCCTCTACAGATCTTACTCTTAGCCTATTGGAAGTCATACACTTCATATAGGAAAGTTAAAAATATTTGATAAAGAAATATCCTTGATAATTAAGCAAAATTGGTTTAGCTTTCCTGGTTGCTTTCTTTTCTTTCCTAAATGCATTTAGGACATCTAATTTGAACATGGGCTTTGAATATTGAGTTTAGTCCATTAAAAAGGGTTAAGATTAGAAAGAAAGAATAACAGCCAGTTACCAATATACCAATAACTATATATATAAACGCATATATAAAGAGAGAGAAAGATAGCTATAGATATAGATATAGGTATAGATATATACCGTATGTCATGAACTGTTCTAATGACGTTACATTTATTATTTTATTAAATACCGACACAATCCTTAGCTTATCCCTATTTTACTGTTAAGGAAACTGAGTCTTAATGTGATGAAATGATTTCTCTAAAAGCGTGCTGTTCTTAAGTGGCAGTGTAAGAATTCAGACCCAGTTCCCTCACCCCCCCCCCTCTCTCTGCAAAGCCTTTGCTCTATGTTCTATGGTTTCCAAAATATATCGAAAGGTATATCTCATCAAGTCCCTGCTCACTTTTTCATCTATATGATATGTTTAAATTGGAGGAATTCAGTAGAATTTTACCAAGCCTCCAAGTTTAGCCAGCTAGGGCCTAGAATTTCACCACACGCTATAAGGAAAAACTATGATTTAACTTTAAACCATAAATGCCATACAGAAAGAAAAATCTGTTTGTAGCCTAAAGTGAAATCCAGACTTGCTTTCTAGAAAAAGAAAAAAAAAATTTTCCACATGTTAGCCATGAGTCAACAAACTACATCTCATTTTGAAGTCACTCAGGTAATATTACCATCAGAAACAGCATAGGTTTTGACTCTAAGACTGTGTCATGCTGAGGCCAGCTATGTGAAGAGACACATACCTAACGCCCCTGAAGCAAGCTACCCTTCACTGGAGCCATCTCCAAAGAGGACCACTCACTGAGCCTGCCCTCCAGGGGCGGTTCACTCCACTGGTCATACCTGGAAAGCTGTACCCTAGTGTTGTGTCTGGAAAATTCTGACAGCCAGCAGGCAGCCAGAGCATCCCTCTAGAAACACCTCTCCATCCTCCATCTGCCATAATAAAGTCTTTCTCCTCCTTAGGACCAGCTTTAAAATATGGAGGACCTGGTGCAAAGTGAAAACACAGGGCTTCTTGTTCAAAAATGACTGAGAATTTCAAGAGAGCAACAGCAGAGCGTTAAGCCAGGGGTGGAGCTTTCTAAACATGGGGCCCTGAGTGACTGCCCAGGCCACTTTCCCATGAAACCAGCCAGCTCTGCTTCTCCCTAACACATTCCTACAAACATATATGATGTCTGCTGGGTGACTTTCACTCTCTTCTATAGTGCCTTTGACCTATCTTTTGTGTTTTGTAACTGGGTCATACTGTTGGAAGGATGGACCTCCTAAGAGCAGGTTTGGTCCTCACTCAGCCATAGACCACTTGGGTCAGTAGGCGCCCCTTCAACTGACAAGGCCAAGAGCTTATTTTGACATCGCAAGCAACACAGTATTCAGAAGCTGATGCTCCAATGTCACTCTCTAAACTAAAAATCCTAAATTTAGCCCTTGAATCTAACATGGTATTTCTTAAGGCCCAATCTAACTTAAACCATAGCTGATTCACAAGTATGCCTTTTGTCTGCTAGCTTCTTCAAAAATGAACATATTTATAACAGAAGGAATCACTGCAACGTGTCCATTAATTCTCCTTTCATAAGTTCAAAAAAATGCCCAGTACATACTATGTAGCCCTCTTTTTTTGTGTTTAAAAGCCTCCCCACCAGGAGAATCACATGGCTGTTTATTCCATCTGTGCATGGGAGAGAAATGCATTAGTATCCAAGCTAATGCTAAGGGGATTCTATCAAGAAAGGAAGCAATTCGTCAGAAAAAGGTTCTGCAGAAAAGCTCCTGCCAGAAAATGTTGTTTCCTTCTCTCTCTCTCTCTCTCTCTCTCTCTCTCATTTGAAATTCATGAAGATGAAGTGCAGCTTTTGTTTCCCATCAGTGAGATGAGGCTTAATACACTCTTGCCAAAAGCAAGCTAACACAGAGTAATTGTTTTTCATCTAAATTGCATGTCCAACCTGCTTAGCCTTCAAAGAACATAGATGCTCCGGCTTTGATACCCAACTGCAGAATGACAAAGGAGAGGGCACAAGGCACATGGGCCTGATGAGAATATTTAATAACCACCTCTCTATCAGCAAACCCTGGAACTCTGGGGCAGTAGGAAAGGAGAAAAGAGAGATTATTCATAAGGCAGATAAGGTTCCATATTTCATTGGAGACCAACTCTCTCTCTTTCTCTCTCTCTCTCTTTTTTTTTTAAGGGGGAAAAAGTGATTTAGAGGGAATTAAGATTCCCCAAGGTGTTTTTAATCTCTTTTCACTCCAGGGCCAGGTGCCTCATGTAGCACTTAAAAGGGTTTCGAAAATGAAAGTAAATGCCTAGAACACAGAAAAGAGATATCCATCTACACAAAGCATCTGCCTTTGTTTAAGAAAAAAGTAGTTTCAGCTTTAGAAACTTCATATCCAGACATTTTATAATTTTGATGCTTTAATTCCTATAGACTTTTGGTCTGTGTACACTATAGCCAATATAAAAAGAGGCAAAAATCATGAATAACTTTTTTTTATAGATCAAACCTCCTTCGTGTCAATGAGTGAGTTCATTTAATTGCATGTAACAGCAGAGTGTTTGAAGGAGGTCTATGTGATGTGAATAAAAACCACCCAAAGAAATGGAATGCTCAAATTCGCTGCTACCAATATTACCTTTCGCAGGCAGAGATGCCACCAAAGAGGCTGTGTGATTTTTGTCATTGATCCGTGTGCTTCATTGTGTAAACAGGTGCTGAGACAAAAGATCTGATTCTGTTTATTGTGTTTGTTCTGGTTAATTTAATTCTTCTTGCCTGGTTTAAACTTCTATTTTGTAATTACATTCCTAAACTCTACCGAGACTGGAGTGCTTGCACTTAAGAGAATGTGAGCATAAACTAAATTACTTCTGTGGTTGTCTATAAATAGTGCTACTGTCATCTAAACATAAGGAGTTTCTGACCCCAGACAGCCCAGGAATGGAAAGTATCTCTCAGCATGCTCCCCAAATAAGAGAAGGAAGACCAGCAACTCCATCGGACTGAGAAAGTCAGAGCAGGGGAAAATGCGCGCTTGGGGATGTGGGTATTAGTGTCAGCTCCACAGCTAAACAAGCTGGACAGCTAAGTCCCTGTCACCTAAATCCTCTGAGTCCTGGGGTTTCCTGCAAATTGCGAGTCTTAGATCCATCTCTCAGGTTACTCTTTCAGTACTAGAAGTCTATAATTTCAATCGCTGTGCTTTCTTTTCTTTTCTTTCTTTTTTTTTTTTTTTTTTTTTGACACTTTTCCTTGCTTTAATATTTTTGTCATGTTTTCCTTTCTTAATGCAGAATCAATTTCAGTTTGGGTATAGAATAGCTTTTCGTAAAATTTTGGTTAAAAAAAAATCTACTTGGTTAAGTATGGCTTTTACATGAAGGAAATACCCTACAATCATTAAGATGTTCTTAAACACTAGAAAGCATTGACATTATGTATGGGCTTTGAAAATCAAATGCCAATTTACAATGCTTATATTGCAGATCTATGTTTGTTCCGATACTAACTGGAGAGAGAGAGAGAGAGAGAGAGAGAGAGAGAGAGAGAGAGAGATCATAGATAGAGATGTTTACTGAAGACCAAACATCTGGCCTTTTACCTTTTATAGCACAGATAGAAATGCAGGAAATTTCTGTGAAACTATCTTTTGACTTAGTAGCTTGACACTACAATCATCACGGTCCAGCTATTTCTCAAAAGACACAACTCAGCTTATGTATTAACCAGGAAGTTGAGATTCTTGGTTGTGGTTTTCAGAAAAAAAAAAAAATTAAGCAAATAAGGAAATTTCTTGATTTATGTAACCTGAATTTTCAGGGGTATCACTAGCTTCAGGCATGGCTGGTTCCAGACACTTCATGTCACCAGGACTTGGTCTTTCTCTTTCTACCTCCTGCCTCTGTTTCCTTGAATGTTTGCTGCATGCTTAGACAGGCTTTTTTATATAGTGGCAAACATAGCCCCTGGCATCACTAGGTTTAAATGGAGGCTTAAATGGAGGCTAGATTATGATCTCAATATCATAGTTTTTCTTCTATCTTTATGTTGCTGGGGAGAAAACTTTTTCCTCTACCCTTCTAGGTTCTTCTGCCTGCTCTAAGAATTACATTGATGTGAGACAGGTTAACAAAAGAAAAACAAATTTAGTTTCATACATATGGAGCCCCAAAGGTATGGGACCTAAGAAGTGACCAAGGCAGTCTATTTATACACCTTTTTAGACAAAGAAACATTTATTTGTGAAAATTTGACAAAAAGGCATTTGGGCCTAGAGCAACAAATTAAAGAAGAAGTAACAAAGTTTAGTTATATGGCTTCTTCAGCCTTGAATTCCCTATCTCTGGTGATAAGAATGTCTTCTATCTTCCTGATACAGGGAGGTCACCCTCCCATGGAGATTATTTCTTGCTTTCAGGGGAATGAAGGCGAGTCAGAGTGTTTTTCTAGTACCGGCTGTTTCTCAAATAACTTTAATTCAAAATAATCACTATGCCAAAGTGGCACATTTTGGAGTGGCTTGCCCTGAACCTCATCAGTATGAAATTAGAATAAGTGATGCCAGTTGGTACTACCATGTTTCCCCAAAAATAAGACCAGAGCTTATATTAATTTTTGCTCTAAAAGATGCATTAGGACATATTTTTAGGGGATGTCTTATTTTTTTCATGCACAACAATCTACATTTATTCAAATACAGTCATGTCATCTTCTTCTGGAACATCATCATAACATACTGAATGCATCCATCTGGCTGACGATATTAACTGGGGTTTATTTTCAAGGTAGGTCTTATTTTTGGGGAAACACAGTTCCTAGTGATTAGAAAGCCACACTGAAAATTTCTGAAGAATGCAGTATCAACCTGTGTGGTAACTCTTTAGAGGTAGTGTCTCCATTTGGTCTCTGCCAAAATAAATCACTTCATTTTAATGCCAAGCTCTCTTTGTCCTGATGCAATGATATATTTTTTTTTAATTTATTGGGATGACAATGGTTAGTGAAATTACATAGATTTCAGGTGTACAATTCTGTATTACATCATCTATAAATCCCATTGTGTGTTCACCACCTAGAGTCAGTTCTCCTTCCATCACCATATATTTGATCCCCCTTACCCTCATCTCCCACCCCCTACCCCCCTTACCCTCTGGTAACCACTAAACTATTGTCTGTGTCTATGAGTTTTTGTTTCTCATTTGTTTGTCTTGATCTTTTGCTGTTTGGGGGTTTTTTTAATGAATATGGTCACAAAATTCCTTTCCTTTGCCTCAGTGTGCTGAAAGACAAATGATATGTACCAGCAGTCAATAAATAGAATGAAAAGAGAATATTTGGAAATCCAGGATTCTAGTTCAAATCCCAGCAGTTTGAAAAATCATTTAAACTTTCCATTACATCATCAATAAAATGAGAGTGCTGAGTGAAGTAATTTTAAGGCTTGTTTTAGGTTCTGAAATGTTATGAATCCATATAGTGCTGACCTTGCTGTTATAATGTTGCAGTTTTGTTTTTTGCTTTCTTGATACTGTTTTTTCCTCAACAAGGGAAACCTATCATTTAGAACCTTGAGAAACACTGAACACTAAGTAGGTCAGAAACATTCTACAAGAGATAAAAGCACTCAGAAGTTTTGCAGGAAGGTGGTAGATAAGCCAATGGACCACGATCCTGAATACTTTGTCTTCCAGAGGAAAACAAGCAAGCACAGAAAGCAGTCAACCCAGCTTCAGCAGAAGCTGAGTGCCCACATATTGATCTTCTGTCAGACTGGGTCATGGGGGTGCTGGTGTACATTAAGTAGGGAAAGAAGTGAAAATTACATTAATTCAAATGGCTAAATCAATATGTAACAATGCAGTTAGTGGTAGTTGACCTTAAGTGCACTTTTAATAAAACAAAGGTAATTCAGGCCAGCCTCCAGCATATGCCATTCAGAAATATGAATTAATGCAGAACAGATATGATAAAAAAAAAAAAAAAACCCTTCTAATGCAGACACCTTTGCAGATTGGGCTGACGGCAAAAAGGTCGAAGCTGCTCTTAACAAAGGCAACTCAAATTTTATTCATGTGATGCTGTCTTCATTTATCACCTCTCTCCCCGTCTCAAGAATTGGACAGCCTTGATCTCGGCATATTTAAAAGTAGGAAAAAGATTTCTACAACTATTTCCCCAGCAAATCATAAATCTTTAGCAATAGCTTTGTAACCTTGAGCACTTCCTTCGTGAACAAACATAAATGTTACCAGTTGTTACTCTAGGAACCCTGTTTTACTGTAACATGATTTGCATACATTTGCATATAAACATATAAACATTGCACTCTACTTGCATTAAGGATTACTGAAGTAAGTCTGCTTAAACTAAAGAGGATGCAAAAAGAAAAATAAATAGTGAATAAAGAGAGGCAATCTCTTCAAGATATCAGAGAACCACCTCAGATGTTATTAGCTATCGAGCTCACAGATGTGATACTTTTAAATTGCCTTGCTACCTATAAAATACCTTAAACTATGGAGCATTACAGTCACCATACTAAGGACTTGGTGATAACTCTAAGGAAAAGGTCAATCTAAGAATCATTTCAATACACATAAGGCAGCAGGCGGCTTTAGGGAATTCCCAAAGGAGCACAGGCAAGTTTCCATGATTTTGTGACCTACAGATGCCAGTACATACGGTGCAATTTCCCTTGCACTCTGGTTTGGCTGCAAGAACAAATGTGTGATAATTTGAAATCTGTCCTGAGACACTTTCCTTTGATTTGCTGTTTGGTGATGGCTCCAGTTGCTCTGCAGCCTTGCCTTTCTCAGGTTTGTCTGCTGGTTACCATGGCAATGTGGCTCAGTGCATCCTTTGAGCTAAACCAGCATTCTGTCTCATGCAAGCAAGCTACTGGCAGCAGAACTTCACTGAGAACTGGGCAGCAAGTTTTGAGGTTGAATGTAAAACCAATTGCTCAACAATATAAACGCACACCTGAAAGGGGAAAGTGACATGCCACAGAACAAGTCACAGTTTCTTTGTCATCAAGGACATGGAACAAATATCTGACCTCCCATAGGACCAGCCATGAGCCCACCGAGCAGGGGTGTGCTGGCAATAAACGTTAAGTTCACCAGCTAACGCTGAGACATGAGCAGAGTTGCTTATGACCTCAAGAGAGCCAAGCAACAGTTCAGCAAGTAGGAATTCCGTCTACCCAGGGCATCCCACATCAAACCACTAGGCACACCCACCTTTCCACACAGCCTCTATGTCCAAATAGTCACTGAATTGAAAAATAATTATAGAAAGTTCATAATGATAAATGCTTACATCAAGAAACAAGAAAAGGAACTTCCGGAAAAATGGCGGAGTGAGGTGAGCCTCTGTAAAGCTCCCCTGGAATTTACAAAGAATCGAACAACAAAAACTCCACAAAGGACTCCCTGCACAGCAGACAGGCAACACGAAGAGGCCCACTACCGACTGAAATCACCTACAGGTGGGAGATTCGCGCGAGTGGAGGGAGGAGGAAAGGGAGAAGTGCGCGGAGACGGAACCGCGCGCAGACCTAGCTCAGTGCTCCGAGCTCGCTGCTTCCCGGAACTACCGCAGTTGCGGGAGAGGGAAGAACTCGGACTGCTAGGGCTCCGCTTGTGGCCCACAGGGCTGAGGGGACAGCATATACCACGGCTGAACCCAACGCTCACGGCAGAGACCTCGGAGAAAAGACTGAGGGAAGAAGGCTGAAAACGGTGGTTTAAGCCCGCACTGCCGAGCAGAGAACGGAGCCTTAGGCACTGAGACTAGCCGCCCCCTCCCTCCCCTCCCAGAGCTCGCCCCACCCCCACCTGCCCGGTGCTAGAAGCGAAACAGTAGCAGTGTCAGATCAAAACAACAGAAAATTTGCTGTTTTGAGATCTGTGGACTGCAAACACAAATTCACAGCCCAACTAGTTCCAGCAAAGGGGAGAGAGCTGTGGAAGCAGGACCGGCTGTGGTGGTGGTCGCAGCCATTGCTCTGGGCCACCTCTCACAACTCACCCCGCCCCTGTCCCCACCTATCTGGGTGGATCCCTGCAGGAGTAAACAGAACTGCTGAAATATACGGGCTCTGAATCAGCAGCTGGAAGAGCTTTCGAACATCAAAAGCTCTCCACATACCCACTGGGACACTGCACCCTGTGACCTAGACGAACTATTAACAGAGGAGAAGCCCGTCTCCCAGGGAATCCCCCCATTGTGTGAGAAGTTGGAATAGTGCAGAGAAAACATAGCACTACTGTGTGGGAGAAGAAAAATAGGTTGCAGTTGGAGAAATAATAAAACATTCTACCAACAAGTACTGGCAAACAAAAGACAGACTGCTTTCTATCAACCTGTTGCAGAAGTCACTCCTGTAGATGTCTAGGAAGAGAAATAGTAAACCAGTAATCGCCATGAATAACCAAGGCAACAAGATAGCTCAGAAAGAAAGTGAAAAATCTCCAGAGAAGGCACTTAAAGATACAGAAATATGTGACTTAAATGACAGAGAATTCAAGATTGCAGTTCTGAAAAACTCAACGAGATACAAGAAAACACAGATAGGCAGTTAAAGGAACTCAGAAACTCAATCAAAGAACAGCATGAGCATTTTACGAAAGAGATTGAAATCTTAAAAAGAACCAAATAGAATTTCTGGAGATTAAGAACTCAATAGAAGAAATTAAGAATGAAATAACCAGCTTAGGTAGTAGAGTTGACCAGATGGAGCAAAGAATCAGTGACATCGAAGATAGAAACCTGGAAATGACACAAATTGAAGAAGAAAGAGACTTGAGACTTAAAAGAAATGAAAGAACTCTACAAGAACTTTCTGACTCCATCAGAAAGAGCAATATAAGAATAATGGGCATACCAGAAGGAGAAGAAAGAGAGAAGGAACAGAGAATATATTCAAACAAATTGTCGATGAGAACTTCCCAAATTTGTGGACAGAACTGGACCCTCGAATCCAAGAAGCAAATAGAACACCTAGTTACCTCAATCCCAACAGACCTTCTCCAAGGCACATTGTATTGAAGCTGTCTAAAATCAACGACAAAGAAAGAATCCTCAAGGCAGCCAGGGAAAAGAAGACGGTAACTTACAAAGGAAAGCCCATTAGATTATCATCAGATTTTTCAGCAGAAACTCTACAAGCCAGGAGGAGTGGAACCAAATATTCAAACTATTGAAAGAGAGAAACCATGAGCCAAGAATAATATATCCAGCAAAGATATCCTTTAGATATGAAGGAGGAATAAAGACCTTTCCAGACATACAGAAGCTGAGGGAATTTTCTAATACACGACCTGCACTACAAGAAATACTAAAGGAGGCTATTCGACCACCATCAACAGGGACAATTTGTGGCAACCACAACTCAAAAAGGGGAGAGTAAAGGCCTGAACCGAATATGGGAATGGAGAAAGTAAGCGTGCTGAAGAAAATGGAATACTCTAAATATCAAACTTTCTTTTACATAAACTTAAGGGTAACCACTCAAAATAAATCCAGAATTGAAATATATACTGAAATAAAAGAAGAAACAGGGAAACATCATAGAATACCACCACACAGAAATAATAGACAACAACAAAAGGCAAAGAAACAATGGAGACACAACCTTATCAGAAAACTAAGGATAGAATGACAGGAAATCCTCACATATCAATAATCACCCTAAATGTAAATGGACTGAACTCACCAATAAAAAGGCACAGAGTAGCAGATTGGATCAAAAAACTAAACCCAACCATATGCTGTCTCCAAGAGACACATCTCAGCTACAAGGACAAGCATAGACTCAAAGTGAAAGGGTGGAAATTGACACTCCAAGCAAATGGTACCCAGAGAAAATCAGGTGTAGCCATAATGATATCAGATGAAACAGACTTCAAGGTGAAAAAGGTAACAAGAGACAAAGATGGACATTTCATAATGGTGAAGGGGACTGTACAACAAGAAGACATAACAGTCATCAATATTTATGCCCCCAATCAGGGAGCACCAAATACACCAAGCAACTACTAACAGAACTAAAGGGAGAAATTGACCAAAACACAATTATACTAGGGGACTTAAATACATCATTGACAGCTATGGATAGATCATCCAAACAGAAAATAAATAACGAAATAGTAGCCCTAAATGACACATTAGATGAAATGGACATAATTGACATTTATAGAGCACTTCATCCTAAAACATCAGACTATACATTCTTTTCTAGTGTACATGGAACATTCTCAAGGATAGACCATATATTGGGACATAAAATCAGTCTCAACAAATTTAAGAAGATTGAAATCATACCATGCATATTCTCTGATCACAAGGCTTTGAAATTGGATATCAACTGTAAAAAGAAAGCGGAAAAACACAAATACATGGAGATTAAACAACATACTTTTAAAGAAGGACTGGGTCAAAGAAGAAATTAGAGGAGAGATCAAAAGATACATAGAAACAAATGACAATGAAAATACATCCTACCAAAATTTTTGGGATGCAGCGAAAGCAGTTTTAAGAGGGAAATTTATCTCATTACAGGCCTATCTCAAGAAACAAGAAAACTCCCAAATAAATAACCTCATGTTACACCTTAAAGAACTAGAAAAAGAAGAACAAGTAAAACCCAAGGTCAGCAGAAGAAAGGAAATAACAAAAATTAGAGCAGAACTAAATGAAATAGAGAACAAAAAGACAATAGAAAAAATTAATATGACAAAGAGCTGGTTCTTTGAAAAGATTAACAAAATTGACAAACCCTTGGCTAGACTTACTAAGATAAAAAGAGAAGACACTGATTAACAAAATCAGAAACGTAAAAGGGAAGTTATCACGGACACCACAGAAATACAAAGGATCATCCAAGAATACTATGAAGGACTATATGCCACCAAATTCAACAACCTAGAAGAAATGGACAAGTTCTTAGAAACATATAGCCTTCCAAGGCTGAACCATGAAGAACTGGAAAATCTAAACAGACCGATCACCAGTAACTAAATTGAATCAGTCATCCAAAACCTTCCCAAAAGCAAAAGTCCGGGACCAGATGGCTTCACTAGTGAATTCTACCAAACCTTCAAAGAGGATCTAATACCAATTCTGCACAAACTCTTCCAAAAATTGAAGAAGAGACAGTACTCCCTAACTCATTTTATGAGGCCAACATTACCCTGATACCAAAACCTGGTAAGGACAGCACACAAAAAGAAAACTACAGACCAATATCTCTGATGAATACCGATGCAAAAATCCTAAATAAAATTCTAGCAAATCGAATACAACAATGCATTAAAAAGATTATTCATCACGACCAAGTGGGGTTCATCCCGGGGCACAAGGATGGTTCAACATATAAATCCATCAATGTGATACATCACATAAACAAAATAAAGGACAAAAATCATATGATTATATCAATTGATGCAGAAAAAGCATTTGACAAGATACAACATCCATTTATGATTAAAACACTTAATAAAATGGGTATAGAAGGAAAATACCTTAACATAATAAAGGCCATATATGACAAACCCTCTGCTAATCTCATAATTAATGGAGAAAAACTGAAGCCCTTTGCTCTACGTTCAGGAACACGACAGGGATGTCCCCTATCACCTCTGCTTTTCAACATAGTGTTGGAAGTCCTTGCCAGAGCAATCAGGCAAGAGAAAGAAATAAAAGGCATCCAAATTGGGAATGAAGAAGTTAAATTATCACTCTTTGCAGATGACATGATGCTATATATAGAAAACCCTAAAGACTCCACCAAAAAGCTATTAGAAACAATCAACGAATACAGTAAAGTTGCCGGCTACAAAATCAACGCACAAAAGTCCATTGCCTTCCTATATACTAACAATGAAATCTCAGAAAAAGAAATACAAAAACAATTCCTTTTGCAATTGCAGCAAAAAGAATAAAATACCTAGGAATAAACTTAACCAAGGATGTGAAAGACCTATATGCTGAAAACTATAAGACATTTTTGAAAGAAATTGAAGAAGACACAAAGAAATGGAAAGACATTCCGTGCTCATGGATTGGAAGAATCAACATAGTTAAAATGGCCATATTACCCAAAGCAATATACAGATTCAATGCAATCCCCATCAAAATCCCAATGGCATATTTTAAAGAAATAGAACAAAAACTCATCACATTTGTTTGGAACCACAAAAGACCCCGAATAGCCAAAGCAATCTTAAGGAAAAAGAACAATAATGGAGGTATCACACTTCCTGACTTTGGCTTGTACTACAGGGCTACAATAATCAAAACAGCATGGTATTGGCAGAAAAACAGACACATAGACCAATGGAATAGAATTGAGAACCCAGAAATAAAACCACATAAATATGGACAGATAATTTTTGACAAAGAAGCTAAAACATACAATGGAGCAAAGACAGCCTCTTCAATAAATGGTGCTGGGAGAATTGGATAGCCACGTGCAAAAGAATGAAACTGGACTGCTATTTGTCACCATGTACCAAAGTTAATTCAAAATGGATCAAAGACTTAAGCATAAGACCTGACACAATAAACTGCATAGAAGAAAACATAGGTACTAAACTTATGGACCTTGGGTTCAAAGAGCATTTTATGAACTTGACTCCAAAGGCAATGGAAGTAAAAGCTAAAATAAACGAATGGGACTATATGAAACTTAAAAGCTTCTGCACAGCAAAAGAAACCATTGACAAAATAAAGAGGCCACCAACTGAATGGGAGAAGATTTTTGCAAACAGTGCCTCCGATAAGGGGCTAGTATCCAGAATATACAAGGAACTCATGCAACTCAACAACAAAAAAACAAACAACCCAATTGAAAAATGGGCAGAGGACTTGAAGAGACATTTCTCCAAAGAGGACATACAAATGGCAAATAGACATATGAAAAGATGCTCAACATCACTAATCATCAGAGAAATGCAAATCAAAACCACAATGAGATATCACCTCACCCCAGTCAGAATGGCTATCATCAACAAGACAAATAATAACAAATGTTGGAGAGGCTGTGGAGAAAAAGGAACCCTCATACACTGTTGGTGGGAATGCAGACTGGTGCAGCCGTTATGGAAGGCAGTGTGGAGGTTCCTCAAAGAATAACGAATAGAATTGCCATATGACCCAGCAATCCCTCTCCTGGGTATCTACCCAAAAAATCTGAAAACATTTAGAGATAAAGACACGTGTGCTCCAATGTTCATTGCAGCTTTGTTTACGGTGGCCAAGACATGGAAACAACCAAAATGTCCTTCGATAGATGAATGGATAAAGAAGTTGTGGTATATATACACAATGGAATACTATTCGGCAGTAAGAAAAGATGATATAGGAACATTTGTGACAACATGGATGGATCTTGAGAGAGTAATGCTGAGCAAAACAAGTCAGACAGAAAAAGCAGAGAACCATGTGATTTCACTGATATGTGGTATATAAACCCAAAACAACAAAAGAACAAGACAAACAAATGAGAAACAGAAACTCATAGACACAGACAATAGTTTAGTGGTTGCCAGAGGGTAACGGGGGCGGAGGGTGGGGGGGTGGGAGATGAGGGTAAGGGGGATCGAATATATGGTGATGGAAGGAGAACTGACTCTGGGTGATGAACACACAATGGGATATATAGATGATGTAATACAGAATTGTACACCTGAAATCTATGTAATTTTACTAACAATTGTCACCCCAATAAATTTAATGGAAAAAAAAAAAAGAAAGAAAGAAACAAGAAAAGATCTCAAATAAATAACCTAACTTTTACCTTCAGGAACTAGAAAAAGAACAAATGAAGCCCAAATTAGTAGAACAAAGGAAATAAAAATCAGAGCAGAAATAAATGAAATTGAAATTAAAAAGACAATAGAAAAGATCAGTGAAACCAAAAGCTGGTGTTTTGAAAACATGAACAAAATTGACAAATCTTTAGCTAGATTCATCAAGATAAAGAGACAAGATGCAAATAAAATCAGAAATAAAAGGGTAGACATTACAATTGATACCACAGAAATACAAAGGATCTTTAGAGACTAATATGCACAATTATATGCCTCCAAATTGGACAACCTAGAAGAAACTGATAAATTCTTAGAAACCTACAAACCACCAAGATTCAATCACAAAGAAATAACATCTGAATAGACCACCACTTGCTAATAAGGAGAGTGAATCAGTAATCAACGCCTCCCAACAAACAAGTTCAGAGTCCAATGGCTTCACTGGTTAATCTAACCAAACATTTAAAGAATACGAACCCTCAAACTCTTCCAAAAACAAAACAAAACAAAACAAACAAACAGAAAAAAAACAGAAGAGGAGGGAACACTTCCAAACTCAATCGACAAGGCCAACATTACCCTGATACCAAAATCAGACAAGAATGCCGCAAGAAAAGAAAATTATAGGCCAATATCCTGATAAACATAGGTGCAAAAATCCTCAAAAAAATATTAGCAAACAAAATTCAGCAATACATTAAAAGGATCATACTCCATGGTCACGTGGGGTTTATTTCAGGGATGCAGGGATGATTCAGCATCTGCAAATCAAAGTGATACACCACATTAACAAAATGAGGAATAAATAGCACATGAACAACTCAATAGCTACAGAAAAAGCATTTGACAAAACTCAATGAATTACATTTTTTTTAAAAGGGTGAGATGAAAATTAAACTGTATGTTAAAACACAGTCAAGATAACTTACTTTTGTACTTTTCCTATAGATTTATTTCCAAATGTACTTACAGTTAGAAAAACTAAACTTTAAGAAAATATTACTATATTTCTTATCGCCCTAACAATGATGCCTAAAACAGTTAAAAATTCACCTTTATTGATAGAACTGGCTAATACAATCAATTAAAGACGTCACAGAGATAACATGGTCATGTAAATTAGGCATGTAAATTATGAACTGCAGGTAAAGTATATTTATTTTTCCCTTATCAAACCTATGCTGATAACCCAATAACCTCTACCAGAGGCCTTAGAGGAAGGCCTTAGTCTCTCAGAAGATAAGGAGAAATGGATTACTGCAAACCAAACAATATCATTAGAAAAATAATTCAAGATGACGTCATAAAAATGGCGGCGTGAGGTGAGCCTCTTGAAATCTCCCCTGAAATTTACAACAAATTGAACAACTATAACTCCACAGGACTCCCTGAGCAGCAGACAGGCAAGAGGTGCACTACTGAAATCATTTAAAGGTGGGCAAATTGCAAGAGAAAAACAACTCAAAGCTCAGTCCACAGTATCATTTTCATAAGCAAACACACCATTTTTTAAAACAAGTCCTAACATTTGCCAAACGAATATCCAGATCTCAGATTCTGGTTAATCAAACACAAAACATGTGTGCTGGTGGGAAAAAAAAAAAAGTGGAATACATAAACTAGTCATTCTCACTTCTAAGAGATACAGTAAGTCTTATTCAAAAGTATGGAATTTCATTCCAGGATACAACAAAATTTTAATAATATCAAGGCGACTTCTGCTTCTGTTTAAGATGTGGAACAAGGATTGGCCAACGTTTTCTGTAAAAGACAAGATAATAAACAGTTTTTGCTTTACAGGCCATATGGTCTTTGTCACAACTGCTCAATTTGTAACCACAGAAAATACATAAATAAAACAGGCATGGCTGTATTCCAATAAAACTGAACAATGGTCCGCCTTTATCTAAGGGGGATACATTCCAAGATCCTGAAACCGCAGATAGTACTGAACCCCATATATACTAAGTTTTTTCTGATACATACAAGGTTGGACAATTAGGTTTGTAAATTTGTTGCAATGATGCTGCTAACCTTTTTTGATATCAGAAGGATTATTCATTATAAATTTGTTCCAACTGGATACAGTTAACCAAGTTTACTATTTGGAAGTGCTGAAAAGGCTGTGTGAAAAAGTTAGACAACCTGAACTTTTTGTCAACAATTCATGGCTCTTGCATCACAACAATGCACCAGCTTACCCGGCACTGTCTGTGAGGGAGTTTTTAGCCAGTAAACAAATCACTGTATTGGAACACCCTCCCTACTCACCTGTCTGGCCCCCAAGGACTTCTTTCTTTACCCAAAGATAAAGGAGATATTGAAAGGAAGACATTTTGATAACATTCAGGACATCAAGGGTAATACAACGACAGCTTTGACGGCCATTCCAGAAAAAAAGTTCCAGAATTGCTTTGAAGGGTGGACTAGGCACTGGCTTTGGTGCATAGCTTCCCAAGGGGAGTCCTTCAAAGGTGACCATAGTGATATTCAGCAATGAGGTATGTAGCACTTTTTGTAGGATGAATTTGCAAACTTAATTATCAGAACTCCTATATATCTATGGCAAAGTTTAATTTATAAATTAGGCACAGTAAGAGATTAACAACAATAATTAATTATAAAATAGAACAATTATAACAATATACTGTAGTAAAAGTTATGTGAACAACTTCTCTCTCTCAAAATACTTATTAGACTGTACTCATCCTTCTTCTTCTTATAATGATGTGAGGTAATAAGATGTCCATGTGATGAGATGAAGTTAGGTGAATGACGTAGGCATTGTGATGTACTGCTAGGCTACTATGAAGGAGGATATTCTGCCTGGATCATTAAGCCATGACAATGTCAATGGCTGGATGTCAGGAACAGACGATGTCAATGGTTGGGGAAATTTAATATTTTCAGACCACAGCTGACCACAGCTAACTGAAACTGCCAAAGGTGCAACTGAGGATAAGGGGCAACTCCTGTATTTACAGAAACAGGTGATGGGCGAGATTTGACCCACAGATCAAAGTTTTCCAACACCTAATGTAGAAAGTCAAAACTGAATGTTACTTTCACCCCAACAATGAGAACAAGATGACTACCGTGTTTCCCCCAAAATAAGACCTAGCCAGACAATCAGCTCTAATGCGTCTTTTGGAGCAAAAATTAATATAAGACCCAGTATTACATTATATTATATTATATTATATTATATTATATTATATTATATTATATTATATTATATTATATTATAAAGACCCAGTCTTATACAATATTATGTTATATAAGACCTGGTCTTATAATAAAATAAGATTGGAATTAAAGCAGAAGAATAAAGAGAGATCTCCTCAGTGGCATAGACATATAGGACTTGCCTAAGTCTGAAGGTGAAACAGGTGAACAAGGGAAACCTTCTGGAATGTGAGATCCTACATAAGTACAAGACAGCCCAGTCTACCACTGAGGGAGACGCAGAAATGCTAAGAGAGACTCAGCACTGAGTCACAGGCACACTTTGTCCTGTTGAAGACTGAGGGCAGGAAAACTGAAAGAAATCCTCTGGAACGCCAGGCCTCACACTGAGTAGGAAGCAGCAATATTCAACCATTGAGGGACTTTGAAGCCTATAGTGCACTGGTTCATAACTAAAGCAACAGCAAAGCACAAACCCCACTTACTAGGGACCAGATTGGCCCAACGCACCATATTAATGGCCTAATAGAAGGTGTGCTCTTTCCAAAATATAAAGATTATTTACCCTAGTTTCTCAGTGTCAGTGTTTTTATACACTCAAAGAAAAAGAAAAAAAGAAAGGAAAATATGACCCATCATCAAGAGATAAAATAAACAATAAAACCAGATGCAGAGATGGCATGGATGTTTGAATTATGAGTCAGGGACTTTAACACAATTTTCAACATACTAGAAATTCTCATTTCTGCCTTATCTGAAAAACAATTCAGTCTTATTTAAAGAAGCTATAATATAATGGAATAATATATGATATTAACATATTATCCATAATCACTACTAACAATAGATAAGCTCCTACTAGATGAGAAAGTCATGTCCCTACTAGAGGTAGATAAGATACTGCTAGATGAGAAAATCATATCACGAACACTAAGCATTTCAGGGAAAAGCTCAATTAGGTTGACAATGTAATACTCATACAGTCAAGACTAGGACACTGTTGTTAGTAAAAAAATGTGCTAAAAATAATTATACAATTTTTGGAATAGCTATTGGCCAAAACATTGGCTTTATAATGTTAATGATCCTATAAACCATTGCTATCAAAAATTATTTAGAAAAAAACTTAACATTACATATACATATGTATATTAAAGCACTTACTACATATTAACTTTGTCCAATTTCTTGGCCATATCTGTTTATAATACCATGCTACTCTTTTTCTAAAGAATGTATTTTTTAAAGTGAGCTTGTTTTTAATTTTTCATAAAATTACCTGCAAATCTTTGTTAAATTTGCATTTATGGCTAATAAATTTAAACTTGTTGACACCTTCAAATAACTCTTCTATATAGACCATAGTGTTTTTTAATTGAGACTATAGTCTCTCTAAAGAAGCTGAGGTACCTGGTAAACTCAGAGCAAAATCTGCTAAATGAAAGATAGCCTAACGCTATTTCTCTCTTATCAAAATGCATTGCAGAAATATTTTGGCCCAAATTTTTTCACAGTACTTTCTTTTTACCTCCATACAGAGTACAAATTCTTTCTTTTTCTTTTTCTGACTCTTTTAAGTGAAGCAAAACCTTAGACCTTCTCAATTTCATTCCAGTCTAGTGTGTAAACATAACCTATTGAAAATGGAGCTCCATCAAAAAATTATTTCAAGAAATTGAGACATTGCCAATTGATATTACAAAATTTCAAAATTAAAATTTCAAACCACTAGCTTTGATTAAGTTGTTTAGTTACTCTCTTGCTTTTTAGGGATAATTTTCAATGTCTTCCTGTTCGTATATCTTGTTTTCAGTTATTGGAATTTGATTTAAAAGCTGAAGTTTTGGTGTTAATTGCGTTGATTTTTTTTTTCGCTTAAAGATTTTTAACTGATTTTGAACAATAGGCAACAACATATCGAGTACTTCTTTATAAAATATGCTTAATGTCATTGTGAGACCCTAGAACATTAAAAGCAAATGTTCAAATACTCAAACATTTCCACAGTCTGACTGATGATGGGCAACAAAAAGAGAAAGAGCTTATTGACAGTCTGGCATTTTATTTTGTTTTGTTTTATGTACATAGGCTTTGTTACAAAAATTTTGTTATTTCCTTATTCTATCTTTGTGTGATGACTACAACTCTTTCAAGTTCGTTATTTTATTCAGGAAATTATTCAGGAAATTCAAAATTGGTTTTCCCTGAAATTTAAAGAATAATACAATTGCCAAACAATTTAAAGGATGCTGCTCCATCAGAAGCCTTGCTTTAATCTTCATGAGGCTAAATATTTAAAACTGGAGGTTGATCATACACCTGCTAGTTAAGATCTTTTCCTTCATGATATTTGTTTGTAGACTTCGTTTTGTGATCACTATTGTTTTTAAAGTAAACTTTTGTTGTAATATAGTATACATGCATAAAAGTACACATATCATAAATATACAGCATGATGAAGTTTCAAAAACTAAACACACTTATAACCAGTACCTAGATCTAGAAATATAACAGTACCAGCTACTTCATCCACTTTCCAGTAATTACATTCCTTCCTTCCCCACCACCACCACCCTGTGACCGGGGAACCACGATCCTAACCTAACATCTGAGACTACCTTTACCTGATTTTGAACTTTCTATAAGTGGAATCAAACCATGTGTACTCTTGAGTGTCAGCATTATGCTTGTGAGACTCCTTAGATTGTTGCATGTAGTTGTCTTTTGTTCATTCTCACTGCTGTATAGAATTGCATTGAGTGAATATACTGAAACTTATTTATCCATTCTACCACTGATGGGCACTTGGGTAGTTTCTGGTCTTTGGCTATTACAAATAGTGCTGCTGTGACAAGAATGCACATGCCTGGGGGCCAGCCCGGTGGCTCAGGTGGTTAGAGCTCCGTGCTCCTAACTCCGAAGGCTGCCGGTTCGATTCCCACATGGGCCAGTGGGCTCTCAACCACAAGGTTGCCAGTTCAATCCCTCGAGTCCCGCAAGGGATGGTGGGCTCTGCCCCCTGCAACTAAGATTGAACACGGCACCTTGAGCTGAGCTGCCTCCCGGATGGCTCAGTTGTTGGTTGGAGCACGGGCTCTCAACCACAAGGTTGCCAGTTCAATTCCTTGACTCCCGCAGGGATGGTGGGCTGTGCCCCCTTCAACTAGCAACGGCACCTGGCCCTGGAGCTGAGCTGCGCCCTCCACAACTAAGACTGAAAGAACAACAACTTGAAGCTGAACAGAACCCTCCACAACTAAGATTGAAAGGACAACAACTTGACTTGGAGAAAAGTCCTGAAAGTGCACACTGTTCCCCAATAAAGTCCTGTTCCACCCCCCCCCAAAAAAAAAAAAAAAGAATGCACATGCCTATCAGTGCACATCATTACACATCCCTGTTGTGTAAACACATGGACATGGACATCTTCTTTGGATACCATTATGAATTATTTGTGTAGCACAACCAATTCCAAGTACATTGAGGCAATTCCTGCCTCATAAATTACTTTGGTAAGAATATTTTACTTTAACTCTGTGCACCACTAACATTTACATTCAGATTATCGACACAAAAACAATTTTTTTCTCTTTAATGTTGAACTTTGTGACTGAATCGTACAGTATTTTTCCCGACAAGGTCACTTGTTTCACTTTCAACAAAATGAAGTCTAAGTAACTTCACTTTAATTCCATAGACTGAAAAAAAAATTTTTTTTGATGTACTATTGGAATTACTGATTTCCATGTGCAGCATCTGATGACACCAAATATTGGCATAAAATAACGGTTTGCAAAGTTCTTCGGCTAATGAAGCCAACACCGTCATGGCTATGTGCACAAGAAAACTTGGAATTGAAACGAGCAACATTAATTTAAAAGAAGACTCATTTGCTCTACAGAAAAGTCATACTTCACAGAGTAAATGTGCTTTCTGTAGCTGCACGTGCTAAATTGCTGCCTTTGGGCACAGCCTTCAAAACGAGTAACTTTTGAAATACTTGCTGATGCTCCTTCAACAGATCATTGTCTTCTGGTTTTCTTTCTCCCTTTAATAGACTTTAATTTTTAGAACAGTTTTAGATTCACAGCAAAACCGAACAGAAGGAACAGAGACGGTGCCTGTATTCCCGGTCCCCACATGCACAGCCGCCTCCATTATCAGCATCCCTGACCAGAGCGGTGCCTTTATTAAAACTGATGAACCCACATGGCCACATCATTATCATTCAAAGCCCATAGTTTATATTAAGGTTCACTCTTGGTGTTGTACATTCTATGGGTTAGGAAAATGTATAATGACATATATCCACTATTATAGTACCATGAAGAGTAGTTTCACAGCCTGAAAAATCCTCGGTGCTCCTTCTATTCATCACCCCCTCCACCTAACCCCTGGCAAGCTCTCACGTTTTTACTGTCTTCATAGTTCAAGCTCTTCAAGCTCTTTTACTGTCTTCATAGTTTTGCCTGTTCCATAATGTCAGATGGTTGGAATCATGCAGTATGAAGCCTTTTCAGATTGGCTTCTTTTATTGAGTACTATGCACTTAAATTTCCTTCTTTTCATGGTTCTTTTTAGTGCTGAATAATATTCCCACTGTCTGGATGTGCCACAGTTTATCCATTCACCTACTGAAGAATAACTTGCATTCCAAGTTTGGGCAATTATGAATAAAGCTGCTAAAAACATCTATGAGCAGGTATTTCTGTGGACATAAGTTTTCAACACCTTTGGGTAAACACCAAGGAGCATGATTGCTGGATCATGTAGTAAGGGTATGTTTAGTTTTATAAGAAACTGCTCAACTGCCTTCCTAAGTGGCTGTACCATTTTGCATTCCCACCAGCAATGAATGGGAGTTCCTGTTGTTCTACATCCACTCCAGCATTTGGTGTTAGTGTTCTGAATTTTAGCCATTCTAATGGGTAGGGGTATCACATTGCTGTTTAAATTTGCATTTCCCTGTCTTCTGGTTTTCATGTGGTCAGTGGTTCCATTATGATGCCCATGGTGGATGATAATAAATACTACCCATTCATTATCAAATTTCTTAAGAATATTTTTAGTATTTAATTTTTATTATGCATGTGCTTCCATTCCATTGGGGTCATTGCTGACTAAAAGGTTTGCTGCAAATTTTCTTAAAGCATTATTAAATTAATAAAATAAACAGTTATTGTAACAGACATTATCCATGCCCCACAAATATCCCGCACACCTGTCAGTGTCCTCTAGCCAACTTCTTGCCAAGGAACAACTCCTTCCCCCTACCTCACACTCAGAACTGGGGACAACTATGCTGCCTATTTGTGAAGAAAACTAGAAGTGCTGAGCAATTAATACCTCCCCTCTGCCAGGGGTAACCCGCAACTAACAACTCTCCAGAGTAGGTGTAGAAATACCGTCAACATTGTGCCATTTCAATGGAATAATTCTGAAATGTGTGTTTTGTACCATTTCCCAGAGTTTCTCCACAGAATTAAGCTCTGGTCATGTGCTGTGGTAAATGACTTAATTATTCACCCTTTACTACCCCCCTTCCCTTCCCTGATTCCCTCCCTCACTACCCTACTGATATTCCCTACACTCTATAAATAAGGTATTTTCACTCTAATCCTTGTCTCAGGTCTGTCTGCAAGAGAACCCAAACTAAGACGTTTATAGATTGATACCATTAAATGAATGATAAAATCCCTATGCAAAAACATTCAGGTTATTCTCTCTGTGCACTTCCTCTATTTCCAGCACCCATTGTATGAACACCTAATCCATAATTTCCCACTGATCCTACCGAACAACAGATTAGCAGCTGCATGTGTGTTTCAGGATGAAGCACTGGCCACTGCACAAGTGGCTAGTATAATAAGTGACCTGAAGGGACAACAGCACCAACATTTCTCCTGCCATTACTCAAAACTGGACGGAGTTAGCTGTCCCTAGTCACCAGTGACCAAGGACACTTCATTTCTATCATTAAGCACCCTGTCTGCTGGTCTCAAAAGGGAAATATTGGTCAAATTGCCCACTCACTGCTCATAGGTCTCACACAATTCCAGACAAGACCATGGAAGAACATGGAAACACAAAATGGAGGTCTACTTAACATTTCCCAGCTTATTTTAAGGTGCCTAAAATAATAATATTTAATTTTTAAAGAAAAACAGTATAATCAACTAAATTTGATGGGATACCAGGATATTAGGAATAAACTAGGTCTGTCTCAGGCAAGTAACTATATGTTCTCCCCAACTTAATGAGATTGGAAGGTCACTAGGGCACATATTTAGTGCTGACTACACAAAAGCCATCCATACTCTTTTCTGCCTTTACAGTTGGAAAGTTATAACACCTCCCATGCTTCCTGCACCTATAGGTGGCCTCTTGACCCAGTTCCATCCAGTGAGCTATAAGCAGATGCTACTCAACGGGACTTTGGAAAAAGCTTTTTAAGAGGCAGACTGACATGCCCCTTCAGCTCATGGCCTTCAGTCTTCCCCTTCCTACTTTCTTATATTCAAAAATAATGGCTGGAGGTGCAGTAGCCATCTTCCAACTCAGAAGAATGAGGAAACATAGCAATAAAGATGCCTCAGTACTTAACATTGTTGATGTCACAGAGCAGCTGCACCAGCCTTGGCCTGCCTCTCTCTGGATCTCTGATTGTGTACAAAACATACACACACTAATAATAATAATAATAATAATAATAATAATAATAATAATAAAATCATTCTCTGTTCATGTGGCTGTAGTATGGTTTACTTATGTTTGCAGTGAAACACTTTCCAAATCTAAATGCATCCAAGTTCTTTCAATAAAAATACCCAACATTCATTATACCTATAGAAAGACTTCCCTCTCTACTAGTCTTTGTTAAGTTAGCTCTACCTAAAATGAAACTTTGATGACTTGTGACTGGTATATGTTAGATCTAAACTGTCATTTGAATTCAATAATTAAAAAACACACTAACAAGCATTCCTAATATGCTTACTTTCTTTTCCAATTGTTGAGCACTTTCTAGAGGCTGCCTGATATTTAATTTTTATGCATATAATTCATCACAACTTTATTGAAAACTCCTCAAGGGCAGAAACAGGATAATATAGTTTGACTGACCTTATGAAATTTATCAATAATATTTTGATTACTTTGCACATGCTTTTAATTTCCTAATATCAGAAACTATTAGATGTTTCTTAAAGCTTTATGTTTTAAATGTTTTAAATAGCTCTAAAAACTTTCTCTAATTCCAAGTTATTCCAAAAACTACGTTGAAAAGTAGATTTCCCTCCTTTCTTAGATCAATTTTAAGTAAACTAAATTTCATATTCTGGTTTAAAATTTTTTTAAGTTGATTGACAAGAAGCCAGTTCAAAATTGTACAAATTAACCACCTGAGTTAGTTATAAAAAAAATAAATAACTCGTTACAACCCTCCTCCAAATAAAGCTATTTTTTACTTCCCTTAGAGTAGATCTGCTTAAAATAAGATGATTGTAAATCACTCGAAATTATTCATAGACTGTTATATTGTTCCCCAAGATGAACTTTAAGAGGCACCTTGTGATTTATGCATTTGTGATCAAAATAAAGACAGCCTGATACATTTACTGTGGGAGCAATTTGCGTGTCAATTCACGGGCTTAGTCAAATGCTAGGTATACAACTGAGGTAGAGAAATGAAGAAAACAGAATATAGTAGTCCCTCTTTATACACGGGGGATACTTTCCAAGACCCCCAGTGGATGCCTGAAACCACGGATAGTAATGAACCCTTTCTTTATACACTATGTTTTTTCCTACAAGTATACATACATACCTATGATAACGTTTAATTTATAAATTAGGCACAGCAAGAGATTAACAACAATAACTAATAATAAAATAGAATAATTATAACAATATACTATACTAAAAGCTATGTAAATGTAGTCTCTCTCCCTCTCTCTGTAAACATCTTATTGGACTATCTGTACAGTGTAGATATGCTGCCAGTTAAATGCAAATAGAAAACATTTACTAAGTAGTAAGCGTGCCAGGAACTGTTAGCTCTCTTCACGTTGTCATTTAATCATCACAGCAACCCATATTACTATCCTAATTCTATAGGTGAAGAACTGCTAAGCACAGGCTGGGGACTCAGATTTAGGCTGACATACGGGACCACCAACAGTCCTGATTTGCCTGGGATGAGAATTCAGATCCGAAGATGCAGGACTTTCAGGTTTAAAACTGGGACCGTCCTAAGTACATTGGGATGGTTGGTCATTCTACTTACAGATTCTGTGCTCTCTCGTGACCATCTTCAGTCCATTCCTCACACCCAAAAGCCAGGGAGCACCATCCCCCTATGCTTTTAAGTTGGCTTCATGGAAGCCAAATTTAGCTTCCCACCTTTACCTGGAAAGTTGCTTCTTATAGCGGTATACTGCTTCAACACTCTTCTTAGACGTTTTTAATCTCACAATCTAAAAAGTGCTAGTTTTTTGTAGTTATATCAAAGTCTAACCACTATGCTGTATACCTGAAACTAAAATAATATTCATCACTTTTAATTGAAAATAAATAAATAAATAAATAAATAATTTCTAAAAAAGAAGTGATAGTTTGCAGACCTTACTTATCTGCTATTCATACCAGAATCATTGAGTTTTCAGTTAAGTATCAGCCTCCTGCTTACATTTGCTAATTTGGACCCAGAAAGTTGGTATAAGGATATTGCTTTGTTAATTCCAAACAATGTATAGAAAAAAATTTTATTGGAATGATAATCTGAAAATGTTGTAGTCTGAATTTTCTAACATTTACTCTTTTTTAATTATCTTAATCACAGTCATTATTTTTTTAATGTTACATTAAAAGTGGCAGTTTAAAATGTTGAACAGGAAGAAGATGTAATTTAATGAAGGGCATCTTTCTCCACATTGACATGAATGTTAAATCTTTTTTTAAGATTCTAATGTGGTCTAATTACTTTAATTTAAAATTCTGGGTATGCATGTTTTATTCATGACTTTCTAGATGATTGGGAAAGTTTCTGCAGCTTCTTTGAAGCTCTAACTTTGGAAATATAACAAATAATGAAGCCATCATATTTTCAAAATGCTCAGATAGAGGAGACTTTTGAAAGACAGTGTAATTGTGAATCAAAGCTTAATCAGCTACTGTGAAATGAGTTTTTAATTATTACATTGCCCCTGGTATGCTGGAGTTCACCAAGGTTAAGAGAATGACCTCACACACATTTCCTCTGAAAGGGTAGATTCTTTTTTTTTGCCTTTGCAGCATATCACCTTGAATATTCAGAAACTAAGTTATTCTGCTTTCCATGAAAATACTCCTCAGAAACAATTTTTCACACTAATCCTTGGCTAATCTCACACAAGAAATGGAAAGTGTCACTCATTTTTCTCTTATTAAATGCATTATTTCTGCAGTGGGCATAATGGCTTCTGAATTAAAATATTCATTTACTCCCACTGAAAAAGTCACATTTTCCAAAGTAATTTGTAAGTTTATTAAAGTGGATGTCACAAAGGACGCTAAAGCATAAATCTTTAAATTTCAGAATCCTGGATCAAAATAACTGGTTTTATTTCAAGTGGCCAAAAATAAAGCAGATTTTCCAAACTGGAGAAGAGTGTGTTTATACAAGGAGGCTCTGGGAAGATCAGTACCTGACATCTCTCATTGTAAATTTCAAGTCAAATTTCCATTTTTAGCAAATGGGGAACAGATATCGTGTGAATAACTTCCTAAACTTCCTGCCTCAAATGTAGACATTTACATCTATGTTTCATTTTCTGGCCACTAAATAAAACTAAGAGATCAGAACTTAAATGTCTTAAAGTTCCTTAAGAGTCATTAAAAAAAATACTACATCAATCAATGCCCAAAGCAAAACCAAAAGACGTTTGATTTCAACTCCATTGCCATATTTTTCCTTTAGATTATAAAAACAAAAAAAATTGCCAAATGAAATTCTAAGTTCTGCATAGATATCAGATCTAATATCTTGACCTTTTCTAAAGCTCTCTCTACAAATGAATTTACACTGCAATTCTAAAGCAATTTTTAAGGAAAGGCATTTAATTCATGTATTTGAAACTTGAAATATCTCTAGTTCCTTAAATATATACGTATTTAGTCAAATCAAAGAAACAGATGTAGATGTTGTATGAAGTATGACTCAGATTCCTATTGAGAGTTTCCATTTTTGAGGAATGCAAACAACCTTGGGCTCACTAAATGAGAATAAGTAGGATCCTGAAATAAGTGTTGCTGGTAGGAGAGTTGTCATTAAAATGCTGCACCAGAGGTTTGATTTGCATAAGATCTGATTACATTTAGTAGCTGCTCACGTATCTGTGCTGAATCAATGTCACTTCATCAAGACACAGGTTATCTTTTCTGCTCACTTTAGAATGGTCTCAACTTCTAATTGAGAAATACAGCATTGCACATCCCATGTGTCCCTCTGTCAAATGTTTTGTTTGTGCTAGTTTGTGGCTGAAAAGGGAGATCTGTCAAGTCTTACATTGCATTTCTAAGGTTGAGCAAGCCCTATGTAATTTATCTCTTGAAAATGCTATCTATGAAAGTGTCTGACATCTCTGCCATTGGAGATAAGTGATATAGAGCTAGTAGACTAACTAGAAATAATAATAATAATAATAATAATAATAATAATAATAATAATAATGGCAGCTAGCCTTTACTGAGCAATTATTAACTACCAGATCCTAAGCTAAGTGCTGCTAAAGCATTTAATCTATCATTTAACCTTCTAGCAGCTAATATTATTAACCCCATGTTTTCAGGTAAGGAAACCAAAGCTTAAAGAGGTTATTTCCCTTGCTCAGTATCACAGCTCCTCATTGGTAGAGTCAAGAATTAAACTTGAAAGTCCATGCTCTTTGACCTACATTTCCCAGGAGCAGAATAACCAATGCTCTAAACTTGTGCAAACCCAAAAGTTAAATCTCAGCTCTGCTCTTAGTAGCACTGTTGAAAATTGAAACTCCAGAAGCAAGTCTACCTTGTTAGGACAAAATTCATTCAGAGATGTCATCAAAGTGCATTGTCATCTCAATGACACTAATCTCAGAATACAACTTCAGTCCCCACCCCACCTTTGCCCCCCACCATTGCATCCTGGTTGCTCACATCCCAGACACTTACCCATTACACTGTTTCACTCTAATCAAAGGAAGGAAAATTGACAGAAAGCCTTAGTGATGCTTTTTGTAATACACCAAAACTCAGTTTGTGTTAAGCATTTCTATTGTGGACACTGAAAACATAGTTAGAAAATGGTAATAATATTGTAAGCTAGTAACCATAATAGAACTAAAGAATTCGCAAAATCAGGGCTGCAGGAGTAATTGGAGTTCCTCTTAAAAGGTCCATGCATGAACTTACTTGCCAACGGACTCACTTGCTCTGAGCTCCAGAGCTGGGACACCAGCTTGAAAGGTACCAGGGACATATGGAGAAGAACTGAATTGTCCAGTTTCAGGGAAAGGGCTGGAGGGGTAGCTTTCTCCCACACAGAAGTGCTGGCAGAAGTCATTGTTTCTTTGTTGAGCCCTCCCCCACTGAGCGTGCACATGCAGGTATACACCAAATCTGAGTCACCATCAACCCGGCCAAGACTTTTCACCCCACCCTAGTGATTCCCTGAAAACCAACACCACCCAAGCTGCTTCCAGTGGTTTTTCCATACAAATGGCAAGTCTTTGCTCAGGCTACAGACTTCCTAAAGTCTCTCAATGATTCACAAACCCAAAACAAGCAGCATCTGACCTCAGTATGCTTCATATCTCTTGTTAAGCAACCCCAAGCCAGTGGCAGCAGGCCTCATTTCACAGCTTAGCCTCTCCCAGGCACCTCGAAGCCCAGCACAAGTGGAAACTATCTTCAGATCACTTTGTAGCTAATAACCAAGTGGCTCCAAGAAGGACAGAGGCAGTGGCTGACATTGGCCTGCAACAGAGCCCCTCCCAAGAGGCCCCAGAACAAATACACCCAGTGGTCAGTTTCAGGCCACACCAGAACACCATCCAACCACCACCAGAAATGACACACCCAAGGGCAGACTCAGCAGGCACCAGAGCCCTGCTGAAGCAATTCCTGTTCTGTAGGGTCAGCCACTGCACCACAGCTCCTCCATTGTAGTCATGGCCAGTCCTCACAGCCAACTGGCCTGCGGGTCAATTTCTCCCACTAACATGAAAACAGCAACCAAGGCTTGACTACAATAGAAGCGCACACACAACCCATACAAGGGACATTCCTGAAGCACCCAACCCAAGTGAGACTGCACCACTAGGCCACAGGACACCTATAACACTACATAGGCCACTCTACCAAGACCAGGCGACATAGCAGCTCTACCTAATAGAAACAAACACAGGGTGGCAGCCAAAATGAGGAGACAAAGAAACAGGTCCCAACTGAAGGAACAGAAAAAAGCTCCAGAAAAAGAACTAAACAAAATGGAGCTAAGCAACCTGCCAGAGGCAGAGTTCCAAACACTGGTTATAAGCATGCTCAATGATCTCAGAGAGAACTTCAACAAAAAAATAGGAAACATTAAAACAGAGCTAGAAAACATAAAACATAAATGAAGAATACAATAACAGAAATGAGAAGTACACTAAGGGAATCAACAGTAAATTAGAGGGGGCAGAGGATCGAATGAGCAATTTGGAAGACAAGATAAAAGAAAACACCCAATCAGAATGGAAAAAAAAATCCAAAAAAAAATGAGGATTGTTTAGGGGGCCTCTGAGATCATGTCAAGCACACCAACATTTGCAGCGTTGGGGTGCCAGAAGGAAAAGACAGAGAGCAAGGAATTGAAAACCTATTTGAAGAAATAATGACAGAAATCTTCCCTAAGCTGGCGAAGGAAATAGACAGACAAGCCAGGGAAGTGCAGAGAGTCCCAAACAAAATGAACCCAAACAGGCCCATACCCAGACACACCATGATTGAAATGCCAAAGGTTAAAGACAAAAAGGGAATCTTAAAACCAGCAAGAGAAAAGCAATTTTTTAGTTTCCTATAAAGGAGCTCTCATAAGACTGTCAGCTGATTTCTCAACAGAAACTTTGCAGACCAGAGGGATTGGCACAAAATATTTAAAGTGATAAAAAACAAGGAACTACCATCAAGATTACTCTACCCAACAAAGCTATCATTTAGAATTGAAGGACATATAAAGAGCTTCCCAGACAAGAGAAAGCTAAAGGAGTTCATCACCACCAAACCAGTATTACTAGAAATGTAAAAGGGACTTCTTTAAGAAGAAAAAAAGACCAAATATATGAATAATAAAATGGCAATAACTACATATCTATCAACAATTACTTTACATGTAAATAGATTAAAAGCTCCAATTAAAAGATATAGGGTGGGCCTGAGGCAGCTTAGCAAAAGGTCCCACTAGGCCTATTTGTCTATTAGTGCAGGAAAACAGTATGGAGATTCCTCAAAAAATTAAAAATTGAACTACCTTATGACCCAGCAATTCCACTCTGGGTATTTATCCAAAGAAATCCAAAACACTAATCTGAAAAAATACTCGTATATGCACCCCCATGTTTATTGCAGTGTTATTCACAATAGCCAAGATATAGACACAACCAAAATGCCTATTAATAGACCATTAGATAAAGAAACAGTGGTATATTTATACAATGAAGTATTACTCTGCTATAAAAAAGAATGAAATCTTACCATTTGTAACAACATGGATGGACCTAGAGGATATTATGCTAAGTGAAATAAGTCTAACTGAGAAAGACAAATACCACATAATCTCACTTATATGTGGAATCTAAAGAACAGAATAAATGAGCAAACAAAACAGAAATAGACTCAGAGATACAGAAAAAAACTGAAGGTTGCTAGATGGGAGAAGGGGTTAGGAGACAGAGGAGAAGGTGAAGGGATTAAAAAGTACAAATTGGTAGTCACAAAATAGTCATGGGATGTGAAATACAGTATGGGGAATATAATCAATAATATTGTAAAAATCATGTAGGGTACTAGATGGGCACTGGACTTATGGGGGGATCACTTCATAGACTGTGTAGATGCCTGACCACTGCAACGTACACCTGAAGCTGAAGTAAATAATTTTGAAGTTCAACTATAGTTATATATATATATATATATATATATATATATATATATATATATATATATAGTATAATATATTGTATAAATGTACCACTGTTTCTTTATCTAATTGTCTATTAATGGACATTTTGGTCGTGTCTATATCTTGGCTATTGTGAATAACACTGCAATAAACATGGGGATATATATATATATATATATATATATATATATATATATAGTCACAGGATATAAAGTACAGCATAGGGAATATAGTCAATGGTATTATTGTAACAGCTATATATGATGTCAGAGGGGTAGTAGACTGTGGGGCAGTGTTTATCACTTTGTGGGGGTGTAAATGTCTAATCATTGTGTTGTCTTATATACCTGAAACTAATATAAATAATAACAACAATAATAATAAAAAGACATCGGGTGACTGAATGGATAAGAAAACAAAACCCTTACAAATGCTGCCTACAAGAGATTACAACGCTAAATGAAATAAGGCAGACAGAAAAAGTAGAGAAGCATATGATTTTACTGATATGTGGTATATAAAGCTAAAAACAACAAAAGAACAAGACAAACAAATGAAGGAACAAAAACTCATAGACATAGACAATAGTTTAGGGGTTACCAGAGGGTAAGGGGAGAGGGAACTCTAGAAGAGGGTAAATGGTGTCTAACATATGGTGAAGGAAAGAGAACTGAAAATGAGTGATGAACACACAATGTGAGATATAGATGATGTATTACAGAATTGTACACCTGAAATCTATGTAACTTTACTAACAATTGTCACCCCAATAAACTTTAATTAAAAAAGAAAAGAAAAAGAGACTCACTTCAGATTGAGAGACACACACAGACTAAAAGTAAAGGGACAGAAAAAGATATTTCATGAAAATGGAACCAAACAAAAAAAGAACCGGGGGTAGCCAATACTTATACCAGACAAAATAGACTTTAAAATAAAGACTATAACAAGAGCCAAAGAAAGACCCAGTAATTCCACTTCTGGGTATTTTCTGAAGAAACCCAAAACACTAATTTGAAAAGACATATGCATCCATATTTTCACTGCAGCATTATTTACACTAGCCAAGATATGGAAGCAACTGGCGTGTTCATCAGCAGATGAATGGATAAAGAAGTAGCAGTACATATATACAATGGAGCATTATTCGGCCATAAAATGAAAGTAATGAAATCTTGCCATCTGCAGCAACATCGATGGATTTAGAGGGTATTATGTTGAGTGAAATAAGTCAAAGACAAATACCATATGATTTCACTAATATGTAGAATTTGAAAAACAAAATAGATGAACTAACAAAATAGAAACAAACACATAGATATAGGGAACATTTTGATGGTTGCCAGATGGGAGGGACGTTTAGGGATGGGTGAAAGAGGTGAAGGGATTAAAAAGTACAAATTGGTAGTTACAAAATAGTCATGAGGATGCAAATTATAGCATAGGGAATATAGTCAGTAATATTGTAATAACTGTGCATGGTATCATATGGGTACTAGATTTATCAGGTGATCACTTTGTAAGTTATATAAATGTCTAATCACTATGTTGTACACCTGAAACTAACATGATATTGTATGTCAACTCTAATTGAAAAATAAACGATTATTTAAGAAACAGAATTCCCAAAATTATTATTAAGCTATGTATGGATAGTGCTAAATACAAACATGTCTTACCATATACACAGACACACGTAAGTACATTAACACTAAGCTAAGGAAGATATTCACAACGAGAAATCAACCAACATGCAAATGGAGGGCTTCTGCTGTACGTGGCTACAGTCCCAGTTCCACCCACACTCTGTTGGAAGCAAGACATTTGTGTATATTATACATCTCTAAGAAAGACTTTTAAACTCAAATGCTGTGAGCCCTAACCTTGGTCAGAATGTTGAGACTCCTCTTCTGAAGGAAATTACTATCTAGAGGACAGTCTATCTAGAAAATATTATTCACTAATCTATCTAAATTCCTGAGAGAAGAAATAAGGTCTCCAAATTATCCCATCTTACTGAATTGCTAGAATTCACACAGAAGCCATGTGTGTAACAAAAAAAGTGTTTTGATATTTCAACCTAAAATGTCTGAACTCCAAATCAGTTCAGAAGACGTTTTGAATCACCCCTTTATCTTCTCTGAGTAGCTCTGTTACAGTTCTGCAGTACAGAGAGTCACTTATTCGTTTCACTCTTTCATTAAGCACTAATATTTCATTTACTTTGGCCTGGGGAAGGGAGACATTTGAATAATATTTGGATCCATTCAAAGCACTGATTAAAAAAAAGAACAGAATGTTTCAGTGAACAGTCAAAACAAGAGCCTAATGAGCATTGGACTGACGAGGTGGGGGTGGAGTGAAGGCCCCTTCCCTCTGCGCTGTCCCTTCTGGTAGCTAAGTTTCTCCTCTCTCTTTCAGTGCCTCACTCCTCCCTTCTTGCATGCCCCCACCCGCCCCAAATATGGAACCCATCCTTTTTTTCCCCTTCACAAATGCTGTGAGATGGATTTGAAGATGTAACCAACCCTCCCTCTCCATTTCCATATTCTAATACGACTCTGGGCTTCTGCTTGTGTCAGTTATTGTAAACACCTTTCACCTGGCGCCTGGCCTCCAGCCTCTACCTCTAAAAGTCACCTTGATTGCCACCTGATTAATCCTCTCCCAATAATAATTTCAGCCTCGGGCCGGCCCGGTGGCTCAGGCTGTTAGAGCTCCATGTTCCTAACTCCGAAGGCTGCTGGTTCGATTCCCACATGGACCAGTGGGCTCTCAACCACAAGGTTGCCAGTTCAATTCCTCGAGTCCCGAAAGGGATGGTGGGCAGCGCCCCCTGCAACTAAGAATGAACACGGCACCTTGAGCTAAGCTGCCGCTGAGCTCCCAGATGGCTCAGTTGTTCAGAGCGTGGGCTCTCAACCACAAGGTTACCGGTTTGACTCCCGCAAGGGATGGTGGGCTGCGCCCCCTGCAACTAGCAATGGTAACTGGATCTGGAGCTGAGCTGCGCCCTCCACAACTAAGATTGAAAGGACAACAATTTGACTTGGAAAAAAGTCCTGGAAGTACACACTGTTCCCCAATAAAATCCTGTTAAAAAAAATAATAATAATAATAATAATTTCAGCCTCCAATGACTCGGCCTTACTGAAATACAAAACTCTTCACCACAGCATTTCAGTCCTACTTCAAGTTCCCTGGGGAACTAAATGACCCCTACCCAGGTCATTGTGACAAGGAAAGCAAGCTTCCAA
Source organism: Rhinolophus sinicus (assembly GCF_036562045.2). NCBI lineage: Eukaryota > Metazoa > Chordata > Mammalia > Chiroptera > Rhinolophidae > Rhinolophus > Rhinolophus sinicus. The sequence continues at coordinate 112,893,679 of NC_133753.1, read as the reverse complement.
ACACACCCAGGGAGACAGCTTCTCCCCAGAGAGACAGATAAGCCGCGAGCCACTCTGCAGATGCACGTGAGCAAGTCCGTTGTGCTCAAAGTCTTGATCTGTTTCTAACCTTGTCTATGTGTACTTTTCTGGGATGCATATCACCTAATGAAAGCAGTTAGACTCTCATTCTCAGTTACATACAATTTTTTCCCAACGCACATAAATTAACAGGAAAAGACAGAGAAGCATTAAAAAATTTGAAAACTATAAAGATGATATAGGTTTCCCTGAATTGCTAAGAGTTGTACAGAAGAGGGTTCTCATGTGAAATGTACATTACTAGTCCTATTTTCCCTGAAGCCAAACTAGAAATCATTATTCTCTAAACAAGTAAGTAGAGCAAATCCTGGCTCTGCCTTCCCCAAACTTCCCAAATTTGATTAATAGTCTTTTCCAGTCTACTCATATCTTTATTTTCCAGATTCTGCTAAAGCTTGAGGATATTTCAGCTTTGGTATTTCTGAAACATAACAACGCTACTTCCTGGAAAGTAATGCAGTTCAAGGTCCTGAACTTGGAACTCCTCGAGAGGAAACACTGTTTTAATTACATTTGTAGTTTTGTTTTATAGCCAATTTCCTGGTCATTATTAGGGTGGGAACAGGACGGGAAAGCATGAGAACAGGATGGGGAAAGCTGGGATTTTAGCCTTCAATCTTTTACCTACTGACAATATTATTTGGAGAAAAGGCCTTAACCTACCTGAGTCTGAGTTTGCTCAACAGTTAAAGAGAAGTACTAATACCACCTACTTCACAGGATATTGTTGTGAGGACCAAATGAGATCATGTATTACAATGTGGTTTGTAAATGATAAGCACTGCCTAATAGTAGTTATTATTACTCCCAAATTATCACTCCCAAATATGGGCTTAAAACCATAGCATAGGAAATAAGAAGAAAAGGCTGAACAATTGCGTAACAAATATCTCAATCATGAATGACAATGCCAAACCTGAAAAACATCTTACCCATCTGAAAACCTTCCTGTAGTATCTCTCTACAACAGAAGGGGAAAAAAGAAAACAAGATGTTTAAAATCTGGTATTTTGTATTTGGATTATATTCCACCGATTGTATTTGCCAAATCCAATAACAAATTGAATAAAAAACTTTTGTTTTAAAACCATGTGGTGCATATGTCAAAGTAATTTGCATCATTCTAACCTTCCAACTGAAAATAACTATACAAAACAGATAAAATACATAAAACAGAGTCCATAGAGATCAAATAAATTAGCCAGAACTTGAAGGACCAAATCCCAAAGAGAAAACAAAAAGTGTACGTGCATTGTGATAATCTTGACAATTGGCCTCCACATTTTTCCCTCATACCATTTCTTGATTCTCTGCACAAGAATAGAGCCAAACTGAAAGCAGTGACCTGGAACATGCAGCAGTCTCACTGAATATGTTGATTGATTGATTGATTGATTGATTGATTGGATTGATTGATTGCTGAATTTAAGAATCCATAGATGAATTTAATAGCAGATTAAAGAGAGAAAATTTAATAGCAGACAAAAGAGAGAAAAACAGCAGATTTAAAAAAATTTAATAGAAGATTAATGATCATCGATAAACTTGAAGATAGGTCCTTAGAAATGTCCAGATTGAATCATGAACAGAAAAATGGAAGGAAAATACAGAAAAGTATATAAGAGACTGAGTGACACATGATTAAATGTTCTAACACACATGTAATTGAAATCCCAGAAGGAGAGGGGAAAGAATGGAACACAAGCAATATTTGAAGGCACACATTACCAATATGAGAAATGAAATGGGAGATATTTCTACAGATATTACAGATACTTAAAAAGATAAGAGAATATCATGAAAAGCATAATGTTCATGGATTAGCATCTCAATGTTGTAAAGATGTCACTTGTCACCAAATTAATCTAAAGATTCAATGCAATCATAATCAAATATCCAGAAAGACATTTTGTGGGAATTTAATAAAGCATCTTAAAATGTATATGGAAAAACATGAAGGGCCAAGAGTAGCAAAGACAATTTTAGAGAAGAACAATGTTGGAGGACTTATATTGGGAGATATAAAGACTAACGTAAAATTGTAATAATTAAAATAGCGCCATATTGGCACAAAGAGACATACCGGATCAATAGAATTGAGTCCAGAAACTAATGCACACATATTGGTCACAAAAGTGCCATGGCATTGCAATGAATGCAGCTTGAATGAATAATCATTTGAATACATGATGTTGGATCATTGGATATCATAAGAAAAAAAGTTACTGTTGACTCCCTACTTTATACCATATGCAAAATAAATAACTCATTCAATACACATAGATTTGAATATGAAAGGTAAATAATAAAACTTCTAGAAGTTAACACAGAAAAATATATTAGTGGTCTTAATATTATGACATATTTCTTATATAGGACACAGAAAAAGCTAACCATAAAGAAAAACATTGATAAATTGAACTTTACTACAGTTAAGAAAGTCTATAAATCAAAAGATACCATTATCTTTTGTGAAGAGGGTAAGGGGGGGAAGGTGAGGATAAGGGGGATCAAATATATGGTGATGGAAGGAGAACTGACTCTGGGTGGTGAACACATGATGGGATTTATAGATGATGTAATACAGAATTGTACACCTGAAATCTCTGTAATTTCAGTAACAATTGTCACCCCAATAAATTTAAACAAAAAAAGTGAAAAACATAAGCAACTGAGTGAGAAAAGATTTTTGCAATATTTTTCCAACAAAGAACTCAGAATATACAAAGAAATGTTACAATTGAATCAGAAAAGTATAGACCATCCAAATATACAAAGAAATATTACAACTCAATAAGAAAAGCACAGACCACCTAATTTTCAAAAATCAGACCGAAAAATCATGAACAGGTATTTTTGGAAAAAAAAAAAAAAAAAAAGTCTAATAAGGATATGAAAAGATGTTCAGCATTATTCATAAGGAAAATGAGATACCACTAAATAATCTCTAGAATAGCCAAAGTTTGTTTTTTTAAATGATAATACCATGTATTAGTAAAAATTTAAATCATCTGGAGGAGTAGGAGTATAAGCTAGTACAACCACTTCAGAAAACATTTTGTTGTTATCTGCCAAAGTTAAACATATGCATCCCTATAATCCAACAATTCTACAACATTAAAAGCATAAAATATGCACAAAAAACACATATAAGAATGTTCACAGCAGCCTTATACATAATTTCCCCAAACCAAAAATAACCATAACATCCACTCGATAAACATGTGTGGTACAGTCTTTCAATAGAATACTATACAGCAGAAGTCAGAAAACTACAGCCTGTGGGTCAGATCCTGCTATGTCCACTTATAGTATTATCTATGGCTGCATTTGCACAGCAATGGCAGAGTTCAGTAGTTGAAACATAGACCATATGGTCTACAAAGCTGAAAATATTTACAATCTGGACCTTTACAGAAAAAAAGTTTGCCAACCTCTGCCATAAAATGAAAACGAATGAGCTACAACTACTACTGTTACTATTTACAACAAAATGAACCCCAGAAACATAATACTGGTGGGAAAAAGCCAGACATAAAAGAATGCAGGGAGTTTATATAAAGTTCAAACACAGGCAAAATTAACAGAAGTTAGATAGAAGAGGTGGTAGAAGTCAGAATGGTGGTTACATTTAGGGGAAAATAATAACTTGAAAGAGCAATGGAGCAACTGATCACTCTCTCTAAACTTGACTGTCATTTAAAAGTAAGGATGAAACAAGCGAAACAAGCAAAGAGGGAGAGAACTATCCACATTTGACTCCACCCTCCCCACCATACCACAGAGACCACTGGCAAGTCTTTCAGAGCATCAGATCACACTATAGCCTCCCCAGTTGAGAAGACAAAAGGAGGAAAAATCAATCGTTCAATAGCTGCTGGGCAAGTTAGATAAAAACCTGTCACAAATCTCCTCTGATCCCTGTAGGTTTTAACATCTTTGTATTTGAACAGAAGGGGGGGAAAAAAGAACTACAACAATCTAAACTAAATAGAGTGTTTTAATGTCAACTAAAAGATTATGTCCACCCCCAAATCCACCTCTTTATTCAGAGGAGTGAATGGAATTGCCTGAAGCAATTGATTTTTGAACAATAATTAAAATCTAATGGAGTTAATCAGTTTCACATAGAACTATAAATTTCATCCAAAGACATGATAAATGGCTGAATAAGAATATCTGACCACTCATCAACTCAATTTTTAAAAATACAGATTTCATTTTCTGACAATGTTATTCATTTTCACTGAGAGAAATATTCATACCATGTGAAGGGCTGGATATTTTATTCTAAAAAGGGGAGGGAAAAGAGAATCATTTGGTTCTTTATGGGGGTCAAATTATACATCAAATAAAGTATGAAGTTCCTTCGCCAGATACATTTCATAAAGTTAAATGAATCTTTCAAGATTATGCTGACAATAGAGTCTTCAGTCTTTGTTATAACATAGACTACGACCTCTCTAATAAGGATAATAATGTATCATCAAAAAATGCTGCTAATTGAAAACTGTAAGTCTAATTAACCAAGGATGTGACCATGCATAACATATTATTAATAAAATGAAAAGATTGCATTACACCAACTGCTACCCAGAAGAAAAAAAAAAAAAACTACAAGGACAGTCCAGCAGTTCAAAGACTCTTCACATCCATTTTGGCAAAAGTTACTGATGATATTTTCCTTTCATTAAACTGTAGGCTTCATAGCAAAATGACTTAAAACCAGAAGAAGAAAGTAGAGCCAGATTTAAAAGATGGGTCACAGGGCAGCTACTGGGGATCCAATCTATAAAGGGCCCTTAAACACGGCTGGAAGACATCTGAAATGTGGTGCCAATTAACTCATTCATGTTTCCACTTCAAACTCTTTGCATAATGGGTAAAATGTAAATTGGTACCACTCCCAATGAATTAGTTCCCTCTAATGAAAAATATAAATACTTTGTCCTAGTACTCATCTCTTTCCATTGAGTATTTTGTGATATACACATGCACATCCAGAAAGCTTAACGGCCACTACAATTACTCTAACCAAACTGAAAAAAACAGCCTGCTGACAGTTACTGGATGTCAGCAGTCATGGCTAAGTAAAATTTCAACACTAAAAGAACACGTGGTACTGAACTATCTCTAGAGAAAAATGGATCTATTTTATTATCTAAATTCTGTGCCTCCTAAGAAGTTTTACATAAAAAAAAAAAAAAAAGCCTTTTTAAAAACCTAATGAGTGGAGTTCTGGTCAAGATGGCAGAGTAGGAAAATGCTGTGCTTACCTCCTCGCACAACCACATCAAAATTACAATTAAACTACAGAAAAACCATCATTGAGAATCACTTGAAGTCTAGCTGAATAGAAGACCTATAACTAAGGACATACTCAAGAAGACATACCAAGACTGGAAGGAGGGATGGAGACACAGAGCAGGCTGGTCCCACAGCTGCATGCGGTGGTTAAAAATCGGGAGGGATATCTCAGCTGTGGAGGTCATGCCTGAAGAGTGAAGGGCCCCAGCCCCACACCAGGCTCCCTAGCCCAGGGTTCCAGAGCTGGGGAGAGAAATTCCCATAACTTCTGGCTGTGAAAACCAGAGGAGATTATGGCTGAGGGAGAAAGAGAGTTGCTGGAATCCCAGGTGTTCTTCTTAAAGGGCTCCACACATAAACTTACTTCCTGATGGACTCACCTCTCTATGCTCCAGCTCTGAGGCAGCAGCTTGAAAAGTGCCAGGGACATATGGAGAACTGAATTGTCTGACCTCAGGGCAAGGGCAGGAGGGGGAAGCTTTCTCCCAGACAGAAGTACTGGCAGAAGCCATTGTTCCTTTGTTGAGCCCTTCCCCCCTCCTAGCATGCAGATGCAGGCCACAGCTGAGTCTCCATCAGTTTGGCTAACACCCTTAGTTCAACCCACCTTGGTGATTTCCTGAGACCTTGCCCCACCCAACGTGCGGGCCCACCAAGGCCCTTCCAGTGGCTTTTCCATACAAACAGCCTATCTTGGCTCATGCTGCAGACTTTCCTAAAATCTCTCAAAGGTTCACAAACCCCAAACAAGCAGAATCTGACCTCAGTGTGCCCCATACCTCTTCCAGCAGCCCCAAACCAAGCACTAGTGGCAGTCAGCCTCTTTTAGCAGTTAGCCTCTTCCAGGCACCTCAAAGCCCAACACAAGTGGAAACGATCTGCAGATCACTTTGTAGCTAATACTAAGTGGCCCCAGGCAGGGTACAGGCAGTGACTGACACAGCCCTTACAACACAGCTCTCTCAAGAAGCCCCAGAACTAACATACCTGGTGCCCAGCTTCAGACCACACTAGAACACCATCCAACCACTTCCACAAATGACACACCCAAAGGGCATATTGGGCAGGCACCAGAGCCCTGCTAAAGCAAATCCTGCAGCATAGGGTCAGCCCTTACACAACAGCTCTTCCACTATAGTCATAGTCAGTCCTCACAACCGATCAACCTGAGGATCAATCCCTCCCATTGCTATGCAAACAGAACCAAGGCTGAACTACAACAGAAGGGCACACACAAGGGACACACATGCAGCACCAATCTCAGGAGACAGGGAGACTACACAACCAGGCCCCATCAAACACTACTACATAAGGCTACTCTACCAAGACTGGAAGACATACCGTGTTTCCCTGAAAATAAGACCTAACCGGACTATCAGCTCTAATGCATCTTTTGGAGCAAAAATTAATATAAGATCTGGTCTTATTTTACTATAAGACTGGGTATAATATATAATATAATATAATATAATATAATATAATATAATATAATATAATATAATATAATATAATATAATACAATACAATACCAGGTCTTATATTAATTTTTGCTCCAAAAGCCGCATTAGAGCTGATGGTCTAGCTAGGTCTTATTTGTGGGGAAACACGGTAGCAGAAATAGTTAATACATAGAAACAAATACAAGGAAGCAGCCAAAATGGGGACACAAAAGAAAAACATGTCCCAAATAAAAGAACAGAACAAAACTCCAGAAAAAGAATTAAAGAAAATGGAGATAATCTACCAGAGGCAGATTTCCAAACATTGGTTATAAGGATACTCAATGATCTCAGTGAGAATTTCAACAAAGAGATAGGAAACAGAAAAATGGTGATAGAAAACATTTTTTAAAAAAAGTCAGAAATGAAGAATACATTAACAGAAATGAAGAATATATTAGAGGGAATCAACAGTAGATTAGATGAAGCAGAGGATCACATCAGCGGTTTGGAAGACAAGATAAAAGACAACACCCAATCAGAACAAAAAGAAAAAGAATCCAAAAAAATGAGGATAGTTTAAGAGGACTCTGGGACAACGTCAAGCATACCAACGTTTACATCATAGAGGTACCAGAAGGAGAAGAGAGACAGCAAGGAATTGAAAACCTATTTGAAGAAATAATGACAGAAAATTTCCCTAACCTGGTGAAGGAAATAGACATACAAGCCCAGGAAGCACAGAGTCCCAAACAAGAGGAACCCAAAGAGGTCCACACCAAGACACATCATAATTAAAATGCCAAAGGTTAAAGACAAAGACAGACTCTTAAAACAAGCAAGAAAAAAGTAGTTAGTTACCTACAAGGGAGATGTCAGCTGATTTCTCAACAGAAACTTTGCAGACCAGAAGGGATTGGCATGGAATATTCCAAGTGATGAAAAGCAAGGACCTACAACCAAGATTACTCTACCCAGCAAAACTGTCATTTAGAATTGAAGGACAGATAAAGAGCTTTTCAGACAAGTAAAAGCTAAAGGAATTCATCACCACCAAACCAGTATTACAAGAAATGTTCAAGAGACTTTAAGAAAAGAAGGAAAAAAAAGATTTAAAAATATGAATAATAAAATGGCAATAACTACATATCTATCAACAATTACTTTAAATGTAAATGAATTAAATGCTCCAATCAAAAGATAAGGTGGCTGAATGGATAAGAAAACGAGACCCTTACATATGCTGCCTAGAAGAGACTCACTTCAGATCAGAAGACATACACAGACTGAATGTAAAGGGATAGAAAAAAATATTTCATGAAAATGGAAACAAACAAAAAGCTACAGCAGCAATACTTATACCAGACAAAATAGACTTTAAAACAAAGGCTATAACAAGAGACAAAGAGGGACCCAGTAATTCCACTTCCAGGTATTTAGCCAAAGAAACCCAAAACACTACTTCAAAGGGATATGTGCATCCATATGTTCATTGCAGCATTGTTTACAATGGCCAAGATGTGGAGGCAACCTGGATATCTGTCTATGGATGAATGGATAAAGAGGAAGTGGTACATACATAAAAGGTGTGATCAGAATGTACATACGAGGTGTGATACAGTGACTGTTTAAATTTTTTAAAATTATTATAGTAAAAAACACATTGCCATTAATCCCCCTCAAAATACTCCCCCCTAGCTTTGAACACACTTATTTCATCATTCTTGCCATTTTCTGAAGCAGTTCTGGAAGTCCTCTTGCGTGAGTGTCTTTAGTTGCATTGGCGTGGCTGCCTCAATGTCCTGAATCAATTCAAAATGTTTTCCTTTCATGGTCAGTTTGACTTTGGGGAAGAGCCAGAAGTCTCACAGTGCCAGATCTGGTGAATACGGTGGACCAGAACACACCGTAATGTTTTTAATTGACAGAAATTGCCATACCAGAAGTGATGTGTGACACGGAGCATTGTCATGATGGATGATGAAATTGTTTGCCCATTTTATGTTAATGCATTGTTTGTGATTTATGATTTATAGTACACTTTAAAACACACCTTCTCTCAACCATAGCTCACACCTGACTGACTGGACTGAACAAGTTGAAACTTGTCACACACTGTTACTAAGGTTCAACGCACCACTTCCCATATTGAAGATCCCTGCCTTTACTGTTGCATGGCACTCACATTCACTGTATTTGTTGATCACAATGGAAAGGCTCCATGTCACACATCACTTCTGGTAGGGCAACTTCTATCAAATAAAAACGTTACAGTGTGTCCTAATCCACCTTATTCACTGGATCTGGTATCGTGCGACTTCTGGCTCTTAACCAAAGTCAAAATGACTATGAAAGGAAAACACTTTTAATCAATTCAGGACATCGAGGCAACCACAACAATGCAACTAAAGATACTCAGTGGAAGAGAACTTCCAGAACTGCTTCAGAAAGTGGCAAGAACGATGGGATAAGTGTGTTCAAAGTGAGGGGGAGTTTTTTGAGGGGGATTAATGGCAATGTCTTTTACTATAATAAATTTTTTTAGTTAAACATTCACCATATTTTTTATCACACCTTGTACAATGAAATATTACTCAGCCATAAAAAAAGAATGAAATCTTGCCTCTTGCAACAACTTGCATGGGACTAGAGGTATTGTGCAGATTGGAGTAAGTCAGACAGAGAAAGACAAATGTCATATGATTTCACTTGTATGTGGAATCTAGAGAACAGGATAAACTAACAACAGAAACAAGCTCATAGATACAGAGAGCATTTTAGTGGTTGCCAGATTGGGAGTAGGCATTTGGGGAGACGGGTAAGCGGGGAGGAGATTAAGAGGTACAAATTGATAGTTACAAAACAGTCATGGGGATGTAGAGTATAGCATTAAGCATATAGTCAGTATTGTAATAACTATGTATAGTGTCAGATGGGTACTGGATTTATCAGGGTGATCACTTGATATATTTAGAGAGAGAGAGAGAGAGAGAGAGAGAGAGAGAGAGAGAGAATCACTGTTGTACACCTGAAACTAATGTAATATTGAAAGTCAACTGTAATTAAAAAATTGTTTTTAATTAAAAAGAAACCGGGAAAATAAAATAAGAAGGTCCAAACATACATACATACATACATACATACATACATACATACATACATACATACATACCAATAAGTAAACTGCACTACAGGAAAATGAAACTCATTTTGGCAAAACTAAAAGAGCATCCTGACCAAGGTGGCTTATTGTGAGCATGTTAAAATCTCCTCCTCTCAACAGCTAAGGACTTGTAGATTAAATATAATGGGTATAGACATAGCTAAGTAAACATTATTTTGTTGAAGGCAAGAAAATAAACTCTCCACGAGTTAGAAATAAAGAGGGACTCAGTAATAAATAGATATTTGAGCCTCATGGTTCAAAGGAATTTGGGTCTGGGTTTGGGATATTGAGCCTAGGGCCTCAATGATCTCATGGGACTGCTATCAAATGTACCCCATATAGGACACGTGGCTCAAATCAGGGGCTGAATAACCACCTCTGCCCACCTCTGCACTGTTGTGGCTGGGAAGAAGCACAGTCTCCTACAGATCACAGAACCCTGGCCTATCCTGTGTAGAGTACAAAGTCCATCTTCACTTCAGAAGCACAAAGCAAGATCCCACACTGAACAACCAATGGAAGAACCATTCCATAGGGGCTGAGATGGAGGAGGTTTCATGAACTGACTGAAATCCAAGGTGGCTTTGTCACTGAGCTAGAGCTAATTTTGATTCTTTTAAAATAAACAATAAATAATAAAATAAAAATAAATATTTAGAAAATGAAGCAGAAGTTTCAGAATATGAGGAAACCAAAAGACTAATCCAAAAGTACTTCAGTCACCCTTTATTCTCAATCATCATGCAATATGTAAGCAAAAAATCAGATATACCCACTAGCTTAGCCCTCTGTTTGTGAAATGTGTGTTGCTTCAGATGAAAAAGTTGACATGGACCCCCATCCACACCATATATTTAGAGAATAAACAAAAAAGGTTTTGCCCACAACCAAGAGATAACTTCAGATTGGAGTAGTGTTCTAACGCATTTTGTAATCCTTCCCATGTCCTCATGTGAAGCATTTTAGGTGAGGGTGGCTCTCTCTGCCCTGTTGTATCAAACTTAAATAGCAAGTTGGAATCATTTCTGGAGAGCGATATTTTTTAATGGAAATTCTGAATTCATTACATGTTTCCTTTGTTGGAATAAATATTTTACAGTTTTATTTCTGGTAAAGGTGTATATAAGCCTTAGTGTGATTTGCACTAGCAAAAGAAACAACTGCAACAAATTGTTACATCTATTTGATTCCCACAAGGAAAACATATGGGAAATGTTAGAAGGCTTCAATCCGTGAAACGAAAATTTGAACAAAGATCTTCTGAAGCAATCCACTTTTTGATGTGTTATTTTGATAAGGTTTTTTTTCTATTTTGTTCAGCAAATGGAGAAGATTTGTTTGAGGCAAAATGTATATATTTTATTTATTGCAGTAAAATAAAGATAATAGTTCATGACGTGCTACAAAAAACTTTTAAAGTAAGTGTTTAAGATCCTTAGAGATGTAAAAGTGAGACTAGGGTTCATAAAATAAAAGCAAGTCATGAAGCAAGAAACCTAGAAATGAACATCGTAAAAACTGAAATTTAAACATTCAATAAACTATATAATGTATTGGGCACAGCCAAAAAGAAAATTGCTAAATTAGAAGATGGAATTGAGGAAATCTCTCGAAGCATAACATAAGGAGATAACTGCAGAGAATTATAAAAGCTAAAGAAAGACATGAAACCTCAGGTTGAAAAGCCCACTGAGTCCCAAGCAGGATAAACTTATTTTAAAAATCTGTGCCTAGGCATACTGTCAGTAAAACAAACAAACAAAATATCAAAAATAAAGTGAAATTCCTAAAAGCTTCCAAAGAATTACAATAGGATTGACATCCTACAATTGCAACATCAGGGAAAAAAATTCAGTTACAAAAGTCAGTGGAGTAAAATTTTCCAAGCTGTACAAGAAAATAACTATGAACAAACTGGCATTTTAAAGTGAGGGAAAAAAATAACACTTCAGATTCAGAAGCGCTGAAAAACTTTACTAGCTGCAGACCTTCATTGGAAAGTGCTACTATCAGCAAGAGGAAGAAACTTAGAATCAGAAATGAGAAGTCACTAAAGTGAGCCAGGAAATGGATAAAATACACTGGCAAATTTAAATAAGTATTGACTTTAACAATAACAGCAACAATATGTAATTTTTTAAATGTTAGAATTTAAATTTTATACAACAATCATACAGCATTGCCATCCAGTAACCGGCGGTGGGCAGCTAAATCTTTTCATTTTGTTCAGCCGGGGCTGGAGCTATGTATTTAGAGGTTATTAAGAAAGAAATATTAATATTAACTAATTTGAATTTAAAATAAAAATAATTTAAAAAGAGGGAAACTTTATACTAAAAAAAAGGAATACTCCCACATATAATCCAGAGAAAAAGAACTTTCAAACATTTGGAGGGATAATCCATGTGAACGGATCCTACATAAACTGATAATACTTTCCAGTTACTAGTAATTTCACTGTCATAATTGAAAGCCAGTTTTGAACAAAGTGAAATATTGTTTAGTCCACATACCAAATCTCTGATTTTTAATACATGGAAATATTTATACAATTTTTAAGTGAAATATAGTTTTTCAATATTCATATTAAAGAATATTGAGGCGCCCTAAGCACCAAGTGTATCTCTGCTATTAGCACGTTCCTCTTAATTTCTTTTGATTGCTTTGATCCACTTAAATATCTCTGCTAAGATGCATGAAAAACACAGTTCTCTTTCAATTGTCAATGGAAATGGTTTTCTTATTAATATCATGAGTAAAGGCTGATTTTGGTAAAGCCCCTCTTGAAAAATATGTAATGAGTTTCCTTTTAGAAAATATGTATAATGAATTTGTATATTAGATTACAGCCAAGGAAAAGAAAAAAAAAATCTTACCTGAAAACAGTGCAAATTTTCTCAATAAGCACTACCACTCAAGGCTCAATCAGCATTCTTGTCCTACTACTTAAAATGTAAAATCACTGTTTAATCTACCTTCACCACTGTCCTCACATCCTAGCCTTCTTACTAAATTTGCTAATTAAACTTATTAAGCTTGTCAAAGTTCTTATTTTCAAGGCCAGAGTGCCTGATGATGAATTGCAGAAAATTATAATTACTATTCCCACATAGGCACCATCATACATAAGAAGAATTCAAAGGTCCTTCAAGCCATGAATATCACCATTCTTTGCGAAGAATTCTTCCCTGGGATGAATTTTCCCACTTGATAAAACAGAGATTTGAATGTAGGAGCAAAAAAGTGAATTTCCATCTCCTACATAACACAGTGAAGTAGCAAATAAGACAAATACCAAAAAAAAAAGCTCAAGGCTTTTGTACATTAAGTGCCTTGATAAGTGGACACTCTAACAGTACACAGAGAATTGAATGCCCTATAGGATATATAGGACATATTTTAATTAAAACTAAACTTAAAAGAAAAAAAAACACAGAAAAATGAGGAGCATTTCCAACTTCCTGTGTAAAGCAATTGCTAATAGAAAAGCTCAGCAAAGACAGTTTTTCACCTTGAAGAGAAAGCTTGTAGTTATATTTTTTATTTTTGAATAAGCTCTTTCACCTGTATTGTATCTGTGCTTCAGTCTAATTGAAAGTGAAAAATCTCCAAGTTGGAGTAACACAGTGACATCCAGAGCCTAAGGCTTGACTCACAAAGTAATTCTACCAGTAATATTTTTATGGTTGCAGAAAGAAGGAAAACACAGACATTTTGGTTTGTAGTATCAAATTTAATTCATAGCTTAGTAGCAATACTTCTGAGGACAGAGAAAAGTCAGATTTCAATATAACTAGCCCAGAAAAAAAAAAATGCTATTGCAAAAATTGCCTACTCAAAATTACAAAGTATTAGGCTTTCAAGTTCTGAAATAGGGGAAGATATAAATGATGTATCATATATCACAGATTGCAAAAGTATCAAAAAGATTCCCTAAGGTTAATATAGCTACCTAAAAACAAAAACAAAATAACAGAACAAAAAACAAAAGGTACTTTTCTATTTTTATTAGTTCTCTTGTCATTCCTAATAAATTAATAGGATTCTGGTTTTTCTAGTTTCCTGAATAGATATTATGAGATCCATAAAAACAGTTTAGAAACTAGCCTATCTTCCAAATAAATGTGTTTTTAAGAAAGTAAAGGGAAGGGAAAGTCTTGGTGTGTGAGTATATGCCCATGTATATCATCTGAGGGTGTCCAAGTATAGTAGAAACCAGTTACAAAGATCAAACCACATTCTTTCATTGTTAGGATACTCACCCTGTGTTAGGGTACTGACACATTTGAAACTTTCATGCTCATTGAATGAGTATAAAAATGAAGAAAACAGTAAATGCACCATCTTGTTCATTTTAGCATTTTATCTATAGTAGGGAAAAATATTAGAAGCAACTTTAAATGTTCAAGTAAGGACTTCAAAGAGGGTTTGCATTGTGCATTACAAAGTATAACACCTGTAATAAGATAACAATATATTTTTAAATGCATTAAATGAGGAAAATAATTACATTTATAATGTAAATGAAATTCTGCAAATTTTTATTGAGATATAATTGACATATAACTGCCATTCTTCATTTTTAAGGTAGTATAATTTTTCCATGATCTATCTGATTCCATATCCTGTTTCAACTTAGAAATAAATACCCTTTTCCTTTTATTTAGCTCCAATATTGTTCTACATTTTCAGAAGCCAAGCAAATATTTGACCTTGTTAATCAGTCTCTAGTTTTCAGTCACAGAAACAGCACCTGCCAGAAATCTTTTTCTCACTGCCACCATCCTCAAATTCCTCATTTTGTCTGTTGTTCTCAATGAAACAATTATTACTAGCATTTCAGTTCTATTAGATAATGAATATTAAAAATATGATGTGGCTTCATCATATAAGATTGCAAAACCATAAATCTTATTAAAGCACATTTTCTACACAAATAAAAACAAATGCAAACACTGAAAAAAATCACTAAAGGGATATTCAAAAACAGTTGGTTTCATGGTTTCAACCTTTAATAAATGGATATTTTGATCCTATTTATACTTTTCTAAGACATAAAGAAAAATTTATGGTGCCATCCTAAGAATGATATTAAACTTAATAAGTATAGCATAAAAGTAAACTTCCAACAAATCTTTTTATGATTACATATGTACAGGCACTAAGTTAAGTATTAGCATACAGACTCAAGAAGTTTTAACAGAATATTATGCCATGACCAAATAAGATTCTTATTAGGAATAAAATGCTAGTTTAATATTAGAAAACTGTTAGAGGCAATATCTAATTAAATGCAAAATATATGATTGTATATATGAAAACCCAAAAATATTTTATTGAAAAAGCTGTTAAAATGTGAAAATATAGAGAAGGCATGTACCTCAACATAAGAAAGGCCATAGATGATAAGCCCACAGCTAACATCATATTCAATGGTGAAAAGATGAAAGCCTTCCCTCTAAGATCAGGAACAAGACAAGGGTGACCACTCTCGTCACTTCTATTGAACATAGTACTGGAAGTCCTAGCCACAAGCAAGAAAAAGAAATAAAAATCATTCAAATCTGAAAGGAAGCAGTAAAACTGTCTCTACTTGCAGATGACATTAAATATAGAAAACGCTAAAGACACCACCAAAAGCTGTTAGAATAAACATTCAATAAAGTTGCAAGATTCAATACACAAAAATCAGTTGTGTTTCTACACTACTAACAAACTATCGGAAAGAGAAATTAAGAAAATAAGATAATCCCATCGACAATTTCAGAAAAAAAAAGAAAAAAAAACAATCCTACAGCAGTTCTTCCCCTACTTAAAAGGTTTCAGATCAACAGTTACTCTGGGGAGAGTCTTCTACCCACAGCACGAAGAAAATGAGCATAGCCTTTAGATTGGTTACCACCTATCCCAAAGATGTTAGATATTAAATGAAAATGAATGTAAATAAATTCTACTATCTCATTTTAAAAAACAAGAAAAGGATAAAATACCTAGGAATAAATTAAACCAAGGAGGTAAAAAATCTGTACACTGAAAACTGTAAGACATTGATGAAAGAAATGGAAGAAGACTCAAATAAAGCGAAAGTTATTCCATACTCATGAGTTGGAAGAATCAAATGTTAGTATGTCCATACTACCCAAAGGAATCAACAAATTCAATGCAATACCTACAAAAATGTCAAGGTCATTTTTCACAGAAATAGAAAAAACAATCCTAAAATTTGTATAGAACCACAAAAGACCCAGAATAGCCAAAGCAATCTTGAGAAAGAAGAACAAAGCTGGAGGCATCACACTTCCTGCTTTCAAACTATATTACAAAGCTATAGTAATCAAAACAGTGTGGTACTGGCATAAAAGCAGACATATAGATCAATGGAACAGAATAAAGAGCCTAGAAAAAAACCCATGCATATATGGTCAATTAATTTATGACAAAGGAGCCAAGAATATACAATGGGAATGGACAATTTCTTCAATAAATGGTGTTGGAAAAACTGAATAATCACATTCAAAAGAATAAAATTGGATCACTATCTTACATCATACTCAAAAATCATAACAAAATTCCTGAAAATTTAGCTGCTTGAGACCACAGTGAACTCTTATTATCTCTCATGGTTTCCATGAGTCAGGAATTTAGGGAAGCTAACAGGATGGTTCAGCTCAAATTCCTCTATGAGACCGCAGTCAACATTTGTGGGGCTGCAGTCACCTGAAATCTTCACTGGAGGTGATGGATCCATATCCAAGATGGCTCCCTCACATGGTAGGCACATTGGTTCTGGCTTTTGGTGAGAGGATTACCTCCCGAGGGCTTACTGAGTGACCTTGCAACATGGCAGCTGGCATCCTTCATAGAAAGTGATCCAAAAGATCAAGAGCCAAGTCCCAGTGTCTTGTATTACTTAGTCTCAGAAGTCACACACTGCCAGTCGGCCCCAGGTATATCAATATTCCTGAAGTGCTCCCAGGTACATACAGAGTTGTGAGCCAAAATTAACCATTTTTTACATAAAATGGTTACAAGTATTATTGATCTTCCTGTCTAAATGGCTCTGAAACCATGATATCTAGAACCTAATACAACGCTCTGGACAAAAAGGACACATGAAGATTCCTCATTCAAGATATTTCTCTTTCTACGTATGTGACAGACGGTTACTAGACTCACTGTGGTAATCACTTTGTAAGGTATATAAATGTTCACTCACTATGATGTACACCTGAAACTAACACAATATTGTATGTCAACTATCATTAAAAACAAATTTTTTTTTAAAAAAAAAAGTAAAAGACTACCATTTCCACTGCATTCTATTCTTTAGAAGTGAGTCAATAAGTCTGGCCCACACTCAAGGGGACAGAAATTTGCCTCCACCTTTTGAAAATGAACGTCAAAGAATTTGTGAACAAATTTTAAAATCACTACAGGAAAAAACTTAAGTATAGATTAATGAAAGCCTGGTTAAATGACAATGGCCACTATCTCCAAACATTTTTAAAGCACACCTCTTCAGTAAAAAAAGAAAAAAGAAAGTTAAACACACATTCCTAATATGAAAATATGAATTATATTTCTTTCCCAAGTATATACACATATACTTGACTAAGATAGTGTGTATGTTACAAAGTATACATAATTTTTTTTTAATTTTAAATGAGATAAAAATAAACATAAGTAGAAGAGCTGCACCCCACACCCCAATGAATCTTGAGACCTCTTTAGGTGAATGTATTTATTTAAAAGACCACTGAAATATGTGCAGTCATTACAAAAATTGAAGCAGTCCTATGAGCACAAACTAGAAAACATGTCCAAATAAAAAAAGAAAATGCTAAATAGTATGTACAAGTTGATCCTATCTTTGTAAAGAACACACACATATATGCTTGCACACAGATAAAATTTATGTAAGACTATAAAAGAAACCCTTAGGAATAGTTATCTCTGTGAAGGAGGATTAGGCCAGTGATGAGAAAAACAGTTTTATTTATCTTTTTATTCCCTTCTACAACTTTTGAATTTCATATGTACATGTTTTCATTTTTATAATTACATATTTTAAATGTTTAAAGAAAGTAAATGCAAATTAATATGAAATAAAAACACCGCCAGTGGGGCCCAGGTAATTAAAAAATTAGCAAAGGATATGGAAAAAAGTTATCAGCAAAAAACTGATTAAAATGTTTCTCAACATTTTTTTAAATGTTTAACTTCACTTATTAATAAGAGAAATATAAGTCAAAACTACATAGGGATACTTCTTGTAACTTACAAGAGTAGCAAATACCCTAAAGTTTGATAACAAATGTTTTGGCAGGAGGAAAAGTCACTTTCATTCGTTGTTATTAAGATTGTAAATGGAAAAAAAAAAAAAAGACTGTAAATGGATATAACCCTTTGAGGGCCATTCGGCAATATCTACTAAAATTTAAAATGCACATACCTTTCAGCCCAGCAATTCCACTTCTAGAAATTTATCCTACAGGAGTACGCAAATAGCATTCATCTAAGGTTATTTGTTGCAGTATAGTTAATGATAGCAAAAAATCTGTATTAACTTAAATGTCCATTTACAGGTATCAGGTAAAATACATTGTGGTGAATCCATTCTATGTGGTATCAAAGTGAATAAGAATCTCTTTACATATATATATAGTCTCAAAGACATATTATTAAGTAAAAGAAGAAGAAAGGGCATTTCACTATGTACAGTATGCTACTATTTGGATAAAAAGGGGGTGAAGATATATAGGCACCTTTACGTGTGTGTGTGTGTGTGTGTGTGTGTGTGTGTAAAGTTACTGGAAGGAGATAGAAAAAAATAATTGCCAGTGAGGAGCAAAACTGGATGGCTGGCACACAGAAGGGGGAGACAGACTTTTCACTCTCTATACTTCTACACCTTTTGATCTTTGCCTCATGTCAATGTATTATGACGCATTAAAATAAAGAGGGTAGAGAATAACGATACTGCCTAACACTTCATCGTCCCTTGCCCTGTGCTAGACACTCTACTGTTTTACATACTATGTTCTTTTATTCACGCGTTTTACAGATGAGGACACAGAGGCCTAGGAACACTGAGCAGGAGCCACAGACCTCTCAGTAGTCAGGACATCTGGGCCAGAGGCTACACTACCTGTCACAACCGAAAGGTAATAATAGGAACATTTTGCTGGAAGACATATTGTGAGTCCTCACCCTTCCTGACAGTCAATAATTATCTATACAGAAGTGATTTTTTTTTTTCAGTGATACTATCTTAAGAGACTTGACAAATGCTATTCAAAGGGAGTCACCAGAAATGCACTAGAACAGCAAGCAGGAGACATAGCATCTAACCTGACTTTTCTATCATTTTAATTTCTCTGGGCCTTCATGTCTCCATATGGAAGACAGACCAAGGAAATATCTACATTTCCTTTCAAAATCCAAACCCATTATGGGCCCCAAGTCACCTGGATGATCACAAGTCCTCCAGTATGGGGGGCTCATCCTTTTCTGTAACACCACGTCAAATGGTTTCTGTGTCTACTCCAAGTCCGAACAGGCTCTAGCCTCCCGACCTCAGCCCCACTTCCACAGGTTGGATTTCTTATGTGTTTAAGTCAACAGAAGTTGTCTCCCACCCACCCCAAGGACAGGCCACCAGGAAGCCCATCTTCCTGCTGTCACCACACAGCTAGCGTGCTGTGGTCAGCTTCCATGCCTCACTGCGTCCATGCTCACTGCCAAGAGCCCGGGAACTGACACCTCTCTTCCTTTATCACCACAGCACCACTAACACAATAACAAAAATTTTCAGGCATTACTGAAAGAATATAAAACAAGACAGAAACAGCTACAAATCAATAATGAGGCAGTGCCCTACTGTCTGTAAGGTGTTGAAATCACTTTGCTGCATACAGGGCTGGGGCAATGCCTCTTTCTAGTAAGGAAACAGGAGAAACTCTACTTGTCCCTTTCCCAAGGCCACCACTAACAATAAAATTCCCTTTATAAAAGGTACAGTAATTTTTAGTTATAAATTATTATACAATAACTTTTAGTTATAAGATAATTTTAAGCCAGAGAAGTTTGGTTGGAGTCTGAGAGGAGGTTTCTCTACAGGCTCCAAATAGTAGAAAGTCCAAGGAGGTGACTACCTGGGAGGGTTCATGAGCTTTCTTGTATTTAATCGCCCATCCTCTGAAGGTCATAAACTCAATAAAGAAGCAGAAAACGACTCCCCTGTTTGCCTTAATTTAAACATCATCACTGTATTAGGTGAAAGCCAAGCCGTTATGTTTCCATGTGATTTAAAATCCTTCCTATCAACAGTGTGACAGAGAACAAGAAAATTTACAACGAAAATATATTACTGTTCTGTGCAGGTAGATGCAGGTGACTACCGTGATTTTTTAAATGTCTAAATGTATAAATAAATGCACATATGTCATTAAATATTACAGGACACATTGGACATCTTTCCCAGAACTGAATGGGGAAATTCAACCATTCCTCTCTTTGCTCCCATTGTCCAGATCAGCGCTTTGGGTGGATGACATAGCTCATGATGCAAATGATGCCCACAGATTCCCTCCTCCAGTGAGCTCTGATCTTCACTTCCAGATCCTGGCTGGGCAGCAGTCAAAGCCCCTTCATAATAAGTACTGAAAGGGCTGCAGGTCCGGCCGTTCCCTGTCACTCTCCATGGAACATGGGGCTACTCAATGCCAACTGCCCTCAGCCTTGGGCTTTTAGACCAAAATTAAGAGACAACAGGAAATACACTTTTTGACCTCCTGTGACATTTACACCCGTTTTGCCCTGTGACTTTCTTACCTTTCAATGCATTTGGAAATTCCAGGTCATCTGTAAAATGTCAGTGAAGCTATACACAATGAAAGAAAGAACCCTGAAGAGTCCCTTTTGGGGTTAGCCATCAGGGGAAATAGCATGGCACGGAGCATTAAGAATGACCACTAGTTAAATTTAACCAAAGGCAAGGTGTCTTGATTCAGAACTTCTCACAAAGAGTAAATAAGAAATAAAATTGACTCGATTCATTTTGGCAGCCAACAGATCTATTTCGGTTTATTCGCCTTCTGTCCTAAAGAATAATGTTTTTCTTTTTTAAGCAAAGAGAAAAAAAAAAAATAGATGAAAGGAACAGGGCAAATCCCAAGCCAATTTTTTTTATTAAATTTATTGAGGTGACATTGGTTAATAAAATTATATAGGTTTCAAGGGTACCATTCTATAATATATAATACGTATTGGATTGTGTGTTCACCACCCAAAGTCAAATTTCCTTCTATCATCATATATTTGACCCCTTTTAGCTTTTTCTACAACCCCTGCCTCCTTTCCCTCTAGTAACCACCATATTATTGTCTGTGTCTATGAATTTTTGTTTTTTTGTTTCTCTTGTTCATTTGTTGCTTTCAGTTTTATATCGCACATGAGTGAAATTGTATGGTTCTCGATTTTTTTCCAACTTATTTTGTCTAGCATGATATTCTCAAGATCCATTCATGTTGTCACAAATGGCAATATTTCATCCTTTTTCAGGGCTGAGTAATATTCCATTGCATACATGTACCACATCTTCTTCATCCAATCATCCATCAAAGGCACTACATTTGTTTCCGTGTCTTGGCCACTGTGAATAATGCTGCAAGGAACATAGGGGTACATATATCTTTACAAATAAATGTTTTCAATTTTGGGGGGTAGATACCCAGAAGAAGGACTGCTGTGTCCTCATACTTAATTTTCTTAGGAACCCCCATACTGCTTTCCATAGTGGCTGTACCAATTTACATTCCCACCAGCAATGTATGAGGGTTGCTTTTTCTCACAGCCTCTCCAACACTTGTTATTATTCGTCTTGTTGATAATATCCATTCTAACAGGTGTGAGGTGGTATCTCACTGTGGTATTGATTTGCATTTCCCTAATAGCTAGTGAAGTTGAGCATTTTTTCATATATCTGTTGGCCGTTT
Source organism: Rhinolophus sinicus (assembly GCF_036562045.2). Classification (NCBI taxonomy): domain Eukaryota; kingdom Metazoa; phylum Chordata; class Mammalia; order Chiroptera; family Rhinolophidae; genus Rhinolophus; species Rhinolophus sinicus. The sequence continues at coordinate 112,871,690 of NC_133753.1, read as the reverse complement.
GTATGTCTTCTTGAGAGAAGAGTCTATTCAGGTCTTCTGTCCATTTTTCAATTGGATTGTTTTTTCATTGTTGAGTTGTATCAGTTCTTTATATATTTTGGATATTAGCCCCTTATTAGAGGTATTGTTTGCAAATATCTCCTTCCATTAGGTTGGTTGCCTTTTTATTTTGTTGATGGCTTCTTTTGCTTTGCAGGAGCTTTTTAGTTTGATATAGTCTCATTCATGTATTTTTGCTTTTACTTCCCTTGCCTTTGAGGTCAAATTCATAAAATCTTCTCTAAGACCAAGGTCCCTAAGTTTAATACCTATTTTTTTCTTCTATGCATTTTATTGTTTCAGGTCTTATGTTTAGGTCTTCGATCCACTTTGAGTTAATTTTGGTACACAGTGACAGATAACAGTCTAGTTTCATTTCTTTGCACGTGGCTTTCCAATTTTCCCAGCACCATTTATTGAAGAGGCTTTCTTATCTCCATTGTATGTTTTTGGCTCTTTTGTCGAAAACTATTTGCCCATGTATATGTGGGTTTATTTCTGGGTTCTCAAGTCTGTTCCATTGGTCTGTGTCCAAGCCAATTTTTAAATAATGTCTCTGCTTTGTCCAAAAGCAGTGCTAAGTTCACACCAGGCAAAAGAACTAGAATAAACACTACATAATTGAAATTTTAATCAATTGGCAATGACCTTAAAGGGCCACAGGGTACTGAGTAAGAGCTAGAAGGACTTTGTGGAAAGCAAGTCCAGTCAGAATGCAAATATCCCCTCATCCAACAGAGATAGACCAAGGAGAGATGACAGATTTGCTCTTGACTTGTGACAGTTCTTTTTTATTCTGTCACACACAAGGTAATAAGGTAGTGATCAAGCCTGCCTCCAGTCTTAGGGTTTAAAAAATACCCGAGCTCACACAATACAATGAGTTGATTACCAACCATTATTTTAGAAAATACAATGTCTTATGTCTTGGATGTGGGATTTACACATTTATCATTTCCTACACCAGATATACTGACAACTCTCACTTCTACTGATAATGAAAAGAAATTATAAATGTCTTATATGTATAGCATCAGTATCGCATTTACCTTCCAAAACACAATTTGCCGCCTACACATTACCATTTTATCTGGCCATTTAACTCCAGATAATGATCCTTTATGAATCAAGCCCATAACCTGGAGACTTTCTATCTCATGTTCCTTTGGACCCTTGCAAAAACAATATAGAATGCCTGCATTGTAAAATTGGGCCTAAACTTAATTATCTTGCAGCCTGTTTCCTGAGTTTAATTAACTTTTCTGAGTGGTTTCTACTGCAATGAGGACTAGGCCCATTTTGTATTATTTAGTGTCATAATTTCTCTTCTCTCTCAGTTCCAAGGACACCAGAAGCTCCCTCCAGTCCTAATTGCCGTGGCAAATGCAGAGATATGAGGATGGAAAAACAGCTATAACCAAAATTAAGAATGTGTTGCTGTGCATACTAATATAGGGACGGAAACCTATGAATGTACTATCTGTAATCCCTTCTAGCCTCTAAACAAACTGATTTTAAATATTTAATTATCCTGGTAAGTAAATTCAGATTATGGATTAAAATCTTTGTCATTACAGATCTTCAGGCTGCTTCAGAAGAAAAATAAATTAAGGCCAGTCCAACAGCCTTTTATAAACTAGAACATAACACACAGTTTACAGTTTAAGCTGCCTTCTTCTCCATGCTCATGTACACTACTTCTCTGGACTCTGAGAAGACTGGGTGATGGCAAAATATTCTACCTCTAGGACGCGTCAGACTCCTCCGCCCATGAGTAATGGAGGGAATGAGGCCTTTGAAGCCCCATAGATTGAAATCAATCCAGACTGTTCCATTATTAGCTCTGTAACCACTGGCAAGTTTCTAAGTCTCTCCTAGCCTCAACTGTCCTGCTGTTGAATGCAGGTAAAGGTAAATGTCCCATTGCGGGGTTTTGATTATTAAATGAGTTAACCAGTGAGCTCCCTTGCCGTCCCTTTCCCCTACACATAAGGGAAGAAAAACATTCTCATCCACGGTAATTTGTCGGTTGATTTTAACATGCCAATATGTGAATGGCTGAGAGAAGATATGAGTGGGAAAAAAGACTGAAGGAGGATGGGGCTTCTTGTGAGACAGACAGGTAAGAATACAGAACTAGAGAAAAGCTTGTAAAGACCTAAACGTTGTTTGTAACAATAAATAAACAAACAAACAGAAAAGGCAATAGAGGGAGAAAGGAAGAACAAGAGAACATAAAACATCTACGATATTCTGATATAAAGTGCAAGAAAGAGAGCTGCAACTTCTTTTTTTTTTTAAATTTATTGGGGTGACAATTGCTAGTAAAATTACATAGATTTCAGGTGTACAATTCTGCATTACATCATCTATAAATCCCATTGTGTGTTACCACCCAGCATTAGTTCTCTTTCCATCACCATATATTTGATCCCCCTTACCCTCATCTCCAACCCCCACCCCCCTTACCCTCTGGTAACCACTAAACTATTGTCTATGTCTATGAGTTTTTGTTTCTTATTTGCTTGTCTTGTTCTTTTGTTGTTTTTGGTTTATATACCACATATCAGTGAAATCACATGGTTCTCTGCTTTTTCTGTCTGACTTATTTCGCTCAGCATTACACTCTCAAGATCCATCCATGTTGTCACAAATGTTCCTATATCATCTTTTCTTACCACCAAATAGTATTCCATTGTGTATACATACCACAACTTCTTTATCCATTCATCTATTGAAGGACATTTTGGTTGTTTCCATGTCTTGGCCACCGTAAACAAAGCTGCAATAACATTGGAGCACACGTGTCTTTATCTCTAAATGTTTTCAGATTTTTTGGGTAGATACCCAGGAGAGGGATTGCTGGGTCATATGGCAATTCTATTCGTAATTTTTTGAGGAACCTCCACACTGCCTTCCATAACGGCTGCACCAGTCTGCATTCCCACCAACAGTGTATGAGGGTTCCTTTTTCTCCACAGCCTCTCCAACACTTGTTACTATTTGTCTTGTTGATGATAGCCATTCTGACTGGGGTGAGGTGATATCTCATGGTGGTTTTTATTTGCATTTCTCTGATGATTAGTGATGTTGAGCATTTTTTCATATGTCTATTTGCCATTTGTATGTCCTCTTTGGAGAAATGTGTCTTCAGGTCGTCTGCCCATTTTTCAATTGGGTTGTTTGTTTTTTTGTTGTTGAGTTGCATGAGTTCCTTGTATATTTTGGATATTAGCCCCTTATTGGAGGCACTGTTTGCAAAAATCTTCTCCCATTCAGTTGGTTGCCTCTTTATTTTGTCGATGGTTTCTTTTGCTGTACAGAAGCTTTTACGTTTCATATAGTCCCATTCATTTATTTTAGCTTTTACTTCCATTGCCTTTGGAGTCAAATTCATAAAATGCTCTTTGAAGAGGGCCGCAACTTCTTGGAGAGTCTATGACTAAGGAAAACCCAGAAAGAAAGCAGGAGCGCTCCTAAGTTACTTTCTAGCCTCCAAGTCACACCTCTGTATTTATCCATGATTTGGGTGCGGCTCTGTCCAGAGCCTGTCTTCATACCCCAGGGCTATGAAGCCATTGAAGGGACATTCTGTAAACTTTTCTGATGCCACCAGGTACTTTGCGCCTACTCACCTCTCCACTCATTCCTACAGCTGGTTCAGCCGCATAGCCAAGACTTTCCTTGTTTTCAGCACGTTTTACATCCTTAGTTCTGTGATGGGGAAGAGAATCACACCACTGTCCTGGGTCAGAAGGACACCTTGACCTGGCTCCATGCAGTCACTCCTTGGTCCCTCCTTGGCGATGACAAATGTCCCTTCTACGCCAATATCCATTTTTCACTCCTGCTCTGGGCATAAGAGGAGGTAAAATGAAGCATGCTTAATATGATCCCGAGCCATGGAAAGGGACATCTCCTTTCAAAGAAGATGGGAGACAGATTGATGTCAATAGTGACGGGCAGGCCCTGGCCACGTGAGAGCAAAGAAAAGGACGATCACTGTAGGTTTTAGGCTCAGGTGACTTGCAATGCCACAGTCTGGGCTGACACCAACGATAATGCCTGATCCTTGCGATGCTCCACCCTAAGCTTTCAAGGGTTGTTGCTCAAACTCTAAAACAGTAAGTGTCTGTGGAAACAGTCTGTTCCTGTGGTAAACATCCCATACCTGAGGATGTCGGGGTTGAAATAGACAATGACGTGGCAATAACTAGGGCAATGACGCGTCCTGAGGTCCTAGAGTTTCAGTCATTGCTGTTGTCACTGTTCCCATATCATCTCATAGACCAGGAAGAATCCCCTTCCACACATTCATCTTCTTGCTGTTTTCACTCAGAATTTTCAAATCTACATCAACCAGGAAACTAATCCTCAAGATTTAGTCGAATATCTCATTCCATTCTTCAAAAACAGAAAAGACTCCTGGATAAGAGAGGGCCTATATTTTTCTCACATTTAGTCCATAACCTTGGCCATCACAGGCCCTCACAATCCATAGACCAGTCCTCATTTTACATTAAAATAAAAACACTTTGCCTTGAGATTATACTGAGCCACAGAGGACTTTGTACCTGCAGTCTTCCTGCCTGCGTCTCTTTCCCCAGCCTCCCACACACTCCACCGCACAGGCCTTAAATCATCCTGCACACCCGGTTCTTGTACCTGCCAACATCATCCACTGTCTAAATGCAGCTAGCAGCTGTTTATTTACAATTAGATCTGCCAGCTGGAAAGCAAACATTCTACGCTACCGAATCAATCAATGTTACAGGGAGAGAAAAAAATCAGGTACAGCATGAAATGGAGGACAGGAACATTACATTATATTGCAGCTGTCCTTGTCCAATGCCATTAGATGTTCTCAGCACCAGGAATTAATATAACTACAGTCTATGATCAGCTGTCTGCTAGTCGCAGATTTGACCTCTAAGGAATACAGCCCACTAGAGGTAAAGATTTGGGCCTCGGAAACCCATCGTCTTCATCTAATGATAGAAACAACCTGACGGGGTGGTTCTCTATAACAGAATCAGGGCTTCTGCCCCACACTCTGTTTACCAATTTTATTTCCTCTCTTATTCAAGTAGCGATTAGAGCTGAATCACCCATATTGACATTGGGCTCTCAAAATGATATCATATTACTATGCAGATTATTTGTGGGGTACCCTCTCATTTTGGAAATCTCAGATAATGATGAGTAACTATCCTCATCATCAAGTGACCCCGCACAAGTAATCCTCCCATTTTTATTGATTTATATACTTACCGATGTTCATGACCTTGATTTGAGTTTGGCTGCTAATTCATAAAGCATAAGTTAAAATACATTTGCCTGGCTTAGTCCTCAAAATTAATAAAGCAAAAGAGAGTCACAATTTAGTAGGAATACAGCAAAAAAAGCATAACGGGATGGCTTGAGCTTAAAAATGAAGGCTCAAATTGGTGAGGCTCTTACTTTACCTGCAGGATTTTGGCTTAGTTTTTATTATTCCAACTTTTTTTTTTGTAATGATTAATAACACTTGTAATGAGAAAAGGAGGGCTACTATTAATAATTATAAAATTGGAAGGTCACTAAACATGAGATTCTACCATACAACCCAATATTTTTAACCCACAGAAATTCCTTATGGAATGCACTCATACTTGTCAAAGCTCCCTAAAACTCATTGTAATTTGAGCAGCATTTCAAGTAAACTGTCAATGTCCTTCTCTGGCCCTGGTGTGCTATGAATTAGAAGGTTTCCCCTGTCTATGAATTGGCTCCCAATGGGAAATTCTACTGCACTGGGTGTAACTGTGGACACTTCGGCTGCAGCCGCTGAAAAGCTTACTGGAAACATGCAGCAAAGGCTGCTGCAGACCCCCTCTACCCTCATTAGAAAATATGCTGGCAGTCAACAAAAATACAAGAAAACTTGGAGAGCTTAACGAATCAGTAAAAGACCATGAAGACCTTCGGGAGAATAAACAAAACACTCTCAGCCAAGTAGTAGGATTGACCATTAGTGAATCCAGAGTCTTCCTTAAGAGCTTCCCATTTTCTATCTGTACCCAATTTGGGTTTAAACGTGCAGGCCCATACTCCACTTTTTTCCTCTATCTACCCTAATCCCAAGGGTAGTACTGTACATTTCTCCTACCTGATTCACTTAATGCTCCAAAGCAGCCTTATAAATACAGAGCTTCCCAGACAGCATGGGAGAGGACGTGGTTTAAAATTCAAACACTGGGAGATAAGTTGGCAATGTGTCCAGGAAAACTTACAGAAGGGTCACAGTGAAGGGAAGACAATCAGACCATTGCAGGACCCCTCTGGGTATGAGAGGACAAGGCCCAGCACTGAAATGGGATCAATAAAAATGGAAAGAATGGTCCCACTGGTAGGGAGGCTATATTGGCCACCAAGTGCAAAGCGTGTGGCAGTCATTTGCCTCCCTATTCATGGGACCGAACATGAATACCAAGTATAAATTTTGCACAACCTGATCAAAAGCACTGTGTTATTATGGTTTCCTTCAGCCTCTTTTTCTTTTGTTTTCCTCCTGGAAATACCCCTCCTTTCTCTCCTACCTTATATACTCACCTCCATCCCTCAGGACGTCCAAGTAACATCATACAAGTATTGGTTTGGATTATTTGGTTAAATGCAACAAAAATAGGTTCTGGCTAACTTCAGCAAAACATTAACTTGCTGGGAGGAAATGGGGTAGTACATTAAATAGATGGACAAGATGAGTAACCAGATCTCAGGAAGGATGAAAACTAGGATAAGGCTGGAAAAAATAAAGGCTGGTCTCCTCAGAATCACCAAAAGGATGAGTCAAAACCAACTATTTTCCATCTGATGTCATTCTTCTTAGAATGCAATTTCCTAGGTTGAGATTCCCATGGAGACTATGTGGAGTGGGCAAAGGGAAAGTTCCCCAGTGCTGGTACCAAAGGAAGGGAGACTGGATGCTGGCCAGGCACTGCCACTGGCCGTCCACCACAGCTATACAAGAATGTCCTTGTATGTGCAGCAACGGAATAAAGTGCAGAGAAACGACATATCAGACTCAGCTCCTAAAAGCACAAGTCCATCCAATTGTTCATTTCACAGATAAACACAACCTGCTCCACTATCTGCATTTGGTGCATTTTATTCCTTCTTTTAACACAGACATTTCTTATTTCGGTGTCTAACTTTTACATTGAACATTCACCTGGCTTTAATTCCCCACTCCTGCCCATTTTTATTTCTGTTTATCATAAAGAAAAACCAAGATAAGGCCACAGGAAAGATCTCAGGGGGAAAAAAAAGGCATTTTTTAACCACATCAATGCTGCCCAATAGCACTTTTTACAATTACAGAAATGTTCTATATTTGGGGTGTCCAATATCATAGCTGCTGACCACATGTGGCCACTGAGCACTTGAAATGTGACTAGTGACACTGAGAAACAGAATTGTATTTAATTTCATTGAATTTAAATATAAATCTAAATATACAAGTGTGAGTAGTAGATACCATATTGGACAGTATAGAATAGATACATAATCTCCAAGAAATTCCTTGTTCTATTTATTTGAAATCTGTATTGTTTTTATGTCCTACAGCACTCATAGGCTCCATAAATGTGGATGTTAAAAGCTAAATTAAATATGTTTACTGAGAAAGTTTAAAGCAACTCTGTGCCCATTGTATAAATATGGCAAATAAGGCACTTTGTGACTAAATAACTTGCATCACGTCACCCAAAATCCAACCTAATCCCAGGGAAATGCACAAAGCTCCGGGAAGTCCTGAGCTGTAGCTCTGGTTCTCCCTAGGCGTGTGACTTTGGCAAGCCCAGCTTTCTCTTTCATTTCTTGAAAATGAAGGGGCTAGACTAGATGCCTCTAGGTCCCTCTTCCAATTGTAAAAGACTTACTTTGTCTTTTTCTTTACTAAACTCTAGAAGCTGTAGGAGAGGGATTACAAACATATACACAGGGACCTGGAGCAAATCAGACAATGAACATCCCAGCTAATCACATAACTGGGAATATTAGCCCATCATCTGGAGATTCTGAGTTTCAAAGAGACTTCAGAAATCATTTTTATTGTTGGAGTCTACAGCAAATTTTAAGAAAATCTCTCTGAGCTCAGCAAAATTTATCTTTGCAGGGTATGACACAGATTGCTTCAAATAGATTAGAGCTGAAAACGGGAGCACTGGTACTCTGTCCCTTTAAGTGACACGACCATCACCACCACCACCACCACCACCACCACCACCACCCCCACCCCAGAATTTTCCGGCTTCATCCATACTCCCATGTTGTTCTCAGTCTAAATTTATATTTCCAAATTCCCCTTCTGGGATCCAAACATGGTTTACATTAAAATGCTGATAGCTAGATCAAGCCAGGATTGTGAAGGTGGCTTTGTTTCTAATAACTGGAACAGAGAGGAAAGTTATCATAATGTGCCAATGATCACTGACAGATGCCCCCTCGCTCATGTATCATTTGTGACACTATGAAAAGAATCCAACTACAAAGGGAATTCAAGGCTTCTGTAATTCATTAAAATTTGTGTTTTACGGAAAATACATTCAATTTATCCTCAGATAAAATTGCAAATAATTACTGCCTAGGAAATGCTAATCTGTCACTGAAGCAGTGCTTGTCAACTCCATAGATCGTACTGCAGTAAAAGAGCATAAACACCAGGTGGCAGCATTATATCATTAAAGATGATCAAAATTTGAACTTGAGGTAAGTGTACAAAAATTGTCTGGACATAATGTCAAATCAACCTACGTTCTTTCTAAACTTCTTAGCTGATTGATGTCTTTAGAATTTATTTTTAATCTATTATTATTATTATAAATCTATAATTTTTGTGGCTTAAGCCATTCAACCTGAAATAGGACTTATATTTTTGGAATGTTCAGAGTTACCAATACCTTTGGGGTTAAATGGTGTAAAATTGCATAAGGGGAATTTTTTTAACGACATTTTTAAAAAGTAGTGTCCTTGCTTATTATTAACCTATTTGTGTTACAGGCTCCTGGGAGTGATGAATGCTGCACTTTGTAAGAGAAATCCCAGATGGTTAAAATTCATATTCTGGACTACCAGAAGTACTCGACAGTAGCTCAGGAGACAACCTAGACAGTAAGCAAAGAATCTCTTTAAAAATCCAGGAATTGCACCTCTATATACTCTGGAAGTAAAACTCAAATTTGTATCTCAACTGTAGTGCTTAAAAAAACCGATCCCCAGCCAACCTGGAATCAGAGTCTCTTCTCCCAACCCTTGCTTTCACCCACTCTTCCTCAGCTTTGTTTTCAGTCTGCCACGGGAAACTGCCATCTCCTCACAATCCAAAACAAAATGTATATTTTACCACACTAAAAAAATTATGTGTGTGTGTGTATGTGTATTTGTGGAAAATGTGTTTATGTGTGTATATATATATATGTATATATATATATATATATAAAATACCATTCTCAACCTAAAAAGTAACAATAATTCATTAATATTATCAAATATCCAGAAAAGGTTCTAATTTTCAACTGTGTCACAAATGTCCTCAGTTCTTTGAAAAACATAACAATTTTGCACACCTTTCACTCCCCCACCCCTTGCATAATTACATCAGCCTGAAGTCCTCCCATTTGGACTTGGGAATCTATTGTTGGAAGGAGCAGTGCCAAGGCCAAAGAGCAGGTTTTAACATTAGCTGTTTGACCCTGAGGGCTCCCTTTCAAAACAGAAAACAAACCCACCCCACCTCCATTCTTTGAAGAGGCGCAGAAGCAAATAACTAGAGATTTTAGAATAGCTATTTTTATCCCTGATTCCAGCAATCATGAGTTCAAAAATAATAATGTCAATGCTCAGAGCACCCTGATACAAGCTTAGCAATATTTTAAATGTAAAGAAGAAACATAATCTCTCTTTCCTTCTTTTACTCACTTTCCGTTTAATGAGACAGAAGCTAGTATTATATTGAATCATTCAGCTCCTTAGGGACACCTACCAGCACTATATGACCCTTAGAAAACCCGAAGGCAGTTATGGCCCCTCTCTCCAAACAACAATAACAAAAAAGCTCCCATACACATTTTCAGAGGACTTGGGGATCAGAGAGCCATGTTTGGCCCCACGGTGAAGAACCTTTGGCGCTTTTGGCCTTTGCTGCCTGTGAGAGCTCTGCCAGCATACAGGTCAGTACAAGAACACATTAAGCCAAGCACAATGTAACCGACAACCTCTCTCCTCAATTTCATCTTCATTCCCTAGCAGGTTTGTTTGTTGCCTTATTTTATATTCCCTCGTGTTTTCTCCACACGAGGCCTGTAGGGAATCCAGTGTGTCTGAGAGGGTTCTAGGTACTTTGGTTGTAGCATCCTTGCCACAAACATTTTCGCCGCCTAACTATTGACCGTAAGTCAATTTTGCTGTAAAAAAGATAAAATCATGAAAAATAAAAGAGAGATATTAAAAAGGACATAACAAAAAATTTTTTAACTTTATTGCAAAACACAAAATATCTGAATACATTTAAAATGTGTGTGGATTCATGACAATACTGTGCAAATAACTGATGTTATTTTGCGGATTGTTCCTCAGCCCTTGTCTTGGTTCTATGGGAAATGCAGGTTCAACTCTGCACCCTCCCAGAGGGCCCTGGGACTCTCTTTCTTGACCCAATGTAGTGTGTTTCAAGATAAGAAACCAACTCTTGGGGCAAATCATCATCACTGGAAGAAATGCTAACTATTTTAAGACCACCACCATCACATCTACTCATCACTGCATAGACCCTTACGAGGGCTAAGATTTATATACAATATAGAAATTCCCATTTTTATAATGCGAGAACTTCATTAATGGAAAAATGAAACCAAAATGACAACTAGCTTAAATACATTAAGTCTGCTGAAGGTGGTTGATGCACCAATGGAGAAATGAAACAAAACAACAGCAACAACAACAACAACAAAACCCTGTCAAGAGTTATTTCATCTTTTTTTACAGGAAAATTGTCTTACCGCCAATTAGTTATGCAATGAAAATGCTCACTGCAGAGACATTACAGTGAACATACCAGACACGGTCTGAAAGCCATAGCAGAAAATCACGTTTAGGAAACTAAGAAAGCCAAGGCAGGGTGCCAGGCTCCCAGATTTTGCTGGCAGGTGAGAAACTAGCGGCACACATTCTGCTGCATAATTTGGCAATCTAGCAAGGGACTTCAAATTCTGCAATGCCTTGACCTGGCAACCCAACTTCTGGAAATTTATCCTAAGGAAATAATTGGGACTGTGCAGATAATGTAGCCAAAAGGATAGTCATTAGACATTAGAAATAAACTGTCTGACAATGCAGAAAATATTAAATCCACTGTGGTCTATCCATAAAACAAAGTGATATTCATTCAGCCTTTTATGTTGGTTTGATAAAGGTAAGTGATAAATTGAAATATGTTTCATGTATTACATGGAAAAGCAGGTTCTAAAATAATCTATGCTATATGATTCTGTTTTGATAATTTCTATTTTGATAACATTTCCTAGAATAATACACACAAAATGGCCAATAGTGATGCTTCTAGCTTATAGAATTATGCTTGGTTTTATATTTTGTCCCTTTTTCCTTTGATTCTTATTTTTTCCCTCATCTGTATTTTTCTACAATAAAAATATATTGCTTGTGCTAATAAAAATTAATAAGTAGGTTCCAAACATGAGTACAATCTGAAGATCCTCACTCATTAAAGTCAATGACCAAAAGAGAAAAAAAAGTTTTAAAGCCAGAGATGGTAGGCACCTGTCAAGCACAAGCATCAACAAGGGGAAGGAAACCAAAGCAAGATCTCACCCAGCATAGCAAGATTTCAAAGTAGGAGAAATCCCATGAGCTACAGGTCACGTCAGGGACCAGAGATGCTGCAGGTAAATACTTGTAGGTGCGGTGACATTGACACCCACCAAATCCCCTCATTCTCTCATTCCACTAAAGTGATTCTTGATACATGAGCTCTCTTTATAAAAAGCTGATAATGAAATAAATCCAAGTTTCTATAGATTTATAAAAAGTAACTCCCCAAATCCTAAAGCCTGGAGAAAAGAACATTTCATTTTCTCATGCACATCCCCGCCCTAGTCCAAAGAAAACTACCACATGTGTGGAGGAGAAAACTCAGCCCTCTCCTAGATAAACAAGATTAATATTACGCTGCAGCTTTCAGTCAATGGTGCTTTTATAACAGGGACTTTGTTTCATGTAAGAACATCTGAACTTGTTCCTTCATAAGTTTGAGCGCTTTTAACTCAGACACCTACTAATAGAATAAGTTCCTTATATTAGTGGGCCTCAAGTGATTTCTCTCCTATATAAGCTATGTTTCTAAGTCTTGTCTGTCTTTCCACAATGGGCTAAAGTGCTCTAACTCCATCTGCAAAGCACAAATCTCTGCAGAGAATCCACAAACCTACCAATGACATTCTCTTTAAAGAAAAAAAAAAAAATCAAAAATTCCTCATTTGTATGACTTAAAGCTGTACGTTATGACAATATTATCTGAGACCAATAACTCAGTGTCAAAGTTACGGGTGCAGTAATCTGACTTACACTCTGAGTTCCCATTTTGCTAGGATGGTATAAACTCAATTTTCATTCATTTGGATTGTCTTTCTTTTCATTGTTTGTATCTAAGTTGTGGGGAGTTTACTTAAAGCCAACACCTTGAGAGATGTACTCCATGTTTTGTTTTGTTTTTTGTTGTCATCCATGAAGGTAGCCCTGAGGCCTCACCCAGCTGCTCCAAGGGCTGAGAGGATCCACACCTCTATGGGTTGAACACACCACCTGGAAACCCTAACAAAGTAAGTCAAAGTTGATGGAAGTGTCATCCCCCTTGTGACAATGGCAGCAGTAGGGCATGCGCTCTTGATTCTCCGTGCTGGACCTGAATACCAGCTCTCCCACTTACTAACAGGGTAATCGTGAGCAAATTACTTGTATTATTCATGCCTTAGTTTCCTCTTTTGTAGAATGGGGTAATAATAGTTCCTGTCACAGAGAGCTGTTTAACGGATTAAGTGACATAATGTGAAGCACACAGAAAAGTATGTGGCACATATATAGGCCATTTTTAAAATTTCCATTAAATCAGGTCATAAAGCAGACCATTCTAAAGTGAATCATGTTTTCTCACACTACTCTATGAGAGCACTACACACTTACATAGTTATTTGGATTGGGGGGGATTTTTTGTGTTTGTTTGTACAGGGACTAGCATGCTATGAATAGTTGCTAGACCAGCAAAATTCTACAGAAACAAAAATGAGGCAAATGTAAATCTTTGCAATTAATCAAAATAGTAATATGAGTCAAATTCCATATTCGTACACCACCCAAACCTCTATTTCTTAAAGCTTCATCTTACGACATCTTACCCGAATACCCACTCTCACTACCTGGCAATGCCCATATATTCAAGAGGTCTAAATATTAAAAGACCCACATAAAGGAAAAGTCAAATAATGGTGCAGGCACTCATTTAATTGTACACTTCTGGAGGGCAATCTTCACGTATTTTCTATAGAGTTTACTGGCACTGGAGGAGGGCTTACTCTTTTGATAAAGACCCTAAGGAATTACAATTTGCAAGACATAGTCCTTTGATACTCTGTTTACTGACTCAGGTTTGCAAGCTATAATGCTGGGATTTTTCTTCTGAAACCTATGAAAAAGTCACCAATCAGAGACAAGCAAATGCTCCCCAGCCAGGTAACTATGTGTGTGTTGATTTAAAATCCTCCCAAAGATAACCATCTCTGCTATGAAGATGCCTTCTTAGCCCAAGGCATTTCATTCATCATCCTTATTTTGGCTGAAAAAAGTTAGCTGTTCACCTCTCTCTAAAGATCAAATCCACTGTGTTCAAGACAAATTGCTTCCTTCTTCGAGCGTTAAAAAAATATATTTACCTCTAAGTCCTAATGAAGATATATTACTTCAAAGGCCACAAAATAAAGGTCCCAGATACAGCTTTTGAGTGAATCCCAAGAAAGGTCAGTTAGGTTGTAGGCATAAGAGGTTTCTGCCGCCTTGAATCAATCCCTTAAAGTGTTCCTCCAAGCTCTCTGCAGTCGGTGCTAACCAGCAGACTTGGGGAGGTCAAGGAAGGGCCATCCAATGGAAATGGCTTGCGTCTCTGATACAGCAAGAGAACAATGAAGATTTTGTTTTCCTGAAAGGAGAATAATTCTGCATACCTTTCATACACTATGCTCAGAGGGGAAGAACAAAATGGCAACAGAACATGCCTTTCACAAAAAAAAATGTAATAATAATTCTCTTTACTCGAGCCCTGACAAGGCAAGTGGCTAAGGGTATTGTACCAGACAAGAAGATACTCAGAGAGACATCAAGGTCCAAGAGAGCTCAAACCTCTACTCAATGAAGTACAAAGATCCAGCTCCTTCTGCTCTCTCAGAATCTCACAGTAGTGTACACCCCAGCCAGAGGTCTTCACAGCTTCTTTATAGAAAAGTGAGGATGAAATGAGGTATGGAGATTGCTGAGTGATTTTCAAAAGACCATTCCTCAAGACAGTGGCAGATAAAGAAAACAGTTTTCCTGATTTTGATAGCTACATTTCACTTATTATAAATAAGCAAAAACATTATTTATTTGAAAAAAATCATCCTGTGGTGTCTGTTAAGATAGCTGCATTTCGTTTTATCCAACACAAGACCTGACATTGGGCACCCAAATACTAGATGACCAAGTAGCACAAATTTTTCTTAAAAAAAAAAAAAAAAATCAGCTGAAAATATAATGTGGAAAAGAAAACTATCATCTTAACAAGGGTCTTTATTGTCCTCCTCAAGATGCCCCCGGCCACAATAACCTCTCCAGGCTCTAGGAAGCACAGATTCAGGTCCAGTGGTTTCCATACCTGGCTCCGTGGAGCCCCTTTAGAGAGCACTGAAAGACTAAGAAGAGCCAGATAGGACTTTTCCATCCAACTTCAACCGGAAAAAGCTCTAAGCTTATCTGCTTAACGGGGTCCATAAATTTTAAATATATTTTTATATTTTTAAAAAATATATTTCCTTTAAAAGTGAAGAAACAGAACCACAGAGAAGTTAAACAACCAGAGAGAAGTACTGGAGAAAGAATGAGTGGTGGAAATCAATATGTAAAGCAAGCAGCCAACACCTGGGGTTTAAAGAAGAAAAGGAATTCAACTTGGAGTATCCCAGGACCCAAGGCAATGAGCACTTTCAAGAGGTGATGCCTCATAAATGCATAATACAAACCCAAGATGGACTTTGTTGATTGACTTAATATTGGTCCTTCTTCCTTTGTACATCACTTTGTTTTGTGATGGTGAAATAACAAGTGGTAACATGATTATTGATCTCTTTCATCATAAATATATTTATCCTCCTATAAATTAATCTTACTGATGCTTTTCCTTTTCTTCTCTTCTAATTCTAAACTCCTCCTCCTTGCCATGACTACCTCTTCAAACCCCAACCCTCCCATAAGGTTTTATTCTGAATTAGCAAAATCACTTTGGCACCACACAAATGCTTATAAATTGTATTATCCCAAAGCATCAATTCAATCTTGCATCTGTGGCCAACTTTGTTTGGTGAAAAACTCAGGAAAGAATACTTAAAGTAATACAAGAGATAATATAAGACTGTTAGTTCCCTTTATATATTTGAACAGTGGAATTAGATGAACCAAGGAATCAAAAGCTGGAAGGGTTCTTAAGAGGCCATTCAAGTCGCCACCACCTTCATAAAGTGACATCCTTAGAGTCTGACAATAAGAAGCAATTTGAAAAGCATCCAGAAATAAATTTTAATAAAATTTATTAAATAAAATCACTTTAAATAAAATGATTCCCCTGCCTTCTCTTTTCAGTTCAACCATCACATTTCTACATTCTGTTCTCATATTTTTATTTTCTATTTCTGTTTATCTTTTGACCTTTCTCTGTACTCATCTTGGTCTGCATATCCCCCTCTCATCTTGATACACCAGACTATCCAGCCAGGCTGTTCATTAGATGTCAATACAGTCTGAATATGAAAAAGAACATTTTTCTAAACTCCCACATACTATATTCTTAACTGGGAATCTGAGTTGCTTTTTCCCAAATCACCCAAAAGCTTACTAGCAAGTAAATATTATTGTTAACATTTTAGTATATTGTATATTCTCTCAGTGTTTTTTTTCTATGTAGACGTATAGATAAAGAGATGGTAGGTAGATAGATAGATAGATAGATAGATAGATAGATAGATAGATAGATAGATAGATAATAGATATAGATAGATAGACTCAGAACCTTATTGCTCATGTTTGTGTAAACTTTTTAATCAACATCTTTTGGACATCCTTCTATATCATTAAAATAGATCCATGTCACTGTTTTCATGCTCTTATAGCATTCCATTATTAGCATGCAATAACTTACCTAAATCCAGGATGAATTCTGCCTTCCGAGAAGTTGCTTCCTTAGTTCAGAGTGTTGATTACTCCAACAATTCTTTTTTGTTTATTAAAAAAAAAAGTCTTAATTATTTATTTATTTTTATTTTTTTATTACTTTCAGGTATACAAAACAAAGTAATAGTTAGACTTTTACACCCCTCACAAAGTGATATGCCCCCTCCCCCAATCTACTACCCTCTGACATCGTATATAGCTGTTACAATTCCATTGACTCTATTCCCTATGCTGTACTCCACATCCTGTGACTATATATCTACAGAGGGTGCCAAAAAAAGTGTATACACATTTTAAGAAAGGAAAAAATTGTATTAAAATTATGCTGATGGTAACTACTTTGAGCACCTCTTGTAATTGCAGGAGTCAAACATGACTTGTATTCATCTTTTGTTATTGGTGTATATTGAGTATCACAATTTTAATACAGTTTTTTCCTTTCTTAAAATGTGTATACATTTTTTTGGCACTCTCTATATATATTTAATTATAGTTGACATTCAGTATTATTCAGCTTCAGCTTCAAGTGTACAGCGCAGTGGTCAGGCATCTACACAGTCCATGAAGTGGTCTCAGTCTCAGCCTAGGGAGACCAACAATTCTTAACTGGCCTCCTACTCCGCTTTCCCCTGTACAGCCTACTATCCGTCATGGCTGACTTTACCTTCCAAAAACACAGGAATGATAATGCTATTCCCCTTTTAGTTCTTCTACTGCTCTTTGAATAAAATCCAAACTCCTTCTCAAAACCTGGCTCTATCCTAGGAGTCCTACTCCATTCCCAGCCCTGCCATTTCCCCCAGCCCATAACGTAACAGACTTCGCACCATTTCCTGCTCACTCTGTAGGAAATGAGGCCTCTGTCCCTACTACTTGTAATGCCCTTCCCTACCTTGTGTTCCTGGCAAATTCCCCTCCTCCTTTAAGATCCTTCCACGCCACCAGGAGAGTTAGTTGCTTTCTTTGCTCTGTGTGTGAAGCCATTTCTATATTTCTATAAATGGCGCTTATCATATTATAATTTTTTATGCTCATGTTTACCTCTCCCACAATTCTAGCATTATCCCTAATGTTTTGTACAGTAATAGCCACTCAATAAATGTTTGTTGAGGTGAATTCAATCCTTTAATCTGTGGACCAGGCTACAACGAGATGGGATAAGGCATTCAGTTCAGCTTAAATTCTGGGTCCCAAGAATGAATTAATTATACTTATACCCATAACAGTTGTATCCCTGATTCATCAGCAGCAAATGAAATTGCTAACTTATCTTTCCCTCTCTAACTTCTAGCTTCAAACTGACAACCCAGATATGCAGGGGATAGAGTCTTAAAAATAGTATCATCGATATTATTTCAACTCTTTCTACTGGTAGGAGGGAACAATAATTCAGGCATGATGTACACCATTCTATTACAGTCTACAAACCTCCTGGAAGAGCCACCAACTGTGAGAGCAGTCAGTACTTTTACAGAAAATAATAAACGTCTGCCAACAACATATAGCTAACATTTAAATGTGAATTTCAACAAATGTAAAACATTTCATTAATTTAACCAGCCTACTTCATTTTTCCTTCCTCTTCCAAGAGAGAACACAAAACTTCTGCTGAACAGAATCAACCCAGAAATATCAAATGACATAGTCTTAGGTGTTTGCAGGAAACGAGAGAGAGAGAGAGAGAGAGAGAGAGAGAGAGAGAGAGAAGTTGTCCAGATAACATTGGCTTCAGTAATATCAATGTGGATTTTTCTGTTTCCTCTTAGGGTTTCTTGGCTTAGTGGGGCATGATGATTCTTTTTTCAATAAAATACAGTCCTCCAGCACTGCAATACTAATCGTGCTATGTTTTGCTTTGCTCTGTATTGTTTTCATTCTGTTTCTGATTGTCACTGATTTATTGGATGTTTGACCTCCTAAGTGTGGTTTATATGGAGACTGAAACCCAATAAAATCAAAATCAACACTGCAATGAAATCTGAAAAAATAAATAAATGTTGCCAAGTTAACGATTCTTTCCATAACAAACCACTAGAGATACCCAATCTCAGATTTCCCTTGAGAGTCAGAGAACCATTTTTCTTTTATTTTCCCACATTTTAAAGAACTGTAACAAAGAAATATAAAAGTGCACAAATCATAAGTGCACAGCTCAATAAATTTTCACAGAGCAAGCACACCAATGCCACCAGAAACTAGATCATAAGCAGCAGCCCCACAGCCCCATTTGTGTCTACTCTCCAGCCTACTCCCCTAAGTAACCCCTGTCCTGGTCGAACTATAGATTAACTTTATCTGTTTTCGAACTTTCTGTAATGGACTCATGCAGTGTGTACACTTTTGTGGTGGGCTTCTTTTGCCCCAAATTATGTTGGTGAGATTCATCTTTGTTTTCGCATGTGGCAATAGTTCTTTGTCACTGCTGTATAAAATTGACATTTTTTTTTTTTTTTTTGGTTTCAGGAGCATCTAGACAAACAAGTATTCTGAGAAAAGCACTCTGAGACACATGGATCCCAGTGTTAGAATATAAAAGCTTTAGTCAAAAGAGAGAACAGTGAATAAGATGACCTTTTGAAATAGCCTGAAGTCAATTGTTAAGAAGCAGCTGTTTGAGGAAAGAAATGGAATAGTAAAAAGAGTTCTGTGAGATAAGCCAGAAAAACAGCTTTGGAAAGAAATGCCCAGAACTGAATCAGAGATCTTGGTTGAAAAGAAAAGTTGGCCTTCTGCAAACGTTTTGATTTAGGCTGTCTGCTCTGGTTAGTAGACTCTCTCTTTTCTGCCTATGCAATTCTGCCTTCAGGGCGCAGCTGTTCTGAAGGCAGCACCCCTGTTAGGAATTGGGCTTTGCCACCCCTTTCGGCACAATTTATGAGACAAACCATTTCCCACATAAAAGCAAACCATTTCCCACATAAAAATGCATTTGCATTCTCTTTCTGCCTTTTTAAACACAGGTTATCAAAAGCTCTCTTTGCAAGTTTTTGATATTTCCATTACAGTGAACTAACACTTTATGAAAGTTTATAAGTTATGAAACTATTGTTACCAGCTAATTCTGATATTTAAGATACTGAAATTTTCACTAGTGCTTCAGAAAACTACCTGCATTTAAAACATAAATTACTTTTATTCTGTTCAGATTCTGATTAAAGCAATTATAAAAATGACCCCATAAATATTGATGTCATATCCTGAAAACAAAACTATACTTCCCCCCCTTAGAAAATCCCCAAATTCACACAAAAATCTTCCACTAGCTTAAAGAAAAACCTCACTGGAAGTATGTTTACTATAGCTTTTTAAAAAAAAATAATTGATTGCTTCCAGTGAATTTGGGAAATATTTATTCTGAGAATCTAAGCTTTCCCCTACATCTTTCTATCTATAGAAGTTTCACTAAACCTATCACAGCTTTCAGGGTCCTGGCTTAACATACTTATCAGAAACAAGAATAGGGGAGTTGGAATATTTCCCAGGGTATTAGTAAGAGGGTTGGAGTGATCTGTCAGCACATGAGAAGTGTGGATTCTAGTTTTAAAACCAAATCCAGATACAAGAGGGCACCCAAAGTTCATTTCACTAAAATATACTACTGTACATTAAAAGTGGCCATAAATTATTTTATCTTCTTCTATCAAGAGACTGAGTCTATTTCCCTACTATGTGAGTTACCTAGTGAATGCTCTGACCAATAGAACAAGGTGTAAGTGTTGTGTGACTGAGCCCAGGCTTCCTGAGTCTTGCAACTTTGCTGTCACCCTCCTGGACCTGCTGTGTCCATGGGCAAAAGCGTGAGCTGGGTTTCTGGAGGAGGACATCATGTGGAACAAAGACAAGCTGTATCTGCTGAAGTCCCTGACTAGGGGTTCATTTTCTGTGTCATCCTGACTGGCCTAAGAGACACCCAGATAGGTGACACAACACTATTTCTGGGTGTGTCAGTGAGGATGTTTCTGAAAGAGATTAGCATTTGTTTCAGTAGACTGAGTGAAGAGATCTGAGCTCACCAATGTGGGTGGGTGTCATCCAATCAGCTGTAACAAAAAGGCAAAAGAAGGGCACATTTTCTCTCTCTTTTTGAGCTGGAAGGTCCATCTTCTGCCCTCAAACCTCAAAGCTCCTGGTTCTCAGCCTTCCTACTCAACCTGAAATCTACTACAGTTTTTCTGGTCCTCCAACTTATGAGATCTGACAGTTAAGTTCGCGAACTCATGCTAGAAAAAGTGCTACATACCTCACTGCTGAATATCACTACGGTCACCTTCGAAGTACTCCCCTTGGGAAGCTATGCATCAATGCCAGCGCTCAGTCTACCCTTCAAAGCAATTTTTGAACTCTTTTTGTGGAATGGCCATCAGAACTGTCATCGTATTACCCTTGATGTCCTGAACGTCATCAAAAGGTCTTCCTTTCACTATTTCCTTTATCTTCGGTAAAGAAAGAAGTCATTGGGGGCCAGATCAGGTGATGGGGAGGGTGTTCCAATACAGTTATTTGTTTACTGGCTGAAAACTCCCTCTCAGACAGCACTGTGTGAGCTGGTGCATTGTCGTGATGCAAGAGCCATGAATTGTTGGGAGAAAACTTTGTCATCTAACTTTTTCATGCAGCCTTTTCAGCACTTCCAAATAGCAAATTTGGTTAACTATTTGTCCAGTTGATACAAATTCATAATGAGTAATACCTCTGATATCAAAAAAGGTTAGCAACATCCTTTTGACTCTTGATTTGGACTGACAGAGCTTTTTTGGTCATAGAGAATTGGCTGACTTCCATTGTGCCCTTTGACGCTTTGTTTCAGGGTCGTGTTGGTACACCCGTGTTTCATCACCAGTGATAACACAGCCCAAAACATCAACTTGCCTCTCCAAAAGGTCTTGGCAAACTTTGATTCTCCTTTGTTTTGGTTCATTGGTGAGCTCCTTCAGGACCATTTTTGCGCACACCTTTCTCATGCCAAGATTTTCAGTTAATTTTCCTAACTGTTTCTCTATCAATGTTTACTTGGGCTGCTACGCTTCTCACAGTCAGCTGACGATTTTGACACACAATTCAATGAACTTTTCCAATGTTTTCGTCAGTTCTGCTTGTTACTGGCTGCCCTGACCTCTCTTCATCAGTGATGCATTTTCTCCCCTCAGGAAAACGTTTGATCCATTTGTACACTGCCGTTTTCTTCATGGCATTATCCCCATAAACTTGGACTAACACATCCCTGATTTCACTTCCACTCTTGCCAAGTTTAACAGAGTTTTAATGTTTGTTCATTGCTCTAATTCAAGCTCAGACATTCTTGCGACAGCACATAAAAACACACAACAACATAATGAACGCCACCCAGCAAGACACCACTGCACATCGACACAAACACAGCTGTGAGACACTGATATACAAGGTTATGAAACCTTACTGAGCTGTTTGTACAGGGCTGCCAATGTAAGTGCATGGTGGCAAGTTCGCAAACTTAATTGGCAGACCTTGTACAGATGGTAAATTGTAGAACATCTTGGCCTCCATAACTGTGTGACCCAATTCCTATGATAAATATGTATATAAATGTATATGTGTATGTATGTATACATCTGCTATTAGCTCTGTTTCTCTGGAGAACTCTAATACTCTGACCAACAAACCCCCAGAAGACAATAACTACTTGAATATAGCCCAGATGTGAGCAGTAAGAAAACTGCTTAGCTGAACCCAGCGCAACTTTATGAACAAATAAACTACTGACTTACGCCATGAAATCTGAGGGAGGTTTGTTACACAGCAAGATATAACTGAGACAGGCACCCAGAGCCCATTTCATTACTTGACATACCAATTCAGTAAGGAAAAATGGGCTAGTATAGTTAGGATTTTACTATCAAGTCCCCTTGAACTTTAAATTTCCACAGCACATTTCTGACTAGTTTAGACCCACTTTATTTCTAATCAGGACAATTATAATTCATAACCTTTCATAATGAGGTTCTTCCTGAAGCAAGAGAGACAGGCGTATTTACCCATGGGTCCCCATCCGGCAGAGGTGTTAACCTCCCCCTGTGCTTCCAAGCTGGGCATAGGCCATGACCTAGAAAGTTCCTTACAGCATCTGTAGCATCAAAGGAGCATCAGGTGAAGCACCTGAAGGGAGACAATGTCAACTTAAAATGAATGCAAGCCTGCACAGCTTCCGGTACAGCTGCAGCTGAAATCAGAAGGCAGCCAAGCACATGGGAATCAATGAGCCAGCGGTACTTGCCGTTCTGTGTCTGAGGTCATAGCTGAAGATCCATTTCCCTGGGAAGCCTCAGAAAGTCTAATATAAAAGGTCTCCTGGGAAATGCCAAGCACCTCTGAGGTGATTATGCAAACCCTGGATCTCCATGAAATACTAGCCGTTGCCGTTCTCCTTCCAGACTATGTTATCTCTAGTAGACTTATCTGTGGCCAGACTGTTCTTTGTAGGAAAAACTTACTTCACAATAACCAGAAATATCTCCTCTAGAGCCACCTGATATATGATTATATTTTAAAAGAACAACCAAAGGAGCTTCCATAACCCCCAGTGATCAAAAGTAATGTCATCAGTAGTGGGACAAATTGACATGTGTTTCTTTTTTTCCCCCAAAATGTAATCAATATAACAATACTTAATGAGGTCTTTCTTTTTCAGTTAAACATTTATCATTTATACCCCTCACAAAGTGATAACTCCCCTCCCCCAATCTACTACCCCTCTGACATCGCATACAGCCGTTACATTTTCATGGTCTCTATTCCTTATGCCATATTCCACTTCTTGTGACTGTGTATAAATACATTAAGGTATAGTTGACATTCATTATTGTTCAGCTTCAGCTTCAGGTGTACAGAGCAGTGATCAGGCATCTACAGCACCCCTGAGGTGGTCTCCCTAGACATGTGTCTCTTGATCTGATCTACTTCTCGCAAAAACATCACTTCTTGCTAAAAATATCTAACCTGAATTTAATCAAGAGGAAACATCAGAAAACCCAAACTAAAGGACATCTTAAAAATAACTGTTCAATACTTTGCAAAAGAGTCAAATCGAGATGATTGAAAAATTAAAAAAGACTAAGAGATGTCACAGATTGGAGATTAAGAAGACATGCTAATTAAATACAATATGAAATTCTCGATTGTATTGCAGACCAGGAAAAGAACATTAGTAGAACAACTGGAAAAGTCAAATAAAGTCTATGCATCAGGTAATAGTATTGTATCAACGTTAGTTTTCTGATTTTGATCATTGCATTATTATACTGTGGTTATATAAGGTATTATCACTTGAGGAAACTGGATGAAAGATATGTGAAAACTCTTGGTATGTTTGCAACTGTTTTGCAAATCTGAAATGACTTTCAGAAGTCTTCAAAATGAAAAGTTTAAATTATTAAAGTCAATAGAAGATGATGGACAACTGAAGAAGACCCTTGAAATTAGACAGATTACAAATGACATCTGTCATATTTAGTCAGATATAGCAATGATTTGCAACACTGGTTTGGGGTCCCCTTACCCTACCCTTCACCCCCCTACACACACACACACACACACACACACACACACACACACACCTTCTTGTCTCTGTTTTGATTTGAATGTCATGAAATACTCAGAAAATTTCAAAGTAGTATTGGTCACAATTAACTCTGATTTTACAGCATAAAATATCCTGTTCAAATACTTTTTACAAAGGAGAAAGGAAAGGGGAAAGGAAATCATACAAACAACAAGAGGCAGTTCTGAGTTTTAAAACCATCAGCTAAATCAGAATCACTTGGGAAACTTGTCTTTAAAAATTCTGATGCCCACGCTCCACATCAAACCTACAGAATCAGAATCTATAAGAGTAGAGTTTTTATACAAGGTCACTGAGTGATTCTGAGACATACCAGAAAAGTCTGAGTACCACCCTTAAAAATGACTGGTCTCTAAAACAAGACTCATTAACCACTAGGTGGTGCCAGAATATCAAAGATGGACATTTCTGGTATAGTATGCATTTTTCTTTCAGTATACAGTATACTAATTTCCTTTTTTTTTCTCTCCTCCATATCTACCCAAACTTTCAGAAAAGGATTACATCACACCAAAATAAATATTTCACTCAATATCAGTCTGGCAGTTTCTCCTTGAACTTATTTTGGTTATAACAGACAGCCTTGTTCTGAGGAACTCTTAGGCAAGAGTTTCCGCACTCCTCTATCCGGTAGAATCTTCCTTTCTAAGTACTAATGTTTGGAAGAAGGAAACCCTGAGGGCTAATGCCCTCATTAGCAATGAGCAATTGGATAAGAAATAATGACGTGACAAGTTTCTGGGATGCCGTATTTAACCATTTGTAGTTTTGATCTCTGCCCTTTCCCCAAAACCATGACTTCAGAAATACACCAGAATCAGATTATGCTTTCCTAATTACCATTGCTTCAGTGCAAAAGTATTTGACAGCTTCTTTAATAGTTTTATCTTTTCTTCTTTCTTAGATTTTTTTTTTGCACCTTAAAAAGTCCTGTGTGGATGATATCATTTCAAATTTTTTTCTGAAGAGTGAATTTGTTTGAAATCCGCTTGAGGATATTGCATGTAGCCTTACATGTGTTTACTTATTTTTAAATGTACATGGAACAGAAATGGCTAGAAAGCTGAGCAAGATAAATAATGTATTTATTTTATTAATTCTACAAATACCTATTGAGCAACTAACATACTCGTATAGCAGGTAGAGTGATACATACTAGCATAGAGATACAGAAAAAACACATGAGGAGAAAAAAGAAAAATAAATTAACAAAATAATGACAGAGTGATAATTCTTTTAAAAAAATAAAGCAGAATGGTGTGATCATTTCTACATAAGGTGGAATGGTTTTTGACAGGTGCTCAGGGAAGGTATTCCTGAGGAGGTGGCATTTGAGCTGAGAGTGAATGATGAAGAAAAGCTGGAGGTCCAGTTATCTAGGCAGAGGGTAGAGCAAGTGCGACGATCTAGGGGTAGGAACAAGTTGGGTATGTTGTATATCAGGAAGAAAGTCAACGTAGGGAAGCATTAGCCAAACAAGGTTGGCAACATGAGCAAAACCTTGGTCACGGCCATAGATTGCAATTGAGGTTTTATTTTTAGGGAAATGGGGAATCATCAGAACGTTTTCAGGATGAAAGCAATGTGGTCTAATTTTTTTTTTTTTTTTAAGATCACCTTGGCTTTTGATTGTAGGCGGAACACAAGCTGAATTTACAAAGTGTCCATAGTAAGCTTTCAGGTTGATGAGATGCCTATAGAAGGTATCGAGTTCCTTCATTTGTCTGAAGTGCTTATGAGGCGTACAAGGAGTTGCCTAACTAAGGACTGTGTTAAGTATCCATAGTATGGAGTGAAAAGTAGGTTTTAAAAAATTAAGCACAAATTAGATAATTACACTGTTATTGTATTTATGACTTCATCTCCAATCATATGTGTGACTTTGGATCTGTCCACATCATGCAAAATCTATGAACTTTCATATCTCTGGCTGTTAATAATAAGGGCTGTAAAATGAGGGTTAATATTTACTAAAGCTTTGACCCATAACTCAGAGCTTCTAAATCAGCAGAAAATATCTTTACCTGTGAACACAAGAACCTCAGGCTAACTTTCTCAAAAGCGATAGCTTCTGTTTTTTTCCTACTTTCTTTCTTCAACTGTTAAGTTAAACAGTGAAGAGAAACAACAGAGCTTTGCTGAGGGCCTTTTCCCGTCACCATTTTGCAGAGAAAAAACGCGAGTACACGGACGCTAAACCCGTAACATGTCCGAGGACGCCTAACACATTAGGCCTGAGGCAGGATCAGAAGCCAGCTTTGTCTTAGACTGAAGATGTGCTCCCCTACCTCTTCACTGCAAAAACCTGGAGTGCAGTTGATGGAGGAGTGAGAAGAAGAAGGACTTCCATAACACACCTGAGAAGCGTGAATGGTGGGTACTGCTGTCAGCTTTGTGTGGGGAGGCTCTAAGGGGAATGGGAGGAATAAAGGGGAGGCTGGAAAAGAGGGGATGTGGGGATTTGGTGGCAACATGTTTTTAGGTCTACCAAATACAATTTTGAGAGGTTTAATAAATGTCACTTACCCTACCCTATAGCTACTTTTCCTTATTTCTGATGAGAACAGGTCTCTGAAGCATATTAGGCTATTCTCCCAGAAAAATTCCACTGTACTCCCTAAATCCCCCCATTCACTTACTAAAATTGAAGACACTCTCAAAGTTCCTTTCGTTTAGCTCAAGCAGTTGACAACAGTTCAAGTGTAATTGCTCCTGGGAGGAGCTAGTATCATCTTACCCTAGTAATACGAATATAGGATCTGAAGCAGTTAGTTATTGCTGCATAACAAACAATCTTGAAACATGAGTTTAAAACAATTGTTTATTACTTCTCAGAAATGTATAGGTTGGTAGTTCTACTGGTAGTTCTACTGATCTAATTGGATTTTGGCTGGACTCAGTCATGTGTCTGTGGTCAGGTAGCAGGTCAGCTGGGAGCTGAGTGATCTGTGATCGAGGGAATGACTCAGCTTTGCTCCATGTGGTCCCTACCTCTAATTCAGGTGTGTTGTTATGGTGACCACAGAGAAGCCAGAAGGGAAGCAGAAACGTGCAAGTCTTCTTGAGGATTAGACTCAGAACTGGCACATCATTTCTGCCACATTTTATAGACCAAAGTCACAAGGCCAGTCCAAGTCAGAGTGGACAGGAGCTACAAAGTTATTGGATAAAAGATACATAGAGGCCATTAATTTAGTTGAGAGCATCAATGACTTCAATCTAACACAAGATGGAAAAGCAAATCGTGATTAAGAGTAGGAAACAGAAACTAGAGAATAAAAGTTATTTGCATTTCTAATAATCTCATGCATGGAAATTTCTTGTTCTATTATCTAGTCTTGAACTCAAGCAAATTGTACTCTTCCTTCTCATTTGTAAATCTTCATCTTAGTATTTCCTATGCAAGTAAATTATCTCTTCACATATAGTTTGTTTTGCAATGGTCTTGGATTAAAATTAATTAAATACTTTAAAATATTTAATCATTTGCATTCAGCCAATTAGATTTTGGTTTGATACAGAGTTAAAAAAAGACTTTAATGCCATTTTATTAACCTTCTAATTAATGAGCAACTTTAGTGTTTGCATTAATAACATGGTGGAACCGCTAAAAAGAAGGAAGAATTGAAAAAAGGAGATCAATTCACCTTCTAGCATGACAGGTTTACCATTAGTAAACATTTATTGAGCCCCCACAGTGAGGAAAGAACCATGATGAATACAGTATAAAACATGTTTAAAAAAAAAAAAAAAGAAGCCTACTCTGATTATAGAAAGCACAGATGAGACATGGGTGATAAAATATTGATAATATGATTTCACAATGAATATCAAAGTTGCGTTGGCTATGTTTAATTTAAACAATGCATAGTCATGAACTTATAGGAGTAAAACTGAAGACCATTTAAGAAGAATTAGGGTGGAACCTTTGAGGTGGCAATATGCTCACTGTCTTCTAAAGTGAGGAGAGACATCAGGATTGGACTGAGAAATAGGTCATCATGCGTAAGGGGTATGAGCTCACACAGGGACAAGATAAGACAAAGCTCTTGAGGCAAGAAGGTAATATTGTCTTAGGAGTCACACAGAATGTTTCCATGGCCATTTGCTGACCCACACATGTGGGTTTCAGGTGTGGTTGATCCAGTCCCTCTGAGCAGACTCTGAAAGAGAAACCTTCAGAAGATCAGGCCATTTGGCTGAAAGGGCTGTCATTGGCCAGATCAGGAGTCAACTCAAAGTTCCTTCCTGGTACTCCCCAGAGTTTCTGGAAGATCAGCTGCCCTTCTAGATGTGGAGGAAACAGAAGCCGATGCCAGCAATGAGGAACATCCAGCAGACATTCCAAGCACAGTTTATGCCATGGAAGAGTGTGCTCCAGCAGAAAGAAGTAAAAATGGATCCAGAACTGAAATCGTAAGTGACAGGTCTCAGACCTGGAAAGAACAGTTGAGAGTAGAGTGCTGCGTCTTTGCTATTTAAAAGATCTTTTTGGTATGTCAAGGATAAAAAGTCTCTACACGGAAGAGGTCTTTGGTTGCCTATTGGGGGCATTTTCTTTGTTTATCATCAAGGGCTAGAGCAAAAAAGAGTGATCCCACATGCTTAAATGTACTCTGGAACCTGACACAAGTGCATTTTGCTTATAGATTTATTGCACAAAAGAACTGGCAGAGTTTGAGGTTTTTCATGTTATCTAAGCTGAAGAAAGAGCATTCAAACAGAGGGAGACAGTGAGCAATGCTAGCAAAGGCTTGAAAAGCATGGTGGTAATCTAAGACTTAATTTGTTCAGAACTCAGTATTTCCCAGGTAAGGGAAAATGGGATTATAACACACCTGCACTGTCACACTTGCCGTGTCAATTCTGTAAGTTTGTGGGTTTAAGTTCCTTTTAATCTAGAAAGATAGGTTTGGATTTAGGTTAAATTTCTTTGACTTCCTTGTAAACAGACACTATGGGTTAGGCTTTGGTTTTTAGCTTGTGCTTTGTTTTCCAGTTTACATTCTGTAAAACTATTCACAGAGTACTAAGGATATGTAGAGGTATTTAATTTTTTTAAAAAAATCCTCTAGAATTCCAACTATAATTACTTAAATATCTTTCAAAGGATTCTATGTTCAAAGGAAAGAGAATTTTATGGGATCATTATTAGACTCAGCCCAGACCTAGAGCAATAAAGAAAAGGACTCCAGAAAGACATTTGAAGACATCACCATGGATACACACGAACCCTGTGAAGGCAAACACTGCATGAGGTGATGGGAACAGAAAACATAATATAAAATGTAAATGGGCTGAGGAGATTAGCAACCATGTGCTTTGTTTTCCTTTCGGGGAGCCTGTGTGTAATAAGCAGAAAGACACAGAGGTTTGGATTCTACAGACGTGCCTTTGAATGCCAGCTTTACTGCTGTTTAACTGAATGTGTGGACTAGGAAAAGAGACAATTTCCTTTGACTTCAGTTATCTTATCTCCAAAAAGGTGAGAAATATACCTATTTTCCTAGCGTTATTAGGAGAACTAAATAAGTTTCTACATGTAAAGTGCCAGGCATATAGAAAGTACACACACACAAAAAAAAATCAGTTCCCTTCCACTCTTTGTCTTCCTCCTTGAAAACCTAACAAGAAACACTGGAATGCAGTTTCTCAGAGAAACAGCCTATATCTCCAAAGCCCCCATGATGGCCCAGCCCAATCACCAAATCCCACCCTATTCTATATAGAGTTTTCACAAGTGCATAGGGCACAGGGAGAATTCAAACCCTGGTTTTCCAGAAAGCTCAAAATAACATCTGACCTGTGTGGGCTAACGGTGGCTCACTGTGGCTACAGAGG
Source organism: Rhinolophus sinicus (assembly GCF_036562045.2). NCBI lineage: Eukaryota > Metazoa > Chordata > Mammalia > Chiroptera > Rhinolophidae > Rhinolophus > Rhinolophus sinicus. The sequence continues at coordinate 112,841,695 of NC_133753.1, read as the reverse complement.
CATTGGTGAGCATCTTCACCTGTGGTTCCATCTCAGCTTTGTCACTCGTAAGCTGTAGGACATGAGATGAATTCATTAAACTCTCTGAGCCTCAGCCATCTTTGGGGCAACAACGAAGAGGGTAAGTCCCTTATGGAATCATTTCCAGCCTTGCACACAAGCACGTTAAGGAGCCTACCACCAGCACCATAACTGTAGTGACGTTTAAAAAACTCTGCCAAATTGTTACCCAATTGGGTCATCGTCTGCATTTTTTGATAACTAGTAGAGAATATTTTTCATTTGTTTATAAGCCATGTGCATTTTTTCTTCCATAAATGTCATGTTTATGACCTAACTCACATCTTACAGGATCCTGTGACCTAAATTCTCAAGACTAAATTATCACAGACAGCACCATCTCAGCCATCTGTTCTGAATTCGGCCCAGCCTCACTGATCTTCACTGTTTTAAAAAAACTGTAGGATGAACTTTAAATTGAAGAGGTATAATCAACAGTAACATAGAAACATATTCGTATATGAATCTCTTTTCTCTTTGACTGTCTTTAAGAGATGATAGTTGGTGCTCTTCTGAATGCCTGAAGATTTTGTACAGAATCATCATTATTGTCTTCTTTGTTATTAAAATTGTTACAAACAGGTGAAATAAACAACCACTTAAAAAATGTGATTTCAGGGTTATCAAGAAAAATAAAGAGAAAATACCAAAATCCTGATCCTGGATTTATGTAGACATATGTTAAAAAGAGAAAAACACAGATCTTCAAAAGAAACAGTGAGATCAAATTCACCAATTGTGAATAAGTTTCCAATAATATTGTTTAAAAAAGTTAGCCAGGGGCAGCTGGGTGGCTCAGGTGGTTGGAGCACAGTGCTCATAACACCAAGGTCACCGGTTGGATTCCCACATGGACCAGAGAGCTGCACCCTCCACAATTAGACTGAAAAACAACGACTTGACTGGAGGTAATGGGTCCTGGAAAAACACATTGTTCCCCAATATTCCCCAGAATTAAAAAAAAAAAGCCAGAAATAAACCCTAACATATATGGTCAGTGCATTTTCAACAAAGGGGACAAGATAATTCAATGGAAAAAGAAAAGTCTTTTCAACCATAGTGCCAGGAAAACTTGCAGTAGAGTGAAATGCCAAGACAACATGCAAAAGAAAGAAGTTGGACCCCCAACTCAAACACACACAAGAATTAACTCAAAGTGGATAAAAGACCTTAAACTTACATAAATGCTAAAACTATAAAACTCTTGAAAACATAGGAGTAAATATTCATGACCTTGGGGTATGCAGTTATTTCTTGTGTACAAGTTACAACACAACAAGCACATGTAATAAAAGAGAAGGTTGATAAATTGGACATTATCAAAATTAAAAACTTTCATGATTCAAAGGACACCATCAAAAAAGTGAAGCACCAACCTACAGAATGGAAAAAAATATTTGGAAATCATATATCTGATAAGGGACTTATATCTAAAATATATAAAGTATACAACTCAATAATAGAAAGGCAAATAACCCAATTTGAAAATGGGCAAAGGATTTGAATAGATTTTTCCCCAAAAGGTATATTAATGATCAATAAGCACAGAAAAGATGATCAACATCATTAGTATTGAGAAAACGCAATTCAAAAACATCATGAGATACCATTCCACATCCACTAAAATGGCTATAATCAAGAAAAAAATAAAATAATAAGTGTTGGTAAGCATATGAAGAACCTGGAACTCTCATCCATTGCTGTTTGGAATGTAAAATGTTGCAGTAACTTTGGAAAACACTTTGGAAGCTCCTCAAAAAGTTAAACATAGCAATGTCATTTCTAGGTATATAACCAAGATAAGTGAAAATATATGTCCACACAAAACTTGGACACAAATTTCCATAGCAGCATTATTCATAATATCCATACACACAAAAAAAAGAGGAAATAATCCATATAGCCATCAAATGAAGAACAGATAAATAAAATGTGGCAAACCCACACACTGGAATATTATTTTATCATAAAATGGAATAAAGTACCAACACCTGCTACAATATGATGAAACCTGAAGATATTATACTAAGTAAAAAATACCAGTCACAAAAGATCACATATAGTATAATTCCATTTACATGAAATGTCCAGAACAGGTACTTTCTCTCTCTGTAGATAAGATAGGAAAGGTCTCATCTATACAGACAAAAAGCACATTAGTAGATTAGTGGTTGACTGGGGCAGAAAAGTGCGGAGGTCGGGGGGATGAAGAGTAACTTCGAATGGGTGTACAGGTTTCTTTTTGGAACTCGGAAAATGTTTTAAAATTAGATGATGGTGGTGGTTGCATAACTGTAAATATACTAAAAACCACTAAATTATAAACTTTAAACAGGTGGATTTTATGTTATGTAAATCCTTAAGCTGTTTTTAAAACTTTTAAACAGTTACTTTAAATAAGGCCCTTTGATTTTATTATAAATGTTGGTAATAATAATTGTAACAACTTACTGAGTTGTTATTGCCAGGCAATATTCAAAGTCTTTACAAGTATTAACTAATTTGCTTTCCCAACAAATATATTAGGTAAATACTATTATTTTTCCCATTTTACAAATTAGAAAACTAAAGTTATTAAATGGCATTGTAAGAATTCAAGCACAGAGTCTTGAATTCTGGCCCTGGAATCCAATAGCAAACTATGGGGAGGAAATCCCTGAAATTCAGAGAATTGGGGAAATTTTAACATATTATCATTAATGACAGAGCCTAAGAAAGTTAATGCCTAAGAGCAAAAAAATATATTTTATTGTATTGTTACTTCACACAATACTAGTGGAAAATGAAAGGTTGTAAAACATGATTGCATCCCTCTCGTCCTATATAGAGACAATAAAATAGTAGACCCCGGTGGCCTGCTGGGAGTCCCTGGTATATTTTCATTCTCCCATGAGTTACAGGGGGAGGAATTCCGTAGAGCAGCACGGTGTGAAGAGGAGCCGGATGACCAGGCAGGCCAGGGGTGCAGAACGAGGCAGGAGGGCAGCCCCAGCTCTGCCACTTACTATTCATGTGAGCTTGGGCAGGTCATCTAACCCTTCCGGATGTAAATAACACATCCAACGCATGAAGTGTCTTTATCAGGCACTTCATAGGGTCCCTATTGATTTTTAAATTTCATCATCTACCATCTAGTTTTAGACTAATCTCAAAACTACCTTGGCCAGTTATGTTTGCCCCCAAGCAAATCTTCCTCAAACCTGTTTCGTGGAATTCTCCAAACATGTTTTTTCCAGTTCTATGTCCACTGCTAAGGCCCTTGGAGCTCCAGCTTGGGGGGAGGGGTGGGGGAGAGAACAGAAAAGATATGTCTGTTTGTTCCTTACTTTGAATGGTAAGGCCCCTTGAAAATAATAAAAATCCGTTTAGTAAATGCAAGCTATATTTCCAGGAGTACTGAACTATTTTGACAGTCCTTAAGAGTAAAACACAATTTTGATAATGCTAAAATGTGCATTGTGATTTTCTCTGGGGGCTGAGAATTATAGATGATGTTGTAATTTTCTTCTTTGTATTTTGTTTTACAACCAAAAAAGTATATTTTAAAAACCTTAGGGCACAATATGAGGTATGTAGTTAATGCCACTGCACTGTGCCTTTAAAACAATTAAGATGGTAAATTTTGTTATGTATATTTTACCACAATTTTAAAAAAAAATCCCTATGGATACATTAAAATCATATGGTATGCATATGATTACCAATTTGCATAAAATCAAACAAAGGCAGATGATACAATAACTACTATGCAATTTGTCAGATTATAATGCTATTTAAATTAAAGAACACAGTTATTTAAATCTGGTAACTCTGGGGCCAAATTCATGTTTTACCAAACACTGAAGTTGGGTGTTTAAATGTACAGGTCGTAGGTCATACTGGCTCAAAAGAGCTAATTACTAGCATCTCTTCCCAAAGCTATGTTCAGTGGCGTCACATTGGTAGCTGAAAATCAGCCATGGTGGGAATATCTACACTCTGGAAATTGGCAAATGTTACAAATCAGAACTCCCCCGCTGCCCCCAGAAAACCAGTTTAAGAGCACACCACTGTTTAAATAATACATATATCTATCAATGGACAGAAATTTACAGTAACAGAATGTTTAAAATCAACTCCCTCAACTCATTTTATAAATTGAAGCAAATGTCATTGAGAACAGTGAAAAGTGAATAGCAGGACTAGAATAAGAACTTCAAATTTCTTTCCATTATATCACAAAGAAAGATTGCCTTAAGTCTGATATTGCCTTGTTCACTGAAACTGCAAGATCAACTTCCGAATCTTTCCAGAGGCAGGACTCCCTCTCAAGTCACCAGCTGCTCCAATTAGTAATAGTTTTCTGTCAAGGACAACACAGTGGTCTCTGTGTCCTGCCAGAGAAAGACTCACAACTTTAGGGGAGGAATTCACCTCCTCTCTAATGTTTGTCATAGAAATCACAGAATTAAAGGAGCTTGAGGCAAGAGGAAAGGACTTTAGATAGGATCTAGTCCATTAGTTAGACTGGAATATTCCAGACTGCTTGGCGGGGCCATTAACACCAATGTCAACATTCCATCGACCCAGATTGTTACACTTGGGTCCTCTTCAGATTAGGTCTCCCACAAGCCACATGCAAATGGCACATTCAGAAAGGAAACTATCTTTCAATTATAAGATTCCATTCCACGTTAGTGAAAATATACCCAACTCAAATCATAAGTTTCTTCCTCATCATCAATGGTATTTTCTGAAGCTTAATATGTGCAGGCTTTATGATTGAACTTTACATTATCAAGTCCTCACAATGGCCTTTTGAGGTAGATACTATTATCATTACCATTTTTTCAGAGGCTTGGAAAGGTTAGGTCCCTTTCCAATCTAACACAAGCAAGGAAATAAGGAAACCACCCTCCAATTCCAGGCAGCCTGACCCCACGCCCACATTCTACACCACGACACCACACAGCCCCCTCCAAGAATGTAGATACATTCACATTACACCCAGACCCTGGTTTTCCACATATGGCTCTCCTATGATGAGGTCTGAATCTCCAGGTAACTTCAGAAGACTGCATGCTTCTTTGCCTAAATGGCAGGTAGTATGCATTTAGAATATACAAGCTAATTTTAGTAATACTAGCCTGAACACAGCAGAATCTAGCAGATAAATCTTAAAGCATAAATATTTATAATGTTACCTAATTGTAGAGGAAATCTAATCTATTTATAAATGGAAATTTATATTCTATGCCTTGGAAAAGCTTGGTTTTGAAGCGCTGTTTATGTGGTGTTTTCAGTTTCATTTCGTGTCTCAACGTCAAATCCCCACACTTCCAGGAAAAGGAGGAGAATGTACCAGCATGAATTCTCCACCTCCTATCGAAGCTAGCTAGCATCAGTAGGCATATTAGTTCCTTATTTGTGGACTTCAGAATGATTAGATATAATAACCAAAGATTATCATCATTGCACATGTCTTGCAACTATCTGTGGACCTTGTTTCACTGAAGAAGAAAAAATCATACAGTAAAACTTCAATGAGCGGTCTTTAAGGAAAGAAAATTAAAGCTTGAGAAAACTGTCAACATCACCTAGGTGTCAGGGGTTTGAAAGTCAAATGCAGGTAATGAGAACAAGCGAAACAAAGGAGGCAGACTGAGGCAAATGCCAGAGTTCAGCCATGTCCCATGGAGACATTACTCAGTACCAGCGAACTATTGCCATGCTCTTGCCAGATCTGATTTCTAGACAAGGTCAGATGATCATGTTTTACATAAAATGTATAAAAAATTTCTACTTATAAAATATGGTAAAGGCCAAACAAGACATGTCAGCAGGCCAAATCTAGCCTCGTATCTCTTCATTTGGTAGAAGAGGAAAAATGTCTAGAGGTGTTAACTGAGGGAACCCAAACTTGTTATTCTTTTCTCTATGTCAGACTCTACAATCGCTGTTTGTAAAGATATAATATTGTGACTTATTGGAGAGCATTTGAAAAATGAGATATTTCCATCATGGGTGGTCTTACTTAAAATTGCCTGCTAGTTGTCAGTTTTTGTCTTGTTTGGTTTTGTCTTTTCGTCTCTGTTCCTGTGGAAGGATATAAAAGGTCTCTGCTACCTTTAGTTTAGTTGTATTTTAGCTGTCATCATAGAGTATTCATTTTTTTGACAGTGGGTATGCTCCTCTTATATTTACATAAATATATGTCCGACTCCAGTTGTTCACCTTTGACCGCCTGGTCTTTGTTTCCATTTTTACCCATGAAAATGAAAGTTGTGGCAAAGGCCAGAAATGCCTTGAGCAGAGGCCATGTCTGAACTGTGGAGGGGGTCAAACAGTGGCAGCTCTGCGCTTGCCAATGTAGACTACTGCACAACAGTCAAAGGCCATTCATCTTAAAAATAAAGTAGATAAAATTCACATTTGCTTTCAGTGGTCATGTGCCATCAGAACCTTATTCCTCTTTGAACATAAAGTCCAAACATAACTACTAGCATATCTTGAAAGATTTAGCATAGGCAGATCCTATCAAGAAGTGAAATTCAGGTGGCCAGCCAAAGCTGAATCTAGTGCTCAGACAGCTTGAGGTTGTGCCTCCCACCGGCCTCTGTAGTTTAAAACTTGAATACCCCTAGGGAGGGCATGAGCACTGCACTTTTCTACCACTCTCCGCTGCTTTCTCTCCCCATCTTGTGGTTTTATTTATCTTTCTAGCTCCTGAAGGCATTTGTGTTTATGACCTCTGCTCTAGATTTTCAGCAATCTCATCTTTAACATAATTTTTTATGATAGGAATTAACTCAACATCTTACATAAGAGTTGAGTCAATACTCTTTCAACTATTTCTGAGCTGCTTCCCATAGATGGTAGTTGCTGCCTAAATGAAATAACCATATCACCAGATGACTGCCGTAATGAGCCAACTCACCTCCTTCTGCTTCCAAAGTATCGTCCGCATGGCCATCAAACTAATCTTTCATCATTTTATTCCCATTACCTACAAGGTAAAGCTTGAACTTCCCATGGCATTCAGGGTGCTTCATAACTCAGCCTCCATCTAAATGATCAAAGCTCTTCCCCGACCTCCCAACACAAGCTCTCCACTCAATGCACACACCTGACCCATGCCTATTTATTTGCTCCTGAGCCCCACTCCCTTCCCTTTCTGCCTTCCCAGAGCTCCACTCAAACTCCACCTTTTCCATTAGACTTTTCTAAATCAACCCAGTCTCAAATAATCTTGCCTCCTTTTAAATGTAAATGTTCAATAAACATTTGCTGAATAAATGAATGAATGAATGATGAATTCTAGCATGACCACATTCTTATGACCACTTAATTATGGACAACTTGCTTAATCTTTTTAGACAGAGCTTCATCATCTATAAAAATGTGGTTTTGACAAGAACTAAATGAGATGTTATTATGAAATTATCTCGCAGAGATACTACATACACTCAAAAGACATCAGTTATACAGAGACTCAAGAAATACTGCATTTCTCCCTCTTTTGTGGTCAGTTAACTTTCCAATTATGCATACTGTCTCTTCCTAACTGCAGTATTGGACGAACAACCCATTTCTTAAATTTTTTTTTGCATCACTCACCATAGCTAGCATGGAACCTTGCTAACGAAATATTGTTGACTGAATACTAAGAAAGCTTCTCTATTGAAGAATGTGTCTGGCAACTGGCTGCTGACACTGGAATTTCCTCCTTAACAGACATTTGGTTCTAAGTTAAGCATTGCCCCCAGTTAAAATCCAAACCTTCCTGTGAGATAGTAACATATTATGTTTCATTAATTAGGAATAACTGTACTGATTAGACATTTTTGTTTACAAGGAGCAGGAACTGCCTTGCAAGTTGTTGCATTTATATGAGGTACAGTGATGAGTTTGTTTAATCCAACACTTTATTATAACTTATTTAATGTCATTCCAACATAACTGCAACATAGAAATTAGGGGGAGAAGAGAAATACAGATATTGCACTATCAAGGAAGGAGAAGGAAGGAAGCGAGGAGAGGTGCACCATCGGAATTGTAGCAAGAGAGCACTGGAAACCAGGGTGACCACCTGTCACGGTTTGCCCAGCACTGAGGGGTTCCTAGGCTGCAGAGCATTCAGTGCTAAAACCAGGAAAATCCCGGACAAACTGGGGAAAGTTGGTCACCCTGTCAGGCACCAGTAAAATCCTACCAAAAGACATACTTTGTCTAATTTCAAAAGGGTGCTTGGAGTACACTGCACAGCAGAGCAGCACAAACCTGTCTCGAGCTGGTTATCAGCTGACTAGAGCAAAGGGCTAAACAGGCCAAGGCTAAAGGTTTGATTTCCTAGGAAACTTTGCTCTCTTCCACAATCAGAATCTGTGTACTTCACTTAAGCCAGCCATTCTCCAATGTCACTGACTAATCAAAAGGGGAACAAGGAGAGAGAGAGCACAGCTCCTGTGGGCCAAATGTTTCACTGCTGCAAGTAACATTAGAGGGACCCTGTTTTCCTTGCGCATGAAAATGAAGCAGTCAAAGAACAACACATACAGAAATTCCCTTTCTGAACTTCCTGCTGACATGGGTTCTAAATAATAACAATAATGTATAGCGTATTTGCAAATTTCCACAGCATAGTCTGCTATATGATTTCATCCTAATTCTTTTTTTTTAATTTATTGGGGTGACAATTGTTAGTAAAATTACATAGTTTTCAGGTGTACAATTCTGTATTACATCATCTATAAATCCCATTGTGTGTTCACCACCCAGAGTCAGTTCTCCTTCCATCACCATATATTTGACCCCCCTTACCCTCATCTCCCACCCCCCACCCCCCTTACCCATCCTAATTCGAAGCCTGTAGGAAGGCAGATACCAAACTCAGCAGGGTTGGGATCACCCATGGTTACCCAACCAGCAAGCAACAGGGCTGGAGCCCTCGCCTCCTGGTGTCTTTCATTTGTTTGCCTTAGTTGTGGTTGTTGTTTTGACACAGGTCACAGCCTCCTGTAATGCGGCAAAATACACAACATTCAGGTTCCCTTGACTGTGTACAGATTACTTCCATAAGAACCCCAAAAGTCTTGGTCCCAAGGACTAACCATCACAGCCTTAAAGCTCCTCTGCGTCTTGCCAAACGTGACATACAGGTGGGCTGGTTATTTCCTGTATATACAAAGGCATAAAGCACATGCACAGTTTTCACCCTGGTGGTCAGGCCCAGGGGATTAGAAAACGTATCTGTGCTTTTAATATTTAGGGACTACCAGACTCTGCACCTCATTGTTTTAAGTCTTTACTTTTTCATAGACTTTTCTGCCCAAATCCACAGGGTTGTATTAGTAAACTGAAAGCTGAGTTTCCCTAACACATTTATTTTTCTTTTAGAGTAAATGTGGGAAGTATGAAAACTGCCCTGTGTCATACTTACATGTTACTCATTAACTAACTGCAAAAAAAAAAAAAAATAGCCTCAGCTACTTTAGGAGTCATGTGAAGAAAGAGCTAGAGCTTCCTGCAATGCGAGAACTGAGCAAAGCCAAAACGCAGATTTTCACGTTGGGGAAATTCAGAAATGAGCCTTTGAGCTTAGTTCTTGAGTTGGCGATCGCCAAGTGCACAATGGTGAAGAAAAGGCTGGCTTCCAGTGACACAGTGTTCCAGTTTGAGACTCCAGGCAGCCCCCGGAAGGCCCACACGGAGGCCCAGCACAGCTCCACCGACAGCCCCGGCTCAGTCTTTCTCAGGTGGGTACACCCCGTCTGTCTCCCTGATGGCTTCTGCTGCCTGACAGGTAGCCCTGAAAGAGCTCCTTCCTCACGCCCTGAGGTAGCAATGTGCCAAGGGGAAAGAGAAGGTACAGCCTAGGCATCCGGGCCAGTGGTTTTGAAGACAGTACATTGCAAGGGATGTGATCTGCTGAGCAAACAGAACTTTAACACCATTAAGGGAAAATAATTGTTAGTGCTTTCTTTAGGGTTTTTCAGTACTGAGTAAGTGGCCAGCCATACAGTTGCTCAATTCCTAACTCACTCTCAGGTGGATAGGAAGTGAAGCCGTAACTGAACCAAAAGCACTCCTTCGGCATCAACATTACCTGTATTATGATTAAAGTAGCAATTATTAAAATATATGAAATAATAGCACTCTTTTTGGCTTTCTAAATTAAGTAAATAATCCTAGTTCAATGATTTACTGTACAGTGATTTACGGCAGCACTGCCCAAATTGAGAACGTATCCTTTTTAGCTGTAAATATTCCTATCTACATCAATACTGCTCAGATAAGTACATATTTTAATGAAAATTCATTTACCAACTCTTTTGATTTTGTCTCATAATAATTATCTAGCAACTTACAAAAGGTAGAAACAAAGTGCAAGTGGAAATCAATTACAAGAAAAAGTTTCTCATCGACTTTGATGTGAACTGTAATGTACGTTTCATGGAAACGTCTCAAGGGAAGATAGAGGAATGGCCTCTACACCTGAAGTTTACTTTTATAGCACCATCGCCAGGAAGTTAATCATTTGTTTCACTTTTTAATTATTTTAAATCCTTTACACAAAAAAGAGTGCTCAAAATTAGAGCTTTTACAAATTAAATAGAAAGCAAAGAAATCCCATTTCATGTCATAGCAGGCACACAACAGAATGTCAGGTTATGAGTATAAATTAAATAATTTTTTAATGTTTTAGAGACCAAGAGTCTGAATTTATGCAAAATGTTGCTTAATACATTGAAAGTTAGCTTTGGTTTTTCCATCCTTCATTAAAATGAATTTCCCTAACTTGCACTATGACTGTTTGAGCAAGAACACAATTTCTGTGATCGAAAAATGTAACACTCTTGCATTTCCATAATTCGCTGAACTTTGAGTATTTCTTGAATTGCTTTGTCTGCATCAAACATCTCTTTTGTAGACTATAATGTAAACTTCTCTTGGAATTCAAGCTCTAATAAGAAAAAATTAAATTAAATTAAAATGCATTAATTAATTATTTGCTCAAAGTACAATTTAAATAACATAATACATATTATTTAAGCAAGTATAAATAAACAGAATAAAAATAAAATAAAAACCTGAATCAACCTAAATTCAAGCCTCTTTCAAAAAGATTCCAGGCCTATTTCATCAGCATATTTAGATATTCAACATCAAATCTCTATATTAATATCTATGTTTCTTTTTTTAAAATTTGTATTACAACCAACCTAAAAACACTTCATATCACCAAACGGTTTGGGCATTGGAGGACTTTTAGTCTAGTTGAAAGATCAGTTTAATCTATTGCACATAAAATCATTGAAAATAGTTTGTAGAAGCATTTAGGTATGTGTTCGTTAATTATTTGAAGTCAAAAATAAGACCAGGTAAACACTTCCCTTTACCTTCCAAATAAATATTAAGAATTATGTGGCTGTTGTGGTACCCCATTATCCTTACCATGAACTCTAGCTAATAAAATGTACTCTCAGATCAACAAACTACTTCAAGTAGGCACAGATACAATTTATGCAGTGCTTTTATTCAATTATTCAATTCAACAAAGATTTATTGACGAACTATTCATGCCAGGCTATGTGGAGGCACAGGGGATCCAGTCATGAACAAGTTAGACCTAGTCCCTGCCCACATGAAGGTTATCAGTTTAATGTCAAAGACAGGCAAAAGGAATTATGAATCCATGCATTCATGCATAATTCAGATATTAATGTATGTTATTATAGGAAATAGGGCTGAGAAGGAGAAGGAGATGGGGGAACTAATTTAGATGGGGTGGCAAATAAAAGACTCTCTAAGGAAGTGATATTTAGGCCAATTTAGAGGATGAAAAAAGAGCCACCCATGGAATGATCAGAAGGAGCATGCTGCCCTAAGATGGGGAAGATCCTGTGTCTTCAGAAACTTGGGGAGAACGGCACCCAATGAAATCGGAAAGATAAGCCAAGGTTGAAGGCGTTTAGAATTCTATTCTAATTGCAATGTGAAGCCACTGGAGGATTTAAAATAAGGGAATATCATGATATGATGTTCATTTTAGAAGGGTATTCTGGCTGCCCTCTGGGTTATTTCTAGTTTTTATTTATTCGAGCAATGCTATGTCTTGCCCATGTCTCTAAGGTATGTACCTAGGAGAGGAATTGCTAGGTCATAGATTATGGACATGACGTACTTTACTATGTAAAATTATGTTCCAAAGTTCTGTGCCATTTATGCTACTAACTGCAGTTGTCCCACTGCCTCAACAACAATGGCTTTCTCTAACTTTTTAACTTTTCTAGTCTGGAAGGTGTGAAAGGGCATCTCGATGTGGTTTCAATGTGCATTTCCCTTATTAATACAGGAAGAGCATCTTTTCAACATGTTTATTGGTCAGTTTCATTTCCTCTTCTGTAAAATGCTTGCTGATGGATTTATGACCTTTTGGGACTGGAGAGGGGGGACAGGGATTACTATCTTTTCCTTATTTTTAGGTAGTTTTTAAAATACTCCAGATACTGATCTTTTTCCAGTTATATGTGCTGCAAATATTTATCCCAGCATATGACTGTTCACATTCTCTCTCATGTCCAAGTTCTTATTTTTAATTTGTCAATGTATTAATTATTTTATTAATGACTTGTATTTTCTGTGACTTGTTTAAGAAATCCTTTCCTACTCTGAGGTCATAAGAATGTACTTGCGTATTTTTTCTAACAGTATGTTTTGCATTCAAACTAGGATCCTATAAAGGATTTGGAATTTATTTTTGTTTCTGGTGTGAAATAGAGCATCATTTTAATTTTTATATGGATAATAAATTGTCTCACATTATTTATTGAATAGTCTTCCCTTTCCCCATTAATCTGCAATGCTAGCTCTGTCATATATCGCTATCTTCATGACTACTGCTTCATAATAAAAATTTTGTTATCAGATATGACAAGACTCCTTACCTAGTTCAGAAATGATTGGCTACTCTTGCCCCTTTGCTCTTCCATTTAAATTTTAGAATCAGCTGATGGAATAAAGATTTTTTTATAACTGAAACTGCACTGAATCTATGGCTCAATTTGAGGAAATTTGACATTTTATGGTGTTAAACATACCTATTCATGCACACGGCATGAGTTTTTTTTTAGGTCTTCTTTAATATGACTTTGATAAAGTTTTAGAATATTCTACAGAAATCGTTTATTAGATTTATTCGTAGGTACTTCACACTTTTGTTGCTATTAGAAATATATTTTTCATTGCATTTTCTTTTATTGATGTTATACAGAAATGTAATTAAAATTCTAAATTTACCTTACATTCAAAATTCTTGCTAAATCTTATAAATTTTAATAATCAATCTGTAGACTCTACAAGGTTTTCTTTGCAGGCAATAATATTATTTGAAATAATAAAAATTTTGTTTACTTTTCTGATCTTTACTCCTTTTAAATCTTTTTATTTCATTACACAAGCAAGGAACTCCATTATAGTGCTGTGTATAAGTAGTAATTTCAGGCACTCTTGTTTTGTTCCTGTTTTTTAAGGAAATCCTTTTAACATTTCAGATTTTATCAGTCTTTCTCAGGTTAAAAGAGTTCCCTTCTCACTGAGGATTTATAAGAGATTGTTGGAACTAGTGAGTGCTTTTCTAGTCTCCTCTGAGATGATCCAAATTTGAAAATCTCTGATATTCATAATGAGCACAGTACTTCAACATTCAAAATTCACAAGAAATCATCATTTCCCAAAAAATACAGAAACACATTGGGTAGTCTTGAAAAACATGAATTTCTGTAAGCTTTATATGTAGACTGGAAAATGCTATGGTGACTTAATAGTTCCATAAATTAGTCATTCAGCAAACAAAAATCAGGAATTTCTATTGAATTACCTAATTAGCTTTGGGAGAATTATTACGCAAATTAGCCATTAGATCTATTGTTTTTAATAAATTTGTTTTCCCAAAATATTTCTTTCTTAGAGTAGAAGTCTATTTCAATTTTAGGCAAAGGGGAAAGTTGCACAATGACGCTAATGTAACGAATGGAGAGCTATGGGCTTTGGGGGCACATAGAAGATCCAGGATAGCGACCAAAGAAGTCAAAGATAAAGCAGCCCTAAGCTAGAATGTGGGGCCAGGGTGGGACCAGCCCAGACCTGCTCAGACTCCTGTGCTGTGATTTGGGAGCCACTCCAGGCTGTAGTCGACAATGACCTTGCAGCCTGCAGTCACACTTATGTCCCCACTTAGTGGCTCCAATGACCACTTCTACTCCTCTACTCTCCCACTTGCCACCAGTGAGTGAAAGAGGAAATGTTTGCTCTTTTTCCCTTCGGCTCTCCAAACCCATTTCTCCTACTATCAAGGAAAGGACAGGAGCGTTATTTGGTACCTGAAGACCAACACCACAGTAGTTGTCGTATCATGACCCATTTCAAAAGTAAGCCCATGGCCTCAGCTTCTGTTCCTGGGAGTTGTACAAATAATATTTAGAAGCTGGAGGGAGGCTGAATTCTGGGATATGGGTTTCCTTCTCCAGGAGCAGAAATGAAAAGGTTGCAACCAAAGAAAGCAGGACTGCCTTAAGGGATATGTGATTGTATTAGTGTCCTGAGTGTGCAGTGAGGATTTCAGTGAATGGAGTAAATCTATTCTTAGTGGGTAAGGCCGGGTGGCAGGACCTGTGAACTCTGCAGAGCCTTGGAAAGGAGAGTGAGAGGTGGCTGTCAGGAGATAGACAGAATGATGTGAACCAGGATGTAGTGAAATGGGGCTGCAGATGTTAAAATAAGGAGGTAACATGCAGAGGAGCAGGCCTCTTTGATGCGAGAGTTAGAATTTTCCCAGCAGAAGATGATTGCCAAGAGAGAAGAGACCTACAGTCTCTTTCCCCAACTTCACCAGACGCTTCCCCACAAAGCATTCAACATCTTCTCAATATATATGCTCTATCCTGTCACCAGGCTTTTGAACATACTACAAGTTCCCACTGACTGCCTGAAAAATTCCTTTTCATCTTTTAAGATGTATCTCCTGAAAGGACTGGGTAACACCTGGGAGGTTTCCCTGTGGCTTCCTATTGCCACCCCTCAGAACAAGTAGCCTTTTCTTATATGTAGGTACCATATCCCACCTGAACCACTGATATCAGAATGTACTGGTGTCAGGGGTATATTTATTATAAAGCCAATGAAGTTTAAACTTCCAACTTCACTTATCAGGCCCCTTCCAAGGCCCTGGAAGAATCGCTGACAAGTTATTCACATAGTAATACCTTTTCATAAACATTTCAGACAATATTTTAACTGCAAATATGATTGCTGTCTTTCTCCTCTCCAGTTTTCCCTCTCACACTTTTCCTCTAGTCCAACAGCCAAGGGCATTTTTGACATTCTGAGCTAAAGGGGAGTTGGTTGGCCATACACTGAGTTGGGGATTAGTGGAAGATATTCATGTGATTTACCATCATTTCTATGTGCACGTGAGTTATTGCTACTCATGCTGGCTCCCAGGAATATTCCTAGCACCCACTAAGCCAATTCACCCTACTTGGTGACACAGCAGTTCAGGGCGAGCGATGGCATCATGGTATGAAAGTGACCTATAGGTGCCATGCTTCAGAAGTATGTGAGTAATGAAAGAGAAACAAGATTGGAAATGCATGGAGCCAAAAGCCAGTCTCTGGCACACTCCTCTAATTATCAGATATGTACGCACACTCCTCTAATTATCAGATGCGTACATTATAAGTGGTGAACTCATTAATGCCAACTCAGAGCAGAAGTGCTCTTCTGTGAGGACTATAGACTCGATAATGCGGCTGATGTAATTAGAAGTACATCAACATTTTTATGTTAATTGCACAATTCATCAGAATTCCTGTATTTATGGGGCACAAACCTAAGGTAATAGTGAAAACAGCCATTGCCTCTGTGTGTGTCACATAGTAAATCACATCTTAGCACGACATTATCAAGAATGGGTTTCAATCTAAAAGAAATTGTCCATCTTAACAATACAAAAGCGAGCTTTTTTCTAGACAAAAAACTCAATTATCTTCTGTTCTCTTTGTTGACAATATTAAAAAATCGTTGCCATATAAAGAGATCGATGAGTATCAGCTAAAAATTGTAAAGAAAATGTCATAGAGTGCATCAGGCAGTTAATTCATAAGAGTGTTCCATTACTTTTCCAGATTTGAAGATGCGTATGGAATTTGTCAGCTTTTTCAAATTAATAATTTCATTTCTTTCCTCATTCTAAATAAATATCACTTTCATACCTAATTTTTTATTCATAATTTTACTTAAAGAAGGTATAAGCTTCTAACTGCTCGTGTGTCTGTGTTCTCCAACAGATCTGCGCTTTCTGGATCTGTAGAACTTGATACAGGCTGTGTGCTTTGTAGCGCTGATAAAGGAACGGATGTGATTCTAGGGGAATGAACGCCCGAGTAGAATGCACGTTGGCTTGTAAGCTGCCTGTCATAAGTCCCTCGTTGGGGGCAATTGTGAATATATTTATAGGAAAACTAATTTTTTTAAAAATGCTTTTGATCACTGTTCACGTCATTAAATTTTTCAGAACACCTACAATTGTTCTTTAAAAACACGTTTTAATAACCTATGCTTTAATCTTTGACTCACTTTTTAAATGAAGTTTTAAACCTCATGGAAATCTATTTTGGATGAGTTCAAAAGCCATTTTGAAGGAAACACATAAAAAAATCGGTAACGCTCATTTATATGCCTTCATACCTCTCTCTCTCAAAAAAGAACAACAAAAAAAAAACAAACAGGCAAGTGTAATTGAACTGGAAGTTCTAGAAGCTTCATGTGTAACTATGCAGACTTACATGAGGGCAAATTGGGAAGCCCCTGCCAAGAAGTACACGAGTGATGAGTGAGAGTTTCTATATTACCCAGCAATAATAATAATAATAATAATCTCTTCTATTTGCACACTGACTTACTCATGGGAACTTTTTATCCATGAGTAAGCCATGACCTTAGAAACCTTCGGTGGCTTTTCACTATGGTAGATAGATTACGGTAGTTATTCTCTACACTGCTTGGATGATGAAAGCCAGTAACAGAAAAGGAAAAAAGGTTCCTGCTGCTGTTGGCAAAATTAAGCCAACAAAATTAGTTCAAGTAGTGAGTGCATAGCCAGAAATATGACCAAAAGAGCATTGTCCAACTTCATTGACCAATTGATTCACCTGGCTTGGCTTCAAATTATTTGGGCTATTTCCAAAAATCAAATCCATTCAAGGGTCATTTAATTCAGTTTCTTCATCTCACCCAGGGTGATTTTTACAACCCCAGAGGGGATGCTGGTTTCAGAAGTAGGTATGCTACTCTGTTTGAAAGAGCAAGGTTAAGGAGACTTACCTGGGACTCCCCATTCTATACTGACTCATTATGTGATTCTGTGGGTTTCATTTAAATTTATCTGTAAAAAGGCAAGGGTATCTGCCCTATGTACTTTTGAGAAATGGTAAAATAACAAATAGGATGGGTAATTGCCTTTAACAAACAGTTATGGAATGCTTTCTGGAATCTCTGTACAAGGATGCTCTTTACAGGGAGGACGGCCTGGTGCACATCAGGTTTCATCACTTATTGGCTATACAATCTCTCTGCGCCTCACTTTCCTCATCTGTACAATGGGTACAATCATTGAATTGTGGAGATACTAAACAAGATAACATATAAAGAGCTTGGCACACAGCAAATGTTCTAATGCTTGCTGTGGCTATTATGGCGGTGGGGGAGATTCACAGAGGAATAATGGTGTATTCTCTTATCATCCAGAGCTCTTAGAGACCAGGCATACATCCTTTCCTTTCTATCCCCTGCAGCTGGCACGCAGAAGAAACTCTATGATATGAAGGACTCTTGTAGAGTAAATAAAAGTCTGGAGACCCAGCTCCTGCTTTCAGGGGCTCCAATCTCTGTTGGTGACAGACACACATTCAGGCTACTATACAAGGCAGGCAATGTGTATGCACTTTAAAGATTAAATTATTAGTGTAACTTTCCAAAGTATAATTTCCCACAGCATGTTTCCTGTTAAGCCCCATGTTGCAATACTTAGATCTAGAAATAAACTGCACATTTCAAATGTTTAGTGGAACAAAATAAACTTTGCCTTATGTGAAAAACTAACAGCTGCCAGGATGATACTGGAGAAAAAGAAACCTTTGATTTTATCCCTTCCAATAAACCCACAGGGTAGAACAAGGTGCCACAAAAAAAGCCTTATTCCAAACGTGCTCCTGCCAAAGGGGAAAGAAACCCCGGAGCAGGAAATGTGAAGTCATCCACAGGTGTTCATTTATCTCACAGAGTTGTCCTTTGGACTGCTTGTGACCTGGCTGGCTTTCTTGGTCCTATTTCTTGCCCTCATCGTGCCCCAAGAAGACCGCACTCCAGCCATGCACGCTAGCTCTAGCCTTTGTACCTTCTCTGCCTGCAGCACTCTGGCAGATAAATTCTGAGCTGTCCTTCAAAACAGGACCAGGTATCACTGCCTGTAGAAAGCCTACCTTGACAGAGATCTCCTTTTCTCCGTGCTCACGTTATACTTTCTACTTCCATTATAGCATTTATCACACACTAAATTACACATTGTACTATTTGTCTTCCTTCTTCCCTCTGCTGCTTTTTGTTTCTAAGCCACCACTTGGCACAGTTCCTGGCACAAAATATACAACGAGAAATGTATTGGCAAGTGCAATCAAAGTATACAACGAGATAGGTGAATAAAATGGTGGTGGGTGATAGATAAATAAAGAGCTTGCCTGAGTGGACGAGCAAGGCTGCCCCGTGCTGGAGTGACGCTGACCTCCCACCAGGAAGGCAGAAGTTCAACAGAATAGTCAGGGATCATAAGTCAGGAATCTGCTCACTCCGGGGAGAACCGCTAGTGGCAAACTCAAATGACAGATCAGACCTACTAACTCAGTCAAGGACCTTTTCTCTGTTCCACAGTGATTTATTATGAGATCTGAACTGATATTTGCCTCACTGTGGTCCCATATGTCTTATCCTTGCAATTGGGAAAAAAGGGGGGAAAATCATACAACTAAAAGGCTATAAGGACCAAGATAGGCTGAAATTTCTGTTTCCATAAATATAAGTGTAAACTTAATTTTAACTTAATTTCACATTGAATTAAGTGTAAAAATAAAATGAATTACTGTACAATTGAATTAAACTAGATATGAAATAAACAAGAATTTAATTTAATAAAACATCAATTTTTAATTTAATAAATAATCCCTCACACATGCCAAACACTTTCATATCTTCATGCCTTTACGCTTGTTTTCTCTCTGCCTGGAATAATATTTCCCTCCAACAATACTTCATTAACAGTATTTTGCATTTTTGCAACATCCTGTTGGTTACGCAGGGCAGCCCTGTGTTTTTAGTGTGGAAGGGGACAACACAAGGGTGAGAATACCAGGAGTGGGCAATTATATGGGGCTGTCTTGGCCACCACCATAGCTGTGCGTGACACCAAAACGACCACATATTTCTAATCTGAACGAGGGTAGGTATGTGGTGAAAGGCAGTAAGTAGCCTTGGAGTTACTCAGACCCGTATTGGAATCACAACTCCAGCACGTACTGTTCACCTTCATCCCGTTATCTAATCTTTCTAAGCCTCAGTTTTATCATTTGTAAGATGGGGTAAACAACACCGACCTTTTAGGACTGCTTTGAAGATTAAGTATGGACAATACATGGTAGCTGACAAATAGGAGCCCTCAAGAATTGCTGTTATTATTATAGTTCTAAGGTAGGTGAAGTGTGACTATAGAAACAACATTGTAAGTCATAGCCATACAACCCTGTGTCAAACTCGAAGGTTGTTTTTTTTTCTACTTGTTTTATTACACCCATACATTTTTTTATAACACAAACAACTTAGAGCTAAACACAGGGGGGGAAAGTATATAAAGCTAAAAAATATTTCCTTTTATATATTTGAACATGCATAGAGACATTAGGACTTTAAGACCCAAAACTGAAGAGCCAAACAGTTGTCAAGCTACTTGGTCTCCCCCATATGGCTGAAGTCCTTATTATGATGGTCTTAAAGAAATATGAAAATAAGGTAGGGAAAAAAACCACCAGTCCTGACCTAAATAGTTTTCTCAAAATTACAGCTCTGCTGGAAAAAAAAAAAAAAAAAAGTGATTATCTCCAGAAAATACAAGTTCAAATGGCCAAGTTCTGTCTCACATCAAAATGAAACATTTTTCCAACAATGCTACTGGTTTACCAGGTTAAACAAGGTTCTCTACTCAGGAATTTGAGACTTTGTACTGTATTGTAAATTTCTCCAACCCTAGTTTCTTCTCTAGTGAAATAAAAATAAAGACACTGAGAGAAGAGGCTTCTTCGTATCTGACTCAAAATATTATTTCTCCAAATTCATATACTGAAAGTATAGTGGAAAAAGCCCAGGCCTGGCCCCGACAGGCTTCTGTGACCTGAAGGAAATCAATGACCCTTGCTTTTCCTGATCTCACAAAATAGAGAGCTCTATTGTGACCAGGGTTTTTCCGGACAGTGCAGAAATTAAAAGGAGAAAATAATCAAACAAGGGGATATACATAAAGTTTAAAATTACAAGCTCCCACTGGGGGAAAAAGTGAAGAATTTTTTCAGGTATTATTTTATTCCTATGGTATTTTTTTTTTAACTTTTTCAGTAACAGTTGACATTCAATATTGTATTAGTTTCAGGTTTACAGAGTAGTGGTTAGCTATTTATATAACTTACAAAGTGATCCCCCGATAAGTCTAGTAGCCACCTGGCATGATACATACGTATTACAATATTATTGACTATATTCCCTTATGCTGTACTTTATATCCCTGTAATTGCCAATTGTGCTTCTTACTCCCTTCACCTTTTTCACTCTGCCCCCCAAACCCCTCCCATCTGGCAACCATCAGATTGTTCTCTGTATCTATGAGTTTGTTTCTGTTTTGTTTGTTCATTTATTTTGGTTTTTGGATTCCACGTGTAAGTAGAATCCTATGGTATTTGTTTTTCTCTGTCTGACTTGTTTCACTTAGCATAATACCTTCTAGGTCCATCTCTGTTGTTGCAAATAGTACTGTTTCATTCTTTTTTATTGCCAAGTAATATTTCACTGTATATTTGTATTACATTTTCTTCACCTAATCATCTATCAATGGACACTTAGGTTACTTCCATATCTTGGCTATTGTATATAAAATATCCTTCTTTGTCTCTTGTTATAGCCTTTGTTTTAAAGTCTATTTTGTCTGATATAACTATGGCTATCCCAGCTTTTTTGTTTCCATTTTCATGAAATATCTTTTTCGATCCCTTTATTTTCTGCCTGTGTGTGTCTTTCAATCTGAAGTGAATCTCTTGTAGGCAGCATATGTAAGGGTCTTGTTTTCTTCTCCGTTCATCCATCCTATGTCTTTTGATTGGAGCATTTAATGTATTTAAAGTAATTTTAATAGATATGTAGTTATTGCCATTTTATTATTGATATTTTTCACCCTTTTCTTCTTCTTCTTCTTCTTCAAGAAGCTCCTTTTACATTTTTTCATAATACTAGCTTAGTGGCAATGAGCTCCTTTAGCTTTTTCTTGTCTGGGATTATAGTATTTTTTTAAATTTTATTTTAGTTGCTAAGTGAAGTGGTAGATTTACCATGAAGCTAATGAACCTGAAACTTCAGGGCCTATCACTTGAATGAACCTCTTCTAATTCAATATTCACTTTTTGCACTTAATTTTATGTTGTTTTTCCTAAAGAAGTCCTCCATATTGTATAAGCTTCAGGCCATACAACATTGAATCTGCCCCAGTTCCTGCTGTTAACTTAAAGATGCATTTTTTAGACAAGGCCAACCAATTTTCTAAATATTATCATCACTGTTCCATACCCAGAAATGTGATGTTATTTACTAACAGTTAACAAATCTACACAAGAAACTGTTATTATGGTATGAAAGGGTATTTCCAAAATGATTGATTCCTGGAAAATATGGAAATAAAATGTATCCCCTGCAAAGACAAATTTTTTTGGAACATCCATATTGTCCTTATACAAAATGACCATGTTATATAAACCCTATATACTATATAGTAGTATATAAACATATAATTAACATATAATTGAATATTAGAGTAAAACATAAAGGTGGTAGCATCTTTATTCTCTTTCTTAAAAGAGAGAAAAAAAATTAGTAAATCTTTTATTTATCTACATTATTATATCCCACATTTTAGAGGTTTTGAAGAAGTAGAGATTCCAGAAATCCAAAACCTACTCTATAATAGCAATTCCTAGTTGAGCTGAGAAGTGGCACAGAAGAGTAGTAAAGGACACCAACTCATCAGCCAGATTGTCTGGGTTCCCACCTCATTTAAGTGGCTTGGCCTGTCTGTACCTCAGTTTCCTCTACTGTTAAAGGGTTAGTGACAGCTCCTACCTCAAAGGGTTATTGTAAGGATGGAATGAGTTACCATACTTTTGAAGTGCTTAGAAAATTATCTAGCATATATAAATACTACATAAGTGTTAATTAAATCACCTTTGGCTCATTTCTAACTTGGGCTGCCATCTCACAGATTGCTTTATCAACCTGGAAAATGATTGAAATTTTTTCATTTTATCCCACCGTCATTCTCCCATTAGTGACAACACGTTTCTAGATTACCTACTGAATTGCCACATTTTTAGTGGAAAAAAGACTATTTATTCATTTTGTATCCCCCTAAGGTTTTGTTTAGTCTTCTGTCCCTAATAAGGACAGGAGTGAAGGATAGAAGTAATCCCTAAGTGTTTTTTCTTACTACAAATTAAGATAGGAATAACTGAAATAGAAAACCGTGTAGCTTAACTTAAAATGTTTCACAGCATAGTATTATTGTTATTTTTCAAAAGGGTTTTTAATATTTGCTAAATTGTCCACATTAGGAAATACAATTATGCCAATTACTGACCAAAAGTTTAACTTTTGATGATGAATAAAGGCAAAATTTTAGGCTGAGTTGTTTAAACAAAATTTTTTAAAGAAAGAAAACACTTCTTTCTATTAAGTATTAATAAGCATGTCTCTATTGGAAGGTGCCTCGTTTATCAGTCTACCTGCCATGCAGAAGCAGCCTGAGAAGATAATTTCACTTTGAAGTTTCTCCAATATCTAGGTTTATAACAATAAAACAGAGTGTGTTTTGTTGTTGCCCTCATCCACTCTGCACCTATGAACACCAAATGAATGAGTCATTTATATGGAAGTTCTGAGGTAATGCTATAAAGCATGGTAAATATTTAACGGAAAGACCTTTCTTTTCTTTTTAATTTTATTGGGGAATGTTGGGGAACAGTGTGTTTCTCCAGGAACCATCAGCTTCAATCTAGTTGTGGAAGGCGCAGCTCAGCTCCAAGTCCAGTTGCCATTTTCAATCTTTAGTTGCAGGGGGCGCAGCCCACCATCCCATGTGGGAAGTGAACTGGCAACCTTGTTGTTGAGAGCTCGAACTCTAATGAACTGAGCCATCCAGACACCCCTCTGGAAGCTCAGCGGCAGCTCATTGTCTTCAATCTAGTTGTGGAAGGCGCAGCTCACTGGCCCTTGTGGGAATCGAACTGGCAGCCCAGTTGTTCAGAGCTCGCATGCCAACTAATTGAGCCATCTGGACATCCTCCAAGTGACCTTTCTTAAAGTCTTATATCTAAGTGTCAGGGAAGGAGTTTTGTTTGTTAACTTTCATGTAGTTATATAAATGCCCCCTAATCAATGATAAATAATAAACACATATGGTGATGAAACATTTAATTATGCTCACACCACAGTTTCTATGTCTATGACTCATTTTTGGATCCCAAAGAGCAACAACATTGTTTATTCCTGAATTAAAAGAAATAAATTTCTTCTACTGTGAGCCTATCAGGTTTTTCCATGGTACCTGAAGGCTATATAACCATAAGCAAAGCTATAGTTTTCTATAATTTGAGCAGCCTTTCAGAAATGCACAGTTAGGAGCAGAGTAATTAGTTCTGTTAGGTAATTCTTGATTAAGTCCAGCTGTGGCTCTACAATCTATCGATAAAAATGACAACTTAACATTTATTAGATGTCTACTGTGTGCAGGTGCGATGCTAAGCCCTGTTCAGAAATTAGGTAACTCAAACTCCACAATAATGTAAGGCATAGGAACAATTATTACCCCATTTTTCAGATAGAAAACTGAGACTTGGAAAGATTAAATACTTAATTCCCACGATAGAAGGGATAGACTCAATCTTAAAACGCTAAAACCCATGTTCTTTCTACCTTGCTATACTCCAACTCCTCTCATCCTTATCTTCCTTCAATCATGGAGTAATGAATTGGGCTAGTAGATGTAGACCTCCTAAAGTAAGCCAGATGACTAAAATCTGACATGAGAATAGGATATGTTACGAAAAGCATAAACTACAAAAGAAAAAAAAATGAATAAATTCAACCTCATCAAATTTAAATACAAAAGACACCATCAAGAAAGTGAAAGATAATCCACAGAATGCAAGAAAATAGTTGCAAATCATATATCTGATAAAGATCTGGTGTCCAGAATATATAAATAATTCTTACAACTCAATAACAAAAAAGCAACACATTTAAAAATGGGCAACGGATTTGATAAGCTTTTTTGTCAAAGAAGATATACTATACAAGTAAATGGCCAATAAGATGCAATACAGTGTTCAACATCATTAGTCATTAGGATAATGCAAATTAAAACCACAGTGAGATATCACTGCATACCTACTAGAATGACTGTAGTCATAAATATAGAAAACAACAAGAGTTGGTGAGCATGTAGAGGAACTGGAACCCTCATACATTTTTGGTGGTAATGTAAAATGGTGTAACCACTTTAGAAAACAGTTTGATGGTTCCTCAAAAAGTTAAACATAGATTTACTATATGACCCAGCAATTCCACTCCTAAGTATATGAATGTATGTGTGTGTGTGTGTATATATATATATATATATATATATATATATATATATATATATATTTGAAAACACATGTCCATGCAAAAACCTTTACATGGATATTCATACTAGCATTATTCATAATAGCTAAAAGATGGAAACAACCCAAATAACCTTCTACTAATGAATAAAATGTAGTATATCCATAGAATGGAATATTATTTGGCCATAAAAAGAAATGAAGTACTGTTATATGCTACAACATGGATAAAAGAACTTAGTCACATCCCAGACAAGAAAAAGCTAAAGGAGTTCATCACCACCAAACCAGTATTATAAGATGTGTTAAAGGGACTTCTTTAAGGAGAAAAAGGGCCAAAAATATGAATAATAAAATGGCAATAACTACATACCTATCTGAATTACTTTAAATGTAAATGTATTAAGTGATCCAATCAAAAGACATAGGGTGCCAAATGGATAAGAAAACAAGACCATTGCATACTCGTATGCTGCCTACAAGAGACTCACTTCACATCAGAAGTCACACAGATTGAAAGTAAAAAGATGGAAAAAGATACTTAATGAAAATGGAAACAAAAAAAAAGAAAATCTGGAGTAGCAATACTTATACCACACAAACTAGACTTTAAAACAAAGGCTGTGACAACAGGCAAAGAAGGACCCCACTTATGGGTAATAAGTAATCCCATTTATAGGTATTTAGCCAAAGAAACTAAAAACACTACTTCAAAGGGACATGTGCATCTATATGTTCATTGCAGCATTTTTCACAATAGCCAAGATATAGAAGCAACCTAAGTGTCCATCAGTAGATAAGTGGATAAAGAAGAGGTGGTAAATATATACAATGGAATATTAGCCATAAAAGAGAATGAAATCTTGCCATTTGTGACAACATGAATGGACCTAGAGGATATTATGCTAAGTGAAATAAGTCAGACAGACTTATGATGATTTCACTTATATGTGGAATCTGAAAACCAAAATAAATGAGCAAACAAAGCAGAAACAAACTCAGAGATACAGAGAACATTTTGATGGTTGCCAGATTGGAGGGGGGTTTGGGGTGATGGCTGAAAAAAGGTGAAGGGATTAAGAAGTACAAATTTGTTGTCACAAAACAGTCATGAGGATATATAGTATAGCATAGGGAATATAGTCAATAATATTGTAATAACTATGTACGGTGTTAAATGGGTACTAGATTTATCAGGTGATCACTTCGTAACTTATATAAATGTCTAACCACTATGTAGTATACTGAAAACTAATATAATATTGTATGTCAACTGTAATTGAAAAATAAAAAATTATTGATTTTTTTAAAAAAGAAAGAATCTAGTCACAAAAGGGTACATGATTCCATTTACATAAAATGTCCAGAATACGCAAATCTATAAAGATGGAAAGTAGATTACCGATTCCCAAGGGCTATGGGGAAGGGACAATGGGGATTGACTATTAATGGTTATGGGGTTTCTTTTCCTGGTGATGAAAATGTTCCAGGATTAGTGATGTTGGTTTAACAACTCTGTTTAGTGGTGCTAAAACCACTGAATTGTAGACTTTAAAAGTGAATTTCATGTTACATTACTTTTTTCTCAATACAGCTGTTATTTTTAAAAAGCTAATGAAAGAGCCCAAGAAAGCATTCCTTTTTTGGAAAGTTCATATTCTATACGTACAAAGCATATCAATAATTTTTCAATGACTGATAAATTGGCTTCCTGATTTTTCAAAAGGATTAACACATTTTTATTAAACTAGAACTTTCAGATCAATATTTTCTTTATTTGCCACTCCATTTTTCAAAAACACTTCCCATTTATCCTTTCACTGAAATTGTACAGGGTTAAAATAGGGATGTAAGCGGGTGAGTTCTTTAAGAAAGGGAGTTGTTGTGTCAGGGGTCCCTGAGAGCGCCTCATACTCAGAGCGTCACTAAAAGGAATCAGGGAACTCAGCCTACACGTGGCTAAAACTGATTACAATTAGCTGGGTGCCAGGGGAAAAGATGCAGGCAGTCTGAAGGAATCCTTACAGTCATTTGCTGCTTAACAATGGGGATACGTTCTGAGAACAGCATTGCTAGGCAATTTCACTGTGTGACCATCATAGAGTGCACTTACACAAACCTAGATAATATAGCCCACTACACACTTACACTATATGGCGTATGTAGCCTAGTGTTCCTACAAGCCTGTACAGCATGTTACTCTACAAGACAATATGAGCTTAACGCAAACACAAGAGAAAATGATGCAATCAAGAGATGCGGTAAATACGAGATGTGTGAAGCTGCTACTGGCCTATCACAGCATACTGTTTTACAGCAAACTTTTTGTTGTAAAGTACACTCTAAATTAACCGTAAAAAGTATAGTGTGGTAAATATATAAACAAGGAACATAGTCGTTAATTATCATTATCAAGTATTATGTTCTATATGTACATATGAGGTCTGACAATTAAGTTTCGAACTTGTTGCCAATGATGTTGTTAACCTTTTTTGATATCAGAGGGATTATTCATTATGAATTCGTAACAACTGAACAGTTAACCAAGTGCTGAAAAGGTTGCATGAAAAAGTTAGATGACCCGAACTTTTCGCCAACAATTCATGGCTCTTGCATCACGACAATGCACCAGCTCACACAGCACTGTCTGTGAGGGAGTTTTTAGCCAGTAAACAAATAACTGTATTGGAACACCCTCCCTACTCACCTGATCTGCTCCCCAATGACTTCTTTCTTTACCTGAAGATACAGGAAATATTGAAAAGAACACATTTTTATGACATTCAGGACATCGAGGGTATTATGATGACAGCTCAGATGGCCATTCCAGGAAGAGTTCCAAAATTGCTTTGAAGGGTGGACTAGGCACTGGCATTGGTGCATAGCTTCCCAAGGGGAGTATGTCGAAGGTGACCATAGCGATATTCAGCAACGAGGTGTGTAGCACTTTTTTAGGGTGAGTTCGCGAACTTAATTGTCAGACCTCATAATTGTATATGCTAGCCTTTCACACAAACCGCAGCGCAGTAGGTTTGTTTACACCAGCAGCACCACAGACACATGAGCAATGTGCTACTTGGTTTATGATGGTTACAATGTCACCAGGAAACAGGAAGTTTTCAGCTCCATTATAATCTTATGGGGACACCATAGTATACACAGCCCATTGTTGACTGAAACATTATGTGGAGCATGACTGTACAGGCTTCTTTATGCTCCCTGCCTCCCAGAAGGGTCACAGAGAGTACACTCTTCCCCCACAATGAAAATGTAGCAACATATGTACCATGATTCTGGCCAGGCAGCTCAGTAGAGACTATGAACCCAAGGTTATAATTGGAAGCTGGTCACATGGGCATCCCAAATTTAAACTCCCAGAAAGAAAGGTGCTCAGCATAAGCCACATTGTTTGCATTGTCTAGGCCCAATGAGACACTATACCAGTAAGGGAATAGTGGGAACATTCCCAAAATCCAAGTTCCCAAATACCAGGTAGGGTCAACCTTGCAAACAAGACTTTCTAAGAATAGTAGTGTCAGTCCTATTAGGAGTATGTTAACTCTTTTCTGCACAGAGGTGAAAAATACAGATCTCAAAATCACCATCTGATGAAAACAGATCCTTGAGGGAAAGAGGAAGAAATTAAAGAGACTCTGGAGTAGGCTCAGCAGGGTTTCAGGGCCAAGGGGACACCTTTTAATTTAAGATTTGGTTCCCAAATCAGAAGTCTCCTGATATCCAGGACACTGGCAAGTTGGACTGGTTCAACGAATAACCTTAGAGCCAGGTAGGCCTGACTACTTTGAAGTGGTCCTGGGAGTTTCTAACTTAAGGCATATCTCCTGCCACCGTCATGGCCTTCAACCCCAGTCTTCCCACTGAAAGCAAACCCTTGGACCTTCCCTGGAATCGCTGTGTCCCTTAGAGGAGAGGTAAAAGGAAGGATAGATGAAGTACAAAGGTTCTTTGACTTTTACCTTTTGCCCCTTGGCATTCAAGAAAAAATCCTCATAGATATACAGATGCTGAAATGGTTATCACCAAGAACAGAGTTCATGACACACCCCTAAACATTTACTAGCCCAGCGGTCCTTATTAGTACATATGTGATGGTCAAAGAACTAACCTTGAGAAATAAATCCTAAGCAGGAGGACCCTAATTTAGTCCTTTTCTCTACTGCAAATGCTTAGTAAAAATTACCCTCCGTCTCATAGAAGGGTAGAAGGATCCACTTGCTGTCTCAGCTTTTTTTGGGAATGAGTAACCACCACAAATCAACTGAAATATTACGGGTGGGACAATTAAGTTCGCAAACTTTCCACTGTGTAAACGCACAGTGGAAAGTTTGCGAACTTAATTGTCTGACCTAAAGTAAAGCAGAAGGGTCATCTTTTTTTCCCAGAACAATACATTTCTGTTACTGTTACATAAAAACTGTTTTACTTTGACCAATGAGTTACACAATATATCATTCCAGTGCAGAATGCAAAGTGCATGGAAGGAAACAGTTAAGACCCTGTGGCTACTTGGAATTCCTGAGATTTTCTACCTTCTTGGCCCCTCCCTCTTTTTATTCCCCACTTCCTCCTTTTAGCTTCCCTATTTTCACCCATCAGCTTCCTTCTCTTCCTTTCCCCTCTCCAATCCCCCATTAGAAACTGACTGTAATTTCAAAGGATTCAAATAACTGAAAAATTGTTTTCTAACGGTATTTCTCTAATTACCCAAATTTAAGATATTATCTCGCTAAAAGATTATTTCTAATAAAGATTCCTACATGTTTGCATATACATGTACCTCCATCTTCCATATTAACAGTTTGATTTTTAAATTATTATCTTCAGTAAATTTTAAAGTTAATGAAAATCAAATTCTTTTTGCTAAATTGTATCTTTAGACTTATGAGAAAATACAGAGGGTATCAAAAACAACGTATACACATTTTAAGAAAGGAAAAAAACTATTAAAATTGTAATACTCAATATATACCAATAACAAAGATGAATACAAGTCATGTTTGACTTCTGCCATTACAAGAGATGCTCAAAGTGGTTACCATCAGCATCCAGACACTTCTGATTACGGCGAACTACTGGCTTGAGCAACGTTGACCAAAGTGTCCATTTGTATACATTTTTTTTGGCACCCCCAATATATAGTAAATGCTTATTTACATGCAGCCTTACAAAACCTTCACATTTCTGCCTTAACTATCAGGTAGCCATATCGGGAATACTTAGTTCCCAGAATCAGACTTGGTAGTCCCAATGATTGGCTTTGTCATGAAGGAAACATTCCAGGCAGAGATTATCCAGGGAGGGACCCTCCATCTAACTCTCCAGGTTTAATATTCACAAAGAGTCAAGTAATCTTAATAATTTACTTATCCAAATAAGTCAACTTGGGGAAAAAAACACAATAGATGAATCATTGGCAGGCTAAACCTACCTCCTAGATAATAATTATCTCCCTTTTAATTTGCCTTCCATTGAAGCAGGGTTTTGTTAAAACTAAAATATTAGTTCTCTCTGAAAAGCTGAAAAAAATGATTCATGCAAAAAATTTAAAACTGAGTGTACTAACAACTAGCATAAGTAGATTCTAGAATGCGTAAGTTAACAATTCCGTGTGAGTCAGGCCTTCCCGGAATCATCCTGGGTATTAGTATTAGGCAAAGGTGATCGTCTGGAGCATGCTCAGAAGTGAGCAGGTGTGAACATGTGTGAACACTGAGATCTATGTCCACTGTGGAAGAACTAGGGACATTAGTCCACAGAAGCAACACGTAGAGGCCAAGTGGAGAGATCAGGGCATGAGGGTCAACTCCAATATTTAAAGGTTTGTCATGTGATACACCAACTCTATACAGCTTGAAGGGCTAAAAGGGAACCAATGAGAGGGAAGAGAAGACAGACAGTCCAATCATTATAAAAGAAAACTCTGAACCACCAGAATTGCCCAAAGATGAATGGGGCCTTTTGAATGGTAATGAGCTCCCCGTAGCCAGAGCTGTTCAAGTCTTTGATAGAGTCATTCAACATTCTTCATTCCTTTATTGAATATTCACTCTGGAAGCTTAACATTGGCTACACACAGGTGAATGAAATAGGCATGGTTCTGGCTGTCACCCAATTTAGAATCTGGTGACATGATTTGGTCAGATGTCTAAAGGGGACTCAAACACACATCCAGATAGGACCTGTGAAGTTTTTCCTAATTGCAAGATATCAACTCTATGAAATAAAAGCCAGGGATTCTCTACATTGGTAAGCCCCAAATATGTGGATTCGTTTTTCCTTCACTAAGAATGAGCCAGCCGAATTAGTAACACTTTGCTATGAAGTAACTTAAGGCTAGCTAAAGAATATTTGGGATACTACTGGAATTGAGGCACTAAAATTGTAACTGTAGGTCTGCAAAGTACATTAATGAAGAAGCCTCAAGCCCATTTTCCTAGAATGAGCTATTTACAATCACCCATTTGCTTTTGGTTGCAGCTCTTATAACTGAAAGAGTTTTATATGTTTTATGGTTAGAAGATGCTTTTCCTTTGGAAAAACAGAAATAACGGTGTTTTGTAATTAGGAAAGAAACACAAGGTTAGTATATATTTAAGAAAGATATTAAAAAGGTTTTTCTAAGTAGTTAACATTTAGTCTCATAATTATTAAATTCCTTAATGCACAAAGCTTATGATTAAGTACGATCTATCTTGCTTATTAATTATAATTAGAGAAGTTCATTTTCTAATCACTTTCCTAATCAGCATATTTCAAGATATGACCCCTTTACCTTAATCTGAATTTAACAGCAAAGACCTTAGTCTTGGATCACGTGATGGTTTGGAAGAACGACCTGTTGTAGCTAAAAGTCCCCTTAGCGTTTGACTAGCTTGACAGGACCGAGCTCTGGGGAAATTCCAGGAAGTTAGCCTCCTGACCTCCCAGCATGGCTCCAGGCGGCACAGAACTCACAAACATCCCTTCTTGGAAAATAAATTAGCATTAACAAAAGCTCATTTCACTTTTTTAAGCTGTTTTGAATTACCAAGACTAACCCCCCCCACAAACTCCCCCCAAAAAATCTATTAGCAAACTATACATCCATCAATGCTGGGGAAAAAAAGAACAATACCAGGGACTAAAAAGTCAAAAGCAGCAAGAGAGACTGTGAAGAAGAGGGAATGCTTTAGGGAAACGTCTGGATACAGATCTGTTTTTACCTAAAACAGGAAAGTTCACTATAAAATTACTATCACATTATCATACAGTTTCCTAACCCTGTGTCTTACGTAGACCACATGTCTGCTGCTGGGTGGTTTGGACAATTAAACACTGAGGTAACCCTCTGACCCTAGGTCATACACCAGGGTCAGACACTGCAATCCCAGCAGGATCACAAGTGTGGAAATCACAGAAGTGACATAATAAGGTCCATGGGACCAACAATAAATTGGAATGGTCCCGGTTCATTGTCAGACTTTCAAATTCTAACAAAATACACTGGTCATATTTAGTGTGTTTGGTCATATTTAGCCAAGTGTCACTTTTTGTGACTGCTGAACCAGCTCTAGGGAAAAATCAAAAGCCGGTGGGGAAGGGGTCCCTGAATCAGGTTTCAGGCCCTATCCTGTTCCAGCACCAGCCTTCCCCTCCAGCACCTTCAATAGCATCCAGCCTTTTCATGTCTCTGTGGGGCTGCTGCCAACATCCCTGCTGGAGCTCCTGGCCCTCCCTATGCCTTCCTGTCACCTCACTCCAAGTGGAAAGAGGTTTCCTCTCCAAGTGTAGCAGTTCTTTCAGCCAACTCAGAAAGCCTGGCCTCCTAAGCAATAGCCCCACTAAACACAAACATGAAGCTCATGAACCCAAGGTTTGGCTGAGCAAGGAGGCGTTGGTATAATACCACCTGGAAACCTATTCTCAGCCTTCTCCTCAAAAGATGTGAGGCTCCTCTGTCTCCACGTAGGGTCCCCGTTGCTCGAGAACCCAGTCCAGGGCTGTGGGATCAAGAGAACCTTCTTCCTTTTCTTTCCTGAGACATAATCTCTCTGGTATTACAGATCCACAATCTCCTGCCAGCAGCTCTGAGATAGGAAGGTCCCTGAAAACCCAACAACTCTTACAGCTTTGCTAGCAGAACCTGAACTGAAGAGATGTGAGGCTCCAAGCAGTATCTATCTCACTTAGTGGGAATATTTACATATAAGAAGTATCTATCTCAGTGGGAATATTTATATATTTAACTGAAGAGATGTTACTGTGTTGAATTTCAAGGTTGAATTACAAGGATAGTCTGCAACATGAAGCATATGTGACATATTACCTTTGTAAAATCCAAAAATGTCTCTGAATTCTCTGAATTCTGAAAGACATCTGGCCCCATAGATTTCAGATAAAGGCTTATGGATCTGTGGTAGCTTCAAAACTACTTCCAGAGTTTTCCTTCATTATTTGCCTCAGGGGACTGAGGTAATGATACAGGATGTGTGGCCAGAAGGACAAAGTCACATATAAACGTTAGAAGTCCTCATAATTTAGCAGGGAGTTTGATGGGAGGAAAGTACTTTTACAGAGACAGGAGTCAGTGAGGGTAGAGTCTCCCCGAAGCCCTGAGGAGACAATATTTACCCCTTAGAGGCCAGTTCCTCATTTCCCTCCGTACCTTAGACTAATAGTCACCCAGGAAGGAGACGACATAGAGGGAAACCCACCTTTAAATTCAGTGGGGAGTTCACTGTATGGTAAGAAGTGTCTTCACTATATAAACAAGTTTTAAAATGATGATTTGATTCCCAAGTTAACCCAGAAAAGTTTGCTTCTGGAATAGCAAAAACAATAGAATTTACAATATGGGATAAAGTCACTTTTATGGGCAAATCTAGAGATTTAAGTTCTTTTCACATTATGCTTTATATGAGAAAATGTATTCTATATCCCAAATAATGAAATACAAAATGCCATTGAGGATACAATGCATTTCTAAGTTGGATGTTGCCTTTAATATGTCATGTTTTTCTGATTCCCATCTTTTATTGTTCAAGAACTAGTTATTGAGCACTTACAATAGATACCAGGAATAGAAGCTTAACAAGAGACAATGAACCCACCCTCACACAGTCTAGACACTAGGGGGAGAGATAACAGAAAAAAAAAATGTAATACGGGTTAAAGTAAACTCATCTTAATGTAAAATATTCAATAAAGTTTCATTTTTGTTGTTGTAATTTTATACATCAAAACTTTCCTATAATGAGTTTCATCTTATTTTAAAGCAGCTTTATATTTCCTGACATAGAGTTGGACACACTAAAAGATTCACCTCGAGTAATATTAACGTCTCCAAACCTTCGCAAAGGTCAGAGACTGTCTAAATATATGTTTACCCCCCAAGTTCTGCTAATAAAGAAGAGATTAGAACAATTTCCAAAGTTCACAGTGGAATAACAGCATCATTTTCCCCAAAAGTACACATTCAATAGTATTATATTCGAATTTTCAAACAATAGACCTGAAATTTGTCCTTTAAAAAAAAAAAATCCCAGCACTTTGCCAAAAGAGGATGGAATGCTAATGTCTGATAGCTGTAGTCTACATTTTTAGAAAGCTTGTCACAACATTCTACATACCATACTTTTGAAAACAATAGTCTGGTGCTATTGAAATGCCGAGGTTAAATTTTCTGAGTGGAAGTCAAAACACAATAACTACCTTCCCTGAAACCAGGAAATCTCAGAATTCCAGTCTCAACACAACCTTAGGAAATGAAGTCTTTCATTAGTCCTTTTTGTCACAACAACAATTTGATAGAGAAAGGAATGTAAGGGGAAGCAAAATGAGGTGAAGGCCTTACTTTTTCTCCTGAACGTGTGGAGAGGCAGTTGAAGGTACCAGGGCCAGTGGAGATGGGAAGCTGTGGGTAGAAAGTATGTATCAGAATTACTTACTTGTTACATTAGACCAGTTTGTATGAACCACATAAGCGCCAGGATAGAAAGTCAGTCCACACTCGATGTTAATCCCTTAAAGGAACAACAAAGAAATAATTCCTGAACTGAATCATAGGCAGGTGCAGCTACCCCAGTGCTTTTAGATTCCTAAAAGCAATGAGAAGTCCAAGGGGGCAATGCTGGCCCGGAAATCAATAATCAAGATCCTCAAGAGTAGCAGAAATAGAACTGGGAGGCTTGGATTCTGTATGTGATGGAGTCGTTAACTGGGGAAAGTTGGAAAATTGTGAAGTCATTAACTAGGAAAATGAAATCAATCCCACAGGCCTTTGTTCAGTGTCTAGAATTATTAAGCACCAATGTTGGCACTGAGGGGAGAATTACAAAGATGTGTAAGACACCATCTCCATCTCACTGGGGAAACAAGCCTGTACACCTGTACTCGTAACCATAAACCAAGATAGAAATATGATGCAGCATAATAACAAAAACTAACTGATAATTGTCATGAGACATTTGTTGCATGCCACCCCCTATTCTCAAGGGCTTTCCACGGTTTAATTCATTTAATTATCTATGAGATACGAGTAGGTACTCTTACTCCCTCCGTTTTTTCACAGTGAAGAAAGTGAAACTCAGAGAGGTTGAACTTACCCAAGGTCACACAGCTCATAAGTGGTAGATCAGGGATTTAAACCCAGTCTCCAAATGCTACTCACCCTTGCCCACCACACAGTATCGCATGAAAGTATTGTAATTCTGACTATGGTAGTTTGGGGGATGGGTAGGATGAGGTGGGGAGATGGGGAGAGGAGAAAAGGAAAACTTCTAAGAAACTCAATGTACTGAGATGTACATTGCCCAGATGGAATCAATATAACCTCCCAGAACCCAGCTTCTTTATCTCCAAACAAGTGGGATTGACGAAATTATCTCTAAAATCCCTTTAAATCTTTAATCACTTAGGAATTCACCTCTTGTGTCATCACCAGAGATTGCACAAAAAAGAGCAAGCTTAGGAAAACAATGCAACAGAATTATTACCTGTGTGATCTTAGGAGAGTAGTTTACCTTTTCTGAACCTTAGTTTCTTGATTGATGCAATGAGACAATTCTCACAGGGTTGTTGTAAGCAGTAAATAATCTATGCGAGGCACAGCACCTGGCATCTGGGAGATACTCAGTTAATTTAAGTCTCTCCCTCTCTTTTCCTTTTTCTTTATTTGTATATAAACTCAGTTCTTGAACTCACCTAAATCTTAGATCATTGTGTGGCTGCCTACATATTAGTATAGTACTTTTTGGAGGTAGATTGAAAAATAAAAGATAGGATATTTGAGAGTATTAAATATTTTCTGAAGTATCTGGAAGGTTCTAATTTGCAATATACCAATTTTATATTAAAATACTGTTTGTTTCTCTTGATGTTTTTATTGATAGTATTAAAAAGTCACATGATAAACTGGAAAGCAAGAGGTGAAGATACATACTATTTATAAGCCATGACTAATGTGGCTTAGGAAGCTTCTGATAGATATTTCATAGATTATGCAAAAAGTGCATAGTTAAGAGTTAAAAACTTTGTAATTTTACATATTGAAACAAATATATGAACAGAAGTGGGCAGAAAAAGTCCTATCCAAAAACTCGTTTGTCAAAATTTTAAATCTTACTGTCAAAGATTAAGACCGCAATAACAAGACATATATCCATAGAAAAGAATAAAGAGATAAAGGTCATATGGATATCCAGGAGAAAAAACCCTTATGTAAGTAGGTGATTTGTTTTTTCTTTCTGTTACTTTATTAACTCAGAGTACATTTTTATTTTTTTTACCAGCTTTGGCTAAAGAGATTTGAGACTTTTCTTTTCTCTTTACTTTTTTAAATGGAGGTTTAATTTAAATATATTAAAATGCACAAATCTTAATTGTATCTCAAAGAATTTGCACATATGCATATGCATACGAGTGTATAGCCACATACCCACCACCCAGACCCATATAGAGAACATTTCCAGCATCCTTGGCGGCCCTCTACCCCCTTGCCAATCGACCCACAAGGTTACCACTACCCACATCCACACTTTTAAATAGAGCAGGTAATAAAAATAGAAATAAGTGAAAACAATAGAGGAATCCTTAACTTGATTTACTTGTGGTAGGTGCTAGAGTTTTTCATTACAAAGCTTACTCACTGGCAGTTTAGTTAACCATTAGATACCCAAGGCTCTAAGTAAGAAATTAGCTCACTGATGATAAACTGAAAACCAGAGCCTGTGGCGTATGAGAAGCAGCCTTCAAGTTCTTACTGTAGAAAAGTCAGATGACCCATGAAAGAAAGCATCTGGAGAATTAAACCAGATTGTTTACAACTTCAGTGTAAACATCAGTGTGATTCAATGAGGGCCAAATAAGAATTCTGGCTTGTGGTTGGCAGTGCCGTAATCAGTAATACCAAGGGGACAGTTAGACTTGAACTCCTCACTGGATCATGAAGGTAGCAACTGTGCATGAGATGCTTCTGATCTGATGTTAACAGTACATGAACTTTGAGTTGTTTTTCAAGTAATTGTCATCATTTGACTTTCTTGCATGCATTTGGTTTTACCTCACCATTCTGATAACTTTCAGGTCATTTAACACAAGTTGGGAGTAAATGAGTGACCGAACGTAGCCTACTAGGCAGCAAGGCAATTAGATCCAAGAGTTTGGTTCATTAGATACCTAACCTAAACAATTGAGCTAATAGGATATTTTGATTTGTTCAATACTATAGAATGACTATTAGTAAATTTTCCAAATAGGGACATCTTTTGAGAATGAAAGGGGACTCTATTATAATTATGCCAGAACCCAGGACTAAATCAGGAGTGTCCCATGCAAACCAGAAATACAGTCACCCTAGCTATCATAAGCCTCCACTCCATAAGAGTTCATATTGATTAACCCTTAATTCAATGACTCCTTTCCTAGTTAAGCTATAGCTTAGCTTTTACAGTGGCAAAGACATCTGAGGGGAAAAAAAACCCAAGGACATGTGCAAGATTATAGCTGAGATCTAGCAAATTAAATTATTACATTATAGCTGAGATCTAGCAACAGTACCAATGCTACTGTTCTGAGGATGCAGACTTAGCTTCTGACATAAGGAAATCAACCTGAAGAGGGCTAAGGACTCAGAGGGGAACAGCTGTTACATCTCCTATAGCTTTAGAAACTCCTTTGATAGTGTGACACATAATACTCTGCACAACGCATGCTGTCTTTAAATAATGAGGGCTGATGAACTACGGGAGGGCAAGGCCCTCAATTTGTTAAAATATTCTGGTCAACAATAATGTGACGAAGATGATAGTCAATAGTTTCTATGAATTGAGTGCTTATTACGGACCTGGCATACTGTACTCTTTCCTTTATAGACATGAGTTCTTTAAATTCCCCCAATGACTCTATAAAATAGATACTATTGCTATTCCCATTTTTTTCTTTTTGACATATGAGCAAATTGAGGCTTAGAGGAAGTAATAAGATGCATATTAGGCGTCTCAAATCAGCCTGACTCTTAACCATTCCCTTATACCATTCTTCACCTCCCACCCCTCCCAGGTCAGGGCTTTTTTATTGCCAGGACAACTTAATCAACAAGCTCAGACAAGCATTATTTACTGAAAGGATATCACAGGAAATGCCTTGAAGAAGAGCAAAAAACAAATATTGTTGTATCACAGAGTAGGGGTTGGGGGTACAACTGAAAAGCTAGGAACCAAGACCATTCTCACCAGCTTTTATCTCCTATTCCTTTGTACAGTCTACTTCAAATTCATACAATATTGTCTCAAAATCTGAAGTCTTGGGATTCTATAGGACCAAGAATTTCTCATATCTGAATCTCCCTCTAATATGTGTTTTATTAAAAGAGCTTATTATATATTTTTTGATATGGAGGAAAGATGGAGTTTTAATTTCATTTCTTTGATTGACTACTACTAAACATAAAAATTAAATTCTGATTTTAATTAGTTGGTGATCTTAACACACAGGGAAACGTTCTGTTTCTGTCCGGTTTAGTTTTAAAAGTAAAAAATAATGCAAAGAAACACAAAGCCATTTAGCTTCCCCAAGTGAATCAATTTCAATAGTTATGCTCTCCAAATGAAATGTATTTAAAATCGCCATTTTGAATTTTGCTACGTGAAACATTTCTGTGCAAAAAGATTGGTTTGGTTTGGTTTGTTTTTTTCTTTATTCTTATAGTTAGTCTGTGTAAGGCAGAAAGTGATACTGCTCTAACCATGAGCTCTAGGTTCCTAGCTTTGAGGCCAGCATTCTGTTACTTAAACGCTGTATTCCATTAATAGATTCACATTCCAGCATAAAGCACAGTGCCTGGACTACAGCCCAGTTCTCCTGACTTCCAGACTAGGGCCTTTTCAGCAAGTTGCGTGAATTGGTGGGCGGGGAGTTGGCTTGTGTGTGATCCAAAACAGAAGAACACGAAACATCATATGGCCATCTCCTACCCCTTCCCATCTTTTGACATTTTGATGTTGCTTGATCCAAGTATCTGGTTGTGATATATGAATGTGGTTGTTTTTGATTAAAGTTTTGTGTATGAATGTTTTATAAATATCTGCTTATTGGACTCTTTCCCACTGGACTGAAAACTCACTTATAGCAAGAAAGTGCTTATTTATTTGTATAGCTCCATCACCCAGAACATAGCCTGGCATACAAAAGGCATCAAAAAACAAACAAAAACATTAATTGGAAGGAAGAAAAGAAAGAAGGAAGCATGGACAGGCTGCTCAATTTGACCCAAATGAAGAGTCTATTTATGATGCAACCAAAAGATTCTGGAGCTACTTGAGAGAAATAGAAAAACTATTTGCCTGAGGTGTTTTCTGCACTCTCTTCTCCCGTGCGCCTTCTCTGCCAACTTATTTGTTGGATAATTTAAAAAAAAAAAGAATAGTGCTACATAGAGAACCGATTGGAAGACAAGATAACAAAATGCAAATAGGAATTGTCAAGAAGGAACCAATAAATGAAAGTATGTAAAAAAGAATGGAAAATAAGAAAAAGCAATAAAAAGGATGCAAGAGGTGGTATAAAGTAAAAATGTAACATGAAGAAAGGACTTTCACAATAATTAAATACAAACTGCTTCACAGTAATGTGCTGATGGCACTGCATGGATGGTACCGGCCAACTATCTCACGGGGAGGAAAACAGAACACCCACACCAGGCAGGGTGTGAGGAAAGAGGAAAACCGGTCCTCCTAGTGATGGTGTGTTCATTAGTTCCCAAAACAAGGAAAGGAAGGAGCTCTATGGCTGTTTCTCTACAAAAGCACGAGAGATTCCACAACTCTAAATTGTGGCCTGAGGATGATAAACTGTGAGTTTGGACTTGCTCCGGAGCTAGACCATCTGGGAGTCATGGGACCTCTCTGACCTTTTTGAAGCACTTGCAGTCAACTAGCAGACAAGTGATAAGCAGCAACAGCCAAAGATTTTCTTTTCTAGTGGGGGTTGGTTAAGTCATATTTCTTTTTCACTCAGTCTTCCCACACACACACACACCCCTGCGAATTGCAAAAAAAGACCAATACTATTCAACATTAGAACATATCAGGTCAACTAGAGTTCCAAGGGAATATGGTTGAGTAATGCTGGTTGGAAACAACCACCCAACGAGTCATCCATCCATCCATCCATCCATCCATCCGTCCATCCATCCATTCAACAAATATTTACTGAGCATCTAACATGCACCAGGCATTCTGGATACAGTGGTGAACATTACAGACACATCCCTTGTTTTTGAGAAGATTCAATTCTTGTGGGAGAGGACAGATGAGAAACAAATGGACAGAGAAGATATCTCTCCGAGACCTCTCCCACCAACCTTCCCTTCCTTCCTGATACTGCAGGTGTAGTGGAGAACATGGCTTTCTTACTGTCCTAGAGCATGCCAGGCTCCGTCCTGCCTCAAGGCCTTTATCCACGTTCTTTCCTCTGGCTGGCAAGCTTTGCACCCAGACTTCACACGGCTTCTTCCTTCACCTTCTGCAAATCTCAGCTGAGATGTCACTTCCCAGAGAGGCTTTCCTCATCTTCCCATGTAAAATAGACCTCCCTCACTCCACATGGCTTCCTGTTTTATTTTCTTTATATCTCTTACCTGTGGAAACTACGTTATTTATGTGCTTCCCTTATTTTTTTTTCCAGTCTCTCCCACTAGAATGTAAGTACCATGTCTGTTTTGTTCACCTCTATTCTCATGCATTTAGAACAATGCTGAGAAATGTCCATTTACTCACATGGCCAATGACGAAGTATCTATAGTCAGAGGGACTGATTATCTGCACTGTGGAAGCTGGTCTCCAAAGATGGTCTCCAGTGAACTACACTTCTGTATTCACATCCTGTGTAGTTCTCTTGCCTTGAACCTGAGCTGGCCCTGTGGCTCACCTTTGACCAATAGCAGAGGTGAAGGTGCCTGATGTCTATGTCTATCTCATAGGAAGCCTTGCAGATGCTACCTTGGTATCATGGAACACAGGCTCTGAAGGAAGCCAGCCACCAAGTAAAAAGTCCAACTCTCCTGAGACGGCTATGCTATAAGGAAGCCCAAGCTAGCCGCGTGGAGAAACTGAAACGCACGGCTGGTCCCCAGCTCTTCTAGCCATCTCAGCTGAAGTACCTGACATGGGAGTGTACGTCCAGCTCAGCTGAGTCTTCAAATGACTCTAACCTTGGGTGCCATTTGACTGCAACTGCATGGAGACCCCAAATGAGAACCATCCAGCTGAACCTCAATAGATAATGCAGCCACCAAAGATAGCTCTAGATTCAAACATTTCTTTTCCCACAAATATTATATACAAGTGTATCTGAAGGTCTTTGGCCTTCCCCCTCCCCGCCACACACACACTCCTATAAGGCACGTGTGTCTGCCATTAACAAGCCTTGTTTTGTTCTGTTCACTCTCCTATACCCCTACAAGCACCCCACTGGAAGTCAGGAAAGCTGGGTCTTCATCCTCATGGGTCCACTGTAATTTTAGCCATGTCACTAAATTCTCTGAAGCTCAGGTTCTTCTCTGAAAAATGATGGTGAGAATTTGATTTCTAAATTTTGTTTAGTGTGTGGTAGGCAACCCTTCCCCGACCCTTAAAGAGAAATTAATATGGACCAGAAATATATGAAAGAGATACAAGTGGAAGAGTTCTAACTGAAGTGGGAGAGGCTGTATATTGGAGTAGTAGTAAAAGATAGGCAGTAGAGTCAGAAGAACAAGTTCAAACGCCAGCTCCCCCCCACACACACACACACACACTGGTTCAAAGAGCCCAGAACTCCCCCAGAATCTGGTATGAAAACCATTCTACTGGATGGTCTCAGAGACCTCCCTCCCCCTTTACATGTTATGATCTGTAACATTTACCATACATAAAATAGACATCTATTTTTAAACTTTGGGGTAGATTTTAATTTATTGTATTGAACTGGAAGAGTTTTTACTGCTTCTGCTTTGTCACAGAACCAGATATGTACTGTTTCCCAATTACCATCCGCCCTTACCCACTAAGCCCTTACCGTTTTGGCTATCCTCTCAACAGAAGTGCTAAGCTTAGTTCTCACCCCATCCCTAGAGAGATAAATAGAGTACATATTTCAGATTTCCCCATCTGCAGTATAACTTGGCTTGGGAAATAATGGTGTAGAATCATTGTATTTGATTTTTTTTAAATACTACTTTCAAAGGCCTGTATAGAAGGAGATTCCATAGCCTACTATAGAATCTCATCCCAATGTTTCACGGCTGTATTCATCAGGAAACTTTCCTTCATATTTGACAGACATCA
This sequence comes from Rhinolophus sinicus, assembly GCF_036562045.2. Lineage (NCBI taxonomy): Eukaryota > Metazoa > Chordata > Mammalia > Chiroptera > Rhinolophidae > Rhinolophus > Rhinolophus sinicus. Next base: position 112,798,815 of record NC_133753.1, on the reverse strand, counting down.
TTCAATACAGGTCCCTTTGACATAATGCTTGTCAACTTTCATTCTTACAATTTTTTTGAAAGTCTTATAATGAATTTCTTCAGTGTCGTCATATGGCTGTCTTCTGAATGCTCTCATTTCCCCCCTCTATATTCTCCTTTGGATATTGACCTTAAATTGGAAAAGGAATGGTCTGATGAGTGTTCCTAGAATTCTCTGACTTATGACATTGACATAGTAAATACTATGCATAGTTAAACTATTACTGAGCTTCCAGGTTACATCTTGATAAGAGCATCAACATCTAAAACACGTCATCAGACAATATGCATAAAATTACAAGCATGTGATGACACTTTACCTGTACGTATATTGTAAATTAGGTAACTACTTGACCATACATTACAACCTTATTTCCATTCAAACTCATGTTTGAACTCTGCCCCTGAAGCTGTGGACTGATGCACGGTTTTTCTGATCAATATTTTAAAAAGACCAACAATGATCAATATTGTAAGCTGTTAAAGAGAAGCCCCTACCTCCTGAAAGGTGATAGGTTAGGCATTTTCTACTTAACTTACTTCAATAATTGGAAAAAGTATTGGGTAGAACTACTCTTTGATTTTAGAAACAAGAAAAGTATGTTCGCAGAGGCTTGGAGAAAGAAAACAAAGGGTTTGGGAGCAAACTCAAAGAGCCCCCTAAAATGCACTTTAGATGTAAACTTATGTCTCTATTTTGTCACATTACAATGAAATTTCCTCTATCGTTTGGCTGCTGTTACCTTCTAAATACTGCTTTCCATTTATTATTGTAGAAAAGCCCCAATAATAAACAAGTTAGGAAGCTGTTTAGCAATGTCTTTTAAACTTAGGCAAATGTGACTAGGTAAAATAATGTAGTGTACTTACTCCTTTCTAAATCTCCCCACTCTAAGAAAGGACTAGCTGCTATTTCTCCACCCACCCCTACCCACCTATGTCCTCCCCTCCTTTCTTACTGAAGACCACACTCCTGGAAGTCCTCATTCCATACACTAAAGAACAAGTTTCAGGGCAACGGAGTGTTCATTAGTTGAGCTGCAAGCCCATGCCAGCGAACACCTGCCTTTACTCATGTATCAAAAGAGGCCTGACCATGGTTTCCCAAAGGTTAAACACAGAATTACCATAGGACCAGCTATTCCGTTCCTAGGTATATACCCAAAAGAATTGAAAGCGGGACACCAACAGATATTTGTACATCAATGTTCACAGCAGCATTGTTCACAATAGCCAAAAGGTAGAAACAACCCAAATATTCATCAAAAGATGAATGGATGGATAAACCAATATACATACAGGGAATATTACTCTGCCATAAAAAAAAGAATGAAGTACTGACATACGCTACAACTTGGATGGACCTGAAAAACATTATGCTTAGTGAAATAAGCCAGAAACAGAAGCAAAAATATTATATAATTCCACTTATATTAAGTACCCAGAACAGATAATTCATAAGGACAAAAAGTAGACTAGAGGTTACCCAGGGCTGGAAGAAGAAGGAAGAAAGACATTGTGGTATGGATAGAGTTTATGTTGGGGATGATTTAAACAAAGTTTTGGGTATAGATAATCGTGATGGTTACACACATTGTGAATGTACTTTATGTCACTGAATTACGTATACTTCCCAATAGTTAAAATGATGAGCGTTATGTATATTTTACTGTAATAAAAGAAGTTACTTAGGGGCAAAAAAAAAAGAAAAAAAGAAAAAAAAGTCAGTTCTGGTCTGAGTTCTGTAGCCAGGACAGCTTGGAGGGCACCTGAGATTTAAGGAGAGAATCACTGCCTAGAGTTTGGGAGGATGGCAAACCTCATCTAGAATCCAAACCAACCCCCATCCTGAGTAGGGGGTGGAGCTAGAGAAGGGACCAGGAGGCTGAAATCGTAATGTCCCCGGGAAGAGCCAGCTATGGACACAGAAAACAATCATTTCAAGCCTCCAGGTCACCCAGAGCCCTCCCCACCTCAGGCAGCTGGGCTCTCCCACATAAACTTTTTTCTTTTACTTATTTTTCAAGTATTAGGAGACTCAATTTTGGAGGAGCAAGTGGGCTACGAAAAGATGCTTTTGTTCTCTCAGCCTGATGACATAAGCTAGTTAATGGAGAAGGAATAAGAAAACTTTGGAAAGGATGTGCATCTCCAAAATGTTTGAAGTTTTTTAGAAGGGTAGGTGCATGCATACATACATATATATAAACACGACGGTTGCATGGCCTTTGTCATTATTAAATCTAAAATTAATTTTAAAAGAAAAATCAAGGACTTGCAGCCCCAGAATTAATAATAGTTCCCATCCGTGTCACTCTCTACTATTGTTACTTGTAATTGTTTTAAAGTAAAGTTAGGCTTCCAACCACAAGGTTGTATGTTCTGGATTGCTCTGTGGCAAATCAGAAAACCCTCAACACATAACTTATTTGCTATAATAAGCATGTTTGGAATAATACCTGGAACATTGTGCCTTAAAAAATTTGTCAAATGGATGCTTCAAATGCAAGACTTCACACAGAACCAGCAAGTCAAAACCTCACCAGGAGGCGTTCATTTTATTGGTTGGGTGCATAGTAAATAAGTTGCTAGGAGGTTCCGATGACTGTTTCTCCCCCTACAGAACTAGGAAGGGTTAACCAGACACCCACTAAAAGCAACCACCTCTTATTCTGTTACTGAACTAACCTATTGTTTAAGGCCCCTCGAAGCAGTCCTCAACGAGGCAATATCCTGTTTGCATAATTGAGATTGGGGCATAGGCCAGCCCACACCGTGCATCTGTGTCAGGCAGCTCCTCACTCAGTCGAATCCGTTTCCTGTATCTACAGCCGGCTGGTCATTTTTAAAGCCCCTGATTACAGTCCGGGAAGAAAAACACACCCCTCTTACCAGGAAGCTAAATACAGTCTATGATGCCTTCTTAGGCAAATGTTTCACCTGCTTGGCCAATTAGCTTCCTCTCCCAGAAAGACTAGCTCAACAGGTTTCCTTTTTCTCTTCCTCCGCCTCCTGGGTTGGGGAAAGAGGCTGTCACTTCGCTTCGACCCTCCCTTCCCCTCCCCTCCCTCGCGGGTTCTTCCACGCTCTCTCGGACCAATCGCGGTCGCTCGAACGTGTCCAGGTTGGCGGCCCGCGGCCCTGGCCTGGCCTGGATGCGCCGCGGGGCTCGCTGGGCCTGCGCCCGGGACGGTGGCATCCGCTGGGAGGAGGACGAGCAGGGGCAGACGGCAGGCGCGCGGAGGTCTGAAGGTGCCCTGCGGCCGCGGCCCCGATGACTGAACTACAGCAAGATGTGGAAGACACAAAGCCTGCCAAAGTGCTCGGGAAGAGAGAGAGCAAAGTTGGCTCAGCCCAGTAAGTATTCTCAGCCAGGACCCGTCCGCCGCGTAGAAAGCGCGCAGCCCGAACTTCCCTGCCAGGGACCAGTTTGGAGTGGAAACAGTTTTCTGCAACTTTTACGCGGACAGCTTTGGGGCTTGAACGCTTTCTGTGGCACCCGGCCTTTTTCTGTTGTTTTTTTTTTGTTTGTTTTTGGGGTTTTTTGTTTTTTTTTTCGTTTTTTTCTTTTTCTCAGATTCTGTAGTAGAGAAAAGGCACAGCAGCATTTCAAGAAGGTACTATGGTTTGCAGTCCTATGGGGATGTGATGTATTGGAGCCGTAAGCACGATTGGTGTTTTGCAATTAGGGCTGGGGCACCCATTCAGGTCTCAGCCTGTCAAGAAACAGAGTGCTAACATTTATTTCAGTTGTCCTACTTCTTAATGACGTGCGGGGAGATGCAGTTGTCTGGTAGATGTCATCTGTTCATTAGTTTCACAATGATGTGTATTCGTCAGTTGATTTGGACCTTCAGAGTGTCTTTCCTCCATCCCCTTAACTGTTTCCCCCCAAGGAAGTGGAAAAGTAGTGGAAAACATGGCATACGCTTTATTTTTTTCCCCCTCAAAGACTGCCTGCCTTTAGTTGGGGTACTTACATATATTTGTTATACACTTTTTTGGAGAGAGGGTGTAGCAGTCGGGTCGAGGAGCACAATGAATATATAATAAAACTCTTTAAATATCGGGTTGTGACTATCCTCTTAAAAGATTCAAGTCCATCATAGGATTTGCACATTGTTTGACCTATACCCTCTTCTGGTTTAAGAAACTGAAAACTCAAATATTTTGGTCACAGGGATTAGCTTTCTGTAATGAAACTTATTTCTCTTTCCCTGTTCTACTTTGTTTTTTTGTTTTTTTTTGTTTTTATAATCCAGAAGCATGTTTATTTACATGATTGTTATTCCCAAACATTCTTTTAAAAAGGAAAAGAATCTTTCAGCATTTGCTTATTTGCAATCACTATATTAAGTGATATTAAAATAAATATCTGAATAAGATTGATATTAAGATAAGTATCTGAATAAGCCAAATTTTATTTTTTATGGTACCAAGCTGTCGTGGGGTTACCTAACATGCTTTATTGATACTAATATAAAAATATGGTGTATTATCTTAATCAGTCTCCATCATTCATTATTTCAGCATTTAGCAATTTTTAAACTCACGGCCTGATTCCACATAAAAATTTGTTTTTATAAAAGCATATTTCATCTGTGTATCTATTAGTGTTCAGGCTTCAGTTTTGGAAGAGGAATAGCTTTATTAGCTGCTTTGATTTACTATTTCAAAGGCTTCGGTCACCTTCCCATCCAGTGTCTGCTTTCCTTGGCTATTCCTTTGCCCACCCAGCACTGTCAACTTAAGCTGATGTTCTTTACTCTTTATGTGTAAAATGATGATTAAGAAAGAATTGCTATCGGTTTCACCTTCACAAAATGTTTTCTCACCCCCAAATGAAAACCTAACTATGCTACTAATTCAAGTTCAAGAAAAAGGTGAACTCTCAACTATCTATTTCTTTTGCACTTAATCATTCTCTTATACATGTGACTTCTCTGAAGAAGAGGTATTGTGCATAGTCGTATCACCATTTCAGAGATGCTGGATGGAGGTGACAGGAGTGTTAAGTGGTACAAGCAAGACTGGAACCCAGGACTTTAAATCTGTAGCCCAGAACTCACCCACAGGTGATATTTAGTTCTAGATACACAAAGCAGAATGATTCAAGTCTACCCAGCAGCCACTGCATTTTGGAATTTTCACATTCCTAGTCATCTAGATATTCAGTTAAGGAGATGTATTGAAGGATTGGAAAATTCTATGGCATTTAGACTAATTCTTTTGAAATGCTTTAGATGTTGCAAAAATAGTTTTGTAGACGATAAGCATTGAAGCTGAAGGCCTCAACATAGCCCTTTATTTGGAACAGCCAGTTTCACAGATTCATTTCAGTTCAACAAATAATGGAATACCTACTATTTGTTCAATAATGGTGAGGAATACAATAATATATATGATATTTTAAGGGGGGGTTAAGCGGAGGCACATATGTATATTCTGTACTTCTAGGGACATTGGTGGCCATTGTCACATAAAACAAACAAGATGCTACGAAAAGTTTGGTCCATAACAGTCTCTTCCACAGTTAGGATGTTTATCTATTTGGCAGTCTTTGTTAAATTTCTCTTGATTTCTTGGGTTTTTGTTTGTTTCCCCTACAAAGCGGTAATTTCCAGGCCTACACCTCTGATTCGGTCTAAACTTTTAGACACTCCCTTCCTTTGAGCTCTTAAACTCTTTTTTTTTTTTTTTTTTTTTTAAGATTTTATTGGGGAAGGAGAATAGGACTTTATTGGGGAAGAGTGTGTACTTCCAGAACTTTTTTTTTCCCAAGTCAAGTTGTTGTCCTTTCAATCTTAGTTGTGGAGAGTGCCATTCAGCTTCAAGTTGTTGTCCTTTCAGTCTTAGTTGTGGAGGGCGCAGCTCAGCTCCAGGTTCAATTGCCATTGCTAGTTGCAGGGGGCACTGCCGACGATCCCTTGCAGGACTCGAGGAACTGAACCAGCCACCTTGTGGTTGAGAGCCCACTGGCTCATGTGGGAATCGAACCAGCAGCCTTCGGAGTTAGAAGCACGGAGCTCCAACCGCCTGAGCCACCGGGCCGGCCCCGAGCTCTTAAACTCTTGCTTTGCTAATAAGAAGAGCAAGTTGAAGAGGGAGGTACATTATCTACAACATGGATGGACCTAGAGGGCATTGTGCTGAGAGAAGTAAGTCAGGCAGAGAAAGACAGATGCCATATGACTTCAGTTATATGTGAAATCTAGAGAACAGGATAATCGAACAAACAAAACAAATAAGCTCCTAGACACCGAGAGCATTTAATGGTTGCTGGATTGGGGTAGGAGGGTTGAAGAGATGGGTGAGGAGGGGAGGGAGTTAAGAGATACAAATTGGTAGTTACCACGTAGTCATGGGGATGTAGAGTATAGCGTGGGGAATATAGTCAGTAGTATTGTGATAACTATGTATGGTGTTGGATGGGTACTGGATCTATCCAGGTGATCACTTTTAAAGCATATAAAAGTCTAATCACGGTGCTGTACACCTGAAACTAATATAATATTGTACGCCAACTGTAATTGAAAAAATATATTTTTAAAAATATACAACAAAAGAGGGAGGTAGATGCATTATCACAGTGATATATTGGTGGGATAATTCCATATTTGAAATAATTTTGAGTAGCCAAATTTTTATACATAGAAATCCAGCTAATTTCTCTGCTTTGAATTTCATGACTTAGATTGTCACTAAACTCAAAGTTGTTGAAGTCCAGGTGTCGCAATGGACATTTCTTCCAGGACTGTTAGGATGGCTTCCTTCTCCCCATTTCCCTGCATCTGGAACTACACCCACACAGGCTTCATCACCTTGAACCTAGCCTCCCAGGTAGTAACAGCTGGCATTTATTGAGAATGCTTGCTATGTGATAGGCAGTGTGCTCGACACTTTACATTCATTTGCACACAGAAGGTAGACACTATTATATCCATTTTACAAACACAGATATGGAAGCTCTGAGAAGTTAAGCAACTAGGCAGAGACACAGTTAAGAAGAGAACAGCTCAAATTCAAGTCCAGGCCTCCTAACTCTAGAGCCTGAACTTAAATAGTTTATTTGTACTCCTCTACTCGGTGATGGCCCTCCATGGCCTACTCTAAAAAAAACAGGCTCCCCTACCAAGAACTTAAGACCCTTAATGATCTGGACACACATAAACCACTTCAACCTAATACTAGCCAGCATGTACCTCTTTTATAGCCAAACAGTTATACTAGCAGCCCTATGCTTAAGAGGTGATAACACAGAAGAATAAGAAACAAATGTGCTAAACGTAATACTGAATAAAATTCTCTTCATCTCTTCACCTCTCTTCCTTCGCTCAAACAGTTCCCTCGCTCCTTTCACTTAATATACTGCTATAAATCAACTCCAGTTTTCCCTCATTTAAAACCTTCCCTTATCACTGGCCATATTCATCTCTGACTGTGAGTGATTACCTTGTATGTATGTGGTCAGCCCCATAAAATGTAGTTGCTGTTATTATTACTATTAACTAACAGTTAATATCTATTGAATGTTCAGTATGTACCATTGCTAGCGTATATTAACTCGCATATATTAGTTAACTTTCCCCTAAATAGATTACCAACTCTAATCATATTTTTTCTTGTTGAATTTCTCAGAGGGCCCAACAAAAAATTACTTTCAATAACTATCTGTTGGTGAGTTGGGGAGGCTGAGACCCCATTCCCCCTACTTGAGGCATATAATATGCTTATAGCTGACATTCAGCTTGACTATCTCAGGGAAATTCCACTCTTTTAAATTTTCTTATCAAATTTCCTATCAGTAACAGAATTCTTAGGTATGTTTACATACCTGAGAGTTGTGGCTTACTTATTTATCTTTGTGTTAGAAGTTAGGCTGCAGATTTACTCATCATCAAAGTGCATATTTGACTTAAAAATACAATGTACTCCTTCTCTTGCCAAGAATTGATAATTTAGCTCCATATTTCCTTTTGAGATCCTAGTTTTTCCCCATTTTTATTACCTTTTTCATTGTGAATTTTATGTTCCCAATATATAGTTCTAATGTAGCCCAGCTTTTTTAACACACATTTTATGAGATACACTTTTACTTCTTCAAGTCTCTTGTGGATCTGATTTAATAATGGCAAGGTTACTTTTAATGAATTTCAAAAAGTATCTAAAACTAATGCTGATATATTTCTGGGCAAAAGTTCTCTTGATTCATTATGGCAAATAATGTATGTTTCAAATGTTACAAATACCTGCAACATTTGTAATGTAATTTGAATTTTTAACATTTAAACTTTAACAGTTTGGGGTATAAGAATTCTAGAAATTTGTTCAACTCCATACATATGAAGAAAAAGGGTGGATGTGGGCAACATAAACATTTACCTTGAAAGGAAGTTCTCTGGTATTATCAAGAAGTGATAATGATTTTTAGGGGCATACTGTGATGTTAAAATGTAAATTCAAGTTTAAATAAATTACCTGCAGTGAAAGTATTTATCATCCAAATATCTTGTCTTTCTGCACGGCATATTGGGGGTGCTTGACTTGCAGAATAAGTGTTGAAGTTGGGAATGGATCTTGAACTGGAAGCAAGAAGAGCAAAGACAAATAATTTTTTTAAAAATAATTATTGAGTATAACTCAATTTCTTAGTGCTTGCTTAACTCTGAACTTTGAAAGTACCCATTTAGCAAGAGAATCTCTATAAAATATTATGTATGTGCGATTTGTCTTTCCGTGTGTGTATGTAACATGTTTTGTTTTAATTTTAATTTCCAGGTTACTAAATGTTACATATTACCCAGTGCACTTTTTAATATAAACTTTGAGGAAGAGGGAGAAAAAAATATAATATTTTAGAAAATACTAAAATTATATTAAAATAAAACAATCAATGGAGGAGTTTGAAACAATGAAGAGAAATAAACAGTGTGTTCTGGTTTAAATGTTTTGAAAAGAAATGCAATGAACCAAATCAGCTCTATGGCTGGAGATTGATATCATAGGAAATTTCTGATTTATCAAGGCAGTACATAAAGTTTTAAGAATCCAGGCTCTAGGAAAGTAGGATTTGAAATCCGGCTTTCCTAGAAGCATGGGCCTGGCAAGCTGCTTAGCCCCTGATTCTCAGGTGCATCTTCTGTAAAGGCTTCAGTCAGCTGCTTCACATAAGGCTTGCTTTAGAGTTTAAACAGTTGATGTCAGAAATGCACTTTGCCTGGTGTCTGATATTTTCAACTCTCCATAAACCGTAGCTGTGTTAGTCCTCACTGTTGAAGGTCTGGGACATGCTATGGGGTGGAGGTGGAAGGCTGACATACAGTATAATTAAACTAAATAGTCAAAATTCAAAAGGCCTAAACTCTGACAGTAGTATGCACCAGTGTTCTGTTCAGTGAGGCTTTGTTCCATTATTTCAGCCTGAGGACACTTGTGACAGCACCTGAACGTTTCCATGAATCTAATATGGCATCTTGGTTTTTCTTTCTGCTAAAAGGGTCTCGTGCCACAACTATTTAGTAACCTACAAGCTGATCTATATATCACTTACTGATTTGGTATTATTACATCTGCTGTCCAGTATTTTTACCATTGATTTCCACAGCCTGCTTCCCGGCACTGAGCTTTTCTCTCATGGCTCCTCATCTTTAAGCAGCTGAGTTTTTTCCATTTGCTAAACTCCAGTAGCACTCGCCTTCAACATCTAATTCGTTAAAGCTCAGCTTTAGGCACTAAACACCTTTTCAGATGGCCTAAAACAAAGGTCCTGGAGAGAGACGGAGCCATTCTCAAATTATTGATTCGTCTTATCTTCTCTGTTCCCCTCTTCTAACCAGATGATCCTAGACAAGCCCTTAATTAGATGAGGCAGGAATATCTGGGCCACCTATGAACAACTAGATCAAGGTCACAATAGTAATGCGAACTGTTTAAAAAGAGAAGAGACTGAAGTAGAGAAATGGAAATGTGAAGTTCAAGACAATGAGTAAGGAGATAGGGAGAGAAAAGAAGTGAGTTGGAAAAAGAGAGGGGGACATATTGAGTAATATTGAAAAGAGAAAGAAAAAAGGCTAATTTACCTGTACGATCTGCTTCTATCTTGGCAGATGTTCCTCCACTTCTCTCCCTGTGCCATTCTGTGTCCTAGCAATGAAATCTCAGGCACTGAGATGGGTGGCTGACCCCCTCTCCTCTAATGGAGATAATGATCTGTGTCCAAATGTTGGTGTTTTCTTGAAGTCCGTATATATCAGGTGTGTGGGGACAGAGTCCCAGAGAGCAGTTACCAGGCCCTTCCTCTGTTCCATACTGGAACTTCAAACACAGATAAGGCATACCGTTTGCCATCAAGAGACGCTCATAGCTGTCATGCAGGGTCTCCCGCACAAGAATGCAGGACATGGTGAGGCCAAAAAGGATCACCCATGGAGCCACAGATAGGGGAGTCATACCACTATATTCTCGCTGGCGGCTGGGTTGGAGACACAGGAAGCAGGAGCCACACGATCCGCAATCTGCCGTCCACTTCTCTGCCAACCAACTAACTAACCCCCTAGCTAGCCACAGCAGTTGTATTAGTGGCTAATGGCTAACCGGTAACAGGTGATGGCCACCTAGCCACAGTGGATGGCCATCTGATTACAGCTGATGGCCATCTAATAACCAAGCCAGCACCTGTCCCTGTGAGGCCGAGAGCCTGGAAACTGCTCTCTGGGGCTCTGTCCCCACAAGGTGTATGATGATACCCATATGTGTTACCTTTGAGATTTTACAAATTATGTATTCCCTGTGCAGTGAGTTAAAAACTGAAAAGAACCTCAGAAATAGGCTAATTTTTGTGTCTTTTACTATTAAGAATTATTTTCTGAAAACAGTTACCTTGCGATCCTACAAATTATTTTGAAACCCCTAGTGCTGTAAAAAAGTGTGTCGTGAATTGAGTGAAAAATTAATTCATCATGAGAACTTTTATTATCACTGTATTTTTTATGTGATTCATTGGAAAACAGCTCCGCATTTGATTCTAACAACTTAAATATTGCGCTAGATGCTTTATATATTAATAATATAATGTGGGGCTTTGAGAACCTATATGAAAAGTTAAGAAACAATTTCTTTCCCTCCCTCTCTCCCCTCTTAATAATAAAGTTCTGTAGTATATAAAGTTGGACAAGTTTTGACATGACATTGGTAGATCTCTCATGCTTTGTCTTCATTTGATCAGAATATTTACTGGAAATTTTTCAAAAAAAATCATATTTTTTCTGAACTCAGATTCTAAAATCACAAAATATCAGACCTTCATCAGAACGCATGAAAGGAGAGGATGGTAAATGGCCTATGAGCCAGGAAAAAGGCAATATTTAACAACTGATAATGACCAGAGAGATTTGCCCATGTTCCCAACCTTTGCTACGTGGTTCTCTGTGTTGGATACATGCTGAGTGCCATGAAAATCACCAAGATTAAAAAGATAAGGGCTTTATCCATAGGAAAACAGAGGAGAGGAAAGGAACATTTTGAGATTTTATCTTCTTTCAAAGAAGAGAGTACTAGAAAATATATCGAAGTTTTGATGAGATGAGGTAATACTGCTATGTGCTAGATACTGTTCAGAGTGCTTTTACATACATACATGTAATGAGGTAGGTACTGTTATCATTACATTTTATGTATACCAGAGACACAGTGACTGTGCCTGGTAAAGTACCTGCCCAAGGTCATAACAGCTGTTGAAGTGTTGGAGACAAAATTCAAGTGCAGGCAGTCTAATCTGAATCAGCCTCCTAAAATTCAGCCTCCCTAGATTTAAGAAGATCAAAGATGCAGAAAGTAAAGTGACTCCCATTAAGTGTCCCTGCATCCTCGAGTAGATCTAACTTGTATAGGTCTGTTTTCTTCATTATAAAACTAAGACTCATTCCCATTCTACGATTCTACCACCGGAAGTATGTCTAATGTTCTGTAGAGGACAGGGCAGAGAGAGCACCTTTAGCGCCCTGGGCACTGGTACTTTCTCTGTGTATCATCAGACACAGGTGCCTCTCCAGATGCTTCTGTATCATCCGTGCTCAAACCTGATGGCAGGGAACGTCATTGTTTCAAGTGCAGCTTTACACCGATTTGCACAGCAGTCATGCATAGATTCCAGTTTAGAAACCATAGCTGGGTTTTTTAAATCTTCTTTGCACAAGTAGAGTGTTTCAATAAAGGGACTGATTTGTTTCAAAAACATGTGACTGTTGTCTCTTAAATAGTCACTGAAGGAACCCAAGAACCTTCCCAAAAATGCTGCAGTTGCACAAAATCTTTTTGAAATTCTTCTTGCAGAGTTACTTTCAAATCCTGGAGCCCATTCTTTGAATAGTCACAAGGTTGGCAAATCCTCTTCCTTTGAGAATAAATTCAATTTTGGAAACAGCCTGCAGCCAAATTTGGTGAGTAAGGTAGATGAGAATAATTTAAATAGCTTTAAACCACTCTATGAGTAGGATCATTTTTTTTATCAAAAACAAGATGTGACCATAAAATAATAAAGACAGAGTTTCTTGCAATACTTACAAACCAATTTCTGTACTTTCATATTTGTAACTTCATTATGAAAACAGTGAAATGTTAGTTGTTACTCTGTCCTAAAATAATTTTTCAGTGTTTATAAAATACCCAGCTGAACATTGTGTGTTCACCCACCCCCCTGAGTCAGTTCTCTTTCCATCACGATATATTGGATCCCCTTTACCCTCATCTACCACCCCGCTCCCCACTTACCCTCTGGTAACCACTAAACTATTGTCTGTGTCTGTGAGTTTTTGTTTCTTTGTTTGTCTTGTTCCTTTGTTACTTTCAGTTTTATATCCCACATATGAGTGAAGTCATATGGTTCTCGACTTTCTGTCTGACTTATTTCACTTAGCATGACAATCTCAAGATCCTTCCTTGTTGTCACACATAAAGTCACCATGAGTTTAGACAGTGAAGTAAGTGAAGTTTCAGCTATCACAATGTTCTTGCACTATCTTCTAATTTATTACACAATGTGGGGATGGGTATACAAATTACATTTTTCAGATTCCCTCCCCACATCACCAAGTGGACTTTTTTCACCGTATGCACAGCACTGCTCCTGACATTCCCACGTGGTAGCTGTCAATTATCATCATGAAGCTTTCCATTATGGGCTAAGTTGTCACCTGCTAGTTAATGCGGGTAAGCTGATTGGTCTACTACCTGCTAAGTCCCTGAGCGTAGTAAGGACAAGCATATTTTCCTGTTCCCTGTTCTTGACTTTTGGTCAGAGTGGATTATTAGCATAGCACTTTTACCTGAGACCTGATTTTAATACTGTATCATTCCATAAATTGTATGTGATATGTCTCCACTCTTCTCTAACCCAGTGTAATGCAACGAGCATTTCCCTACCACTTACTCTACGCCAGGAAGACAAGCAGATGTGTGCAATTCCCTGTAGGAACTCCCAGTCTGGGGAGAGGAGAGCAGGGGACACACACACAACTAATACCATGTGATAAGAATTTCACAGTAGTTATCATCTGCTAATGGGAACAGAGATGTTAGGCAATTTCTTTTTCTCTTGAGGTGAGCTGAGATGTCAGTGATGTTTGAAGTGACGTTGATGTGGTGAGAAAGAATTTGGCCTCAGCTGGATGGAAAAAATTATTCCAAGCGAGGGAAGAAAAAGGATAGGATACTTGAAAGTTAAAATTCGTGTTTTTGATGAATACCTGGGGGCATCCTGTGGCTGGACTGGTTGGGGTGGGAGGACGAGCAGAAAGAGTGGAATGGGAAAGGAGCTAGAGCCCCCATTTTGAATTCTCCTTGCTTTGTGCTCTTTGCCTCACTTCCTGCTTTGGCTCTACTACTGACCCTTCAGGGAAATCATTCTTTCTGGTCTTCAGTTTCCTCCCCTGTAAAGAGAGAGGGCTGAATGACCTGATTTGTTAAATCTCTTCCAACCTGAAGAGTATGAGTCTTTGAAGAAACTGCCCTACTTCTCTGTGCTCCTCTGTAGCCTTTGTGTAAAGAATTCTATCAGACTGAACAAACTGAGGAAAGCTTTTTGAATATGAATAGAATCCTTGCTTTCTTACTCGGTTTGTCCTCTTTTATTTATTTTTTTTCTTGTATTTCTTTCCCTAAGTAAACCTGTACCTGATTAAGGCAGGACTGCCTCTGGAACATACCTAAACTATCCTCTTACGCGTTTATAGATATATATCAGCATTCACGTTACATTCAGACAACCCGCTCTGCCATTTGGCGGCAGATGACAGGGCCACAGTGCCTTCTGGACCAGTCATAGTAGAAATGTCTAATCAGGTAACTTAATGTAAAACCTAGAACACAAAGGGGAACCAAACTCATTAACAGTAGAATTGCAAATTTCTCTGGTATAGTTCAGGTCTGAAAATAATCATATATTGCACTTGAATACAGAATACAATTTAAGGTTAACAAGCCGTTTTCCTCAGCAATGCAGTCAGGGATACTAGCTTGACACTTCAATTTAATAATTATTATAGCATTTTTAAAGCACTTTATATTATCTAAAGTACTTTTATTTACATCAGTAGTTGAATTTAACACACATTTTTGGATGACCTACTCTGGTTCAGCATTGTACTGTTATAAGGACATTAGGATGTATTAGACATGGACGCTGCTCTCAAGAACATTAGAGCAGATTTCACTGTAATTTGAGCAATATCTTAATATGGCGTTAAATATGAATTTCAGTCTATTGTGATAAATAAGAATATGTGCAGGCAGTTTTAAGAGAATAGTGGAGACGAACTAGCCCAGTGGGGGGATTGAGTAAAGGCTTCTATCAAAAAATGATAATACCTAAGTCTTGAAAGAGGTTGAAAGAGGAATAGAAGTTAGCCCCCCACCCCCACCCTGAGTGAGAGAGAGAGAGACTATTCTACCCAGAAAGGATAGCCTAAACGAAGGCACAGTGATGTGAAAGAGCCTGGTGAATTAATGTTACTAGAACGTAGAATGTATTATACTGAATGGCAGTACATAAGGCAGGAGCAGTAGATTGGAGGAAGGTCACAGAGGATGACCTTTTATGCCATGAGAAGGAGCTTAGACTTACCTATAAGATAGGGAGCCACTGAAGGGTTTACCCAGGGATGTGATACAGGTTAGAGTTTTTTAGCAATGACTCCAGTAGCAAGGTTTAAGATTGATTTGATGGAGAACAAAACAGGAAGCAGGGATTGGCTGGCCGTGAAACAATGCAGGTGGAATTATTTTAGTAGGAAAAAGGGCAGGGAGAATAGGTTTGAGAAATGTCAAGGGAATAACATTGGAGGACGAGGTGATGGATTGGATTTATAGAGGGAGGAAGCTAGACTGACTCTTAGTTTGTCTCTCCAGGAAGGCTATGTAGATTGTGATGCCATTAATTAAGCAACGGAACATAGGAGGAAAAGGAGTTCCCTTTTATAAAAGTTGAGATTGGTGGGGAAGTTTGTGCTATAATAAGAAACATATTTGGTCTTTGTCCCCAATTCCTGGCAGGGAGCTCCTAAAATTGGAGTTTCCTGAGTGATAGGATTATCTTTTGTTTTTCATAAATAGCCTCTTTTGATCATACCTGAGTGTATGCTAATGAGATGATTTGGGGTTCGATAAGCTCAGGATGGATCTGGTCACCAGAAAGTCCAAATGGTTTTTTTTTGTTTGGTTGGTTTGGTTTGGTTTGGTTTTTTGTTTGTTTGTTTGTTTAAGATGTATTTGGCTCTATTGAATGAGTCATGAATCATGGCAGCATCCCATCAGTAAATAGAAAGACTCTCCCAGAAAGGCCAAGTGTTGAGAGATTGGGAGCTTTCAGCCCCACCCGCCTCTTCCCGGGAAGGGAGGGGGCCTGGAGATTAAGCACTATAAAAATTCTTGAACAAAGATTTGATGAGCTTCTAGACTGGTGGACACAATAAAATGCTGGGAGGATAATGCACCCAGAGAAGGCCTGAAAGCTCCAAAAACCTCCATCCCTTGCCCTACGCATGTCTTCCACCTGGCTGTTCTTGAGTTGTATTCTTTACCATAAACTGGTAAATGTAAGTTAAGCATTTCCCTGAAATCTGTGAGCCATTCTAGCAAATTATCGAACTGGATGAGGGGGTCCTGGGAACCCCTGATTTATAGTCATTTGGCCTGGGACTTGCAGCTGGGATCTGAAGTGGGGGTTGGGGGGGGCAGTCTTGTGGGACTGAGCCCAGAACCTATGGGGTTTGTTCTAACTCCAGGTAGTTTGTGTCAGAATTGAATTGAATTTGAGTGAATGTTAGAATTCAATTGAATTGTTGGATATCCAGTTGGGGTCTGGAGAATTAGAGAATTGGTTGTTGGTGCTTGAAAACACCCGAGAAAGTCAGAGCTTCGGGAGATGGATTTGGGAATTGTCAGCCTATAGGCTAATCATACAGTTAAAAGCATGAGAGTGAATGGAATTTTCCAATGGAGAGAAGAGTAGGGGACCACAGAGAGAACCTAGGAATGATCCTATATTGGGATAAAGGACAAAAGAAGAGGCCACAGAGGTGGAAAATAACACAGCAGAAAACAAAACAAATAAACAAAAGCAAACAAAATGAAATAGAAACATGAAAAAACAAACAAGGGAAGGAGAATCTCAAGAGATAGTCAACAGTGGCAGGTTCTACCAGTAGCAGCATTAAGAGAAGCCCTGAAATGCCCTAGGCATTTAGCAAGATAGAGATCACAGGTGAATTTTGTCAGAGAAATTTTAGTGGAGCAATGGAATAGAGGCCAGACACTACTGAACTAGGTTAATGGGAAATAAGGACACAGACACAGCATGGGTAGACTATGGCTTCAAGAGACTTGGCTGAGAAATGAAGGAAAGAAAGGAAAGGAACTAGAGGAAGTGAAGTCCAAGGAAAGTTTTGGTTTTCAGATGAGAGAACCGTGTGAGCCTGTACCTAAACTAGGAGAAAGAGCCAGATAAGAGGGGAAAGATGAAAATGTAGCACAAAAATAGAGTAAATGAACAAGCCCAGAGGCATCAGAAAATAGGCTTGAACATCAAAAGGAGAGAGACCTTGTCTTCTGAAACTAAAGGAATGGACAGATGCAATTATTGGTAATTATAGGTCAGGGGAAGACATGTGGCTATACTCGTGTGAATACTTCAACTTTCAATTCTCTTAGCGAAGTCATGATATGTCCCCTTTCATCCTGAGGGATGAGTTGTGTTTGGTTAGGAGCCTGAGGAATGTTGGGGAGGAAAAAGGTTTCCTCTACCCTCCTAGGCTCTTCTGACTGTTCTTCAGAATTAAATTGGCATGAGACAGATTAACAGGAGAAAATCAGGGAAACGAAGGAGGTTCAGAGTGTTCTTCTTCCACTGGCTGTTTCTCAGGTAACTTTATTTCAAAATAACCAACATGCCACCGTGGCATATTTTGGGGCAGTCTGCCCCAGTTCCCATCAGGAGCATGGAGAGTGTTTGGAATACAAGTTGAGGGACTAGGAGAGGAAGATGTCCAAGGAATGCTGAAGGCCCACCTGACAGCAAAGGTACCCATCCACAATAAGGGCTAATTTTTCCTGCAACAGTATTCAGAATCCAGGGGTTAGAAGTTAAAAAGGCTAATTTTGAACTGACCTTAGGATGTTCATGCTGAGTGGAGGACAGCCAGAATTGAAAACCAAAGGTGATCAATCACATATATGGTCTGAGCTGCTTCAGGAAACAAGTCTAGAAGGGACTGATAAACTAGGAGAACCTGAAAGTATCAAAGACTGTTGTCTGTCTCTGAGACTGAAAACACATGTGGTGGGAGTGGTGAGGGGTGGGAATTGGAAGGATAGGTAAGAGGCCGACAGTGGAAGATTAGATGGAGGATTTCTGTATGGAGCAATCTTATCAGTGATGAAAACCAGGCACTGACTGTGACTTATGTGAAGTAAAATAAAGGTCACTGGAGTTAATGCCAAGTTGTTGGATGCCATCCACATGAACATTGAAGGATCCAGGTATGAAAGTTCTCAAGTCTTTGATAAGTTGACTGATTCCCAGAAATAAATTTTATTTTTATGTTTTAATTAGTTTCAGGTGTACAAAACAATGTACTAGTTAAACATTTCACCCCTCACAAAGTGATAACCCCCCCATCTATTGTCCCTCTGACATTGCATATATCTATTATAGTTCCAATGACTCTATTCCCTATGCTGTACTCCATATCCCATGACTATATATATATATATATATATATATATATATATATATATATATATATATATTAAATTATAGTTGACATACAATATTATTCAGCTCCAGAAATAAATTTTAAATCAGTTACCTTTCTTACCAACAATAACAAATTTTAAAGAATAAATTGGAGGAGAAGGTACAGACAAGCAACAAAAAATATAACATACCCAGAAACAAATATGATAGGACTTGAAGTAAAACAATATCCCTACTAAAGGAGAAAACCTAAATGGAGAGGTTTACCTTCTTTAAAAGGAAAACTTAATATTATAAAGATAGCTGTGTTCCCAAGTTCCTAAGTTCAGTGCAACCAAAGAAATCTCAATTACTCTAAGGAAAAAAGATTACAGAATGATTCTAAAATTCTCCTGAAAGAATAAGCATGTAAGAATATCCAGGCTAAATCTAAATGATAGAAGATAGACTCATGATGTATTTCAAACTATAGGATTTAAATTTACCGCATTAACCCCTAATCTCATCTTCAAACACCTTCTTTACCTGAGTACATCAGCCATAATTATGAAACAAACTCATTCAAAACTCTATTTAAAATGCATTTTCCAAGGGGTATTCAAATGTATGCATTATAAAACTTCTAGATTTTCCTGTGAGCCTCGTGCTTAAAACCCCTCCCTAAACGTTTACTTGAAATCTGCTCTAGTTTAAGATATTGTGCATAACTGGTGTCTCAAAATCCAACGGCATCCCTTTTCCCTCTTCTCCTTTTCAAAGAACTTTTAAACAAATTAACATCTATGATTATAGGAAGCCCATTGTAGTCACCTTGACAAACACAGATCGTTGCAAAAAATAAAACAAAAATCACCAGTAATTGTATCTCCCAAAGAAAACTCAAACATGGTTTGTGTTTTGATTTGTGATAGTGCATTTAATTAACATAGAAACTTCATTCCTGAAGGTACTATTACTTATTCATCATTATGGGGGATTATTTTTCCAGAAGTACTGGTTTGTGCTGATAAATTTACCACTCTCTCCATTACAAAATTGCTGGGTGAAAGAAACGAAAGTAATTGATTGGCTTCCCACTTGGCCCAATAATCTTGGCTTGGTTGACCCTTAGCTCAGCAGTTCCAAGGTTTCAGTGGGTATAAGGCTTAAGTCTTAAAAGGGTCTGAAGTAGGGCTAAGAATGTGCGTTTTTTTTGTAAGCCTCCTTTCCCCAACCCCCATGGAAGGTCTGTAGGCCCCACTTTGAGAACCACTACTTTATGGAGTTCAAAGACTGATCTTACCAGATGGCATATGGCTCAAACACACCTTAAATAACCCATCCTGGAGGAGAGAAAAGGTTTTCAAGCCTTATGTGTATTCTCAGTCCTGGTTTTGGTAAATGTTATTTTCAGTCTGTGTGTTTGTGACCAAGCCAGGGTCCCAGTCATTAGTTAAAACAGGGCCCCTCCAGGCAAAACCTTGAGGATGTAGGGCCCTCCCCGCCCTCCTCTTTCACTTCTGTCTTCCCCTCTGTCTCCAGAGACACCTTTTACCTAGACACCAATGCTGGCACAGTGGAGACGTTGACATAGCTGATGACTTTCCTGCACACTACCTTTGCTGACCTCTAAAAAACTGGCTTTCACTCAGCTGTCATGGAAAGATGTCACCACTGACGTCATGCATTTGTGTTATCACGTTCAGATCAGTAAAAGATAAAGACGCCTTCCAACAGCCACATTCCCCAATCCTGGTTTACCTTTTTAAAAACTATTGCAAAGAAATATAGATGGGACATACTGGGGTGGGGGCTGTGGGGCAGGGAAGGGTGGTGATCAGGGAATTCAGGTAGACTACAAAAGAGGGGATCTCATTATTTCCCATCATTGAACAATCCATACTATGCCGGGAGCTGCCTTAAAAATAAGCGGGCCTTCAACTTGAGAAAAGACCTTTCCTCAGTGGCTCTTCTAAGGTAACCTGCCTATTTGGTATCTGAAGCCATTCAAGGACAGAGTAGGAATTATTGTTGCATAAGAGCTGTTTTTTTATGAACAGAATTCTATAGATTTTTGTTCTAAGAATTGGCAAGAACCTCTTGCAAAGATTAAGGGAGCAGGTACCATTTGTGGCATATATTTATGATTGACAAATTCTGAGAATCTAATCTTTTGAGAGAACTGATCTTTGCACCTAGAACTCATTTTTTGTCAAACCCACATACTGCTTCCTTTTTACATAGGTGCACAGTTTTCCCTTTTCTTGCTCAGGAGCTCTGACCTAACCCTGCGAATACTCAAAGACAAATGAGCATGTCTGTGGGAAAGCCCAGACAATCTCGAGTGCCAGCACAGCCTGGGACTTCAATGACACATCGTATTGATGGGCCAGAGGAAGTGGTTCGGCTGAGCTATCACATCACCACCTGTGTCTGCTGCTCAGGTTTCTGTCAAGACTGTCCCTTGGGTGTGAGCCAGGGAGATTGGAGAGGAGCAGGTGCAGCGGGAGGCACAGGCAGGATGCAGGTGTGGCTCCATCATCCCACCTCGAGCTGTCGTAGCTCACCCAGTTGGATGTACTCTGCTCACAATTACAACCAGCTTCATGTTGACCCATGTAGTTGCAAATCTCTTTTCCGTCATCCCCAAGAAAACCTAATCTGGCCCAGGTATTGAAATCAGAGAACGTCATGTCTGTTTCTCCCTCTGCTCAGATTCACCAGAGCCACTAGGCCCCCAAATAAAAAGGGCCCCTAGGAAGTGGAGATATCTAGGTGGGTACCTCCTGTTGCCAGGCTAGTGACAGCCATGTGAACTAATGCAGTGACCGTAACCTGTCCCAAATCCCATTCAGGATACTCAAATATACCAGCAGTGCGCCTAGAGATGATTTACTTAGTCCACTCTAACCCTAAATACTAGAGGGGAAGAAAATAATTTTCCCTCTACTCTTCTGAGTTCTGAGTTGAGATGCCTATAATAAAAGACAGATGAGGAAGAGAAAAACAAACAAGTTTATTAATGTGCATACATTATGGATACATGGGAGAAACCCAGGGTAAAATGAATAACTCCCCAGGTGGCTTTAGCATTAAATACCATCTTAATAGGGAAAAGGGAAGGAAAATGTAGGCCTCTCAGGGGAGAGTAAATGATTTTTAGGAAAGATGAAGGGCTTTTTAAGACAGATGGGGAGTACGATAGTTTGTGATGAAATTTGTCTGGGTGTGGTGTCAACTTTTACTCTCTTCTCTTGTGATGAGTCAATCCTCACTGGTTGATGAAACTCTTGGGGAGGGGACTTAATGACATTTATGTGCCTTTGGGATTTTCTGTCTTTAAGCAGATAGGGAAAATTCAGAGAAGCCTCTCCCCGAATTTGCTCTTCTTCAAGTGCCTCAAAATTATCAATGTACCGAAGTGGCATCTTTGGGGGTAGCATTTCCTGCTACGCTTCAACAATAATACATAATGCTAATACCTTCCCTGAAGAACAGCTAGACTTCACTTATTTTCTAGATCAGTTACAATTGTTAATCCTTCTTCAGTTTGACACTGATAATATCTTTATGGTTTTTTTTTTCTAAAAAGGGGGGAAAAGAATCCTTATCTTCTAGAGCTACATACTGTAATAGTTACAGATGTGAAGATAATGTGGGGATTTGCTTCAGAACAAACAGGTGGTGGGAGGAGTGGGCAGAGAGATAAATGAAACAAGATTGGCCACAAGTACGTAATAATCCGTCTACTTTGCATATGTCATAACATTTTCATAGTAAGTGGTTGGGAATTTTTCTAACCATTTATGAAAATAAGTGGGTACCTTTAATTACTGAACAAGCTATGATGTAAGTTAAGTATTATTCCCAACGTGTAGACCAATCTGAGTTTTGCTGATGAAATCTATGACTGATTTTCAAACACTACCACTAGTCCTCTGTCAGTGACACCGAGCTTTCTTGGTCAAATAGAAAAGGCATACACTCCCCTGAGCTGCTTCACCCAAAATTTTTTAAATGAAAAAAAACACACACAAAAAAAACATGTTTTGTAAATTCAAGTTTGATGTGTGACAGAGAGCAGCTCTATCCATTGCAGCGCTGTAACACATGACACGTGCTGTGGGAGGGCCTGGAGTGGAGGCGAGAAAGCCGGGCTCTTATTAAGACACTGAAATAAGGTAAACATCCCCTGTGAAGATGCCACTCCCAGAAACCATGCATTGGACTCCTCTTACTAAGACAGATCATGGAATAGATTCTACCTGAGCTTTACCTGTGTCATCTCAGAGTTGTACAATGAAGAAAAGCCATCCTGTGTTCTTCCAGTTTCTTAGAGTCTACAATAGTTCAGCATTGCCCTTTCAAAGCCGGCTAAGGCATGCTGGCCCCTCCCAACACTCACATTTGGCCTTACTAAGACAGACTCCACTACCTTTCATGCAGTTTCTGGGAAGACATAGTAAAGCTTCCTCAATGGAAATGTTTCTTTACCCACAGCCTTTTACAGGATGGATTTGTCAGGTCTTTTCTGGAAGATTTGGAAGGGCAGGCCACAGCCTCGGAAAAACTGCCCATGACTAATTTAGTCTGAGTTGGCCAGAAGGCGATCCAACCCCCACCAGAAAACTTCTCTGGCCTTTCCCATGCCAGTCTTCCCAAGTCCAGGAATTCCAAGTGAAATACATCCCTTCCTGTTGCTATTTATACTGTCTGGTATAGCCAAAAAGGGCTCTGAGCTGGAAATCAGAATGCCTGGCCTCTAGTGCTGGTTTAAGGAACATGAGGTACTTAACAGAAATGAGGGGATCACCATACCCCTTAGGGATACAGAGATGTGATAAGACCAAACCCTGCCCTCCAGGGGCTTGTGGTCTAAAGAGGGGAAAGGCAAGTAAACAGGAGCCCATTCATAATTTTAAAGCAAACCCCCTATTAAAGCACACCGTTGCCATAGCAGTCGTACCTCCTAGGGTACCGAGGAGGAGCACTGAAAATAAAGACAGTCCTCAGGCACCAAAGGGGTTGGGGAAGGCTTCCTGTAGGAGGAGGCCTCAGCCAGAGCTGTCTTAGAAGATGAGCAGTGCTTTCCAGGGCCGGGAAGGAGGTCGTGCGCAGCCCAAGCACAGGGATGGGAAAGCATAGCAGGAGGTTAAAAAACCACTGAAGGAGGTTCCAGATTGCAGAGGTTCCCCTGCAGCCACCTTCAGCTTTATCGTATAGGCAGTGGAGAACCAAAGGGGTGGAGTTGGGGAGATGATGTGAATATCCTATCATATTTGGGCTTTTCAAAGATCACAGGGCAAAGTGATTTTCCCTATAGAGGGAAGGAGGGGTGAGATAATGGAAGGAGGAGGTGTCACTTATAACTCAAACGAGGTAAGCTAGGGAGGTGTAGTGGTCCAGGCAGGAGACCCTGAGGACCCTAGCTAAGCCAAGAGAAGTGGGGAAGAACAGGAGGGGGCATAACTGGAAAATATTAAGGAGGTCAAATCCACAGGTCTTGGTGTCAGGATTTGGTGGGAGACAGACAGTCTGAGAGGAATGGAGTTTCCAGCCAGTCACTCAGCTTGCCCTGTGGTCCTTCAATGCTCTCTTAGTTCCCTCATTTGTGATAGATGGAAAACCCCCAGCTTACCTACTGGCCTCAGAAAGTCAGCAGGAAGGCGGTGGTATCTCGCTGTGGGTGTGAAAGCTCTTTGAAAACAGCAATGCAAAGGCCAAGTCGTCTGGAAAACCCAGTAGGAAGGACAACAAAGAGGGAAGAGGCAGGTGTTTGCCAAAGCATTGTCTTTCTAGCACAGGTAGAGAAAATGCGTGTTTGAGAGAAATGAAGGACAGAAAGTTAGGATGTCAGATGTGAGATTTATTAAAATCTACTTAGACCTACTGCTTGTCTCCTTGAGAGAGGTACTAATTGTCATATATAAATTACATGAATTCTAATTCTTCTGTCCTGTGCCAGTTAGTTGTCTTTAAAATGCTAGGATAAACTTTTCAACAGCAGTGAGTTCTTAATTCTACAATTATTCCATATTTTGATGCCTATAACAATTATATAATATATTCATATATATTGTGATATAAATATTGACTAATATTGTTGGCGATAATGTACAAAACACAGGGACAGATACCAGTGAAAAACAAATAAAGAGTCAGTTTACTTTCATAAGTAGGTTACAGCCACACTTTTCAGCCTTACAACTTGAAGTAACTAAAAATGTACTCTTTTTTTCTTTTTTCTTTTTTTTTGCCATAGGATAACATGAACTATTCTTAAGTAAGTATGTCTAGTTTGGAAGTGTTTGGGTTAAACCAAAACCTTTTACAGACACCTGTTTTCTCTAACATATAGGTATCCTATTTTTAAAAAGTGGCAGTACCTTTCTTCTCTAGAGGTTGAGTCCCATTAATTTTTCATTACAAAAGAATCTGAATTTTCATAATACATACATAGCATGTAAGCAAAGACAATTTTCACATGTGCTAAGGACACCCATAGTGTCCCGTGCCCATTGGATCACTGTGGGTGACGTGGCAGGCGGTCAGAAGCTGACTTCTGGCAAATTCCTACGTGACACAAGCCAGTGCAGATCCTGAGCTGTCCGCATGCACGTGCAATTCTGAACCATGAGATCAGAACACAGGAGACTGAGGAAGTAGTCCTGCCAAGTCTGAGTGGGGGGAACAAAGGAGAGGCAGGCTTCTGGAGCCCAGAGGTGCTATTTTGGGCTTTTGGGGCAACTTTTAACTCAGCTGTGATGCCCACATACCTCGGTCTTTTAGCTGTCTGGTTTTTGATCTTTTATTTTTTTCCTTCCCTACATGGAACGGAAAGACAGAGTTCCAGAAAGTGGAGGGTACCAGGGGAAAGAAAGCACTTGAGTCATCTTAGATGACAGCCAGGGTGGTGGGAGGCAGCTCATACCACCTACACTTGAAGTCCAAATGCCGCCTCCAACAGCTGAGGGCCAGAGCAGCACAGCTCATATCTCTCTTCTCAAGTCCGCTTCTAATGGCCCTGGGTTTTTTGGGTTTTTTTAAGCCTTAAATGTTACTGTGCTATTAATAGGTAAACTATTCCCACGTATTCTGGCGTGGTACATCCCCCCCCTCTTTCCAAATAAAAGTTATTATCACAGGTATGATAACAAGAGAAAGGAAATTTAATTCAGGAGGAATTTGTATTAACCTAAAGGAATGTTCTGCCCATGAAGTTTACTAGTGATGTCTCGCCCTGGGGTATCTCTATCTCCTCCCTTTTTTTCTCCTCCTTTTTTTCACTTACCACCTGGTCTTCATTCCTTCCTGTTCCTGGAAGAGTATCTCAAAAACGGGTCTCTCTGACATTACTCTCTTCCAGTACCCATCTATCAGAAGACATACAATAATTTTCTCACAAGTGTCATTTTCATAAAGCTGTGCCTCATCCCAGGAAACCATGACAGGGCTTTTTTTCTCTCATAAACTCAGAACTCTTGCTCAGCTGTTCCCTCATCCTTCCTTACTTATGATTCTGCTCAGCTGTCAGGTTCTTACACTACACACACCTTTTCTCTTGGCCTCCCTGATAATACAAGTTACTTGTTCTTTCCTTTCTCCTTCTTTGCACACTGCAATTTTTTATGACTTTTGCCTAAAGTCCTCATCCTCCCAATTTCGTATGATCCTTGGTCCTTTTATTCTCTGTGATGGACCCCCATTTAATTCAGAAAAATCCAAATAGAGGCATTAACATTTTTTATTCTCGGTTTCAATGGGGTTGGTATAACAGTGGGTTTTCTTTTTTCTGTGTGCTTCATCTCGTCATTTTAACTGTAAATCTACTGAGAACAGGGATACTCCTTAGATGTTTGTTCTCCCCTTCTTCCTTCCCATGTTCAGGATGTGGCAGGTTCAAAACTTCTATGTGTGGCTCTTTATCATGGATGTAGGATCTCTTTGTTATAGAGGTGCTTAAAAATAGAACAGATTCCCATTTGAAATTTTCAGTTGTGGCCCTTCCCAAAGCTTGGTGAAAGAACTTAATTCTTCTTAAATTCCAAGGTTCCTGCTCTGAGCAGTAGGTACAGTTGTGAATGTGACCAGTTGCAAGTCTGGTTGATGTAAACAGCTTTGCTTCATTTTATCATTCAGAATTGTCTTTAATTCCAAATGGCTATTTTGATTTATCACATTGCATATATTCTTTTTCTGTATTACCTCCCAAAAAAAACATTCCCAGTGATCCAATTGCCCTCCATAGTTATTTCCAAAGTGCCTGAGGTACTTTTCAATCTTATTTGATACTTAACAATATTTTGAATACGTGCCATGATAGCTGAAGATTTGTTAATATTATACTTTATCTACATACTATTTTTCTCCCCTGGATTGCATGCCCTATTCTTTTGCATTCCTATCTTTCTGTTGTGGTAAGTTTCATTCTACTTTTAAAATGTGGTTCTTCCCCAAACACATCCTTCAGGCCAAAAGCCTTGAGGAAATAGATGTCCTCTCATTTATCTCAGATATATGAAAAGCAGCTTATGCTGACATTCAGCAATTGCTGGTGGAAGAGCAACTTCAAAAAAGGGGTGGAGATAGAAATACAAAAAATATCGTTAAAGTCCCTGCCCCCGAGAAGATGATATTCTGGTTTGAAGGAGATATATTACATACATATTCTGAGTAATTTTGTTAGCGCTGAACAAGACAACGTACTGAATACTGTGTGCATGCTGGGCTGTAAATAACAAACAGGACCTCATATGAGCATCATCCATCTACCTTTCCTGGAAACTGGAAAAGTCCATTACTGCCTCCTCGATGCATTTTCTTGTCATTCTCTTTTGTTGTTTTCTAATGGTGCTTGGCCTCAAAATAGCACTGCTGAGAAGTCATGTAGTTTATGATTTTGCTCACAGCTGTTGTTTCTTCCAACAATGAAGGCAGTGTGATCAAGTTTCTGTATGGTTTCAAATTATTGCTTACATCACTAATGATCAGTTTGAAAAGTAAGTTTGCACACAATGGTGATTCAGTGAAAGGCACAGTGAAAAGATGGCTTTTTCTCCCCTCTCCCACCTTCAGCAGGGCCCTCTTCCAAAAGAACTTGTAAATCACGCTTGTGGAGGAAGGAGTTCACTACATGGGTTTTGAGACAAAAATGTAAGTCCAAGCCCTTTTTAAAATGCTGACGGTTGTCTTGTGCTTTCAATATATTCAGAGTTGTCTGGTTAACAAGTGTTAATTGCACAATTTTTTATGCCCAGACATTGGAAGTAAAAAGATGGGGGCCAATATCAAAAGAGTATATAATTGTACATGTGCTGGCATGGAACATGGAGGTTGTAGGTAGTTAGGAAGCAGCAGAGAGGATGTTCCAGGCTACAAGAACCAAGAGGGAGGCTGGGGCATGATGTAAGCGAGGCTGTGGGGAGAAGACCTGCAAAGCTGGAGTGCAGCTTATTTTGCAAAGTCAAGGGACACTGCGAAGTTCTGGAGGGTCTCGGCTCATCTCCAGATGCCTTACTGTGATGCTCAGTAGAAAGCCATTGTTGGTTCTGGAGCTGTGGTGTGACATAATGGAAGCAGTCTCAGGAGGATGAATCGGGCATTGATGCGCCTGCAGACTTGGACAGGGAGACCCTGGACATGACTGCTGTGTGTGTTCCAGAGGTTGAAGGGAAACGTCTGCAGCTGCTCTGTACTGTTGACTTCACCTCAAAGCAGTGACAAAAGCCATTGTGGGCTGTGTTTTTAAAAGCATAAGCTAGTTTGAGTTGGGTTCCTCAGTATCCTGACATTTAAACACTGGGTGGGGGTGTGGTATGTGAGTTGCCTTAGGCTTTGAAAGAAAAGCAGTGATTTAGGAAAACAGAACTGGGAGTAGATATAAAGGTGGGAATGAATCATATGATTGTTCACGAGACAATGACTTGTCCATCCATTTTCATGACACAGATGGGAGCTCCGTGAGACCAGGTTGAAGAGATGTGTTGGGGCCAGTTGGTGGCCTATGCTAAGCCATTCCTCCAGCCCTGGTATTGCAGCTGAGTTTTAGTTATTACTCTTTGCTATGGCAACATACTTGGGTCTCAACAGAAATAGTATCCAACTAGAAGAACCCTTCCTCTGCAAAGTCACGCATTCTTTTTGTGGTTCTTTTGGTTTTTGAGATAACAGTTTACCACCTGCTAACAATGTATCTCTAATATATCTAAAACTAGATTCACAAAATCCCTCCCACCAAACTGTATTTCCTCTTGTGTTCCCTATAACTGTTGGTGGCCAGGCTATCATCTCCGTCCCCTAACCTTGGGGTTATCTTGGATATTCCTGTCCATGGCTTGCTTTCTGCACGCCTTCTGGTACCGTGTTTCCTCAAAAATAAGACCTAGCCAGACCATCAGCTCCAATGTATCTTTTGGAGCAAAAATTAACATAAGACCCGATATTATATTATGTTACATTATATTATAAGACCCGGTCTTATATTTATAGTAAAATAAGACCAGGTCTTATATTAATTTTTGCTCCAAAAGACGCATTAGAGCTGATAGTCCAGCTAGGTCTTATTTTCAGGGAAACAGGGTATTATCCCTGTATTATCTCTCCAATGCAGCTTCTTGTTTCCTACTCATCCCCCTATCTGATCCAGCCTACACACACCCCTCCCCCACCATTTTTGTGCACCAATTCAAGTATAATCCTCCAAAAGCACATATCACATCAGGCTCCTCATGATATATGCACATGAAAAGGTGGGCACTTAATATCCCATTGTTTCATTACTTTTGTTTAAAAATCTTCAGTTATTCCCTACGCCAACCAAATGAAGTCTAAAAGCAGCCCTCTCTCTTTAGGAATCAAACTTCACAACAACCTAATTTCTGCCTTTGTCTACTCTCAGTACTCCAGAGCAAACCAAAGTGCTAGATTTCCTTGCACACGTATGACTCTTGTCTGCATGTTTTCACTTCTGCCTTTTCTTGTATTTCTCACCCTCTCTTAATCTCGCCACCAGTCCAAACTATATGTACCCAGCTCAAATGTCACTGCTTCCACAATAAACTTTGCACAAATACAATGCTTCTTTGGGTAGAGAGGTGGCACAGAGGACTGCAATGTGAAAATGAAAAGTTTTGATTTTTTTCCCATCCAAAAGCATTGTTTTATTTTTACTGTTTTATAGAACAAATAGAAATATAATTTACACTTCTGGTTTCTTGTACTCAGATGTATTTCTGACATAGCATTTGTCTGCTCCCTACACAATGTCGCTTATTCCCTTCACAAAACTTCCCTGATCCTGCTTTTTACAATTAGAAGAGATTTCTGAATTCCCAAGAACTATGTTTATGGCAGATATTCCTTACAACCTGTATTATGCTTTATTTATGTGACAAACTAAACTTAACATTGATAATGAACCCAATTCCACCTCTCCCATTGTCCATCTACCCCCCAGTAGTTTCTTTTAACTGTACCTGATTTTAGTTGTAGTGGTTACTTCATTATTTATAAAAAATGTGTGCATCCTGCTCTGTCCTACTAACTTTAAACTTTCTCTCTCAACTTCCTGTTTTGATGGAACATAAAAGTCAACTCACTCACACAAACTCCCTGCTTCCCTCTCCCAATATTAAAGCCACTCCCAATATTAAACAGGCATATCACTCTCTCTAGTTCCTATGTTCATACATTTATCTCTATGAATAAGACATCAACCTAAATCTCTTTTTAAATCAATTTGATTCCTTACTTTCTAGGATAAGAAATTAGTAATCTCTGCCATTCTTTCACCCTTTCATGGATCATATTTTTTCTTTAATAATACTTTTTCTTTCCTGTTTAGAAGTCCTATTCATTTGATATAGAAGTGCCTAGCTTAAACATGTCTTATTTTCCCCCTCACTTTTTCTCTTCCTGAATGTCTGTATCTTGTTGCTAGCTTCCAACCCTTTGGTTAAGTACATAGGACTCATTGAGAAGGTGACATTTGAGTAAAAAAGGAGAAGAGGGAGAGAGCCACGTGGCTGTATGGGGTACAGAGCATTCCAGGCAAAGGGAACAGCCAGTGCACAGGTTTTCTTGTGGGAGCGTGGAGAGAAGGGGATCAGAGAAATCAGGAGGGGTGAACAGGGCACGTCACAAAGTGCCTCGTAGGCTCGTAAGGATTTGGACTCTGAGAGTAGAGGAATCGAGGAAGGTTTTCTTTTCTCTAATATTGTGATCTGTTTTATGGGTCCTATCTTCTCTCTCTGGAGACATCAATTAGAAACTTTTGGGTTTCTCTGTTCCTTGTTTGGGTCTTTTGAGTTTTCTTCTGTTCTCTGAAGTCAGTGTCCTGAGAATGTTACTTTTCTTTTGGTTGCTTTTTCCTTGCTCTTCTCTTTAAGACTTCAGATTTTCTTCAGCGGTCTAGTAATCCTTTGTTGTCATTTAAGGATGAGGGATGGCGGGGGAGACATGAATGAGGGACTAGAGTTGCCTTGGAAGAACATGGCTAAGGAGTTGGCACTTAGCCTGGGCACTCACTACCTTATTCCAAATGGAAGGCTGAGAAGGGATTTATTCCAGGGCTCCTCCATCCTGCATATGAGGTACCCTGGTTTTCTGTACCTAAGCTGTTCAGTAGTTAATTGCCAACACTTCTGATATTTTCCCCACATGAGCTAAGTACCAGACCGCCTGCCATTTAGGTCTGAGGATAGGGGTTGGGGGCAGAGTGGGTGAGGGAGTCAAAGGTTTCTCACCCGCACACCTTTAAGCTGATGTTCTTGTCAACTTCTAACATCCTCCCCCTACAGCACCTCACTGTCCTCTGACAATCTGAGCACTATTCCCTCATGTTCCAGTCAGGGCTGTGTTCTCAACTACAGCTTATCTGCTTTGCTACATAAGTTAACATTGTACTTTGTTTTACTTTCCATTTTCCAGAAAGTTTGGGGAGTCACTCGTCTGTGGATGGTTTCCTTCATTACTGTAGCAGAATTATTGCTTATTTTATAAACAGTCATTTTAACAGGCCTCAGGAAGGAGAGGCAAACATTTGTGCTCCTGAGCTCTGTCTTGAACTAAAATAGAAACTGTCATGTTTCATTCTAGGTTTTGCTGAAACCAAAGAATACTGTGTTTTTGGCATTCCTTTTTTTTTTTCTGTCTGCCTGTAAGCCTACCAAGGAAAAAAAATTGATATGTCATTAATATTTTATGTTAACATTATGCTAACCCCTAATATCCACTTACCTTTTCTAAATGTTTTAGATTATTTATTTAAAAAGTCAATTGTAGAATATTGCCAAGAATCAGTGATGTAGTTATTATGATAAGAACTGTTTTCCCTAAATGTATCAATCAACAGTTCACTAGAAACACTGGCAAAATGGACATACAAATAGCTAATTCACAAAAGAGGAAATTAAAAAATTTCTTAAATGTATGAAAATACACAACCTTCTTCATAAGAAGAAAAATATAAATATCAAAACTATAATGAGACTTTTTTTTTTTTTACCTCTCACATTTGCAAAGATCAAAACGTTTAACACTAGTCATTAAAATTGTTATTCTGTGTGCTGGGTACTCTGCTAGGCACTTTGAATTTTTTTTTTTAAGTTTAATACCTTAGTAGTGACACCCTGCTTTATATTTTGGGCGTCAGTCATAAACACTGCTGAGGGCAATTTAGCAATAACTATAACATTTAAAATTATGTACATTTTGACACAGCAGTTGCAGTCCCAGGAAATTATCCTATGGCTATATTTACACACATAATAAATAAATAAGGACATTTGTTGCAGTGTTGTTGTATATGTAATGAGACTGAAACCCATGTAAATGCCCATCAATAAGGAACTGGTTAAATTATAATTCACCCATTACAGTGAAACTCTATACAGTCATTAAAAAGAATGAGGAAACTGCATGTACTGGAAGGGAAAGAGTCCCACAATATAACAAGTTTAAAAGGAAAAAAAAAAAAAACCCAAGGTATAGAATAGCATGCTATCATTTGTGCTTTAAAAATACACATACTCATATGTACAGATTTTTCCTAGAAGGATACACAGGAGCTGGGAACAACAGGTGGTACCTCTGGAGAGAAACGGGGACCCCCCATGAAACAGGGATAGAAAGGAGATTGGTTTTGCCATTTGTAACTTTTGAATTGTGTATTTGTGCTTCTAGTACCTATTCAGACATATATGTGCAGACAGATAAAGAAACAAAATTTAAAGTTTCTAGACATAAATATACTATATCAGAATTATAAAGAACTGCTCTCCCTGACTTAAAATCTAGTTTGGGAGATTCTGCAATTGGAGAAGCTACCATGTTTCCCCGAAAATAACACCTAGCCAATCAGCTCTAATGCGTCTTCTGGAGCAAAAATTAATATAAGACCTGGTCTTATATTACATAAGACCCAGTCTTAAAATAAGACCGGGTATTATATTATATTATATTATATTATATTATATTATGTTCTGTTATGTTATGTTATGTTATGTTATGTTATGTTATGTTATGTTATATTATATTATATTATAAAGACTGGGTCTTATATTATAGTAAAATAAGACCAGGTCTTAAATTAATTTTTGCTCCAAAAGGTGCATTAGAGCTGATGGTCCGGCTAGGTCTTATTTTCAAGGAAACACAATAAGAGGGTTTGGGGAGATCCTGGTCTCCATCAACAACTCCTATACCTTCCGCGCCCCATTCTGCTTCCTTTTCTTGGTGACTGTGATGTCCATTTGTACCATGGCTGCTGACCAGCAGTCCCCAGAACCCTCCACTGTCCTTGTAGCCCATCTCTTTGCTTCCCAAGTACTGCCGCCCATGCCTGCCAGCCATGGAGCCACGAAGCAGATGGCACACCAAAAACAAGGGTCCGTGCGTCCCCAGGTCAGCGAGTTCACGTGCAGCCCAGTTTTCAGTACAGGGTTTCGGCAACGCTCTACTTCCACAGACCTGGCCTGAATCACGACAGTCCCGTTTCCCAGATTCTGTCCTATGGAGAGCCTCTGGTGACACATACCCTATCTTCAAGTCACTTTTAAACGACTACTGGTCAAGACTGTGGTTTTAGGAAATGGTGATCAGGGATTTTCTTTTTTTAATTGTAATGAATATAAACCTACCTTCCCCCATACTACCCGAAGGGAGTTTGGTGACATTTTTTTATGTCTTACCTCAAACTAATTTAGCTTGAAAGCAGACTCAAACACAGGGTCTTGTCACTGCAATTAGAAAGGAACACAGCTTCCTGGACTGAACCTCATTGAGACATTTGTTTTCATTTACTTGAGATGCAACTTAGCATCATTCTGCCCAGTAGCTTCTTACCTGGACTTGTATGTGACGATGCCTGAATAGGACACTTTCTCAGCAAGAGAGACAGGGGTCTGGGACACTGAGTGACAGGAGAATTGAGTGCCGAGTTGCCCTTAAACTCACAGAGACTCTCTCTGGGAGGAATACTTGACCCCGTATAAGAATTCTAATTCTGAATACATCGGAAATCCGAATCAAGTTACCCAACTACTGAGGTCTGGGAATTGATAAATATTGGACTGTTGATAGGGATTGTCCAACCTGTTTTTTATTTGTAGGTTGTGTAACAGTGTGTGGCAGTGTCTTACTGAAACTAGCACGTCATAGCCGGTAATAAAAATGCTCTCTCCTAGTAGGTGAAGTCAGGCTTGGTTGGTCTGAGTATGGCATGTATCTCACTGCTCTGAAATTCCTACTAAAAAGCTTTCAGGGCCATAACTGCTGCTGAAATTGGGCTGCAGATGGGCGAAGAGGCAGGTTATTACCTGCCATGGCCAAGTAAAAGTTGTCCTCAGCGTCTTCTGCTGCTTCTATGGATGCTTTCAATTGTCCCTCACCTACCTCTCTCTCTTGCCCAGCTCTGAGCATCCTGCCCTGTCAGCTGGGATTCTTCCTATAAACATTGATTGAAAGAGGAAGATTACTTTTTTTTAGAGGGGGGTATTTAATTGGTTTTTATTGTTGTTGTTGACTCTTTTAGTTAATGTCCCTGAAGGGGCCTTGTCTGCTTTAAAAAATAAAAATAAAAAAAGTTTCCCTTTTTTTCATGATTTAAATGAGACCTGTTATTTCAACTCCCTTGTGCGCTTCACTGTCAGGAACTGTCCAGTTCCTGAGAGGTCTTGAGGAAGCATTCCATTTCCCCTCCTACACTCTGCTCACTCAAAGATAGGCGATCTCTGCTGTTTGGAGCCTACAATTTCAATGGCTGCTGACAAAACCTCTGGTAAGGGACGCTTGTGGAAGAATCTCTCCTGTGGTAGGAATTAATGGGCTTGAGTTTCCGTAGCATCTTTAAGTAAACAAAAACCTAAACTTGAATTGGCCGGTGAATTTCACTTTCTCTTTGAGACACTGCAGAATTAATCCCACATCAGTCGACACATATAAATGATTTCTGTGAGCAAAATGCTGCTGAGCTAGAGCAGTGGGAAAAAACCCGAAGTTCCCCGCTTTTAAGGAGTTTAGTGTAAGTAGTAGTTGGATGAATAAGCCATTTGGGAGAAAAGGTTAACAGCACAAGGCATTAATCGATGAGGGGCCTAGTGCGTTACAAAGCCAGCAGTGGAGGAGCTGAGACTCCTGCTCTGGGGAGCACGTGCCCCTACCCTGCCCCCCACCGGAGGCCCTTCAAGGAGAGAACCAGTGCAGGAGACCAAGTGCAAGGTTAGGAAAAGTGGGGTGGAGACCATCTAGAAAGAAGCCTGTTTAACTTGAGCAGACCTACGTATGTGTTCTGTCATTAAGAGACATTGCTTGGGTGGCTTGATACAGAGGTGTGCACTGTATCTTTTTAGTGCTAAGGGGGGGGCCCTGAATCAGGACCACCATGCATGGTGGGTCGGTGAAGGCACTTAGCACCCTGCACTGCACAAAAGCGCCTGACTGGCAAGGGGCAGAAGGCAAGGAGGGGCTGAAATGCTGTCGAGCTTTTCTTCCTTGCACCTTGGTGCTGGGCTGTTTCTGCCCAAAACAGGGGGCACCTTATCTCTGCCAGGCCATGTATCAGTGGGGTTACATCCACACTGGGGGCACCTCTGTCTGAGTGCTTCCTAGCAGGAGTGGCTCTTTCTAAGCACACGAGGGTGCTTACAGGACAGCCCGGGCTCTCAGACCCTGCCTAAAATGCAGTAAATATTTGAATGAATGCTGAGATGGATTACTGAAGTTCCACACACACTTCATCTCCCTACTTCAAGAGGGACTCTCAGTGGTTTTCTGCCTGATGCTTTTGAAGAACAGGAGTTCTGTGTGTGTCTTGTGGAGTAGACAGACAAGGTAGATATGCTGAAGGCCCCTTAACAGTTCTAAAATTCTTTGAGTCCATAAATTAAACTTGATGCTCAATTTAAATAAAATCCTCTCTTTGAAACCCAAGTGGCGCCTTCCTACTGCTATTTCAAGGCTTTTTGTGTATCTTTTGTCACATAATGCCATTTGGTTACAGTCTGAACACTTTTGTGGTACATAAGTTCTCCGAGGACTCTGAGGAGATCTGAAGAAGGTAGAGGGTCAGGCCTTGGTCTTCAGAGTTTTACCTACTTAGGAAACGAGAAATGCTCACTACAGAATGAGAGCCTTGTCAGAGAGACTTAGTGTTGATCTGGACACCACGATCGGACTCCTCATGTGGGCTGGAATTTTCATGTGCTGTGCTGTGAAAAGTGGTACGTCCGCAACCAAGACGCTTACACTAACCAGTAACATCTCCTGCCAGTGCTGTTAATTTGCAGGGAAAGATATTAAAGGGGTGGTAAATTGGGACTAAAATTAGCTAAACTGTCATAGCAATGCTCTGTTAATATGTCTTCCTCTATGCTCAGCCACCATGCAGTTCTCACATTCTCAGAAGTCTGTTTTGTGGCTTTGCTGTGCAGGCTGACTGAGGAGGGCCTGAGCCATGTATAACACCTGTACTCTCCCTTACCTCCTTCCCACATTGGAAATGGTTTCCTCTGTGCCCGAGGCTGAGGCAACTCACTGCTGTGCCCATCACACTGGTCAACCTCCATGCATAGTGGTTCAGTGTGAGACCCTCTGGACTTACTTTCCCCTCTCTTTCCTCTTTACCAAGGTCAGACCCAGTTTTCCAAAAGCCTTCTGATCATGATTGTACACCAGCACTATCCTAGAGGCTGTGGTCCATACAAAAAGGAATAAGATTCCTACCCCCCCGTGCCAAGTAGTAGCACTGAAGAGCTAATAAGGGGGCTAAATGGATAGATAGGTGTTTGGGGGGGGGGGGTGGATGGATGCAAGGGGATGGGAGGGGAGGGAGGGAGGGAGAGAGAGAGAGAGAGAGAGAGAGGGGAAAAAAACACGTGTACACAAAGGCCTCATAGAAGACAGACCTGAGTTTGAATCCCAACTCGGACAGATGCTAATTCTGCAAATTTGGGCAAGGTATTTAGTACCGAGAGCCTCAGATTCCGCGTCTGTAAACTGGGGGTAATAATTCCTACCTCGCCTGGGTGGTTGTACAGACAGACAATAACTTGCATAGAGAGGCGCTTGGTTAAAATAACAGCAACCCAAAGTGGGACCCAGGTAACTACAACAAAAGGTGATAAGTGACATAAGAGAAGTGCAAACAAAGGCTGGGGGGGGGGGTGTTCCCAGCAGGAAGGCTCACACCTGGCTGGAAGCACGCAAGTGAGTGTGCGCAGGGGCCCTCCCAGCCTCCAGGTGATCTGCCACTCCACTGCCTGGGCAGGGCAGAGCAGAGCCCACGGGGCGCAGACCTGGGAGCAGCAAGTCCCCACAAAGTCGGAAGTGTACCTGCTGAAGCCAGCCGAGGGGGGTTAGAATGGAGATTCGGGAAGGGCACAGCTGTCCAAGTTGACCTCAGCCTGTTGGTGGGGACTGAAGATCATTCCACTCTCCAGAAAGAGAGGTGACTTCATTGTTTTTCTGTCCACCCACCTCTGGATGGCTAAGGTGAAGCGTTTTTCTCTTTTCTCCAGCTCAGAGGCTGAGAATGGTGTGGAGGAGAAGAAGAAGGTCTGCAAGTCGCCAACTGCCCAGTCCCCGACCCTGTCCAGTGAGGCTGAGTCTCCAGACCCGAAGAAACTCATCTGCCTACGGTCAGTCCTCACGTAGCCTTTCTCTGTTCTTTTTGCCTTTTGGGGGAGGAGGGGTTCCTGGGAGGAGCTGTCGTTTCTAGTTTTATGATGGTTGTTAAAAGAATGAGGCTCTACTGTAGGCAAATGACACCCCTGAGAAAGAAGTGGGGTGTTTTTCCTTGAAATCCAGGCACTGACACTTGCCTTCCTCACTCATCTCTTCCTAATAGCATCTTTTTCTCTTTCCTGCCCCAGCCTTCTGCAAAATGTCTGTCCCTCTCATAAAGCACTGATTTTGCTAACTGATGGAGCCAGGTGTCCTCTCTCCAGCTTAGATGTATAAAGCACCTGGAAAGGCTGGCCAGGTTCCTTCCTCACAAGGCCCGCCCAGGTTGGAATGTCTGCTCTGCCTCTGGGTGTGCACACCTGCTGTCTCTTTCCTGGCTGCCACAAAAAAGAGCGGAGGGGAACCCCGTCTGGGCTCCCCGGCAGGGTGTGCACGTCTGGGGAAGGCCACCCATTTCCTGGGGCT
Source organism: Rhinolophus sinicus (assembly GCF_036562045.2). Classification (NCBI taxonomy): domain Eukaryota; kingdom Metazoa; phylum Chordata; class Mammalia; order Chiroptera; family Rhinolophidae; genus Rhinolophus; species Rhinolophus sinicus. Next base: position 112,760,925 of record NC_133753.1, on the reverse strand, counting down.
GGTGTTGTGACCATGGTTTGGTTGTGGGGCTGTGAGGAGACAGGCAGTTTTGAGATATTGATCTGTGGTCCCCATCACTCTTAGAGGCACCAATTATGTGCTTTCTTCCACACGGAAGGAAGAAGTAGGAGCTTCAGAGTGGCTTTTTAGTCCTTGAAAGAGAGTGTCTAACCCAGTGGTCAAGTACGGGTCATATGGGCATCGGTCTGTAGGAGTGGAGAAATGATTGCTCTCCTCCCTGTTGTGAGAACTGTCAGAACTGCTACCTTCTGCATCTTCTGGCGGCTGCTAAAGGGTGATCCAGTAACTCCTGCTTTCCCTTCCCTCCTGGCTATCCAGTCCACACCTTCTCTCCAAATCTATACTTCATGCAGGATCAAGCGTAAGTCTTCACTCTTCCCCCAGGTTTTTCTTGCTCCCAGTTCTCTCTTCACCTTTTCTGCATGCCTGTTTTGACATCTCACTTTTAACCTTGTTTTTGCTGGTTGTTTCCTGTCACAGCATCCTATGTCACTCACCAGATGAGTCCCTCTGTAAAGGCACAAAGCATGTTGTTTCTTGTATCTTTCACCACTGCTGAGTGGCTACAGCAGGCACTTTTAAAATGCTGTTGGTTCTACTCCAACTTCCCCACTCATCATCAGGGCCTGCTCGTTAAACTTTATAGGGCGTATGACCCATGTAGTTTCAAAGAGCCCAGCACTTAGTTTAATGTTCCTCTGTCGCTGTCTGGAAATTCTTAATTTTTGAAGAAGGGGCCCCATATTTTCATTTTGCACTGGGCTTCTGGTCTTGCTCATAGTCACTCGTGGGAAGTGAGAACACGGTTGAGAAGACCCAAAGAAATCAATACTATGAAAATATGCACCCCTCCCCGCCAACCACCATGGCCAGTGCTGTGCAGACGATTCCCTTCTGCTTGTGCGTTTGAAGTTATCAAGGGTACAGATGCCCTACTTGTCACATTTGCTTCCAGACTGTAGTTCTTCAAAGGTCTGATCATTGCCTTGACAATTCCATTAACATTTATTTATTTGAATCAGTAGAGTTGATAAATTCAAATTATTGGATAGTATAAATAATGGGTGATTTGTCATTTAAAAAAATTCTTTTACTTTCAAGTAGAGTACAAATGTTTACTAATAATTTAAACCAAAAAAATCCGTGGAATTCTAAAGAAATTTATATCTGTGAATAGGTTCAGTGGCCGGTACCTGAATGCAAATCAATGTACCTTGAAATTCGGAGACATATTTTACCAGTGGTTTGAGCATCACAGACTCGAACTGTTGGGGCTGGAAGGGACCTAGGACATCACACAGTCCATCTTTTCACAGCTGAGAAAAGCGCCTAATGTCTCTCTAACTTCAGTCATTCCTGTCCCTCAGTCACACCCATATACCACCCTAATTGCTTAAGATTCTTCTTAAATCAGCTTTGGATCACATTTTTTTAACTGAGCCTCCTTCTAAGGAATCATATTGTGAAATCATGGATTTCATGTGCCATTTTCCAATAAAGAACAAAAAATTCTACACAGTCGTATCATAAAACTTGTTCGTACATACACTTCTAAACATCATACATGCATTCCACTTTGAAATGATTGTGTCGAGCTGTAGGGTTGAAGATACTATCGTATGTGCAAATTCACAAGTCTACTAAAATGGAGAGCCAGTACTAGAATCACCTTAGAAAGGAATCCTGGGGTCCTGACCTCTGCCCTTGAGAGAACAAAGGAAGACTGACAGGTCCTCTTTGAGCCTGATTTCACTTCTGCTGTTTTCTCACTCTGGGAGGTTTTGTCTCATTTCTCCTCGTACGCAATTCCTGCTCGTCCTGTCAGGCACATTATTCTATTGGTCTCCTCTCTCCTCCTGTTAGACGTACTGTCTCCGTACCTCCTCCTAACGCCTGTGATATGTATTGCTTTGGTGCTAAATCATGTACTGCCTTTCTAAGAAATTTTGTTTTGTTTTTATTTTCACTTTTTTATTGAGGTATAATTGATATAGATATAACATTATATTACTTTCAGGTGTACCACTGAATGATTCAATACGTGTCTACATTGAGAAATACCACAATAAGTCTAGTTAACGTCCATCCCCATATGTAGCTACAAAATTTTTTTTTTCTTGTGATAAGACTCAGATGTTTTATGTGCACAGGCTCCTTAAGGATAAAGACTGTCTTGTGTGCCCCAAGGCATGTAACACAATGCCCCACTCAGTTAACACTAGCTAAATAGTAATAGAATTCTGAAATAAACATATTCTTTGATTGAACAATAGCTGCAATTTTGTTTAATAATTTGCCTGCTGTCCTCCTTATACTGATTAAAATACTTTTGAAGTGATGTAACTATTTTCACAACTAGATTGTTATTTCTGCCTTCTGTAAGTCACCATTTCTGTAGTTTGCGATGACAGCCTGCCGACGTCATCCTAGCCTCCCACAGCATGTGCTATGTAAATGCCCTTAGAGGATTATGAGTGATGATTGACGTCTGGAAGAGCAAAACGAATGCCAGATTTCCTTGTGAGATGGTATAATACTCAAGATTTATTATCATTAAAATGAACGAGTAGCATGAAAAATTCATTCTGTTAGACTCCCCAGATTTTCTTTCCTCAGGTCAAAATCCAGTTTTGATGGTGTCTCTTTAGCAAGTGACAAGAACGAATGTAAAACAGAAAGCAAAAATGACTCTAAGACTGAAAGGAAAAAGTCTTCGTCTTCCAGCCAGGTAATTTGGGAATCAGATGTGTATTGTCTCAGAGGGTGACAGGAGCGTTAAAGCCAATGGGAAGGAAGGAGCCAAGGAGGCAGCTTCCTGCTGTCACGACTAACATAGGCAGAGAGCGTAGACAATCTAAGAAAAGGACAGGCTGCAGTTCCTTCAGTCAATTGTTCATCAATATTATATTTGACAACTGACCTTTTCAACACATAGTGAGGGGTAGTGAGTTCCACGCGCTGTGACCGCTAACTCTGACAAGTGCCCGGAGGCAGCCCCAGTAGTGATGAGCACGAAGTCATGTGATTGTCTACTAATTAGCCAAGCCCAGGAGAGCTGTGACATCCTTGCATTAAAATGAGAGTCCAGTAAGGCACCTGAGTGAAGAGAAGGCCACCCAAATGTACACAGGAGGTAAACCTGGGAACAGGGTCACGATTCTTCAGAAAGTATTTTGCTTCTGCTCTGAGATATACCCAGATCGGTAACAAAGCCCAGTTCTGCGTCTTAGAGTGGGACGTACTGACTTGGGGGTTTTTTGACACTTCTTCTCTAAATACTTGAATATGTGTCTCTTAAGAGCTATTACAAAACACTGTTGGCACACCCAAGAAATTTAAGTAAATGTAAAAATAGATTATTAATATAAAATCCATTTTCAGATTTCCACCTTTATCCCAGTACAGTAGTGAATGTCCTTTACAAAGGTTATTTGTTTCCCCCAACATCCAGTCTAAATGCCTCGTAGGTGTTGCATTTATTTGCCATATTGCTTTTAATTTCAATCAGTCCCACTACCTTTTTTTTTTTTAATCTTATTACCTTGACATTTTTGAGGAGACGGTGGCCCAGGATATTTTTAAGTCAATTGTGCAACCAATGCTCACAGTACCCACTGACAACAAAATCTCAGCAAAGCCCTCATAGAACACCTAGCTTTAATCCAGGTAACTTTCTGGATGCAAATGTACTCCTGGGAAGCAGCGTGAGGTAACCAACTTTATATGTTTATCTGTAAAATCGCCGACTGCGAGGAACCATCTATCATCTGTCTGAAGCTCTTTACAGCAATATTAGGGCCATTTTCACCACTGAGACCACGCCTAGTTTGGATAATCAAGGTCCTACTTGTGGTATCTCTCATTCTGCTCTTGAGACTTTTTCACCAAAAGCATCCTATCAGGCAGAGTGGGATAAGAAGGACCTCGCTCTACCTATTACTAGCAGCTTTGTGGTGCCAGTTAAGCCACTCAGGATCCCTGAGGCTCAGTGTCCTGAGCTGTGGACGTCAGTTCCTAGGTTATCGTGGAGGTGGTGTGTGTGAGAGCATTTTACAAACTGTAAAGTACGGTCTGTACAGTGTTGTCACACAGAGAAACAGATGCCTTGCAAATGAAGTGACTGCCGCATTTCAGACTCTTGGATGTCCTGCCACCCTGGAGAGAAATCCTGCTTGTCTTGACAGACGTCTGCCCCTGACATTGGCTAAGGAACTGCCTTCACAACAGTAGCATTAGTACTGATACCAGGTAGCATGTCCTTTAGCTGTATGTCCCATGGAAGCCTCACGGTGTGCCACTCAAGCAGGTGCTGTTTTTGCGCTCCGGCACGGGAGAGGAAACATGCCCAGAGAGGTTAAGCGACTAGGCCACAATCACATACCAAGGAAGAGGGATAGCCGTGACTTAAACGCAGGTTTACCTGATTATAAAGGTCATAACCACTGTCTTGAGAGTCCTCACTTGTATCTCTAGTGCCCTGGCATGAATACCTGCCCTGGTTAGACTCCTTAGCATGTCATCTCATTTCTTATCGGGACACCCTGGTCTCGCCACCTCAGCAGAAGGCTGAACATCATATGGATCGTGACTACAGATATACATCCAACCAGGTCACTAATCTTATTGGGAAATGAAACCTTTCTGCCTTGCCATCCCCCGTGGGAGACTGTAAGAACAGACAGAGGGAATTCCTGAAGATACTATATTAAGTGAGGGAAAATGTGGCATGTAATTTAAATTGAAGTTAAAATTTGTGATGCTTCACACAAACAAACTGAGAGCGGTGACATCTCTGTTTTGTTCTCACTGCAGTTCAAGGCAAATAGGCAGTTTCACAAGCTGTTTCTTGATGTCCCAACTGAGGAACCCCTGAGGGAAAGTAAGTTCTCACCTATTTGACTTTTTAAGCTACATATTTGAAAAGGTGCTCGTTGGTTTGGGGGGAGGAAGAAAGCAGGTCCAGGGACTAAATCACCAAGTGGGATAGGTTTCTGAAAGTCATGACATAACAATAATGCCAGCTTCAATCAGCTCTCACCAAATACCATGTAAGATAACAGAGTAGAATGGGAAACTGACTCTCTCTATATGATATGGACTCGATCCAAGATGATTCTAGAATGATAGCCTCACTTACCATATTCACTGCTAAGGTGTATTGTTTGGACGGTCCTGAGAGTTAGGACCAGAAGCCTGAAGCAAGAGATGCCACGAAAAGAAGTCCAACAGGAAACACAGATATAGGTGGACAGACCTGTGTTCATAGCTGCACAAGGCAGGGTGAGATGCTCACACGTAAACAGGTTGCCAGCACGCCAGTTAAGCACCTGCTGTGCTCCACTGTGGCTCATTAGGGGCCCAGGGTTCCATTCTAGCGTCTCTCAATAAACACTGTTATGGCAGGATGCTGGATTCCAGCCGTAACCTCCAATCAGGAAGGTGTGGGTCACATGCTCTTCCCCCAGTCAGGCCATCTATTTCCAAAGGAGTTATTAGTGACCATCCTAGGGAAGGAAACCCAGGGAGGAGTGCAAACATTAGCACGAGGGTGACACACCCTCCTATAATAAATAGACTTTTGAAACACCATTCTTGAACTCTCATTTGCAATGTTAGACTTGCCTTTCCATTTTGATTTTTATACTAAAGTCTGTTAAGACTATAAATGAAAAAAACAAACTCCTGTCTCCATACTTTTATTCCACTAAAGATGACAGAAAAAGAGGTGATGGGTCTTTTGAGTATGTGAGTGTATTATCTCTGCCAATGTCTGAGTCACCAACATACATATATACAGAATTTTCATTTTAAATGTAAATTCTGAATGATGTTATATATTTTCCCAGGTTTTACCTGCGCTCTACAAAAAGAGATATTATACCAGGGGAAGCTGTTTGTATCAGAAAACTGGATTTGTTTTTATTCCAAAGTCTTTGGAAAAGACACTAAGGTTGGTATAATTTTTTAAAAAGCACTTTATTATATATTGTGAATATTGTTTTAAATGTAGCAATATTTATAAATATTTGTATCATTATTATACCCTTATAACAAATTGCCTTTATGGTAGTTCTAAATATTCAGGTTCTAAATGCCTGTAGATGACACTAACTTCCCTTTTTCCCTAAATACCATCTCAATCATTTCTGTATCTCTCTCCTACAACCCTGCCCTAAATCCTTTTTACCCAGATGTCACCGGACAACTCTTGAGTTATTCATATGAAAATAGTTAGTACAATAATTAGTTTCAAAGATGTACATTAAACCTACAACAATTTTTTAAAGAAATATTAGTTTTTGTACTGTGTTCAAACCAGTCACCATCAGAAACATCTAGAAAAACAGGCCTATAAATAAATTACTTATTAGAGCTCACTTTATATCATCCCCAACACAAATGAGCAGGAATTGGAGCATTTAAAGCCCAGTCTGGGAGAGTCATATACCCACAATCCCCAGTGGACATTGGCTGACATCTTTTCATTCTCATTAAATACAGACGTGGGGGAGCAGAGACCCATGACACCCTGAGCCAATAAGGAGAATAGCCTGAAGGAATTGGCAATTTTCCCAAGGTACCGCCTTCTGAAACAAGGACCTTGGGACTATGGCATAGAAGGGAAAGATAATTCCATCCCACTGACATTCTTTTCCCTTGAGTTGTGCTGTCACATCACAGTTCAGTCAGGCCACCAGCGTAAGGAGTCAGAGAAACACCTTCTTAGGTTTGCGTGACCTCAGTTGAGTTTTCAAGCATTCTGACTCATGATTATGAGTAAGCAGCTTTTATATTCATGAAGTAGCTGATTAAAAATTCTTTTTGTTTTCAGTGGTGGGTATGTTTTATTTAAATATTCTCCCTTAAGCCACTGGCAATCGTCTAAAGACCATTTAACAAATAAAATGGAAATTCTTTATTTTGTTGGTATTGAGTCAGCAGCCTAGTATACTATTTTTAGGTCAAGCATATTATTTTTATATTGTTCCTTTATTATATAGTTAGGTATGGAAACAGATTTTGAGTCACAGTATTGTCTGTAAAATGCAAAGCAACGTTAAGCAGTATTCCACCATATTTCTAGATTTCTGGATTATAAGAATTTGTTCATGGAGTGGGAAAGGGGATTGGAAAGCACTGAGCTCCAGTTCAATGTGATAAAGATAATTCTCAGGAATTCAGAGAGAACCAGCACCCCTGACAGAAGCAGCAGGGTTTGAAGACATTAGTAAACAAAGAATTGTTCTTTGTTAAGGCATGGGGGGATTCACAAAGCCAAAAGGTACAGTTTCAAGCTAATAAGATTCTAGCAATGGTTTCAGAATCCCACTTCTACCTGAGAGAGAGCTGACCAAAACAAGGTAAAAGGAAATGACCCTGATTTTTTAAAGACATAACATAACACACTGGGGTTGCTTTTGCTATATTTAACCTAAGAGGCAACAGATTGAAAATTAGCAGCAGTGGACAATTAAGAACCGCGGTAGTGGCTTGTACATTTCTTCCCCTCTAAGGATGGTTTCAAGGGGACTGAGGCTTCATCTCTGTGGCAGAATTTCCTCATTGCCAGCAGCCTTTGGCCCAACATGATCCAATAGGAACTAAAGGCAACCAAACAAATTTTCTCTAGAATGGGGAATTTCTAAGCACCCTACCCTGGAAAAATATTAATAAAGTTAGCCTTAATTTAATCAGTACCTTTTGGTGACCCCACTGGTACTTTCAGATGCTAGTAAAATTAAATGCATGTATCATTTTCCATTTGGGCTCAAACTGAAAGGTGACTTCTGCTTTATTTCTCAAAGTTATCTAGTTGTCATTTTATACTCATAAAGCAATTGATTGAAAACTCTTTCTTAAAAATGTTCCATGCCTTAGATTATGAAAAAGATCCCAAATTTATAGCCCCTTTTCACTGTGTATATGTGTTGCTGCTCAGAAACAAAATTACACTCATTTTTATATTATCTACCTTGGTAGATCTTAAATTCTTTTTTTTCCAAAGCTATCCCAATTTTTAACTTCTGAATCATCTCCCACACTTCAGAATTGTGTGGGTAGCTCTCATTCTTTCATAGTCTTCCTTTCTGGAACTTTGAGGGGCAGTAGCATAATTCCATCACATAAACCTTAATAGGAATGCAAATATTCAAAATTAAAAGCTCATTTTTCTTCCTTCAAGCTAGCAGTACTAACATAAGGCTACTCCACTGGCCATACTCTTTCCAAATATATGCTGTATTTTTACAAAATATGTTCTCAAGTGAGTGAACCTATGGAGGGATTCAGGTCATTTTATTTTTTACCATGGCTGTGTGTGGCCCTGTTTTCAGAGCTCAAAGTGATGTGATCCATTGTTCTTTAAGACCAAACCTGGTTGAATGGGTTCTAAAAGTATCAGGGACATGTGCTATTCTTTGTGCATCTAATATATGCCCATAGCACATTGTATGAAAAAGAAACCCCATTTTAGATCAGATTGGTACAAATTCCACCTTTGTAACTTATTATATTTATGACCTTAAGCATATAATGCTCTAAACAAGTGTCCTTATCTCTTCCTCTGCTTTATAGAATTGTCATAATTAAATGACATTCTCATCTGGTATATACGTAGATAATAATAGTTGTTCTTCTTTCTTGTTTGAACCAGTAAAGAACTTAAGAGTTCTTTTATTTCACCTATCCTCTTCATATGAGACAAATGAGGAAATGAATAACACTGTTATTGAGTGCTAGGCATTTTCCATATATTATCTCATTAAAACACAGAAAACCCTGGGAATTAGGAAAGATTGTCTCCACTTTACAAATCAGGAAACTGAGGCCTAGAAAGGCTAGCTGATATGGTTGAGTAGGTCATATAGAAATAGAACTGAGCTGAGAATTCACGTCCCAGACTTTCTGTGCAGTAATGGTTCTGACATCAGTGCTTTTCAGCATTTTCCCACCCACATGTGCTGAACAGAGGAGAGTCGGGTACCTGGAGATTAGCCCAAAGTGGATGACTACAAGCATGTAACTTCTGTAGAGCCTTGGGTATATCTTCAACATGAATGTAAAGTTTGCATTCTGTTCCCACCAAGCTCTTCAGTAGAATTGATGATCCCGATTTATCCTCTGGTTTTGTAAACACCAGCGTAAGGAGCTCAGTGACACACCACTGCTGCTCTTTAAGATTCTACTGTTCTTCATGGGTCCCGGAGAGCCTGCTGCTGAGTTTGATTTCTTTATTATTGATGCATATTTTTCCTTTAACATGATGATTTGCAGTGCTGTTTTGTGAAGCCCTAACCAGTGTGTTAACGCAGTGATTCTGTTTCAGATCTCCATTCCAGCTTTCTCAGTAACCCTAATAAAGAAAACCAAAACTGCCCTTCTGGTGCCAAATGCCCTGATTATAGCCACAGTCACAGACAGGGTGAGTACCCAGCAGAGAAAAGGTACCTGTTTTGCCCTGCTCTCGCTTAGGGGGCCTCTTGCCAAGGACCAAGACCCTGAACCACAAATATCATCTCCGACGGGGAATCGGGAAATAGGCTGTAAGGCTAATGTAAACAATCCTAACTTTTTTAGACATTCGTGTAGTGTTTCCCCTCACAAGATGATTTATTCCAATATAATTGTTGCCAATTTTGAATTTCCTGCTGACTTAATTATACTTGCTTGACCAAGGTCAAATATATAAAATTCTCTCCCAACTTCCCTTTCCCTCACGTCTGTTAGGTCAGGCTAAACTGGTATGTTCAGTTTCTTTAATAATAATATTTAAAACAACAACCATCACCACCTTGTTGACAGGGTGAGGCGAAGTGATATTAAGGAGTCCCTGGGGTTGGGGTGGTTACTCTCCCCATCACCTCAGTTGGTACCTCTCCAAAACCATCTCAGATACATAAAAGTTGTGCTTGCTGTGCAAGTGCAGCTTCGGAACCAGTTCCTAGCTGCTCTTTGCTTCCAGGTTGCCTTAACTATCCCTCATACCGTGTTTCCCCCCCTCTGAAAATAAAACTGGGTCTTGTATTAATTTTTGCTCCAAGAGACGCATTAGGGCTGATGTTCAGGGGATGTCATCCTGAAAAATCATGCTAGGCCTTATTTTCCAGTTAGGTCTTATTTTCGGGGAAACACAGTAGTTGTATACAGAAATTTTTAAGCTGTTGTTGACTATTAGGCTATCTCAGACATGCAACCAGAAATATTTGCACTGAGAGTGGTGTTTATTTCAGTTTGGGAAGAGAGAGGGAGAATATTTTGGTTACTCATTTTACTTGAACTTATCTTTTAATATTTTACCTCCTACTTCTATGAAAGCATGAAAGCCACATTCCATTTCTAACCATACTGGATACCTTGAAGAGAGAAAGAGGGAGATGGAAAGATAAAAGAAGCTATATACGAGGTGTGATCAAACAATACAGTGAATGATTAAATAAAAAGAATTATTACAGTAAAAGACACACTGCCATTAATCTCCCTCAAAATACTCCCCCTCACTTTGAACACATTTATCCCATCGTTCTTGCCACTCTCTGAAGCAGTTCTGGAGGTCCTCTTTCGTGTCTTTAGTTGCAATGTCCTGGCTGCCTTGATGTCCTGAATCATTTTGACTTTGGGGAAGAACCAGAAGTCACATGGTGCCAGGCCCAGGTCTGGTGAATAAGGCAGATGAAGACACACCATAATGTTATTTGACAGAAATTGTCATATACCACAGCAATGTGTGACACAGAGCATTGTCATGATGTAGGATGATTTAAAACACATCTTCTCTCAACCGTAGCTCACACCCAAGTGATTACACCAAACAAGTTGAAACGTACCACACACTCTTACTAAGGTTTGATGTGCCGCTTCCCATATTGAAGATCCTTGCCTTTCTGTTAGATGGCACTTGGCAGCAGCATTCACCATATTTTGTGATCACAACGAAAGGCTTCGTGTCACACATCGCTTCTGGTTCAGAAATTTCTGTCAAATAAAAACATTGCGGTGTGTCCTCATCCACCTTATTTCACCAGATCTGGCATCGTGCAACTTCTGGCTCTTCCCCAAAGTCAAAATGACCATGAATGGTGAACGTTTTGAATCGATTCAGGACATCGAGACAACCACAACAGCGCAACTAAAGACACTCAACGGAAGAGGACTTCCAGAACTGCTTCAGAAAGTGGCAAGAACAATGGGATAAGTGTGTTCGAAGCTGGGGGTGGGGGGTGGGGGAGAGAATATTTTGAGGGGGATTAATACAGTGTGTCTTTTATTGTAATAATTTTTTTATTTAAACATTCACCATATTTCATATGTTAATATCTATTTTTGAAAAACTAGTGGCTAATAAGCATCAAGTATGTCTCGCCAGGCATATGCTAAATACTTTCATGATGTTTTCACATTATTCCATATTACCACCGTATAAGAGGTAGTAGATACTGTTAAGAAAACTGAAGGTGTAAGAGATTATTAAGTAAGCAATTTGCCCAGTGTCACCTGCTTAGTAAATGTCAGAACAAAAATTTGCAACTGGGTCTAATGCCAGAACCCATAATATTAACTACTTAAGAATACAATGCTTGCTTGAAAATTACATCAAATTCTCTCATGGGCAATAGGGGTAATCACAGACTTTGGAAAGAGAGTTTGAAAAGATTCTTTGGTTCAAATAGATGGAGAAAGAGTGAGTTGTTATATTTTCGCAACATACTGTTTATAGTAAAATCATTTTTCCTTATGTCACTTGTCTAGCTCTGATTTAATTCTTTCCCATAACTTACTTATAACCATCCACTACAAAAATCTCCATATTTGTCCAAGGAAGTATCTGGAAGTGGCTTGAAAAAGAGTGAGCCTATTAGAGCCACTGGGAAATTTTCAATAGAAATCTAGGTCAGAGCAGAGAAAGCAGACCCTCAAGAATCGTTAAATACCTTTAAAAAGGGGACAGTGACTTTAAAGAAGACCTAGCAAATATCACTCCTTTTTCTAATGTCCAGGCCTTTCCCTGCCTGTGCTTATTTGGGGCACTATTTTCAGAGTATGGAAACCTTCATTTTGCTCTACATTTATTTATTACTTAAATTGGGTTTGGGGGGTTTGTTGCTGTTGTGGGGAATATATTTGCTTTATTCCAGGAATGGAATAAAAACTGAATGCGTGGATGAGCAGAATGAGAATACAGACCAGACAACGGTCGACATCATTTAAAAGAAATATATTCAAATAAATTTTAGAACTCTAAATTCTCCCTTCTCATCAGGCAGTATCTGTTATTAATTACTCTGTTTTCTTTTTTCAGTACATATTTGTGTCCTTACTCTCCAGAGATTCAACTTACAAACTCCTAAAATCTGTGTGTGGGCACTTAGATGTGAGTACAACATCGCTGAGCCTCCGCTGCTGTCTCTCTTCTGTGTTTCTTACAGTTTCATAGTTAATCCGGTGTTTCATTTTGTTTCCATATTTTCAGAATACAAGTGTTGGTAACAGTCCCAACCCGTCTTCTCTTGAAAACAGTCTTCGGGCAGACCGCCCTTCATCTCTCCCTCTGGTGAGTTGCCCACGTCACTGTGTAAACAGAAAAGAAAGGGAATATGTCCCACAGGTACACTTCCCCTTACACCGTGACCAGCGTGCAAGAGGAACTTGGGACCATAATATCTGAGGCAGAGTCAAAGAAACAGGGCATTTCTGTTCTGAAGAAAAGGAGAACCACAGGAGGTCATAAACTTGTTTCCAGCGATTGAAGGGTTGTCCTGCAAAGGAAAAGAAACATGATAGTGGGCTGTCTTGGCGAGTTACTGGTCACGGAAGGTATTCCTAAAGTCTTGCTGCGTTTGCTTGTCAGTTTGTCTTAGGGGGATTCACCACTCTCTCTGGGGTAGGGCACAATTCATCCCAAAGATCCATGAATGTCTTCTATGTTCAAGGCACCAGGCTAGAGTACACTGTAAGGACACCAGGAAAAATCAAAACCAGTTCTTGTCTTCAACGGCTTGACAGCTTAGTGGAGAAGATGTGGAATACCTAGAAATAACTGTAAAAAAGGAAAGCTATAGTGCCCTCATGAAAGGTAGAGATTCTTTGATTCCTTTAGACTTTGTTGACTGTAGAAGAAAATCTCCAGTGGAAAGTAGCTCCCCCACCCCTCCCATTTGTACAAGAGTTGTACTCTGAAGTACAAGTTGGCCTGGGAGAGTCCTAGCCATATGATTCAAATGATTATGCCCAACTTGAATATTGTTAAATGTTAAAATACCATTGGTGAAGTGGTATGAGCCCATGGTTTCAACATCTACAAGTCTTTTTCTTGTTAAAAAAGTAGTGGGATTAGAAACCTAGTCACACAAAAACTTGGACAAGAATGTTCATAGCTGCATTATTTATTAACAGCCAAAAAGTAGAAATCACCCTAATGCCCATCAGCTGATGAATGGATAAATTAAACATAATCTAGCCACACAGTGGAATATTATTTGCATAAAAAGGAATGAAGAATTACTGTCATACACTACAACATGGACGAACCTTGAAAACATTATGCTCAGTGAAAGAAGACAGAACACAAAAGCCACAATATTATATGATTCCATTTATACAAAATATCCCAATAGGCAAATCCATAGGGCCAGAAAGTAAATTAGTGGCTGCCAAGGGATGTGGGGGAGGGAGAAATTGGGAGTGACTGCTAGTGGGTAAAAGGTTCCTTTTTGGGGGGTGATGGAAATGGTCCAAAATAAGATAGTGGTGATGGTAGCACAACATTGGGAATATTCTAAAAATAACTGAATTATCCATTTAATGGTGAATTTTGTGTTATGTGAATTATATCTACCTTTAAAAAAAAATCTTTATAAAAGCCTTTTAAAAAACCTTTTTTAAATAGTGGGAAGCAGTGCAAAATAGAATTAAACACATATGATTTGGAATCCACCAATCCTGGTTTCAAATCTGGGTTCCACCCAGCTGAGCTATGCCATCAGACAAGCTCTTGAACTGCTCTGACTCAGTTTCTTCATCTATTAAAATGCCAACCTCTCCACGTGGCTGTGAAGGTTACGGGCAGTCGTGTTAGTGTAAGGAGCTTTGCATCCTGCTTGATACATGATAGTCATTCAATAGATAATTAGTAAATGGAAAAGACTTGAATTTGTTCCATTTTCCTTCCCCTGTAAATTCTTCCATGAAATTGAAATGATTATGGAAATGACCAAAAGACAGCTAGATTGAGGTGAAAGGTTGGTAATTTGCTCATGAGTCTCTTCTTCATTTGACAGCTAACTAAATTGTGACAAGCTCAGCCTACTTGTACCTTGCCAGGATATTTTAATGACACCTCTTAAGCACTTTTAGTTCTTAAGCACTTTGAGGGAATGAGTGGGGTACAAAGTAAAACATCCCTGCTTTTTTTTCCTTGCTCCTCACTCCTCTGTCATCCTTCTGTAATTTAAATGTAACATCACTGACCCTGTTTTGATGTAGTTGAGGGAAGAAAACAAGCTAAAACCTTCAGGATCTCATTTGTTAAAGTCCTTTTTCCTTTTGTGTTTCCAATACCTTTTTTAAAACGATCATCAGAGAATACCTTTCTCTGTGTCCCTATTTACAAACATGCATCTAGAACTCTCTACTTTTTTCTCTTATACATGTCTATTTCAGTCACTTTTTCTCATTTTACAACATGCTAATTGAGACTTCCGCAGCTTTACCCTGGGAGCTTTTCAATCATCAGCCTTCCTGTTGTTTTTTTCTAGACTTTTGTTGTTTCCAACAAGTTGGCCACTCTTTGTTGATAGAATTCTAACTGCCCAGAAAAATCTCAGTTTCAGTAACCAGATACTCAGTGATTTGTTGGGAAAATCCCAGTAGTGTGGAGTAATCTTTCCTTCTTTTCCGTATTTTAAAGGTCAGGCCTAAGTGAAGGCCTGCCTATTTAATAAAGGGAAATTGGCCTCTCTTCATTTCATTATTTCCCTTCAGGATTTCAACGATGAATTCTCAGATCTGGATGGAGTGGTTCAGCAAAGAAGGCAAGAGATGGAAGGATACAGCAGTTCTGGTTCTCAGACTCCCGAATCCGAGAACTCCAGAGGTCTGGGAAATTTTTTTGTCTTGACAAAAATTTAATTTTCCATAAAACATCTTTATCCCACCCCTTAAAAACAAACAAAACAAAACAAAACTCCAAAAACACTTGTCATCCTAATTAACAATTGGAAAGGGAATATGTGGAAAGGGTAGCTTGAAAGTTCCAGAAAATGGAATCACCTACGTGGTAAAAATCCCTTTCCATTTATACACATTTAATAAATGTCTCTTAAATCGACATAATATTGGGTTGGTTGAAAGAGAGAAACATGTTTTCTTACCTCTTCTCTCAATAATATTATTAATTGTTATAGCTGAATCATCCCCATGAGTCAGTAGAAGGACAGACTGTCTTTATATCATTTTATTACTTATTTGCTTGATCATTGGATTTCAATCCCCAACCACTCAACCAACTCATGAGACCATCCATTTATGTTTTTGGTCGTTACGCATGTTATGAGATTGATTTGCTTTTGTGGTTGATCATACGTTTTTAAATGTTATGAGGAGAAAATTTACCCAGCCTCCTTTTGGCTCGATAGATTTCCATGTGACGGAGTCCCAGACAGTTCTGAATGTCTCCAGGGGAGAAGCAAAACCAACTAGGGCAGATGCCCATGTGAACAGAGTGCCTGAAGGAAAAGCCAAAAGTCTCCCTACACATGGTAATGAAGGGATTATTGGAGGGGGCGGCACCAGCTTGTAACTTTTAAAGGGCCCTCATGTTTCATTTTATGACTGCCTTGCATATTCCCTCCCCACCCTTCCTGTTGTAGGTCGTTGCATAATAATTCATTTATGCATTCAATAAACATTACCCACTCCTTTTTTTTACATATGGGTGATACAAAGGTGAACAGCCTTCATGGAGGTCCCTTCATTATTCTGAATACTTCGAGATTGTGATTCAAAAATTGCTGTTAAAACTAAAATTATTGTACTATTTCTTATTTACTAAGTAGTCTAATAACCAGTTACCAGTTGTATTAGTACGGGAACAAGGATGGTATCTCACCATTCACTCCAACACAGTGCTTGACACAGAGAAGGCTCCCAATAAATGTATTGAATGAACTGTGTTTGAAAGAATTGTAACTACTGGTTAAAATGACACCTGGAAGGCTTCAGTTAGTATTTTCTTTGATTTCTGCAAATAATTATCTCTTTCCAGTACCTCTTCCCCAATAGGGATATTGCTGGGTGAAGGTGGTGTGTTGGTATTTTTAAACTGTCACTTTTTGTTTTCCATCCAACAGGTCAGTCAGAAACCGTTGGAATCTTACACAAAGTAAAGTCTCAGAAATGTCCAACTCTCCACCAAATTCTTATATTCTATGCAATTATGTAAGTAAATGAATTTACTCTCAGTGACTTAAAGTGATTCAGTTCTCCAAAGGAATAATCTCTTCACGTTGCCATGCACCATTATTAATCTCAGTTGTCGCTAATGTGACCCAAATCTTTTCTTCAACAATTTTTGTCTCCTATCTACTTCACCCCCTTTTTTTCCTTTAGGCTTAGGTCCCATTTTCACATTCTTCCCCCTTCTCATTTAAATAGTGAGAAGGGAGGAAGGAAAAGCAAAATGACTGTGCCAACTCCAGCAGAGGAGTAAGTTCTCAGTGGATGCTATTAGTTGAGAAATTGTTCTGTGAGTTAGGAAGCATCCGTGTTGTTGATTTTTCCATCCATCCCATGTTCTCTGGCAGAGGCCAAAACAACTTTCAAATGTCATCCCCTTTATTGAAAACTTAGGCATTGACGTTTTTAACATCCCCCTCAGCTTCCAGTCTGTAAGCAGTTGTTCTTCTGAAAATAGCCTGACCCAGTTCTAGGCTGTTCCTCACAACCACGGAGGATGTGCCCGGTTTGGTTTCCAGTGAAAGCAGGGAATTTGTGAGTCACCAGAGAACCAGCCTGGGCACCCACTGGCTGGGCCTCTCTGGTGTGGAAGGGAGAGCACTGGGTTGTTAATCCTCCTTGGTCATGGCCTGAGAAATGCCATTAGAACTCAGTGGAAATTGAGGCACTTGGGCTAAAGGATTTTAAGTCCCCTTCCAGTTTTGTGACAAGCATCAGCCTATTGAAAAAAAGGTCTTTTTAAAGTCTCTTTGGCCAAGTTATTGTGGAAAATCCCTTGCCTTGTACGTACGTTGGCTCGGAGTTTATTTAATGCACATCAGGTCCTGGTCATTAACCACTGAGCTTTCTCTTTAATCTCTTTCCAGTGTCTGTGTACTAATCATCTCGACCTTCTACATGAGATACAGAATTAATACTCTGGAGGAGCAGCTGGGGTCACTAACTTCCATTGTGGACACCCATCGTACTGAGTAAGATATCTCTCTCCATCTGCTTGCTATCCCGATTAGTATAATGTTCAACCTGAGCTTAGCAAATATTGAGGATACATTCTGTATGAGGTATTTTGTTAAGTGTATACAGAGCATGCCAAAAAAACATGTATACACATTTTAAGAAAGGAAAAAACTGTATTAAAATTGTAATACTCAATATAGACCAATAACAAAAGATGAATACAAGTCACGTTTGACTTCTGTAATTACTAGCGATGCTCGAAGTGGTCACCATCAGCATCCAGACACTGCTGATTACGGCCCACTACTGATTGAGCAACATTGACCAAAGTGTCCACTTGTATACATTTTTTTGGCACCCGGGTATATGGGAAGTAAAAAGGTGGGAGGGTCCTAGAAATGAAAGACCTAACTGTGCACTTCTTGAGTTGCTATATTGTTGCCAGTGAGGAGGCAAGAAACATACCTACTTTTACATTATCTTTATCTTGATCTATTAGCCTAAACTCAGTTGGGATCTTGGCCCATTTATTGAAATATAAAAGTTTATCTTAGTAACATGGCAGTGATTCAAGACATTCATAGGAAAGAAGCAATGCAAGTAACTCAGCACATTTCATCATCCATAACTCTTTACATTAGCTCATTTATTTACAAAACTCTTGACCACTATAAAAATCCATCTGACTAGTAATTAGTTGAATGTGGCTGTGAAGATTTTCCATCACAGTAATTTTTGCATACCTGACCTAATTAAACCTATTCAGACATAAGCTCTTTCCTTTTAACCCATTTACATGAGGATTCTGACACACTACCTAGTAAAATAAATTATCCCATGTTAGCAAGCATACTTTTAGCCCAACTTTTGAAAGCAGAGAGATTCCTTTACAGAGCATATGTACCATGTGCTAGACAATCTATTAGAATGGATACATACATGCACAAATAGAGTTTTCTCTCACTCTGTCTTTACCATAACCTTATAGCTCTTATTCCCATTTTACAGATGAGGTAACTGAGACTCACAGACGTAATTAGCTCAATGTCTTAGTGGCTGTAATAGAATCAGGATTCAAACGCAGGTATATATGACTACAAAGACCATAGGCTTCCCAGGCTGCTTGGCTGTGAGAAACAGCCTAGAACTAGATCGCACTGTTTTTCAGCGAGTTTCAGAATCGTCTGGAGGGCTTGTTAAAACAGGTTACAGGGCCCATCCCTAGTGTTTCTGATGCAGTAGATCCCAGGTTGGGCCTGAGAATCTGCATTTCTCTCAAGTTCCCAGGTGATGTTGATGATGCCAGCCTGGGGTCTACACTTCGAGAACTGTTATGCTGTATCATTCTGGGGCCTTCCTTTATGCTCTAACAATTACCTAAAAGTCTTATTTAGTGGCTTACAAGTATGCTGGCATACAGGTTATTTTTGAACCATACATATCCTGGGGGTGCCAAAAAAAATGTATGAACATGACTTGTATTCATTTTTTGTTATCAGTATATATTGAGTATTACAATTTCAGTACAGTGTTTTCCTTTCTTAAAACGTGTATACATTTTTTTAGCACCCTTTGTATATGTGAACCAGCAATACAGAAGCCTAAAGAATGGTCTGGAATAGATTCATACCCTGCCCTTACTCTCTCCCATCTTGTGCAAAATGTTAATACACTCAGAGCTAGGAGGTGACTCTAGATTATTGCAGACTATTCTGTTTACTATCGTATAAAGGTTGATTCTTTTAGGAAAATGTACCTCATGTCCTGTTATTTAATTAACTGGGTCATGATGAGAGGGAAATTCCACTAACAAAGGCAAATGAAATACTTATTCTATTATTTGAGTAATCATCTCAGGAAGAGGTTCTATCTGTAAAATACCACTTAAAGGAGAAATCACAAAGACAACATATGACATGAGGTCAGGCAATAAAATGCTTTTACAGGACCTGAGCTTCCCCAATCTCTTACTTCATCCAAAGTAATCCAGCCACACTGCCCAGATCGCTAAATCCACACTCATACTCTGATTGTTCAGTTGCTACAGAGCCATCCTTCTGAGTCCATACTTTGTACTGCCTTTGTTAGTACATTACCAGCCTGTAGCTCATCGGAATTTCATGGTGACAAATCAGTATTCTGGGTCTCAGATCCTTCATCTAGAAACTGAAAGATTTACATTCAGTTTCCTTTTTGGGATCTAAGATTTTCATAGTATGGATCAATGACAAAGAAAAAAACTGTTTCAATACTAGTAGATGAAAAACATCTCACTGCTTTCTTAATACTTGGATAATCATTAATAATTTGCCAAGTGCCTATATCTCTAAAATGGATTATGTGTAAAATAAGTTAGACCAGTCATTGCCATCTAAAAACTTAACAGCCACAAAGAAATTACAACCAAGAAATGTGGAGAAGACACAGGCCATGGTTCTTAACCTTAAGATGAAAATCTGATAAACAGCTTTAGACCATCTCTCCAGGAAAATGTACATACATCTCTAAATTTCCTACAGTTTAGCTAGTATAGGACCCCCAGTGGATCCCAGAGTAAGAGCCTATGCCATAAATAGTTTAATGTAAATAATGAATGCACCTATTAGATTACAAGGCAATGGCAAATTGCATTTCTATGGCAAGTCTCAAAGAAGAACTACAAAAGTCTCACACTTCAACAGAAATTCAATTAAAGACATTCCTAAACATTCTGAAAGTTCTAGGGTAAATGGTTCCTGTTCCTATAAAAAATAAGTATATGAGAAGAGCAATAATTCTTGTAGTAGGAGTAGAGAGGCTATTAAGGTTTAATAAAAAGGGTCTAAGAAGCCAAGTGCTTGAGAGTAATTGTCTGATTTTTGTCTGGAAGCTGAGCGCAACATAGCCCCTTAAACAATAATAGCTTAAGAGATTTCCAGCTGAGCTGTTAAGAACTAGTCCTCAGGGGCGGCCAGATGGCTCAGTTGGTTAGAGCACGAGCTCTGAACAACAGGATTGCCAGTTCGATTCCCCCGTGGGCCAGTGAGCTGCGCCCTCCACAACTAGATTGAAGACAACGAGCCGCCGCTGAGCTTCCAGAGGGGCGGCCGGATGGCTCAGTTGGTTAGAGCGCGAGCTCTCAGAAACAAGGTTGCCGGTTCAATTCTTGCATGGGATGGTGGGCTGCGCCCCCTGCTACTAAAGATTGAAAACGGCAACTGGACTTGGAGCTGAGCTGCGCCCTCCACAACTAGATTGAAGGACAAGACTTGGAGCTGATGGGCCCTGGAGAAACACACTGTTACCCAATATTCCCCAATAGAAAAATTAAAAAAAGAATTAGTCCCCAAACATCTAGTCTGGGGTTGTGGATTACTGCAGGGCCTTTCTGAGGTTAAGTTAAATGCTCACTCTCTTCTATTATAACCTAGTTTTCTGTTCAAATAAATTTCAATTGTGTGTATTCCACTTCGTTCTTTGCCATTCTTGCCCACAATAATTTTTCTCTTTGTTCTTACAGAGAGACAGCACCATCCGGCCTGGGGTCACAAGTACAATTAAATATGGAGGTCCTCTGCCGAGAGCTTACAACAAACATAATGAAATTAGAAAAGGTGACTGATTTCTTTCCTGTGTTGGGAGCAGTCGTAGTAGTGTCTGTCGATTGTCATAGATCAGGGGCTGTACATTAAAACACCTTCGCAGTGCAACAGGCAGTGTAATTGACCAAACCCAGCCAGGGGGCTGCATAGTAAATGTGAAAGACTATTTTATATTTCCACAAAGAAATAGGTTTCGATCTCATTTTCCTTGTTGGTCTATATTCTGGTTTTCCTTCTCGGTTAGAAATGTTTCTCTGTACCATAGGGCCCAGGGGCAAGTGACTCTGACACAGGGCTCAGGGACGGGACACAGCAGGGAGTGTCCCAATCAGAGAGTGCAGCCCCACCTCCACCCAGGCTGATTGCTACCACACATAAAATTTTGCGCTCATTTCCTACTGTAACCCTGGGAGATGAATGTCATTGTTCCTATCTGACAGAGGAAGAATCCAAGTTTCTATTAACTTGCTCAAGGAGACACATTTAGAAAGTTGGCCGACCTGGAGTGTGAACCAGGTCTCTCTGACCCCAAAGTTGTGCTCAGAAGCCCTCTACCCTTCAGAATCCATCCCTAGGCCTTGCTGATAAGGCCACTGATGGACCTTTACCTCCAAAAGTATCTTCCTATAGGGCAACTTCAGGGCAAACCTGTCTTACGCTTGTGGCATTCTTAGAACTCAGCAGGAGAGTAAACAAGAACAAAAAGGTCAGCATGTCAGAAATACTGCCAAGTTAAACCTAATGAACATTCTTTACTACTTTCAACATGTCTATCCCTTCCATCTAATCTACTGTTTTTACCATAATCCTTAAGGAAAGGTTTAGAGTTAAGTGTTCAATTCCAACCTACAAAATGCCCAGTAGCTTTCCGTAACAGTGCAGTTATGCTTACTTGGGAAGAAACATGAAATACAAATGAGTCAAACTTTGTTTGTTTTGCTATACTAAATGTTATCTAGCATTTAACCACGGAAGTATTGAGAGCAAAGGTGTTTCAAACTTCTGTTCTAATCCAAGGCATGCCAGATAATTCCTATTGAATCACTGTATCTATGGGTAAATTTGGCAACTTTTTCTCTTTTAAATCCAAAATCAACCAAAGAAGGTATGGGGTAGCAACTGAATTGTTTTCCTTTCTAAAATTTGGCTGCTGAGAATTGAAGATAGTTGGGTTTGGGGTTTATTTTCGGTTGTTGTTTTTGTTTTTGTAATGAAATGTTTACAAATGTTTGGCTTCCGTGCTGACCAAGCGAATGGGGTGGTTTTAACTTTCTATTTTGCTCACTCCGTCATACAGTGGTATTGAGACCTGAAGCACACAGAATCCTGCTGTCCTCTTTTGCATTTCTTCCCACTTTCCTGCCAGGCCTGGCTAGGACACCACATTCTATAACGAGGGACAGAAAGACAGGAGCATTTGTCCACATAAGGCAGAAAGCTGGCCGCGTCTTGTGCAGGGATTCACACAGAGCCCAGCTACTCAGCTAGGAGGCCTGTAAAACCAATAGAAACCTTTGTCCCGAAGCAGAAGCAGTCAAAAGTGGATTTAGGGTCAAACTGCATTATGTTGAAGTCCTGAAAAGTTAAAAATTTCACACATTGCTCAAAGGAATCGAAGCATAAGAAGTGAGCAGGCCACACACATGTTCATTTTGATTGGTCCACGCCCCTCCTCAGAGGCAGTCTGCCAATAGTGTAGCACAGCCTGGGGGTGAACTTGCAACTAAATGCTGTGGGAACGTTGCAGCCAAGTCTCAGCTCTTTTTACTCAATACCAGCAATTTCCTTCTACTCTCCTCCAGGGATTGCTTGCTCATGTCTAAGCCTCCTGATCTGCCATTAGCGTCGTCCCAATTTCTGTTCATGGCATCACGGCCTTTTCAGTCATCCTTGTTGGAAATCTAAGAATAATTTTTAACTCCCTCCTCTTTGGCATTTGCCACTGATTGACTAATGAGTTGAAAAGTGCTATGCAATCTATCTTCAAATGTCTCCGCAAATTCTCTTTCCATTGGCTCCATCTTAATCCCTTCTGACCCCCTACTGCCCATCTAACAGTGTGAACTCAGATCTCACTCTGGTTTTTATTTGCATTTTCCTGATTATTACTGCAGTTGAATGTCGTTTCATATATTTATTGGCCATTTGGATTTTGTTCATTTTGCCCATTTATCACCTTTATTTTATTGTGGGGTGTTGTGTCTTTGTAGGTATGTTTTATATATTTTGGATATCAGTCCTTGGTTTCATTACTTTTTCTGCCTTCCTACTCCTGAGTTTATCTTTGGTCCTGTGGGATAAGTAAGGAAGACATGAAATAGGAATGTCAGGGATGAAGGCAATGCCTTTCATGGGTAAAAAAGTAAAACTTATTTTCTTAGAACTGGATATGGCATTCAGGGTGGGACAGTGTAGAAGAAAGAACATAAGTTTTGGAGTCAGACCTCTGCTACTTAGTGTCTAACGGTCTTGTCCCACAGCCTCTCTGGCCTGCAGTTTCATATGTAAAACCCACGTGTGTGTGTAGTGGTGTACGGGTAAGGTGAGCACCATGGAGTTCCTGGCACGGACATATTAGCTCCCTTCCTCTTCACTTGCCTGTGTGTGCCTGTAGGACATCACTGACTCTTCTTCCAAGAGAAGACTATGTTTTTCTATTGTGCCACGGGGTTGCCTGCTCCCATCGCAGTACTGGTTGTGGAGAATTCCTTGCTCTGAATTCTTTAAGGTTCATGTCCTCAACAAACATTTACTGAGCCCATTTTTAATGTCCAACACTGTATGGTAGTCTTGAGATCCAAAGGTATGGCATGGTTCTTGTCCCTGTGAAGTTCACAGTCTCCTGGGAAATACTGTTCGATACCGAATAGTAGTGTTAAACATTATTACATGGTGTTTGTCTGATTGAAACCATCACATGGGCTCTGTAAAGCCAGTTTCCCATTGTCTCTGAGTGCACTCAGAACCCGCCCTGCATCACCAGTGCTTTCGTTCTTTTTCTTCCCTCTGATTTCTCTCAGTCTCTACTGACATTTTCATCTTTGTGCCACTCTTTCTTGTTCGGCCCTATCTTTTTTCATCTTTAAAGTGGACTGTCAAACAGAGTTCTGGTCCATTCAAAAGCATTTGTTTGCCTGATCTAAATTTTACCTATGTGTAGCTTTTTATTCAAGGGAGAATAGATTAATTTGAAGCATGAAGAGGCCAGAGCAACTATACCCTTAATATACTCCATTCTATTTAATAACAGGAGCTTCTCTCTTATTATTTCAAGATACAAAACAACTTACAGAAGCTGCTTGAGAATGGTGACTGACTGACCAGACTGCGCGGGCCAACGTAGTACCTCGCGCTTCCCTTTGAAGAAGGTGCTCCCAGAGGCGTCCTGGCGGAGCGCTCCCTGCTGGCCGGGGGAGCGAGCAGACGGCGTCCCCAGCCACGTTTGCACTTGGAGCCCTCCAGCTCAGGAAAGGGGGGAGAGGGAATAATTTTGGTTCCTGTGCAATAAACGTTGATCTTGACTCTCTGAGGAAGTTTTCAGTGCTGCTGCCTGAAGAAAACAGACCCATCCCGGGAGGTCTCAGGAAGGAACTGGTGGATGGATCTTCTAGTACATGATTGTGTTTCAGTGGTTATCGTGACTGTGTCAGCAAACACACTCCACCCCCTGCCTTTGCCGTCCTGCCCACCCGCCTTTCTCTCTCCTTTACACCCCAGCCTTCAGAGTAAGGGATGTATCACGTGCCAACAAACCTGATATGGTCCTTTAAAGAATTAGCCATGAGTCTCCAAAAGGCAATAAATAGCTCTAATGAACACATGTGCTTCAAAGAAATAACACCAGCATTTCGTCTTTTTTTTTTTTTCCTTCTGCTGTTATGGTCTAGTTTAAATCATCTGTGTATCTTAACTTCTCAATTGAGTTATTGGAAAGAATATCAGGCAAAGTAGATTAAACTACCCGTTTATGGTTTGTTTTGTCCCTCTACTACTTCACTGGACTGATTCTCACCCACCCCAGGTCAACAATCTGTGAGACATGGGACTGAAGTACTAAATAAACTTACTTTGAAAACAAAACTAATCTTTAAACCAAAAAGTATAATCGTGATTTGATACAGGACGAAAAACACTGAATTTTTAAGATGATAGGTGGACTACATTAGTTTTGAAACAGGATGTCTGTATTGAATGCTGAAAGCTCTTTCAGCATGACGATAGCATGCTTTTTTCTTTTGCTAACTGAAATAAATAACTGGTGGTTTGCTAACTTCTATTCACCATATGGGTTACCTGGTTTTTATTAATAATTATTTAGGTACCAGAAGATCTGTAATATAAAAGATATTCTGTTTCTATCTGCAATGCATTTTATAATCATTTCTATGAAATGTATTTTGTTTAATCATATAAGCTAATAAGTGAATTGGTTACATCCTTTGTATTTGTTAGCCTACTGGACAAGAATTGTGCCTGGTGCACCCCTGGCTTTTAATAAATACTCATTGGTTAAAATGCCCTGTTAACACTGTGTTTTGTCAATTTGTGAATTATTTTAGCTAAGTCAATATGCTTTTTAACTGCTTCTCACTTCCTCTCTACTACTGCCAACTCACCCATACTTCTTTTTTTCTGAATATTCATTTCAAAACTCAAAAGTGATTTGAATTCTTGGGTTTTAATGACATAAGGGAAAGAAAATGAACTTTGAAATCAGAAATCCAATGCTTGATTTGGGGTTCACATTTTATGAGTTATGTGACCGTAAGCAAGATATTTGGCCATTTATCCCCATTTTATTGATGAGGCTGAAAGGACCAACAAAAGTGTCATTGTGAGGATTAAATGTGATAATGTCTCTAAAGTATTTCACCATGTCAGGCAAGTAGTAAACTCTCATAACAGGTATCATATTCATTATTTTTAAAAAATGTTTTCATATCTGACATTTCAGTTTTATAAAAGTTCTATGTCAATGCTTTATACTCAACCCATTAGAGATTCATAAGTGGGTCAGCCACCTCTGGAGAGAAATTTTACAGCTGTATGAAGAGCTTTTAAGAGGTTCAAATTTCACTGATTTTGTAATCTCATATCTAGGAATTTATCCTAAAGCAGTAAGCAGATACCTAGTCAAAGATTTATGTACAAGAATGTTCTCTGAAGCTTTAAAACAGCAAAATACTAGCGACTCTAAATATTCAATAGTATAGCATTTAAATGATGTAATTATTTGGAAAAATGTTGTCAAAGAATGGCATAGAAAACAGTATTAAAAGGGTATGTACAAAACTACATGGTTTGATCCCAATTTTATAAAGAAACTCCTGCGTGTGTGTTTGTGCATGTGTGTGTGTGTATACACATTACATATATATGAAAGCACATACACACGTTGACCTTTTCTATATTCTCCACATTTTGCATAATGAAAAGTTACTATCTTTTTTTAATCAGATAAGTTCATTAAAAATATTAAGTGGCTCTCCAGGAATCAGATCTTACAACTATACACACATCCCTCCCCCAACACTTGCTAGTTCTGTACCAGGAGCCACTTTTTCAGTGTTTTTTCCAACAACCACTATAGTTGACTCTTCCAAAGAGGGACAGCACTTCATCATTTCTAGATTTAGGGTTTTTTGTTTATTTTTGGGGGTTTTGGTTTTTTGCTTTGGGGATGTTGCTGCTGCTTATTTTTTATAACTCACTCCTAAGTCAAAAGCTACTGCAAGTGGATCTAAATGGTGATGTCGTTAATATGTCTGCATATTAACTACAAATCAGCATAGGAAAGCAAGCATCAGGGATTTTCAGCCTCTACCACCTTGATACAAAAGTAGGGAATTCTAACATATGAAGGGGTTTCAGATGCTCAGTGGGCAAAATAATAGCAGATGCTCACCATATATAATTTGCCATTTAAAACTTGAGTATTACATTTCTAGAATCGAAAGAAAAAAACTTTAAAAAGAGATTGATTGTAATGCTATTTCTATACATTCTGATGTTTTAATCTATGATTAAATATATACTATTTTGGTGAATAGAAATTACCAATCTCACATAAATAGGAAATGTCATTACTATTGACCTCCCAAGCTTTGTGAATATTTAAGATACCTTCCTATATATACTCCACAACACTCCAAGACATTTCCCTGGTATTCATTTATGCAATTCTTTGAAACCATCCCAGACACTTTTTTAGGATGGCTTTTCCTTGCCTTGCCCAACTCATCTTAATTCATAAATTCATGGCGTCAGACCGAAAATTTTCCAACTTAACAATGAATTGTCTCATATGCTGTTCTGATTTATGTATCCTAATAGTGAAATTCAGCTGACGCTTTCCTTCTTTACCTGTTTTGTTTCCGGTGATCTAAAGGTCATGGACACTAACATGTTATAGATAGCTCAGGTGATTTTGCTTTCAAGCATTTTTTTTAAGTGAAAATTTTGTAAGAGTGCCTCAGTAATAGTTATCATTTTGGATCCATAACCTGATCTTATAAAGGAACCTGGTGACATAACATTCTTTTCATGTGCTTCTTTTAGCCTATCCCTGCTAATAATGATGATATTGCCAGTTCTTGACAAAAAAAAAAAAAAAAATCAGAGGCATTAAATGAAGCAGCTTTGATCATTGAATTTCCAGCACTTCTGTATTTTTCCAAATCTGAAGCCTTACCCAAAGCAATCTACAGATTCAATGCAACCACAATCAAAATTCCAATGCCATTTTTCACAGAAATAGAACAAACAATTCTAAAATTTGTATGGAAGCACAAAAGACCCCAAAAGCCAAATAAAGCAATCTTGAGAAAAAAAAAAACAAAGATTCAGGTACCATGCTCCCTGATGTCAAACTTAGTTATAAAGCTATAGTAATCAAAACAGTATGGTATTGGCATAAAAACAAACATATAGATCAATGGGAATAGAAAGCCAAGACAATAGACTCATGCGTACACGGTAAATTAATTTACAGCAAAGGAGACAAGAATATACAATAGAGAAAGGACAGTTTCTTCAATAAATGGTGTTGGGAAAATTGGACAGCAACATGCAAAAGTATGAAACTGGACCACTTTCTTACACCATACACAAAAATCAACTCAAAATGGATTAAAGACCTGAATATAAGACCTGAAACCATAAAACTCCTAAAAGAAAACATAAATGATAACATCCTTGACATCAGTCTTGCAATGACTTTTTAGGATCTCATACCAAAAGTCAAGGCAATCAAGTAAACAAGTGGGACTACATCAAACTAAAAAGCTTCTACGATGCAAAGGAAATTATCACCAAAATGAAAAGACAACCTACTGAATGGAAGAAAATATTTGCAAATCATATATTAATATCTCATAAGGGATTAATATGCAAAGTATATAAAGAACCCATACAACTCAATAGCAAAAAAAAAAAAACACAATTAAGAAATGGGCAGATCTGAGTAGTCATTTTTCCAAAAAAGATATACAAACAGCCAACAGGTACATGAAAAAATGCACATCACCACTAATAACCAGGGAAATGCAAATCAAAACCACAGTGAGGTATCACCTCACACCTGTTATAATGGCTATTATCAAAAAGAAATAACTATTGGCGAGGATGTGGAGAAAAGGGAGCCCTTGTGCACTATTGGTGGGAAAATAAATTGGTGCAGTCACTATGAAAACAGTATGGAGGTTCCAAAATTTTAAAATAGAACAGCCATATATTCTATCAATTCCACTTCAGGGTAGTTACCTGAAGAAAACGAAAACATTAACTCAAAAAGATATATGCACCCCCATGTTAATGGGGCATTACTGCATTATTTACAACAGCCAGGATATGGAAACAACCTAAGTATCTACTAATGGATGACTGGATTTAAAATTTTTGATACACATATACATACACATACACACACACACACACACACACACACACACACACACACACAGAGGAATATTATTCAGCCATAAAAAGGAATGATATCTTGCCATTTGCAACAACACGGATGGACCTTGAGGGCATTATGCTAAATGAAATAAGTCAGAGAAAGGCAAATACTGTATGATATCATTTATATGTAGAATCTTAATAAAAAAATACACGCTCATAGAATACACAGAACAGTAGTTGCAGAGGCAGGGGATGGGGGAGTGGGCAAAATGGATTAAGAGTGTCAAAAGGTATAAACTTCCAGTTATAAGTCATGGGGATGTAATGCACAGCGTGATGACTATAGTTAATAATGCTGTATTGCATGTTTCAAAGTTGCTGAGAGTAGATCTTTAAAGTTATCATCACAAGAAAAAAAGAATCTGTAACTGCATATGATGACCAATGTTAACTAAACTTAGTGTGGTGATCATTTTGCAACTTTTACAAATATAGAATCATTATGTTGTACCCCTGAAACTACGAGGTATGATCATATAATACGGTGAATGTTTAAATTCTTAAAAAAAATTAGTTTGCCATTAATCCCCCTCAAAATATTTCCGCTAGCTTTGAACACACTTACCCCATCGTTCTTGCCACTTTCTGAAGCAGTTCTGGAAGTCCTCTTCCATTGAGTGTCTTTAGTTGCGCTGTCGTGGCTGCCTCGATGTCCTGAATTGATTCAAAACATTTATCTTTCATGGTCATTTTGACTTTGGAGAAGAACCAGAAGTCACACAGTGCCACATCTGGTGAATAAGGTGGATGAGGACATACCACAATGGGTTTCTTTGACAGATATTGCCATACCAGAAGCAACGTGTGACACGGAGCATTGTCATGATGAAGGATAAAATAAAGACACTCACAAAAGAGGACTTCCAGACTGCTTCAGAAAGTGGCAAGAACAATGGGATAAGTGTGTTTGAAGCTAGGGGGTGTATTTCAAGGGGGATTAATGGCAGTGCGTATTTAACTATAATAAATTTTTTTAAATTTAAACATTCACCGTACTGTTTGGTCACAGCTCATATTTATTTCATTCCCCCCTCCACATATGAGAATAGGGTGACAGAATAGCCAGTCATCTCTTGACCCAAGCAGTGTAGGCTCTTGTCCTCCCTCATTCATAGGCCCTGGGCAGGCAGTGATCCCGTTACCCCTTTACCCGTTACCCCATTTAATGACTGTGACTGTGAACTCTATTCCTTCTTAGACCACAATAGGAAGTAACAAAAATCTTCCCCAGGACCCAGCTAGGCATTCCTTGCCCTTGGGTGAAAGTGACTCTGTTGAGAGGCAGTCCAAAGCAGTAGGAAATGCTCTGCTAGCTACCAAAAGGAATGTCTGTGTTTTTGTCTAACCAGCATCATCTTAAGAGTAATCTGATTTTTTTTAAGAGCCATGCAGTTAAGCAGGGCTGCATTAAACATTTTATTTTTTCATTTAGTTTTTATCAGTTTCAGGTGTACAAAACAATAATGTGTCTTATTTCTAACTTTTTAACACTCTTACTGATGTATAATTTATTTATAATAAATTACACATGTTTAAAGTGTACCACCTAAATTGGACATAGGCATATACTTGTGAAACCATCACCACAATCAAGATAATAAGCATAGGGGCCAGCCCGGTGGCTCAGGCGGTTAGAGCTCCATGCTCCTAACTCCGAAGGCTGCGGGTTTGATTCCCACATGGGCCAGTGGGCTCTCAACCACAAGGTTGCCAGTTCAACTCCTCGAGTCCCGCAAGGGATGGTGGGCATCACCCCCTGCAACTAAGATTGAACATGGCACCTTGAAGTGAGCTGCCACTGAGCTCCCGGATGGCTCAGTTGGTTGGAGCACGTCCTCTCAACCACAAGGTTGCCGGTTCAACTCCCGCAAGGGATGGTAGGCTGTGCCCCCTGCAACTAGCAATGGCACCTGGAGCTGAGCTGCGCCCTCCACAACTAAGACTAAAAGGACAACTACTTGAAGTTGAACGGCACCCTCCACAGCTAAGATTGAAAGGACAACAACTTGACTGGAAAAAAGTCCTGGAAGTACACACTGTTCCCCAATAAAGTCCTGTTCCCCTTCCCTAACAATAAAAAGAGAGAGAGAGAGAGAGAGAGAGAGAGAGAGAGAGAATAAGCATATTAAGGTAATAAGGATTACTCCCAAGAGTAATCCCTTGGCAACCCCTCTCTTCTGCCCCACCCCACCCCCACTATACCCTGCATCCCCAAGCAACCATAGATCTGCCTTCTGTCTCTATATATTAGTGTTTATTTTCCAGACTTTTATGTAAATGGAACCATACAGTATGTATACTTTCTTGTCTGGATTCTTTCACCCAGAATAATTATTTTGAGATTTATCTACTTTTGCATGTTTCAGTAATCCATTCTTTTTATTGCTGAGTAGTAGTCCATTGTATATATGCACCACAAATTGCTTATTCATCAGCCTGTGGATGGAAATTTGGGTTGTTCCTAGTTTTTATTTATTACAGGTAAAGCTGCTTTGAATATTCCTGGGCAAGTTTCTGTACAAACATATGCTTTCATTTCTCTTGGGTGAACACTAGGAATGGAATGTCTGGGTCATATGACAGGTATGTATGTTTAACTTGCTAAGAAACTGACAAATTGTTTTTCCAAAGTGTACTATTTAATATTCTCACCAACAGTGTATGAGAATGACAGTTCCTGTACATCGTCACCAACACCTGATATGATCAGTCTTTTAAATTTTCACAGGAGTTTCTAATACACAATGTGTAATCTCATTGTAGTTCTAATTTGCATTTCCCTAATGACTATTGATATTGAGCATCTTTTCACGTGCCATCTGACATCTATTTATCTTCTTTGGTGAAGGGTCTGTCCAAATCTTTTGCCCATTTTTATTGGTCTGTTTTCTTATTATTGAGTTTTATGGGTTCATTCTATATTCTAGATAAAAGTCCTTTATCAGCTTTGCAAATATTTGCAAATATTTTCCTCACACCATGGCTTGTCTTTTCATTCATTTTATGTCTTTCAGAGAGAGGCTCTCTCCTCTCCAGTACTCTATTCTGCAAACTCTAGCCACCCGGGCTTGCCCTGGCTCCATTTCTGCTGCTCATTTCTGCTGGGGTTCTCCTCCCTTCACCACAGCATAAAAGCTTTCTGCAAGCAGTCAGCCAGGGGCTCACCTCCACTGTTTGACCTCCACTGTTTTCCTTCTCTCAGGTGTAACCATTTTTCATTACCTGATTTCCAGTGTCTTGAAAACCATTGTTCATATATTTTGTCTGGCTTTTTTGGTTGTTTCAGGTGTTAAAATAAAAAACAAATGGAGACCAGCCTTGAAAATTCCCTGAGCAGACAAAACTACTTTAGTCATACAATACAAGCGAAGTTTAATTTAGCTTGTTTTGCAAGACTAACTTGACCTGGGTAATTTCTTGTTTATGCCTCTGGAAATATAAGCAAAACCTAAACTGTTTCCCAAAATTGATACAAGGTAACCACTGACCAATTCCGTATCATTTTTTAAAATTCTAAAAGTACAGCCAAACACTGTGAAGAGAAAACAATCACTGCCTTCTCACTATATAAGCTGCTTTATAACAATAAACCTCTGAGGTTCATTCCATGTTTAGTTTGAGTGCCCCCGGTTCAGGAACTGTCTTTTCTGGGTGTGCACAATAAATGTACTAATTACTACTTCTGTGATTCACTGGATTTTCTTCAGCTATTTATGAACTTTTGATCCAAGTGAGAAACCAATTCTAGTCCCTGTTACTCCATCTTGAATGAGAATGGAAGTCCCACAGCAGAGAAAATTTGACAGCAAGGGCTGTGAACCAGGTAGAAAGAGCTGTTAACTCCATGACAGAAAAGGGAAACACAACACGAAGACAGCATGGAGAGAGCAAAAGGAGGTTTAGGGAACAAGAGAGAAGCAGTTGAAAGTACTAAAGCTTAGAGCTCATGGGGGGTCTCCATAAAGCTGAAACACAGAGCTATGAGGAAGGGACACACCAGGTGGGGCCAATGTCCCAGAGGCAGCGTAATGAGGCTGGTTCTGCAAATGCTGGGAAAACTGCAAACTGAATTCAGCTGCTGCTAAATGAATAAACTGCCATTGCCAGGGTGAAGTGAGAACAAGGTGACACTCACTGGACCAGGAACAGGAGGTTCTCAGGGAGCCAAGAGGAAGGTGCAATCCCCTATCCCATTCCAGCTTCACGGGCTCTTACTAATGCCCACTATTAGCAGAATTTAACACGGAGAGGCTGGCAAAACAGAAATATGGTTTGATGAACCCCAACATCAGCATCACACAGTGGAGTTTAGAAGGGAGGCCTTCGAACTAAGAGATAATAGCTTAATAACTGTCTACTATCCACTCCACTGGCTACTCAGCTGCCGTCTGTACATACTTGAACTCTCACACAAGAAACACAACTCCGCTCCTAACAAGACGCAACTATACTTCATACAAATGAAGATATTCTCGCCCTTACCTGAAAATGATGCGAGGCAAAGTCCCAATGTTCACTGTATCCCTCTCTGCGGACCGCGACCTCAGCGCGCTGCGTGGAGATGGGGCCGGCGCCGCCGCAACCTCTTCCGCCTCCTCCAGGAGTCCCCAGCCTTCCCTGCGCCCAGGTGCGTGGCAGGTGTTTGGCTTCAGTGATCAAGGAGCTGCAAAAGGGGGCCGAGGACTTGCTTTGCTTCACTGTGAACATCCCCGCGCTCAACAGTAGCCCCCACCTCAAGGAGCTTTTCCAGGGGTGGGGAGGTGACACAGCCTTCCAGGGTGTCCAGGGACTGGCACATCCTGCCACCCCCTCTGATCCCCACACCGCCCCCTGAGGAGCCTTGAGGAGCTGGAGGTGCCACCGACCCTGCCATCCAGCCCTGCAAGGCGGCCCTGGATCTCTCGTGGGAGCACCAGGAGGCATCCTGTTCCCCTGGCCCAGGCCTCGCACCGAAGCTGAGCTTGTCCTCTTTCACCCCTTCTCCAAGGAGGAAGAGGCAGGCCCCAGTCCTGCGCCCTGGGTGAGCTCCAGCGTTGCAGGCAGAGTCGGAAAGGCTGGACCAGGAACCTTGGGAGCCAGGAAGCAGGAGGAGGAAGAAGAGGAGGAACAGGGAAAGGAACAGGAAGGAGGGCTGCCCCTGTCTCTCGGAGCCAAGCCACAGCTCTTATCACCCAGGCCAGCGCGGGGAGAGGGTTGGGGGTGTCGCACATCCTGCCCCAGTGACCCACCTCCTGCCCCCAGGGAGGCTGTGAACAAGAAGGCAGCCGAGTACCTGAAGTGGGCAGACAAACTCCTGCCCCTGCACTTGTCCCAACTCCTAACCTGAGAGGGAGGGGACCCTTCCCCAGGACTCTAGCTGCAGTACTGTGGCCTCCCCCTTCTCCCATCCCTGGTGTCTTACCTCCTGTAAGTAACTGTACCAAGAATGGGGAACATAATAAATTCAAAGCTCCCTTTAAATAATTAAAATAAATTAATAATTTAAATTAATAAGACGAATTATTTTTAATTAATTATTCCTCAAATTTGGTCACAGTGCCATCTGAATATTCTGTTCCCTAATGACTAAATTGTAAAGTTAGCCTCCTACAAAACTTGTATAAAATATTAAAGGGAAGGAAGAAGTAAATTGTTACTACAGAGGGTGCCAAAGAAATGTATAGACATTTTAAGAAAGGAAAAAGCTGTATTAAAATTGTAATACTCAATATATACCGATAACGAAAGATCAATACAAGTCATGGTTATACATTTTTTTGGAACCCCCGGTATATACATTTATAATATACGTGTTGTGGTAAAAGCATGCCCACCTGTGCACACAGACTCGTACTTGTACACACACAAAGCAAGGAAGAAATATGCGTAGCTGCTATAGTCTGCGTTTCTGTAACTAATCACAAAGATATATTTATTATCTTCTTCCCTACCCGTTTCCTTTTCTTTGCCCTCAGAAAAAAAGTGAGCTGGTCACCATTCTTTACCTGATGAGGTGACCCAAATCTCTATTCCTGGAGGGTCTGAATTCTCAGAGCCTCTTTTTTCCTTCCTTCCTTCCTTCCTTCCTTCCTTCCTTCCTTCCTTCCTTCCTTCCTTTTTTTTTCCTCTCTCTCTCTCTCTCTCTCTCTCTCTCTCATTGTTGTTACTGCTGCTGCTATAGCTTTTGGTTGCCGGTTGGTTCGATGACAATAGTTGACCAAAATGAATATTTGGCACCTTAGCTCCCACGTCAATGGGAACATTAGGAACCAAAACCTCCAAACTAGCAGAGCTCAAAACTGCAGGGATGGGAAGCAAGACTTCTGCAAGTGGATTATTAGTTTTAATAGTGAAAGGAGCCACTCCTACTTCCTGTGTTAACTCTTGGACCCATGGCTGTAGGAGAGGTACACGTATATGTATTGGTTTCTGCTTCATAGCACCTGCTGTATCCTATAAGATAGAACCCCATGCTTTCAGGTGTCTCTCCTAACAGGGTCTTCAATAAGCCATGCCACTATTCTATTAAGCCAGCAGCTTCTGAGTGACGGAGTAAATGGTCAAAACCAGTGGATTCCGCAAGCCCTCTGTTAAAATTCTTTTGCTGTGAGATTAGCTTCTTAGTCAGAAGCAATATGGTGTGGAGTGTTGTCACCGTGTTGGTGAATAAGGCAGAAACATTATGGGCAAAGAAGGCAGATCAATATCGAGAACACACATCTCTTCCAAAGAAAAAAAATCTCTTTCCGTCCAAGCTGGAAAAGGTCCAATGTAATGAATCTTGCCACCAAGTGGCTGGCTGGTCCGCAGGGGAATGATGCTCCATCAAAGTCTCAGTGACTATCTTTGCTGTTGCCAGGTTAGGCATTCCACCCTGTTGGCCCCAGTGAGGGCAAGTCTGTGTGGTTGAACCCAGAACAAAACATCACGATAGTCAACGTTTAGTCTCTATTTAAAGATTAAAATTCCAGTGGGTTATGCTAGATCGAATGCAGAGCAAAGACTCTAGCCCTTACAGCTGCACTTCCAAACTTCCACCAAAAAAGAAAAAAGAGAGATATTCACAGCTTCCAGTCTGCATCCCCATCAGCAATGGACTTGTTAAAATCCTATTTATTTAGTGAAAGCTCCCTGAGGAAGTCAGTCAGAGCCAGTCAGCTGGGGGAGGTGGAGAGGGGGGTGGAAAACATTTTCTAGATTGCTTGGCATTAAATTGTTCTGACTATTTCAGGAGGGAACGGTGGGGAATGAGCGATCTGCATTTCCTCCACTGCACTTTCCCTCATTTTTTTAAGGCCTCATTTTTTAAGGCAAATTTCCATTCAAAGATAAAGTCACCTATGGGAAACGAAGCCATTTCTTGCTACGGAAAAAGAACAACAGTCACGTGATAACGCTGGGGGCTGCTACGGTTGATCTGTGGAACATTACATGGAGGATGTGTTGTGCCGTCAGCTTTACGGACAAGCATATTGTGACCCAATTTGTTTGCCAGGCAGTTGTTCCAGAAAGGTAGTTTACTGACAGAAGAAAATTGAAGGCAGAGTACTGTTTGCACAGTCAAAGCTGAGTGGCCGCTGAACTGAATAAAATGCTGTGTAAATTCTGAAGTCACCTGGAGTAAAGGAAATTAAATAACAAAATGAAAGAGGGATTAACTTGCAATAAAACACAAGGTGATTTCTACCTGCGTCTCCCTGCTCCACTGTCACCTAGTGGGCTAAAGCCCAGCAAATTAGTCTCCATCCAGGCTCAAATGCCTCTCCCTGAGCAGAATCCTACTGGCAATCTTGGTAAAAGAAGTGAATAAGCTTTGGGTCAGTGTACACATCCTTTTGCTGTCATTGGTTTTGAACCCCTGGGAACCTTAAGAGAGATTTTCAATTGTATTTTACATCCTTCTGTATGATCAGTGAGTAGTGTATGATATTGATGCTTTCCTCCAACACTATTTTCTCTAATGCTGCAACACGAAATTCACTTCAAGGCAGGTCCATCTTGCAGGCTAGTGATGGTATTGATCCGACTGCCCAGATGGATTTGTGAATGAAGTTTTATAAGAAAATAACACTATATATGGACTCTTTGAAAGCCCACTCAAGGCTCCTGATCTTTTTTCTTATACTTTCAA
Organism: Rhinolophus sinicus; assembly: GCF_036562045.2. Lineage (NCBI taxonomy): Eukaryota > Metazoa > Chordata > Mammalia > Chiroptera > Rhinolophidae > Rhinolophus > Rhinolophus sinicus. The sequence continues at coordinate 112,723,845 of NC_133753.1, read as the reverse complement.
TGTCAGAAGTAATGATTAATTTCAAAGACAAATGATACAAAAACAGGCCTCCAAACGTGAGAGGAATTGGGTGATCATTTGGAGTAATGGTAAACCTTCCTGAGCAATACATTCATTTCTCCTTTTTTTTTTCAAATTTGACCTCCAGCTCTTTATTTTTTATTTTCTTGTTTTTGTTTTTCCCCCCTTCCTTTGCCTCCCCCCGACCCCCCAGTTCAAGCCATTTTTTTCTCAGTCTAGTTGTGTAGGACACAGCTCCCTGGCCCTTGCTGGTGTTATGAGCCTTGCGCTCCCCCCTGGCTGAGGCGGTCGGTGGCCAGTCGCCAGTCATCAGTCCACAGCTCACAGCAGCTCTCGGCAGCTCTCACTGGCTGCCAGCTGCTTACGCTGACCTCTGGCTGCGCCTGGCAGCACACGGTAGCCCATGGCAGCACACAGCAGCCCATAGCAGCACAGCAGCCCACGCCCACTCATGCTGGCTGCCAGCCACTCACGCTGTCTGCCGGCCACTCACACTGGCCACAGGCCAATCCTGGTAGCCCACAGCAGCCCACAGCAGCACACAGCAGCTCACGCTGACCTCGGGCCACTCATAGCAGCCCTGCTCCAGGGAGAACCGTTGTTCACAATCTTAGCTGTAGAGGGTGCAGCTCACTAGCCCATGTGGGAATTGAACCAGCGACCTTGGTGTTAGGAGCACATGCTCCAACCACCTGAGCCACCGGGCCAGCCCTCATTTTGCCTTTTGAGGGTCAGAGTATTAAATTGGGTGGGAATCCACACTTTACATCAAGTTATAGTCTCCAGTAGAAGGATCTTGGAAATACACCCTCCCCTGATTTAGCCAGGGAAGAAAAAGAATATGACTGGGTCCAATAAGAACTACATTCTTCTGTTTTTACATGAAGGCTAACTGAAGGTTAAAGATTTGCTAAATGTTGTCTTGGGAAGTGGTAATGAATTTGAAATAAGGACACCGGTAAAGCCCTTAAAGCTATAAAATGGCATAAAACTACAAACTGAAAATGGCAGGAAGAGAGCTGCTTTTTCTCTGTGGTGAATAATCATAATAGCTTGAATAGATGTGTGTGAAAGGCCACCAGCTCTCTATTTGGTTCTGCTTCAAGTAAATAGTCCCACCTGACCACACCTGCTACTGAGGTAAATGCATAGAACCAGGCACATGATCTTCCTGGAAAAATAGGAGGTGTGTGTATTTCTAAATCAATATTTTTATAATCTTTTGTTCGGGTTCCATCAGGCTTTGTACATATGAAGACTTCCCAACATTTGGGTAAATATTAATAAATCAACCTATGACGTTTATTAAAGACAAAATAAGTCACTGCCATCCCCTTCTTCCAACTTTACAAACAGTCCCCAAGACAGCGAGGTTACATCATTTTCTGAAGGCCGAGCAGCCAGGACTGACCAAAGGGGATTTGCTTCACCTGGTTCTGCTTCCTTTCCCACCTGGGAGCTCATCATGTGGGAGTTTATTTATGCACACCTGTGCTACCCAGACCCTGGTGTGAGGACATGAACAGGCATGGAACTTTGTTGTTCCACCCATGAATTTCGTTTTCATTAAGTATTTAGGATCCCATAAACACTGTCTTGTTTCATGTTTCATAATATTATTTCTTTACTTTTTGGTACTTGATACCAATAATGAATGCAGCACCCAACGATGCAGCTAGACCTTGTGATTCCCTGATGAGACCCTAAATTAATCAGCCGGGGCACAGACACCACTCAAGGTGGAAACACTTGAAACTTTAGCTGCTTATTTTCCCAGGTGTTCAAGTTTCACCTACCTTGCAAGCTGTTACAAGCACACTGCTCTCCTAGTTACTCTGGCGCTGGAGAGAATACAGGCCTGCGGCAACAAAACTGCTATCATCTGCCCCTCTTGCTGAATCTGATGGTTCTGTGGCCACGGGCCCTGTCTGAGGAGGAATTCCCTGAGTGAGCCCTTCCAGTCAGCAACTCTGTGCATCCCCAAGGATTAACTCCCAATGGATTAAAGGCGTTAGCCCTCCCACCAAATCAGCGTGGCCCATGGAATGCCTTCCACAGAATCCTACAGAGGTGGACGTTTATTGAAACAGATCCTGAGATCGCCCATCAGAGCTCCTGAATTAAAATCTCTGGTAGTGGGTTTGGGAAACTAGTGCCACTCACAGCAGAGTAAAATGGTTAAATCCAAATTGACCCTGGGTGTAAACCCCGAGGTCCTTTAGGAATGTAAAGGAATATTCACTGCAAGCAAAATCCAAGTCCATGTGCTGGAAGGAACAAGAGGAAACAGCCAGCGTTGCCGTCAGCTCAAATCAGGCCCTGAATCCTTTGGGCCATCCCAGATTTCTTTTTAGCCCTGAGGACGTGACCTAGGACTGGTTTTCATGGTTACACAATGCACTGGTTATGCCTATTTCAGATTTACTAACAGCAGGGGTAGGTCCAAACCATTATCAACACAGAGCATGAATTAAAATGTTCACTGACGAATGCCAGAGCACATTTCAAACCAGAAATTTCCATTGATGTAAACTCAGTAGTGCATGTCTAAAGCAGCTCATGCACTGAGAGCATCTCCGGAGATAAGGAAATGTTTGTGTTCCTAAACCAGAGACAGAGGTCCTTGAAACCACCACATGACTGGCTCCTAGAACACGGAGGCTCTCATACTCCAGATGATAAATCAGTTCAATTTGTTCTACTTTGTATTCCTCGCTGTTCATCAGCACCTATGGTGAAATTTAAATAGACTGCAAACGCATCAAAAAAATAAATAAATTTCTTAGCAAAACTTAAAAGAATCCTAAGATGTGTTCTCTTCTGGTTTCAGAATGCAGTGAAACAGGAAGTGAACCTCACAATGGGGAGGGGACCTCAGGGAAATATGACTCAAGCTTTTTTGAACATACTCCATTTGGGGGAACAAAGTCCACAGTTTGCCCACCCTTCCAACTTTCCCACTGGGTAATAAAAAACATGGTAACAAAGAAATAAAGGAGAGGAACAAATCAGTCAAAATGGCAATAATGGAGCAATTACACAAGAACAATTAACAAAGGAAAATCGTAATAATTTTACAAATACATTATTTAATACAAAAGTATCACCACCTCCAGATCAGGACCAGCTTAAGTGATGACTAACCATTAGGGTAATAGTATTATTTACATCCACATCATGACACTTCTGAGAGTAACAAGTGGTGCTATTAATACCTTCACTGAGACAGCAAGCATACGAGTAAACTGGAATTGTCCCAGGAGACCCAGCGTTATGGCCACCGAAGTGACAATGCACAAACAGCATGTCCTTCAAGAAAAGTGTAGGTATTCCAAGCATCTGTGCACTTGCCCATTAAAGACTTTGCAACGTTATTGGTGGTCAAACACTGAAAGCAAGGCCTCACAATTCTCTATCAAGACGTTGATTCTAGTGTCCAAACATTCATGACAGACTTGGCCTTCTTGTACCTCAGAGATTTAGATCAACCTGACGTCAGTCCATGAGGAGCTAAATCTGCAACTGCCCCACCTCTCCTCCAAACACTTCTCCCACCTCATTCAGCTCCAAACACTTCTTAATTTGGGCTTCTTTTAAATTTACAAGTTCTTTTTACATCTAAGATTTCTTTCTTCTATTTGGTTTCCAACAAATGAGCTGTTTAAGCTATTCTTCTATTACTGACTTCTAATATTATAGACAATTATGATCAAATAACATAATCTGGATGCTATTGTTCCTTTTGGAATTCATTAATGCATTCTACATGATCTAGTGCTTGTATTAAAGTTTTCCAGAGAAATAGAACCCATAGGATACATACCGTGTTTCCCCGAAAATAAGACCTAGCTGGACCATAAGCTCTAATGCGTCCTTTGGAGCAAAAATTAATATAAGACCCAGTCTAATATAATATAATATAACATAATACCAGGTATAATATAATATAATATAATATAATATAATATAATATAATATAATATAATACCGGGTCTTATATTAATTTTTGCTCCAAAAGACGCATTAGAGCTGACGGTCCAGCTAGGTCTTATTTTCAGGGTAATACGGTAGCTATGTATAAGAGATTTATTATGGGAATTGACTAACATGATTATAAAGGTTGAGAAGAGCCACAGTCTGCCATCTACAAGCTGGAGAACCAGAAAAGCCAGTGGTATAACTCAAGTCTGAGTCCCAAGGCCTGAGAACCAGGAGCTCCAATGTCCAAGGCAGGAAAAGATGGATGTCACAGCTCAGAGAGAGCAAATTTGTCCTTCCTCCGCCTTTCTGTTCTGTTTGCACCAGTGGATTGGATGCCCATCCATATCAGTGAGGGGGATCTTCTTTACTCAGTCCGCTGATTCAAATGCTAATCTCATTCCAAAACACCCTCACAGACACACCAGATATCTGGGCATCCCTTAGCCCAGTCAAGTTGACACAAAATGAACCATCACATGCATGGCTTTTTTAATATTTAGTTTTGCTCAAAAAGAATGCATTTTTCTGTTTGAGAGGTCCACTGCCCCCATTTTGTACTTGCTCATGGTGCCTGTGTTACCATTTCTGTGTCTGTGGGCACTGGTGACACGGATACCACTATCTTCATCAGTTACCTTAAAAGATCCAGTATAAGTTCCTGAACGTATAAATTTACTGCAATTTGAAGTGTCCCATTCGCCAGGCACTGTCCAGCCTTGTGCTATCATACTGCTCATCCTCCTCCCAGCCCCTATCTCTGAGTCGGCCCTTTGCCAAGGTCCGAGCTCACACCATGTGACCCTCCCTGAGTTTGCACCACAGGCAGCAGCCTGGAGGCCTACCTTCTGCCCCCGAGGGAGCTCCTCCAAGAAACCCTCCCTACAAGGGATTTGCTCACCAGGCTTCAAAGGGAATAAGATTGTCTTCATAGATTGCACCGGGTAATGGTAACTCTAAATAGCACATTTATTAGGTATCTTGAGAATTTAGTACTTAGTCAAACATACGAAAAGGATCACAATATGCCATTCCCAAATATGCCATTTTGGCGTAAAAATTCTTTTGAGCTGAAGGCATTTGAGTCCCTGAAAGCCCTTATCTACCTAAAAGTAGAGCCTTCCCCAAAACTCAATTATCATAAATCTCCTCCTTGAGAAGAACTCTAACAGACATTGTCATAAGACTAGCAAATCTCCACACTCATAGGCTAGGAGCAGCCCTGGGGCCTGGCCTCTGTGAACCCTGTGACAGATGTCAGAACATAGTCAGAGCTGGAGCCCCTGGTCGGTTACACTCCCTGCAGTTGGAGGTTTGCAAAGCACATCGTAGTGGCCACACAACCTCCACCCCATTTTGTAGGGAGTGAAACTGAGTCACAGAGAAGTGAAGTAACTTATCCAAAGTCAGGGCTAGTTAGTAGAGAAGCCAGGCCTTGAGGCTTCCAGAAGCCTGCTGGTGGCCACTGTGCTAGCCTGTCTCCTTAGCCCACACTTGCTGCACCTTCATAAACTGTCTGAAACTCACAACAGCGTCTTTAACACATGTGCTTCATTTGGTATACAGCGTTCAAAAAAACGGAAGTCTATAATAGCTTAAGCAGATGTCCACCAAAGCAGACTTAACATCTTTACAAACCACCCAAATTAGATCAATTCCCGAGCCTAGGTAACTACAGAACAATCTGGAAAAATTACATATCCAGAATGGCTCTTGAGCCCATGATGTGAGATAATTGAGATTATTACTATTTCTTTTTAATAACACAACAACATCAGTAAACTCTACTATTTCATTGAGGTCCCTCAAATCTTAGAATAGCCGAAACATGGTTCCATTATCTAGGACCAGGTGAGGCCAAACTCTGGATGAGTAACCAGGTAAATAATCCTGGATCACTGCATGAGGCTTTTCTTAACAGGCTTGCAAACATATCTCAACGATATAAGTTTATTTGCAAAAATAAACATTTCCGGGAAAAGTTTCCTTTTCAGCAGAGGGACTAGAGAGTTGAAAGCCCCGTGAACAAACGCTGCACACAGCGCTGCCCAGGGCCCTCCCACAGGGCTCGGAGGCGGAGCATCAATCGCGGCTTTCCCGCCCTGGCTCCTGAGGTCAGTGCCTGCGGGCGCTCCTAGGCCCTGCAGCACAGTGACGCTCGTCTAATTCTCTACGAGGCCAGGACGTGTGCAGACAACACCCACTGCCACGAAACCAAAGACATAAGGGACCAACGTCACTCATCTCCACCTTACACACACAAGAGTTTCAGGGGCCCCAACTTCCCATTTCCTAAGAATCTCCGGGAGGAAATCCATTCAATTGTTCAAGATTCCTAAAGCCAGTGAAATTCCCTAGATTTTTCTCATGATGACCTGAGTGGTACTAAGCATTGCTTCTAAGTTATTCCAACCAAATAGGGTCTCCTGTGCCTTTGGAAACCGTTCAGTGGAGATAACCGCACACTGACTTCCACCATCCATTCAAACATGGCTCCCCAGGTCATACATGTTGGAATCACAGCTTTCCTAGGTCCTGAATCACAGACGGCAGTTTTCTTGTCCTCTTTCTGGGCCTCAGACTTGTTTAATAAAATACAGTTCACGTGTCTTCCTCCCTCCACGTGTGACAGACAACCAGGATACTTAGGTTTTATTTGAAGAAAATCCATAAAAAGCAATAACCAAATAGTATTAATTTGATTCTTTTTTCCATATAATTCAGGACACCAACGGCCAAGTATAATGGCCCCAAATCTTCCAAATCTCAGACTGGTCTGAATTTGTAGTGTATGTGGCCACCCTCACCCAATGACACACACTAATCATGGAATGTTCTGGACTCATGGGACTACGGGTGGAGCCAGCTGTTACATCTCAGATTGTAGGTTTTACCAAAAAGCAGATTAAGCGGGGAGTTCCAGTTGGGTGGGGACTAAGAGTGCTTTTTTCCCTCAGATTGGGTGTGTCAGAATGAGGAAGTGTCTTTTCTCACTGTCCACCAAGCAGAGCTTTCCAGCACACAAGCCTGAAAAGAATTTCTCTTCTCTAAGACCTATGAAAACACTGGGAAATTACTCACCATGTATAAAATGGTCCTGGCTTGTTTTGTTTGCTTGCTTTGTCTTGGATAAATCTCTCCGGGTACCACCCAAAACATGCCAAATCATTTTTGCTGTATTTATCTCTTAAAACATTGTCTTTTTCACTTAGGCTATGAAGTCTGACTTGTCAGGACTGCATATTATGATTCTAAATGTTGAAACTCTAAAAGCAACTCATGCCCCAGGACTGGCATGTGGCCATTCAGTGATTATCAACTGAGAATAGTGACAGTGACCAAAAAGCACAGTGATGCAAAGCAAACAGTCTCCCCAAATGTCCCCCTGATATACCAGCAGGAGGGCAAAAGGGCATATTAATTTCTTAGCGAAATCAGAGTATCATTCTGGCTAAATACTGAATTATGTTAAGTAAGATTCTGAAGAAAGTAAGAGTAGATAGATAACAGGGTGTTACAATTTAATTAATATATTAAAATTGTGCAGATTTCATTTTATCCTCTGTCTGGGCTTCAGAGAGGGCAAGAGACAGGACAGTAACAAAAAAGAATCTTTTCTGTTCGGAAAATACTGATGGATTTTTTAAAGAAAATACCTAATGCGTTTTTACTCAGTATTAAGAAAACTACTTTCATAGATGGATATACAGGGAAGTGGCAGTTGTTTTTGTTTTTTTTACCTAACTTATATCAATAGAAATACTAGTTCTGTCTCTTACAAAGGCAGTGACAGAGTGAGAAACAGGCAGGATTACCTGGGTGAGTAAGGACTCTCATGTATCAAAAAGACTGTGAACCCAAACTATATGCCTTGATAATTAAGAACAACAAGTTACAATCACATACACAGAATTGTTCTTTTTTTTTTTTTTTAACTATGTATGTAATTAATATCCCCATGGGATAGAATTCCAGCTCTTCCAAGTCCTCTGTAAGCAAGTGTCCTGGCCCAATCCCCTGCCTCATTCCAGGCAGGCACACTGGCCTCCCCTTCCTCCTCCTGTAAAGTCTCTGTGCTAACCTCCTTCTTGCTGGAAGGGAGGACAGACCTCACCTCTACCCACTCAGGCTCTGGGGCTGGGGCCTGTGAATTGAACTGACAAAAGATTAATGGGAGAAAAAGCATACAAATTTCATTTGGTGTTAATTTTTTCCCGTGGCCTGGGGGGCTTCCTTGAAGGAAGTGGAAACCAAAGAAGCAGTAAGACCTGAGGGCTATGTACCACTTTTAACAAATAGTGATAAATTATACAGATATGATAAGACAAAGGGAAAACAGGCTTGGGCTAAGGGCAGTCAATTATGGAAAAGTGACTAGGAAGTACATTTGGAAACCTGATGGAAAAAAAGATAATTTCTCAAGAGTTTGTTTGTACAGACTCATCTTGCATCCACTGCCGGTCTCTGATGATAAGAATGTTCTCCCTTCCTGGTCAGGGAGTGCACCTTCCTCACAGGGATATTTTATGCCCTACTTTTAAGTACAAAGGGAGAGGTCAGACAACCTTCCTGCATCTGCTGTTTCTCAAGTGCCTTCAGCTCAAAATAATCAGCATGCCAAAGCAGCATTCACAGGTCCCAGCCTAAAGAACCTAAAAAGGCAGAGGAAATTTGTTTTTCCTCCCCTCCACATACCAACAGAGGCCACCCCCCCACCCCACCCACAAAGCATCCATTTAATGGATTAATCAACACACACCTGTTGATTCCATACTAGTGCCAGGCATCCCCCCCAGATGAGGGAGAGACAGAGAACTTGAATAATCTAGAGAAGGTCCTGACCTCATAGAGCTTTCATTTAGTGTGAGAAATAGACATTAAAAAATAAGGATGCATCATGACTGTCAGGCAAAAAGGGGGAGAGGTCAATTTGACTTTGTGATGAGGATGGTCATAAAAAGCTCTCTGCAACTTTCCTTCTTGTTGTTAAGATGAAAAAGAAAGAACAAACTAGAAGCCGACTTGGAAGTCTAATTATAGCCCTGAAGCTCATTTCCTGTAGTGGTTATTTGAATAAGAGCCACAGTGGGGGGTGTGGGGGGTGCACTGTGCTGCTTAATGGTAAACAAAAGTCAGCCAAGGGGACTTCGCTGAAGGGAATAGTTTGTCCAGTTAAAAAGCTCCTTTTGTTTCCAAAAGCTACTCAAAATTCAAGCCCTTCAAGTCGTTTAGGTAACTCTGAGGGAACAAGTAGGCTTTCACCTACTTTGGGGAAAGCATTTTACAGAGAAGCATCCTGTTGGGGGAGAGAGTAGGTGGCACACTGACTAGGTTGTTTATAAAGACAGGCTGAGGGGATGGAAGGGCTCCAGTCTTTTAGCCTGAGAGGCACATAGGCTGTGAAATCTCAACAGTGGAATGCGCTCCCTCTGTGATGTGAGCTGGGGAGAGGTTCCCAGGAAGGGTAAACCCAGGAACGGTAAACCAGCCTCAGCCAACATGGTTCTGTGCTTTCTGTAAGCAAGGACAAAATGATATCCCTCCAGGAGGAAAGGACACAGTGTGATCATGAGAGTCATCGCTCAATGTGTGGTGGTCAAAAATACAAATGGGGAATGAGGCCAGGAGGCCCTCAGCTTACCTCTGTTCACAGGAAATACTAGAATGATTTGCCGTTCACTTGGCGGCTGAGACAAAAGGCAGAGGTGAGAAAACATATTTGTCTATGAGAATAAAAATTCATTGAGTCATTGCTGCAGGGACTATAGTTCAGAAGCTGTAGAAAAATTCTTGGCACTTTTTCTTTAGAAGTTCCCCTCCCCCCCATTTCAAGAGGTTAAAAATCATTTGATCACTCTGCTTTCAGTATCTGGAGTCTGGATTTAAAACACCAGAAAAACACTGCAACGAATATGCCTAATTTTTAAAGTCGGAACAGATCATTTCCTCAAAGCAAGAAAGAAAAATCTTGATTCAATGAATCGTCTTGACTATTCTTTAACAATTTGTTATATTTTAAAAATGAAAGCTGTTAATCCTGAAGGCTATCAAATGAAACTAACATCTTATTCTCCCAATTGCAGTGCAAAATAGAGCGAGATGCCTTCCTGAGACACTGTCCCCTCATACTACCAGGTTTCCCCGAAAATAAGACCTAGCTGGATCATTAGCTCTAATGCATCTCTTGGAGCAAAAATTAATATAAGACCCGGTCTTATTTTACTATAAGACTGGGTCATTAATATAATATAATATAATATAATATAATATAATATAATATAATATAATATAATATAATATAATACAGTAGTACCTCGGTTTTCGAACATCTCTGTTGACGAACATTTTGGTTTATGAATGCCGTAAACCGGAAGTAAATGCTTCGGTTTTTGAACACGACTCAGAAGTCAAATATGTCACACAGCTTCCCCTGAGTGCAAGATCCTGAGGCCTAGCTGTCGGCTGTTTTCTAATGTTTCAGAGCTCATGGATTATGTTCGAAAACCGAGATACCACTGTATAATATATTATATTATGTTATAAGACTGGGCCTTATATTAATTTTTGCTCCAGAAGACAAAATTTGCTCCATTAGAGCTGATGGTCCGGCTAGGTCTTATTTTTGGGGAAACATGGTATCCCCAAAAAGATAAGGCAACGTATCATCTAGACCCCCAAAAAAGGACACAGGCCAAGCGTCTTTCACAGACACTGCTTCAGATCATGAGCAAAGCTTTTCAGCTCACAGCCAAAAGTCCTCTTGTTGGTAGCACACTCAAATGACACACTCCACAGGAGGAAATGTCTCTTCATTCCACTCAGGGGGTTTTCACAGCTGAAAGCCAAGCGATTTGAATATGAGTTCACCAGCTCAAACCCGGTCAAAAGCAGAGAAAGAGAGTCAGTTGTACAGCTATTTGGCTCACTGCAACCCAACACAAAACTGGTTCTAGCCAAGGTTCTTGGGTCCCAGTCAAAAGCCCCGGGCTAGGACTGCCTGAGCTCCTTCCTACACACCTCCAGTGGCCCAGCCCATGGCGTTTCTGATTACATACCTGACACATGTCCATCTCCTCCTTCTCCACTTCTTCAGACAGGTGTCTCCTCTGAAAGCCCAGGTCCTGGACCTGCCAGATGCTTAGTCTTTCTAGTCTCTGTTTGAGCAGCTAAAATAAATATCCTCACTCACACCAGGGCCCCAACTGGAAGTCTGTGAACGATTCCACTCACTCTTCCTGATAGAAACACTGTCCTGAGCCTACAAAGGGTGATTTGAGGCAAGCCTAATTCATCAGAGCCTAAAGAAGAAAGTTGTAGAATCAATCCTTGGGCTGGAAGGGAATGTGTGAAGGAAATGTCATCATCTGAGCTGTGGCTAATTGGCGTGCAGAGCCTTCACCTAAATAAATTTACATTTGATTTTTTTGAAAGTTAACGTTCAAAACTAAAACAAGCACTTAGGCTAATTTTGGCCCATGGGGCATCAGTGTTTGACTTCACATTTGGTCCAGCCCATTCATTTTACACGAGACAGCTAGGGCACAGAGAAGTATGATTACGTCTCCAAGAGCCTTGAGCCCACTAGAAACAGAGCTGTGCCCAGGACACAGGTGTCCGCCCTGTAGCTTCATCTGTAAGCCTGGGCATCCCTGCTCCCTGACAGGCCGGCAGGCAGGGTAGAGTGCAATCAAGTATCATTTGGACTCAAAATTCTGCATTTAAGGAAAGGTCAGTTCCTCTTTCTCTGCCTCTTCTCTTCCTAAACAGTTCAGTCCAAAGCCCTTGGATGAGTGAGAAGGTGTCCCCACATAGTGGCAGTTGTGCAGAGGTGTCAGAGCCTGACATGGTGAGCAAGACATCCATGTAGGGTGAGACCAGCACCCTCAGAACCAGAGGAGGTGAGAAAGGTGTCCTTAGGAGGATGGGAGATTGCTTATGCCAATGAGAAAATGCATCAAGGGTAATGGGAGGCAGGCTTCTTACTATCAGAGACAAGAGTTGCAAATACTGAAACGGAAACACTAAAATGAACGTTGACATTGAACATGGAAGTTTTGATGTGAACTCATGGCTGTCAATATAAGCAGATAGATTTAGAAGTACATGTAGATGGATTATACTTGTGTGTACATGTATTTTCCAGCTCCGTTCACTGCAAGGACCTGGGAGCAGTGACATCCTTATGCAGACTGGGCTTCTAAATAGGATTCTTGACTAAAAGGAATCAGGGTTCCTTGGAGAAATGGCTGCTTCCAGGACTGGGGCAGGGAAAGTACAGGAAGAACCTAGGATATCCTGTCCCCAAAAGTAAGAAAGTGCTCAAATGCGGACACATCAAAAGAACACAGAAGACTTGAAAGGACTCCTCCTGCTTGCCAAATCAGAGACATCAAAATCTGAGCATCACAATAAGTAATTTAATAAATAAATTACACCTCACTGGATAAAACAGGAAAATATAACAACACACAAATGGGTGAATAAATGGAAAGTACGTGGAGTACAGGACATATATGTAGTTTCAAAGTACCTCCCCAAAAGACAATTAATTTACAAAGAGGAAAAGAAATATTTTGCAATGGAGAACGCTGGCAAACACCACCCTAATCGGGAGATCAATGTTAATATCGTCAGTAATGGGCAAATTGCAATCATGCATCACCTGGGAGGATGCCATGAGGGGACCACAGCATCACTTCTGGCATTGTACTGCTTAAGATGCACAACCTCAATCTAATCATGAGGAAACACCAAGCAGAAGGACAGTCAACCAAATAAGAGACCGGTAATTTCAAGTTCAAGGTCAGAAAAATTAAGACTAAAAGAGACTGAAGAGAGGAGACAACATGGTTCCTTTTGCTATAAAGAACATAACTGGGACAAGTGGGCAAAGTTGAATAGGATCTGAAAATTAGATGTCAGTAGCAGCCATAATTTCCTGATTTTGATGGCTGTGTTGTGGTTTTGTAGGAAAAGATCCTTGTTTATGGGAAATATACACTCAAGTATTTGGGTTGATGGGGCATCAGGTCAACAACGTAGTCTCAACTAGTTAAGAGGAAAAAATTATTTGTACTGTACTTGCAGTTTTTCTTTCAAGTTGTGATTATGTCAAAATAAAAAATAAAGAGTATTACAAGAGAAAAAATATAAAGCATCAGCAATTAAGAGAGGCAAGCAGGGAAAGAGGACATTGTAAGAACTCCACAATTAGAGCACTAACTGGAGCCAAACTGCTTGAGTTCACATTTCAGCCCATTGTTTATCAGCTGTGTGACTTGGGAAAAGTTACTTACCCTCTCTGTGCCTAAATTTCCTCATTCATAAAATGAGGACCATAATAGTATCTACCTCAGAGAGTTGTTATGGGAATTAAATGGGCTTATATTTAAGTGCTTTAAAAAGTACCTGGAACATAGTATCATATACCTAAGTGCAAGTAAAATAATATGTCCCCTGGTTGGAACCCACATATGCTCACTGAGGGAAAGAGGGAGTGGATGGAAAATAAAACTTAATTATGTTTCTTAATTTAAGAGAGAAGACATTACTCTGCAATTATAGCCAAATACAGTTTCTTCTTTGATATTTTGGGGCTTACGTTTTAACCAAGAGTAATCAACTGAAGCTCAGGGGATCTGTGTAGTTAGTTGTCACACAGGATATAGAGAAGGTGGAATACCAATGGTGCTGGAATGTAAAGCAGCTCGTAAAAGTGGTGCGTAGAGTTTAGCACATCTGTCTGTTGAATAGAAAAGCCTTTTCCATGGTGACCTCCTGGATACCAGCGTCAACACATCCCACTTCCCTCCAGAGGTGTTTGCTCTGACCAACAGTGCCACCTACAGGTCAACACCGTAAAGACAATTTGATAATACCAGAATCCTGGCCAGATTTCTAGAACTCAAGAATTGCCAGGCTGAAAAGACCTGCAACCAGCAAATAGCAGGCGCTGAGTAATTAGTTGCAGGATCCACGTTTCTATTGTCTAGCCTAATCTACCTTGGAAAATAAATGGTTTCTGCAGTAACTTACACATAAAGAAAGGGAAATCCCATTTACAATTACTAAAATCATAATAAAGGAATAAACTTGAAAGTTAAGAAACTGTATGAAATACCGAATTTCGCGAGGAATTATAAATATGAACAAATCAACATACATACCATACAACTAAATTTTAAAAATCTGAGTATTATACTTTGTTCCTAATTTATTTATAAATTTAATGTGATTCCAATAAAAAATCCCAAAGAACTTTCCTTTCCAAAAACCTGCAAAATGCTTCTAAATTTCATTTAGGAAAATATGAAAAACATACTAATATCAACAACCAACATTTACTGAGCCAAGCACTGTTACTTTTATAAGTTTTCTCTATAATCTTTACAATTGTGTGGGACAAATACTATCATCCATAGTGGAAATGCATTGTTTTAGCTGACCAGCATCCATATTTCTTTCCTGTGACAATATTACTCTGATTTCCCAATTAATGCAATTCTCTTCTCTTGGTTTTAGCATTAGAACTATTAATCCATGTCCTGTTTGCCTCAAGCCAAGGAACAGGTACATTACGATACAGATAAATGACCCAGATAAATGACCTGTGCTAGGTCAACTGCCTATTGTTTCAAATTATGAGTAAAGAAACAAAAACCCTAACAATGGTTGAAGTTCACTCATTCTAGCAGTGGTGTCCTGACAAGGTAGTTAATTATTGCCTCCCATCTAGCTAGAGCCCTAGAGGTAAGGAAGCAAGGAGGGAAGGCACGAACCCAGGAAGTATCAACAGAAGGCCATTTGCACTTGCTAACTGAAGGACAAGAAAAGGGAATGGTGTTGGCAGAATCCTGTGTAGCCATAGCAGAGGGGACATCTGACAAAGTCTGTGCTCATACAAAAAGGAATAAAACCATTAACTATAACTACCCAGGGCTGGCAGGGAGTGGGGAAATGAATACCCTGACCTGTCTGCCATGATTTTTTACCAGTGGCCAATCAAAAGCCAGAACACAAAGAAAACCCAGGTGAAGAATTCCATAGAAGTCAGCCCCAAATGACACATGGCAGGAGAGAGAATGCTGGGGAATAGATCTGGAAGAGAAAAATTAGTTTGACCAGCACGCTTTCCAATTTTTGCTAAAGGCAGAATTGGTTTTGGCAGCTTACAGCAAAGCAGCCAAACTGATATACCCTCACATTACAGATTTTAAAAAAAATGAATTTCAAAGAGGTTAGGTTACTTTCCGAAGGTCACATAGGTGTAGGATTCTAAAACAACTTCAATTTAATAAAGGAAATTTAAAAGGCTGTAAGAATTAAATCAGTCCAATATGTGTCTGCATGTATACACATGCACACACACCAACCGCTGAATCAGAATACACAACCTAGGAACAATCCTGGTATCCATAAGAATGCAGTGTGTTATGAGGCATCAGTGGGGAAAGGAAAACTCATTTGTCAAATTTGGAGTGGGGGGAATTGTTAAATATATGAAGGCGAAATCAATTTAGATCAAATCATAACATATACCCAAATGGATTAAAGACCAAAATGTCACTACCACAAAACCTTTCCTTTAGAAGACCTTTCAAAAATTACCTCCAAATCTACCATTCTCAGGAAGCTTCTGCAGGATATGCTCCAGCAAAAGAAGAGTATAATGCAATAAAGCAGAAAACATACAATACAGGAAACAAGAGACTCTAATATAGAAGAGCAGCAGAGAAGTCCATGGATGACACTTGTGCAATAGTCCTTGAGAGCAGCCAGTCTCATCCAAGCAATAAAACAAAGGGCGCTTGAAGAGTTGATTCCAGCAAAAATGAAATAAAAACCGAAACTCATACAAGTATTAGGTTGGTGCAAAATTGCAGTTTTTGCAATTATTAACCTTTCAAACCACAATTACTTTTGCACCAACCTAATAATTGGAAAATATTAATAGGCATGTTACGGAGATAATTCAGGCATTTGGAAATAATTAGCAAGACTCAATTTATATGAAATATCCAGGATAAAGAAATCCATAGAAATGGAAAGCAGACTGGTGGTTGCCAGAGCCTGGGGCGGGACAAAGGAGAATGGAAATGACTGCTTAATGGGTATGAGGTTTCCTTTTGAGGTGCTGAAAATGTTCGTGAGTGTAGTGTTACTAAATGGCATACTTTAAAATGGTGAATCTTATGTTGTATTTTACCACAACGAAAACACAGAGATATAGAGCAAATTAAACAATAAGGGCAATTACTAAATATACCAGGAAAAATAAAAGATCAGACAAGACAGTAGGCGTGATTTTAAAGCATGGTTAGGTTTCGGTGTCTTTGCATATTCATAACTAAATGATGACTACAGATTTAACCAAAAGCTGTGATATTAACAGATTAGAGGAATGGAGGTAAGAGGTTTATGTTTGGGGGAGTGGTAATAAAAAAGTTAATCCTCACCTACCACATCAAATCAACAGGCGATATCTAAACAGACCAACTGAAAAATAACAGGATAATTTAGAAATATGGAGGTCAATAAGAGAACTGTAGAAAACATGGATGGTTGCTCTGGTAAGTGGGAACCAGCGGGGGGATGGGGGGAGAGCAGGAGGTAACAGGGGCTGCTGTTTATTATAAACATTCCAGCCCCATTGGAATTTTTAACTGTGTACATACAAGTATTACTTCTTTAAAAAACACACTTAAAAGCAGAGAAAAATATGGTAACCTAACTTTTTAACTTAAATTGGAAAAACTATGAAAGATCCACAGATTTCATTATATGAAAAGTCCAAAACTTGGGTACACCAAAAAGAATCAAGCTTCTGGGACTGAAAAATAATGGCCTGTCACCTAATCTCTTCACACATCCTCTTAACCGACAAACAGCACGAATAAAAACAAACATGAGTGGTTATGTGCAATGGGTCGTAAGTATGGAGAAGGTAAAAATTGCTGAAACAATTACCATTGCAAATGTCTATAGCAATCAGGCAGATTAAAATAAATCAGGGAAACAGGATAAACAAGTGACTAAGCCAGGTGTAAGACAATGGGGTGTTGGGGACCACAGAAAAGGTACATGTCCGTCTGGAAATATTGCAATTGAAAAGATTTTAGAACATTCCAAACCAGCTTCCCTGTCAGCTAAAGGCAACGGGAGAAAGGTTTGCAAGTGCTAGGGAAGAGCAGAGAGCAAGGACAGACCCCTCTCGGTCCCTTCAGCATTCCCAGGGACAGAGGAGGCCACTAAGAGCAAGGGAGAGAGGAGGCTTAAGAGATGAGAAAGGAGTGGAAGATGGGACAACATCTCCATTTCCTTTGAGAAAACCGACTGTCTCCATTTCGTGAGGTTTCCATCAGGAGTGCCTGCCTCCCAAAATGGAAGCTAAAAGGACCAAGTCTCCCACCCCTTCTAGGATCAGCTGATTGCTCTCTCCAGGGACTGGAGATGTACAGAAAGCTCTTAAGCAGCTTAGGGTTCCCTGCAGTGGCAGAGGTCAGCATGCTAACCACAAGGCCTGCACGACCACATCGTGGGCTGGGAACTGGCAGTATGACCACACTACCGTGTTTCCCTGAAAATCACACCCAGCTGGACCATCAGCTCTAAGGCGTCTTTTGGAGCAAAAATTAATATAAGACCCGGTATTATATATTAGACCTGGTCTTATATTAATATTTGCTCCAAAAGGCGCATTAGGGCTTATTTTATATCACGAGCATCCTGAAAAATCATGCTAGTGCTTATTTTCTGGTTAGGTCTTATTTTTGGGGACACACGGTAACTAGTCATCAGCAGCACAGGACTCCCAGTACCTGAAAATACATGGTCGGTAGTAACACATGCAAATATACATTTTAACTTTTGTGATTAAAAATACTAATAAGCAACTGTTAGGTCATAATAAAAAACAAACAGGGCCAGTTTAAAGGCAAAATTTTTTAATAAACATTATGACCAAAAAGTGTCCTTTTGCTGCTAGAAATACATAGAAAAATTATGAGTTAGTTTCAAAAAGTTTCCAGAATCAGTTTAACCCGACTTCTTTACCTAAAATTAGAGCTCCAGTCACCCCCTCTAGCCAGTATACTGGCCACAACATCAAGACTTTAACAGATACATCGAAGGATGGAGAGCCTCCTTAAATACCTAATTGTAAAGAAATCATAAATGTAAAGAAGTTTTAATTAAACACTGATACAGCTTGTATTCTGGAGCACCTGATTAAAAATAATATGCTGGGGGTTAAAACAGGATATAAAAATATTTCGATCAAAAATAATCCACACAATTTCACAAAACAAAAAAGGCCTGTTATTATATGGTTCCTACAAATGTTTTAAACAATGTGTTACTTTCTTCAGACAATGACTAAATATTATAGTCACTGAATAAGACAAGGCTAGAATACTTAACACTGACCCAAAAAGAAAACCACAGTAAGATTTTTTAAAAAAATGCCCAAATTGCATGATTTTCTTAAACCATTTATATTAAAAAGTATGTATATTTTTCTTTCCATAAAAATGATATTGAACTGTAGTTTTGTATCTTGTATTCCATATAGAAATATATTCATTTTCACGTCAATAAATATTATTCTATGGATTAAAAAGTGTCTCTGTATCAATACAGAATAGTCTTTTGAACTTTTAAAAATGGAACAAAATTTAGGTTTCAGTAGGATCATTTTATGAGATACTTAACAAGAGTCCCTAATTCAGTAACGGGGAGCAGAAAGTGTGCATGTATGTGTGCAGGGAGCAGGGTGGAGGAAAGGGAGTCTGCAAATGCAGGATTCCAAGTACCTCATTCTCTGACATCATTTTTTTTTTTTTGTTGGTTTTAATTTTTAATCAGTTATACATTCTCTTAAGAGTCAAACAGCTCTACGAGACTGTTGTGAAAATTAGCAATCTGTCTTGTCTCTGTGCCCAACCCATCTGCCCTCCCCCAATGATCAAGAATTTACCTCCCCATCTTTACAAGCCCGTGTTGCTATTTTTTTCCCTTTTGTAATTTAAGGTATTATGGATTTTCCATCACAGGACACAGAACTATCTGCCTTTCTAACCTGTCCTCACCCCTGACTTCTTCCTGCCAACATGCTCTCCAAGGTGGATCATTGGCATTTGGCTTGACAGTCAAGGTTGACAACAGCGTGCCTCTGCAAACACAAGTCACAGCCAGGCCACCAGATACTCGAATACCTTTCCTTCCCTGGTTCAGTGTATAAGTTAAGTGTATAATTGCTTGGTTTTTTTGTTTGCTTGCTTCTCTGTCATAACTTAACCCCAAACTCTGCCAGTTGTCCAAATCTCTCCAAACAGCTGATGCACTGGGTCATCTACAAATGTCATCTTCAAAGGCTTCTGCCCCAGTCCAATCTGGCAGAAGAGGGGGTGATGGCTGCTACCCATGGGGGGGGACCGTACACTGCCAGAATGGCAGGATTTGGAGGAGCCAGCATGAGCACCACAGGCTCCGGGGCATCTTCTCAGAGAAGGAAGCAGACTCTGGGCAAAGAGAAAAGTGAACATTGTCCAGGTCAGGGCGATGCCTGCTGTGGTTTTAAACAGACACACTGTCGCTGTTTCCCAAGAACAAACTGAAAGGCAACCGCAGAAGCCTGACAGCTAAAGAATATGGCCTAAGGCTGCATGAAAAACCCAGATCCGCCACCTACAGGATTCTGCACAGGCGCAGTCCTCCGCAAGTACAGGTTCTCGGGCACGAGTGATATTTACGTCCTCCCCACAAATTTCTTCTGTGGCGACACAAGCCATTATGAGCAAGAGAAGTCGTAATGCTGATGGCTATCCTAGGTCATTCTAAACAGAGTTAGTCATTTCACGGGGATATTGTGCTATGGTGCCCTGTATATGAGAGATACACGCCCTTTCAACCACACACTTGCCAACACAGGCTGGAGAGCGGCAATGTGAAGCTAGACAATTCCTTACTTGCTCAGATGTTCCTGCATTTACTGGGAAGATTTCTATTTTCTTCTCAATTATGTTTTTCCAGATTCCTACCATGGTGTGTACTCTCTTTTCTGAATTCTAAAATAATCATAAACTTTAAAAAGTGACATAAAAATCCATCTATTCTACCTTTTCCTAAATATGGCTATGTTGTGATAATTTTATTTATATTTTTTTAAAAATGAGTCTCTTGATTTAGTCAAGACCTCAGGGGCATAAGGGATTAACTACTGTCATTTTCAAAATGATGCATTTATTCAGGGAAAATCTTAATTTTCTTTGTCTTCTTCAGAAGAAAGAGCTGCAAGAATGCCTACAAGGCTTGAAACAATGTCAACTTAAAGCATTTTCACTGAAACTTGATTCCTTGGGCCAGAGGAAGGTCTTTACTGTAGTTGATGGTACTATGGAGGAAAAAAATGAACAAAATTAAATGAAGGATAATATATAAATAATACAGAATACTTTCATGCCATTAAAAAATGTAGCAGATCGGTATATATATTAACAAGGTAAAATGTGCAAGTTACAAGTTGGTGAAGAAACAAAGTTAGGATACAAAACAATGTTAGCATGGATTCAGTTTTATAAAACAGGGAAAAAAAGGAGAGAGGTGTGAACACACAACATACATACTATTCATAGTTTTCAAGGCATAAGGATATGGGGACTGCAACAATCTTCTTCATATCTCTCAATAACTTGTATTGAAATAGCATGAAAAACACAGCTGTGCCCATTTTGATAAAAATAAGAACCATAATAATGTAGAAAATAAAAGCTTCCCTATTAGTCACTTATCTAGTAGTTATCTCATTTTTCTCCTAAGAAGTGTCCCATTTAATGGGTTCCCAAAAGGCCATATAGCTAATTGTTTTCCACTTTAGTTCCCAAGTGCACAAGAAAAGTAAAAGGAATGTAACTGACTTCAGAGAACGGGAATCAGGCAAAGAGTGTGCATGTGTTCGAAACTTAATAAGCCATAGCCAACAGCACCTCAGAAATTCCTGACAGATAGAAAGTCACTAAGGAGCCAGGGTTGAGAAACCCACCCAAGGTGACAGAGCTATGGAGAAGCAATACGAGTAAGTGGGGCTAGGACGGGTGTCCTTGGTTCCTTATCCTGTGCTCTTTCTATAGCATAACACC
Source organism: Rhinolophus sinicus (assembly GCF_036562045.2). Classification (NCBI taxonomy): domain Eukaryota; kingdom Metazoa; phylum Chordata; class Mammalia; order Chiroptera; family Rhinolophidae; genus Rhinolophus; species Rhinolophus sinicus. Next base: position 112,702,711 of record NC_133753.1, on the reverse strand, counting down.
ACATGGGCCTGACCCCACATACCGTTTTATTGCACTTGAGTAAAACTCTTTCTACCCAAGGGGAGGAAAAACAGAATACAAGTAAGTGAACAACTAGTCATTTATCTCCCAGAAGCTGCTCCCTCACCAGCTACCCATATGCTGGGTGAATGAGCTAATCCAGCCTTCAAAGGTCACACTCACATTCTGAGAGCTGGTATCCCCCAGCTTGCAAGCCAGGCCCCCAGACTCCCCGCCCATCTACATCTCCTCCTGCTTCTACCGTCTGCAAGGGTGGTAACTGCACTCAAGGAGAAAACTGAAAAGACAGCTTCTTCCACTTTCTCCTGCTGTTGACACTCCCTCACCCCGTTCCCAGAGTCCTGTTTCTATGCTATCTCTAGATAGAAACCACCACCGAGATGGTTTCATGGTCAGGCATTGGGCACTAGCTGAAGCTGGACAAGAAGGGTAGGAAAGTAATAGTACAAAATGGATACCCTGGGAGGCGAGAGCTTGGAACATTAGAAAATAAAATTAAGTGAAACTGAATGAAGACAGCAGAAAGGAGAAGCGTGTAAAAGCATGTCGCCACGGCTTAAGCCCAAGCCCGTCTTCCCAAAGTATTTTCTTACCAAGTAGATCTTCTCATGTACTGTTTCCAGGCATCACTACCAGACTCCCTGCCACCACCGGTGTGCTTTTCTCCTCCTAGAGAAATACAAAAGCAGCTCACATCTCATTTCTTGGCCACTTTCTTTCTCTGTGGGTTCCTACTCGGTATCATTGAAATGGAGATACCACAAGGAGATACCTGACCAGTTCCTTTACATTTAGCCCAGAGTATCTTCTCTGAAAACAAATAAATAAAAGACAGAGATCAAAATAAACACAAGAAAGGAACTACTGGGGAAATAAAATAAAAGGAATTAAGAGGAAACAGAAATGTATCAGGAAGCAGAAGAAAACCTTAAAAACAAAACCCAAAAAACCTTACCATTTGACCAAGGTGTTAAGAATGGAAACCTCTGGACAGTGGAAATACAATTTTATTTTCTTATTTATGCTTATCTATATGTAATTTTCTACCATACACATAAACTGCTTTTATAATAAAATATTTTAAATGTTACATTAATATCCTTAGAGAGGTTATAGGAAGATAATGATTCCACAGAACAAGAAAAGTATGCTATTTAAAAGTGTGCCATCAAAGCAAAAGAAATAAATAATAAGAGTAGAGGAGAAGAAAACTTAATAGAAGGATTAGAACAAAAATTAAGGAAATCTCCCATACAAAAAAACAAAAACACTAAAGAGATGGAAATAGGAGCGAAAAGATAACAAAATTAGACAAATGATTTTTCAAGCGATAACATTCAAAGAATAGCAGTTCTAGAAATTAAAATAGAGAAAATCAAAGGGAAAATATTCTCCAAGAAAAACTACCAAAATAAAAGTAACAAAAACTTTCCAGGACTGAAACTATGAGTCCCAATATTGTAAGGTCAACCACTGGCCCACTGGTTATCCAACAAAAATTATAACATCTCTATTTAAACATATTACTGTGAAATTTCAGAACATCAGACTTAAGTAGTAGACCCAAAATTTCTTGAAACATGGAAGGAAAAAAAAAGATCAGAAATCAAAGTGGACTGGGCTCTTCAACCATAATACTGGAAACCAGATGACAAATGAATAGTAGCTTCAGAAGTCTAAGGAAAAATTATTACAAATTGTGCAGAAAAGACACAGCAGCCCTGCTTTCGATGTTGTTAGCCTCTTAACTCAGCTGCTAAACAGTTCCCCACACTGATACAACACATTCCCTAAATGATCAAGGTGTCTACTGGACCTAAACTGTTTTTGTACAAACATGTGGTTTATGATACACCTGCTTTCCTTCTGGGAGCCTGGAATTTTGGTATGCGCAAGGCAGAGGGTGCCTGAGTGACCAGCCCCCAATAAAAGCCTTGTATACTGAGTCTCTGAAGAGCTTTCCTCGTTGACTATGTTTCTCATATGTTGTCACAATCCGTTCCGAGAAGAACTGAGCATATCTTGTGTGACTCCACCGAGAGAAGACTCTTAGAAACTTCTATCTGGTTTCCGCTGGACCTCACCCAGGCGGTAAAGTCATATCATATACAGGGAAGAGACCGAGGGTTTAAGAAGGTTAATCTAGCAAAACAGAGGATCAATAATACATAATGCCCAAAGTTGTGAAAATGAAAGCAGTTAAAACACACTATTTAGAAAAATTGAAGTAAACTCAAAGGTAAATTTACTTTTTTCCTTTAGTAAGAATCAAAAAGTGGCTGCCTCTGGAAAGAAGGAGGAAGCAGAAAATGTGGACAGAACTGCTTTTTCCATTATAAGGGTTTTTTAAAGCTTTAAAAATTAACTGCAGGGCTGAAATAGAGAAGAGCCCATTGGAGAGAAAGGCATGGGCCAGACACAGGAAGACAGGCCTACAGAGGAGTGGAGAGATGCCACTACATAGCGGAGGGCAGGGGAAGGGCTGAACTGAGTGTATGAACCTTTTACCAAAGTCTGCACGCTGAATAGTAATGACAGTGCCCGTAAAATATATAAAAGATTGCCTCTAATGATTTAAACTTTTACAGGTATTAATGCCTGCTTGCTTTGCTTCTATATGTATTTTTAAAAATCCAAGGCAATCTGTTTGTACTGTACTCCGGATCACTTCTAATAAGTAAAACAATATGTTGGGAAGGGACTTGAAAAAATTATTACTAAGTTTAAGCACTAAGAGCTCAAGGCGTATAAAAAGAAAAAAGAAACAGGGCTCAGTGAAAAACAACTTAGTATTTTATCTAAGATAAAAGATAACGTTCAACATTGATTATGCCCACTCAGCAAATAAAAAACAGAATTTTTCACATGAAATGTTCTGGCTTTAAAGCAGGGGTTCTTAAATCTTTTTTGGCTCTTGGACCTTCTCCCCAGAAAACAGGTGTCATCATTTCAGGGGGTCACACATCTCAGGTTAAGGGCTGTGCGCTAAAGTGATGCTACATCTGAGAATGAAATGGAGGACCTTGGACAATAACTCTGAATATGGAGCATAAGCTTTCTCAAGCATGTTAGATGAGATAAGACTATTACTTCAGTTTCCTGGTCAAACTTTTCTAAAAGCTACTACTACTTTTCCCTTGCTGCCTGTTATGGACTGAACTGTGCACTAGTCCCTCCCCCGCCCCATTGATACGCTGAAGCCCTAACTTCTAATACCTCAGAACATAACTGTATTTGGAGATTGGGTCTTTAAGTAGGTAAGTAAGGGTAAATGAGGTCACAAGGGTGGGGCCCTAAGCCGATAGGACTGGTGTCCTTATAATTAGAGGAATGGACACCAGGGATACGCATACAGAAAAAAGGCCACAGGAGGACACAGGAGGAAGGCAACCATCTGCAAGCCAGGAAGAGAAGCCGTGGGAGAAACCACACCTGCCAACACCTTGACCTTGGACTTTCCAGCTTCCAGAACAGTGAGAAAATAAATGTATGCTGTTTCAGCCACCAAGTCTGTGGTATTTTGTTATGGCGGCCCGAGCAGACTAATACCCTGCCCGACATGGAAAAGGCAAAATGATTCTCTACCTACCAAAGGCACCTCCAATCTCAGCCCCACTCGTTGGAATATTGACATTTACGATGCCACAGTCTGATCCTTTCGGTCTGTGTTTAAAAATGAGAGGCATGGTGAGAACAATGTACAGGAAAGTAAAAAACAAAACAAAAATAAATAAAAAATCCAAACAAAACCTCTAAGACTCTCAACGCCAAGAAATGCATTTTCAACTATGATGGTTTCATATTCTTTTTTTAAAGTTAATCACCGCACACATCAGACTTAGATAAGTTTTCAAAAATAAACAATGTTATACCCAAGCCAGCGGAAGATTCTGCCCAAATCCTTGGTAAAGACGCTACTTGAAAGTCCCTGTTTTACTTCATTATTCCATGCAAAGACGTCTTCTTCATTCTATAAGGACAGACATTGGAAGCTGTTAGATGATACAGCATTCAGGTCAACGTTTGCCGATGTTAAACTCATTTCATGAGATGAGCCAATATCACTTCAGTGCAAAAAAGGAAACTTAGAGTTAACATCGGACTAATTCTGTTTCTCTTATACAGTGCTTTGTGGGATTTTCTCCCTAATTGTACTTTGAGAAACAAAGATCAGTACATTCTTCCATTCAAGCTACTACACATATTAGCTAATATTTGTTGAGCTCTTATTATGTGCCGCAGTGACCTACGCACTTCGCATGCATTTAGTTATTTAATCTCCCCCGTGACACAGGTTTCCTATTATCCCCAATTTACAGATTAGGCACTGGAGGCCCAGAAGCTAAATGATTTGCTCAAGACTTCATAGTCACACACATACTACAAAACATGAAATTATGCCCTCTAGTCACCATGTGAAACAATACATGACGTAAAGCAAGATTTTCAAAATGCAATCATGTAATTGCAACAAGGTGCTATTCTCATTACTCTTCAACTATTAATCATGGCATATTCAAACCTTGATTCAATCTCTAAATATTTCCTGGCAAGGCTAGGACCTGTCTCATGCTGGGGAAGGCGATCTTCTACTGATCTTCATTTGTTAAAACCTCTACGGCCTATCATCCTCTGATGCAGATCTTCAGCTTGCTCTGTGTCTTCTCATTTTGTCTGATACTCCGCTCTCCAACTAACAAACTATCTCGTCCTGTGCAGAAGCCAAATTTCTGGCCCACACAGCTCAGAATCAGGTGACTGAGTAGATGAGGGCCACATTTTCCATAAATCCCAACACTGGTTCTGTGCTCATCTTGGTTTCCCTGGCAGTTAGCTTGACATGCTCTATAGTTTAAAGTCATATTTTATCCGAACCTTCAAATTTTTACTAACCAGAGTGACTTTCTTAACCTTCCCCCGCAAAGTGAAACAAGTGAAATTTAATACCCCTTCCTTTTCTCCCAGTCTTCTCATCTGTTTCAACATTAGCCTAGCGAAAAGAGAGACAGAACCCATTTTTACCTTGAATTTAAAGACATAAAGAATTGGAGCAAAAGTCTCTGTATGTGCAATGGATGCGTTGTGGGGAAGGCCCGTCACAATTGTCGGTTCCACATAGTTTCCAGGGCGATCCATAACCTTCAGTAGAGAAATGAAATAAAAAGAATGAAAGCATTTTGTTTTCTAGCACTTGGGGTCAGAGGACACACTCCTATACTTATGTAAAAAAGCAAACACCATTTATAGGTGAATTATTTCTCCAAACTAATATCCCATCGTGAATAAAAATTTTCTCTGCCTCCTATTGGCTCTACCTTGGTTAAAGAAAAATAGGGAAAAAAGGAGTCAAGAATGGAGAGCTGTGCCATGTGTCACAACCAAGTTATGCTGAGAAAACCCTGGTTCAAGTAATTATTTTAAAATTCATATAACTTTAAAATAGATCCTTGATACCCATTGTGGTATAGGCTGCATTGTGTCCCCCACCCAAATTCATATGTTGAAGCCTTAACCCTCCAGGATGACAGAATTTGAAAGTGGGACCTTTGAAAAGATAGTTAAAGTTAAATAAGGTCACAAGGGTGGGGCCCTAATCCGATAGAACTGACATCCTTATAAGCAGAGGAAGAGACACTGGAGACCGCCTTCTCTCCATGCTTGGAGGAAAGGCCACGTAAGGACTAGCGGCCTCACCAGAAACCAACCTGGCCAGCACCTTGATTTTCAACTTCCAGTCCCATGAACTGTGAGAAAAATAACTTTCTGTTGTTCCAGCCCCCTGGTCTGTGATCTTTTATTATGGCAGCCCTAGCAAACTAAAGCACCTTGTACAAAAATCAAAAGCTCCAAAAGGCTCTACTGTAGACACTCTCCTAACCAACCTCCACGTAAGCAAATTACTAGTTCATGTCTACTTATTAACACTCGCTTTTCCTTCCATAAAATATTCTGCCCACAGCAGGCTGCTGTGGCTGGTGGCTGACCCTCTGCAGTGCCTGAGTGACTAAATCTGCTCTCACCCTCTGCGCTCTGTGTTTATCAAGAGTCCACTGTACTTACTCTCAATCCTGAGCGCGACAGCTGTATTTATTATAGGAATGCCATGCTGCGTTACGTAAATAAATATTACACAAAGGAAAAACAGAGTTAGTTCTATAAAGATTAAGTTGAATGGTTTAGGGGGAAAAAATTCAAAATAAGTAAAAAGAAAACACAAATATCCATATACATGTCTGTCGAATGAGATGTGGGTGTGTCAATGGTAAGACATCTATGGAGCAGTCTTCTCTCAGATAGCTTTGCAAGCGACTCAGTTCTCAGTGAATTTTAAACAAAGTAAAACTATATTGTAGTTAATAAATTATTGATATAGCTTATGCAAAGATGGAGACAAACTCCTACCATACATGAAGAAAATGCTTTGACTCTTTAAAGAATCAAACAAATGTAGTTAATCTGTGCTAAATTAAAATGTTTTGGGTGCGTTTTTTTGTTTGTTTGTTTTTTTTGATTCTCTGTCTTAACTGTCCTTTTAAAACAACCGTTAAATACGAATTCTAATTACTCTGAATACACAATCTTCTACTGTATCATGAAAAGGAGGGCTCCTTTCCATAGAAATTCCTACACTCAATTCAAAGGCAACCATGGCTCTGAGATGCTTGTGTGCCCTTCCAGAAATTTGCCATGCAGCTTATGTTGTCATTCTTTAAAACATGTATTTCCCCCCCTTAACAAAAGGGAGGAAAGAAGAAAGATCGCAGTTGGGGACCCTTCACCAATTTGCCCAGAGTCCTGCTTGTACCTAAGGGAAAGGAAGTCAAAAGCCTGAGCTCCTGAGCTCAGAGTTTTCATTACCTTGCCACCATAGACCACTGTGCCACCTTCTTTCTTGGCGGCCTCCACTGCTCCACGAAACATGCTCACTGCCTGTTTGGTGTGCAGTGGCCCGTAGAGAACATTAGCTGGAAAGAAAAAGGAATGTTCTTCATTTCACCCTAAATGGCATCATTTTATTATTATAACCGCTTTCCCAATGAACCGTCCCACCCCTTCATATAGCCTCTCAGTTTACAGCAGGATTCTGCAACCTTTTTCTGTAAAGGGCTAGACAGCTGTAAGTATCTTATGGTTTGTGTGACATATGTGGTCTCTGCCACAACTACTCAACTTGGCCGCTGTAGTGTGAAAGCAGCCACAGGAGATATGTAAACCAGTGTGTGGGGCTGTGTCCTGACAAACTTGCTTTCCAGAAATGGCTGGTGGGCCAAATCTTTTGTCAATCTCTGGTTCAGAGGAATGGCTATCAATTCATCACAGTGCTGCATTAAAAATACAGGACCTATTTATCCATGTATTGATTCTCTAAGAACGTCACAGACCCAGCAATTCCCAGGGGAGAGACTGATGCTGCCCTGTGGATGGCTGCTGGAAAGCAGAGCCAAGGTGACCCCAGGGACAGAGGAAGAAGATTTAGAGAGGCCTCAGTGAGGAGTGGCACTGTAGCAGGAAGCCAGTCATGGGAAGAGCTAGGTGAAGGGCATTTGCAGCAGACAGCAGCAGGGCGGAGCCTGGAACCCATGGAGCACTGAAAGAAGGTTGGAGAAGCTGAAGCTCAGGCAATACGGGGCAAAGGGTACACACGAGTCAGAAGGTGGGCTGGGGAGGCGGCAGAGGTCAGATCAGGAAAGACTGTGAGCCTGCTAAAGTGGGATTCCAAAGGAATCAAGGTTTTAGTCAAAGAGCAATGAGAAGTCACGGGAGGGTGTTAAGTAGGAAAGTGAATTATCTCATCTAACTACATTTTTCAAAGATCACTTTGGTTACTGGGGAAAGCAGAAGTGGAAACAGGAAAGTCAGTTTGGTGATTCTTGCAGCCTTCCATGGGACAGGATGGTGGTGGCTTAAATGAGGGTACTAGTAGTGAAGAGAAAAGCTTGTCAAACTCATCCCATCTGAACACATTCTCCCAGGCTCACTCCCCAGCCCACCATCAAGCACTCAGGATCCTAACATAGGAGCAGACACGTCACCCTAAATGCCCTATAACCTGCTTCATATTCCCTCAGTCCTCTCAGGAAAGGCAATGGGGCGTGGGGGGAGAATCAGAAACATGTAACACCAGCTGTCAAGAAGGAACACCTTTGGGGGTGGACAGGTGGCTCAGTTGGTTAGAGTGCGAGCTCTGGACAACAGGGCTGCTGGTTCGATTCCCACATGGGCCAGCGAGCTGTGCCCCCCACAACTAGAATGAAGACAATGAGCTGCAGCTGAGCTGTCACTGAGCTCCCGGCGGCCGGATGGCTCAGTTGGTTGGAGCGCTTGCTCTCAGCCACAAGGCTGCCAGTTCAACTCCACAGGGGATGGTGGGCTGCACCCCCGGCAACTAAGATTGAACAATGGCAACTGGACTTGGAGCTGAGCTGCACCCTCTACAACTAAGATTGAAAGGACATCAACTTGACTTGGAGCTGATGGGTCCTGGGAAAAACACACTGTTCCCCTATAAAGTCCTGGAAATACACACTGTTCCCCAATAAAGCCCTGTTAAAAAAAAAAAAAAAAATTTTAAAAAAAGGTACACCTTTGAAATCAATGAGATACTCACGGTCCCATGGGTCCCCAACCCGGATCTGTGCATAGGCCTTCTGAAGTTTATTTACAACTTCATCATGGATGCTTTCATGTAAAAACTACACAAAAAAAGTAACAGGCAAGGGAATAGTCAAATAAATGTACAATTTGTTAACATTGTAATATTTTTCTTAATAGTACTGATTTACAGTTAATTTTTGAAGTATTGTGATCTCTGAAAACATATGCAAATAGAAGTATATGTTTATTTTTGTAATTATATAATTTCTAGTTTTAATATTAACTACATGAAGATAACCATTTCCTCTAGATGTTAGAATAAAAATCATAAGCCATGTCTTGATAAAGTCTCTAAGGACCTATTTAGCCCAGCTTCACAAATCAATTATTCCTGTTTCTGTTCTAGAGGGTTCAGTATCTTAAGTAGTAGTAACCCTCAAGTATAACTATCCCAAGCTATAACTGTATGAATCATGGTGAACACATACAAGAATGTGCTCAGCCTGCCTCTACTGTGTAACCACGGGCTCTTAGCCTCAGGCTGGGCAGATCTCCAGAGTGAGGCCTCAATCAAGTGAGGACATGCCTTGGACTTACTCTAGGTGGGATGTGAGCTCCATGCTGTGTTCCCAGTTGTGGCAGTGACTTGTCTAGCCATCCATTCTGAGTTGGTCTCCATGTGGCAAATGCATTAACGTATGAGAACTCGGCATGGAGAGGTCCGTAGTACTGCTATGGATTTTTCTACATATCACTTAACTGTCCCTATGGAAATTGATTTGGGCAATGACCAATGATACCCTCTAATTTTCAACACTAAATAGAAAGAATAGCTATGTATATTTGCTCTAAGACACAAAGGAAAAACAAAAGTTGGCTGAATAGAGAAATGCTTCTTTTATGTCATTTCATATTTTACCATATAATTAAGATTATAATCTTTTGAAGTATCCATTTTCTTAGCATTAATGTAATAAGTTTTTAAGGTGGTGAACAAATCGAATAGATTATAAATACTTTATGAATCTTGTATCTTAGATTTTTTTGAGAACTCGAGCTGAATAATGTAAACACAAAGGAAAGATATTCATTTGCAGTAAAATACAGGAAAAATGAATATGAACTGTTATGAAAAAATATTTAATTTCCATATATCTTTTATCTTATTCTAATTAATTTAGATTATGTCAACCTTACAAAGAATTTGTTCATACTCATTGTGGGTGAGATTAAAAATCCAAAGCCAATTTCTCTGTAAATCAATTGTAAACTGTTGGATTTTTTAATTATAGGAGGAAAACTCAACATTAATGATTTAAAAATGGCAAATGTAGCCAAATTTTATATCTAACCAAAACTCGGCTAGCTGTAGCACAGTTTTTCAGTATCATGAGAATCATGAAAATCAAGGATATAGCAGACACAAAACTGAAATCCAGCTCAAATCTAAGTGTGGCAAATAAACATCCCAAACCCCACACACTAAAGCTATAAACAACATCTCCTTATATGCATTTATTATTAATGTGGCTCATTCATTCATTCATTCAAAGAGAGAACACACAGGGTCATTTTAAACCATACCACATCAAGTCCAATCTGAGACTTGACTGATAGGCCCCAAATTAAAATCTTTAAAATGTTTTTATAAAAAGGCCAAGGCTGCCTATCTTTTAGCTAATAGTTTTAGAATATTTCAAAGTTTTAGCTTGTTCTATTCTCTAAGCGGCATTGGACTTTGTCCATGTTGTTTTAGGTGTGGGATTGAAAATAGCCCCTCCTTCCTGTCCAAATCCAATCAGTGTGAGAGCACCTGTAGCTTGAGATGGAGGGGAAGGCGGAGTCTGGGGCTGACTGGCAACACCTGCCATGTTTCTAGCAGTACTTCATGACACCTCCCTAGCAGGAGGAGTTTGTTAGACGGTACTGTGTGAAGAGGACAACCCCATGTGGCTGTAGAGACACACTTACCAGGCGCCTCGCAGTGGTACACCTCTGGCCAGTCGTCCCGATAGCCGCAAACAGAGCTGATGGAATGACTAAATTGAGGTCCGCATCCTCAAAAACTTAGAGAAGCACAAACACACACCCATCAGTGTCACAAAGTAGGCAGACAAGGTACTTACTAACCGGTATAAAATGATGCCTTTATTACATGCAGTAGGAGAACATCGGCACTATCCCTGTAAAATAAGCACGTTCACATCGCAGAGGCTACTTCTCTTTTGGAGATTCTATGAGAATAGAGCAATGGGCTTTGCGGTCTTTACCCGAGTATAGATGGACACTGAGGCTCTCCGTCCTCTGACCACTTCCGAGTCTCTCTAGCAGGCTGTCTTTCCAGCTCTGACCTCTGCTGCCTCCCCTGCCCACCTTCCCCCACCCTGTACCTCCACCCTCTTGATCTCTTCCTCTCTGCTTTTGTCTGCTCCTTCCTCATCTTCTGCCCTCAGCAGAAAAAACGAGCATCGTCTTTACAAGGTTAACCCTCCCATTTATATTATTTGTACTTCCTTCGTCCATATCCCTTCCAGAAGCTTACAGACACAATTCCCTCTTACAGCTTCAATTTTCCTGTCCAATCTAACAGCATTCTCAGACTGGCATGATGGTTTAAAACGCTGGTTTGTGCAACCAAACAGACCAGGGTTCTTGTCCATTTCCACCACTTTTTAATTGTGGTTTTCCTTGTTAAGCCTGTTTCCTCTTCCACCTGGGATACTAATGGGTAATAGTAAGGAATTAAGGAAAGAGCAGTACTCTGGGGTCTGATCGCCAGGATACAAATGCTGGTTCTGTCACTTGTTGGCATATAATCACTTTAAGCTTCAGACTGTAACCTTCCAATGAGATTAATAATGGTATCTGCCTCATGGGATTCAAGGAAACAATGCATAGGAACGGCTGAGCACAGGACCTGGCAAACACCCAGCACGAAGCGCTAACTATATTTTTAAATGAACTCTCTCTTTCACTAGATTAGAAGTTCATCGAGAACTTCTAATATACTTTTTAAACTTTGTCACTTTTTAAACTTCTGGTGTAGACTACAAATATATAGGCAGCTAAATGTGATGATGGTAGCAATATACAAATCAGCAAGTTTCGCTTTGTATCACAAAATCCATGCTTTTATTAAGTCTCAACCTATTGATGTTCATTTTATTATCCAGTTACTCCGGTAGACCATTTCCTTTTGTGACAAATAACTGAAAAAAAGAATTAAGGAATCTCCAAGCCTATAGGTAAGTGATTAAAATGCCTCAGGGAAGCATCCCTTCTCAGTATAAAAGCACTCCATGTTCGACTCAAGACAAACTGAAGTTTTTGAAATCTAATGCAATCAGCAGGTCACATAGAGTTACTTATTCTAGAGGCACACATGGCCAGTTTTCAGAAAATAGGAGAAGGAAAAACAAGAACAATGCCACATTGGGTAGTCTCAGACACAGGTTCTAAGCCCAGGTTACGTTTTCCAAATATGAACACTTTTCTTTCCTGGTTATCTCTGCCTCAGACCACTGTGTCCTGTCTCATTAGAAAAACTCCTAAAATGCAAATTAGGACTTAGACATATATAATATAGGACAGAAGAGTCCCTAAACAAATTCTATACATTCAAGACAGCTAGTGAAGATATTCTGAACAGAAAACAAAAGGCAGTCTTACCAATAATGGCATTGTTTCCTCCAAGTTCTAATAAGCTTCTCCCTTTAAAAACATATAAACACAATTTAATGCCTATTTTAGTATTTAATGCACACTGCTAGATAGCTTCAAATCACAGCCTATCCCAATTATGTTTTAATTTATTTACTGATTTAAAACATAACATGAGCATTGCAATGTCAAATTTCCTGACTTTAATTATTCTGTGGTTATATGACAGAATGTACCTGTTCTTAGGAAATACACTGAAATATTTAGTGATAAAGGAACAACTTTCTCCAAATGGTCCAAAAATAATATGCAACCACAATGTGTGTGTGTGTGTGTGTGTGTGTATTGCTGGAAAGACAGAAAATGATCAAGTCAATAGGGCAAAATGTAAGCAATTGGTAAATCTAGTTAAAGGGTATATAGGAATTACTTGTGTCTTGTAACTTTTCTGTAACTTTGAAATTCTGTCCAAAAAAACCCGTTAGTATAAAATGGTACAGCCACTACAGAAAACTGGCCATTTCCAAAGAAACTAAACACAGAATTACCATGTGATCGACCTAGCAATTCCACTCTTGGTACATAACCAAAAGAAGTAAAATCAAGGACTCAAAACAGATATTTGTACACCCATGTTCATGGAAGCATTATTCACAATAGCTAAATGGTGGAAGCAACCCAAGTGTCCATTGAGGGATGAATGGATAAATAAAATGTGGCACACACATAAAATGAAACATTAGTCAGCCTTTAAAAGGATGGAAATTCTGACACAGGCTACAATATGAATGAACCTTGAAGATATTATGTTGAGAGAAATAAGCCAGTCACAAAAGCACAAATATTGTGTGATTCTGGTTACATGAGGTTCCTACAATAGTCAAATCCATAGAGACAGAAAGTAGAATTGATTGCCAAGGTTTGGGGGAAGGCAGAAATGGAGGGAATTAGTTTTTAATGGGTACAGAGTTTCAATTGGGAAGACAGAAAAAAGTTCTGGAGATGGATATTGATGATGGTTGCACAACAATGTAAAGACACTTAATGACATAAAACTGCACACTTAAAAATGGTTAAAATGGTAAATTTTGTTATATTTTACCACAATAAAAAACACTTAAAGAATATGGGCTCATTGTAGAAACTTATTTTTTTAAAAAAGCAAAAACTATCGAATAGGAAGAAAGCTATGGCCCATAGTTCACCATGAAATCTCTCCTTATAATTTGATACAGTGCTTTCCGGTTTTTTTCCTGTGTATTTATATTTAGTTGAGATCATCCTATCTAATTAATTTTGCTTAATTTTCTGATTAGTATCCTATAGTTTTTCCCTAAGTTATTAGAAGCTATTAAAAAAAGAAATCAATGCAGGCCAGCCCGGTGGCTCAGGTGGTTGGAGCGCCTTACTCCTAACGCCGAGATCGCCAGTTCAATTCCCACATGAGACGGTGAGCTGTGCCCTCTACAGCTAAGATTGTGAACAATGGCTCTCCCTGAAGCTGGGCTGCCGTGAGCAGCTGGAGGTTGGCGTGAGCTGCCGTGGGCTGCTAAGTGTTGCCGCAGGCTACCATGCCGCCATGAGCGGCCGGCAGCCAGCATGAGTGGCCAACTGACAACCGGCGACCGACTGCCTCAGCCAGCTGGAGGGAGCGCAAGGCTCATAATACCATAGGCCAGGGAGCTGTGTCCTACACAACCAGACTGAGAAACAACGACTTGAACCAGAGTGGGGATGGGAGAGGCAGAAGAAGGGGGGGGCGGAAATCACTGCATAGTATCCATGATGATGATGTACCAAATTTTATTTAGCGCCTTCTCTAGTGTTGAATATATTGATGAATATCTCCCTCTTACCTACTTAGGTAATGGCCAAAGGGCACAAATATTAGGACTACTATATGCACTGCCAGTTTACATGCCAGGCAAGTTACACAGCAGGCTATGAATGCCATTCTGACCTTATACGCCCCAGCATAAAGATTTCAAATTTGTTTGCCTCAATTTTAGAGCTATGTTTACTGTATCTTTTGAACATAAATTTATTTTTCCTTAAATGCACTCTAAAACCAGCTTCTATGTAAATAACTTAATTTGTGATATCAGGAACATATATGACAGCAAGAGAGTGTGTTCTCATTTCCACTGTTCTGAAAGTTAAGCATCAAGTGGATATTAATTATAAGGGGTGGGGTTGCTATGACCAAAAGTCACTGACTGCTGTATCAGCTCATCTCTGCTGCAACAGTTGATTTAGTGACAGCTTGCTGGCTACGGCAGAACACTATCCTTGGTGGGGGGAAAAAGAAGGAAGGAAACAGAAGAATCTACACCTAACAGCTCCTCCTGTCTGGCTTCAAGTGCTCTATGGCAGAGAGAAGGGATCTATACCTCCTACTCCCTCCAATTCTCTATCTGCTCCCCACCCACACTCTTACAGCCAGTTCACTCCAAGAAAAGCAGCTGTAACTTAAGACAGGCATATACATTTTATTACAATTATAATCCTATTAATACTACTACTTAAGAGAGAACTACTCCTTTGAAGAAGAAGTGAAAAGGAATGAAAGTCGGAGGAGAAAAATTAATGATCTTAAGCACCCTGGACGTACTTACTGGTCAGTTGTAATCTTCTGTGAAGAAGTATCTATTCAAACCCTATGCCCATTTTTAATTTGGTTATTTGTCTTTTATATTGTTGAATTGTAAGAGTTATTTATATATTCTAGATATAAATCCCTTATAAGATTTACAAATATTTTCTCATTCTATAAATTATTCATTGTTTTTTTTTTATTGTTCATTGTTTTGATGGTATCGTTTGAAACAAAAGTTTTTAATTTTGATGAAGTCTAATTTATCTTTTTTTCTTCTGTTGCTTATGCTTTAGGTATCATATCTAAGAAACCACTGCCAAATCTAAGACACAAAAATGTATATTTTCTTCTAAGAGTTTTATAGTTCTATCTCTTGTACTTAGGTCTTTGAAACATTCTGAGTAGCTTTTGTATACCGAGTAAGGTAGGACTCCAACTTCACACATATGTGGTATGTATGTGAGTGTCTAGCTGTTCCAACACCCTTTATTGAAAGACTATTCTTTCCCCATTGAAATGTCTCGACACCCTTGTCAACATCAGTTGACCATAACTGTAAGGGTTTATTTCTGAACTCTCAATTCTATCGCATTGATCTTTATGTCTACCCTTATGCCAATACCACAGTCTTGATTATTGTAGTTTTGTAGTAAGTTTTGAAATCAGGAGGTTGAGTCCTCCAACTTTGTTCTTCTTTTCCAAGATTGTTTTGGGTATTCAGAGTTCTTTGCATTTCCATATGAAGTTTAGGATCAGCTTGTCAATTGCTACAAAGAAGCCAGCTGACATTTTGAAAGGGATTGCACTGAATCTATAGGTCACTTGGGCAGTAACACCATTAAGTTTAGCAAAAAGTGAAAATGGGATGTCTTTACATTTATTTAGATCTTTGATTTCTTCCAATGATGCTCTGTAGCACTCTGTGTGAAAGACTTACACTTCTTTTGTTGAATTTACTCCTAAGTAGTTTATTCTTTTTGATGCTATGCTATTGTAAATATAATTTATAATGTTTTCTGAATTTCACTTTCAGATTGCCCGTTGTTAATGTATAGAAATATAACTGATTTTTGTTTATTGATCTTGAATCCGGCCACCTTGCTGACCTTGTTTATAAGCTCTAGTAGTTTTTTTGTAAGCTTGCTTTTTAAAAACAATGTCTAGCAAACAAAAAGCCTGGTAGATTAACTAGTCAAGTGTCATCTGATGCTGGGATTAGACTCTAAATTCACCATAATAGCCAAAAACTGACAGTCAATATTATCCTTAAAAACCTCTGTAATCAGTCATAAAGTACAGCATACAA
This sequence comes from Rhinolophus sinicus, assembly GCF_036562045.2. Taxonomy (NCBI): domain Eukaryota; kingdom Metazoa; phylum Chordata; class Mammalia; order Chiroptera; family Rhinolophidae; genus Rhinolophus; species Rhinolophus sinicus. Next base: position 112,686,533 of record NC_133753.1, on the reverse strand, counting down.
AGCCATGTCTATATAGCCCTTTTTGGTCATATATACATGAAATACAAATGAGAACAGATTTACACCTTCCATTCCATTTACTGTAGGTCCTATACTCAGTGGTCCTCCTTAAATTGTTCTGTTTTTTAATGTGCCACTTAAGTGTGACAGAATTTGATAAATATATCTGATATGATTCTAATATAGTCATTTAGAGGGGAAAATGACATCCTTTTCCAAATTATGCTATTTAAATCTGCGATCTCCCTAATATTAACCCACTAATATAACTGTACCCTTTTCTTATACTTGGACATTCACATAAGCATGGCTGGTGTCTCCATGGAAAGGGTCAAGGAAAAAAAACCAACGTTTAGATTTCACATCCATGCCTGTGAGGGAATTAAAGTCTTCATTAGAAAGCCAACACTTACCAAACCTCTCCTGCACCATAAGGGCCACCTGCTTCCCCACCTGAGTGCTCCCGGTGAAGGACAGCAGGTCCACCTGCTCATCTTTGGCCATTGCTGTGCTGCAGGGAAACAGACACTGTCACTCAAGCAGAGAAACCCAGCAATGGTGACACCTATCGGTACCAGCCAGAAAACCCTGACATAGGCCCTTGGAAAGGCAGTCAGACAAAGATATAAGAAAGTCTATCCCAAGGGGTCAAGGGAAGGTCTTCATGAAAATGAACTCGGTTTTCACAAGTAGAACCACATAGCAGAACAGGCTAACATGTTCTGTGAGCTCTCCGTCAACAGAAATCACCTCAGGGACATCATTAGTTAAGGAAGAAAGACCTACCTGTACTGAGTGGGAGACAGGACAATACGACCTTACCATTTCCTTGATGAGCATCCCAGCTATTTTGCAGACCCTTAAACTACTAATTCCTTTAAGAAGGAAAACTCTAAAGACTGGAGGGAAACATCCTAAGTATCCCTCATGGAAGCTGACTTTAAAGACTGTGGTAGGATTTCCAGTTGCTTCTAAGGAATGTAGACCAGACACTATTGATTGGAATCCCTTTGTTCATAGTTTGGTGCTTCAAAGGGTTTAGTGGGGGCCACGCAGGGCAGCCACAGCGTCAGTCTAACGTAGGAACAGCTTGCTGAGGTGACCCAGGTAGGCCTCCCAGGTTCGACCCACGAACACGAGCACTGATACCCGAGGCAGCTCTTGCTTAATGCACACCTAGACACTACTGCCACTACCTGAGCTATTCGAAGGCCAGCACCAAGGACTGGATGCCCAGAGTGCAAGAACAATTGATCAGAGGACAGAATACTCATGTTTTAAACGACATTTAGATAACACTTCATTATGCACACTGTATGTGGGAGACTAACGTTTTAACCACACCAGTATCAGTTAGAAGACTTGACCCCTATGACACCTCACCTAATCAATGGCTAAGGCAGTGATAACACCCTCTTTTGTCATGGTTCAGAGCAATTATAAAGTCATTTCCAGCTTCAAAAGAGGCTGTGACATTATGATCCGTGAAAGAAGCCAGACACAAAAGGCGACATGTTGTACAATTCTATTTATAGGAAATGTCCCAAACAGGCAAATCCAGAGAGACAGAAAGTAGATTAGTAGTTGCTAGGGGAAGGGGAGAGTGGGAAGTGACTCCCACCCTGAAAATGTTCTGGAATAATTGTGGAGGTTGTACCACATTGTGAGTATTCTAAAAACCAATGAATTATACATTTTTAAAGAGAGAATGTTACGGTATGTGAATTATATGATGGTTTTTAAAAAAACAATAAATTTAAATAAAGAGGCTGTATTCCCAGGGTTCTTTTTTGGTTTTTTTGGTCAGCCGAAGAACCCAGACCATAGACTAGGTTGTCGGGGGCAGGGCGGGGGTGAGACACCCGATTACAATTGCACAGCTTTGCTTTGTAAGTAAGCACCTTTACAAATCACGTGTCAGGAAGCCACGGACTGCCCACCATTACAGCAGTTTGTTATTTTAGGATATAAACACCTTATAAAAACAGCTCTGGGAAATTAAAAAGACAATTCTTACGCATCCTCCAACAGAGGCTATACATTGATAAAGGCAGAGCCCAATGGGGTCCATAATAATAATAATTCCAAAACACCATTCTCACTTCCACCGTACTGGGTTTAGTTATTCTAGTAAAGACGATTCTAGTTAATCAACACGGGATCCTTCCACAAAAAGATATTCTCCACCAACTGACCTACCCAATATCTGCTCCACCACATGTCAAGGAGCAAATGGCACCAGGCAGCTTGTTGTCCTCCAGAACCTTGGCTATTATCCTAGAAAGGAAAAAGCAATGACTTCTAAGTAAGGGAGCAATTTAATTTCTTAGGATTTTTTGAAAAACTAGGAATTAATTCTAACCACCTGACTTTCCTTTTCAACTCTCTCTCCCACCCCTCAAACATCCAGGCCTGGATTTCTTCTCATATAATACAGATGAGGCTTCCAAACACTTAAAAGTAATCTTTTTTTCCTTCCCCTGAAAGAATCTTAAAAAGAAATAGGCAAAAATAAAAAACAAAACATGCAAAATAAATAAAAGACATAAAGCATTGGTTACGTACTCCAAGTGATCATTGTTTTCAAGTATTTTCTGTCAAACTATGAAGATACCTGATGTCAAGATGGTAGACTGATCACAGGGCACTTTCTTTTTTTGGTCTCTCACTACAAACCCACTAAAATGATGGTAAATAAATAAAAAAGGAAACAATACAGAATAAAACCTAGAAAGATGAAGAAATGAAAGGGTATCCCCATCAGCAAATGAGAGGTTTCAATACATCTCTGCAAAGCCGAGTCAGGCAGAGAAGTGATACAGGATGAAAAGGGAAAGAGGTCCCCAAAACCTACAGTAGGTGTTGAGGATACAGCAGAGGGAGCTGGACCCACGTGCAGAATGCTCAGGAAGTTCAGGACTGTCCGCTAGCTCCATACCAAAACTTTTAGTCAGGAAATATAAGCGCCCTCCAGGCTAAAGCACTGTGAACAAGCACAGTTTTTGCTTAATTAGTTGTAACTTATGCTGCTAGAGTTAAAATGATAAATACAGTTTAATGTTATTTAAATCGGATTTTGAATTCTAAAAAATGGCTCCTGGGGTGGTCGGTTGGCTCAGCTGGTTAGAGCACAGTGCTGGTAGCACCAAGGTTGCCGGTTCGATCCCCACATGGGCCACTGTGAGCTGCGCCCTCCTTAAAAGAAAAATAAAAAAAAAAAATAAAAAAAAGGCTCCAATGATTCTGGTTTCTCTGAAAGACTTCTTTTATTCATTTTGAGCTTCCTGAGGACCATGGGCCTCAATAGAGCAGAAGTTCTTTTCATCCATCTTCCCAACTTGCTGGGTACTTTCTAATTTGTTTAAAGACATGAATGAACCTAGAGAACATTATGCTAAGTGCAATAAGTCAGAGAAAGACAAATACCATATGATATCACTTATATGTGAAATCTAACAGAACAGAATTAATGAGCAGACAACAAAAGCTGTTATAACTACACCTCCTCATAAACCACAAATGACTCTGATCCGCATAGGAACTCGGATTATTTCAATCAAAGGCATCCAGGGTAGAGAACAACAACACCAAGGAGTGCTGGTTCACAAATGCTAGTGAAAACCACAGACCAACTGGAAAGGCGCTGCTCCCAGCCATCATCCTTCTGGCCAGGCTCACACTGCCAGCTAGGAACAGGGAAACCAACCAGGTGCTGTCCCCCACGGCCAGACTCTCCTGTAGTCTAGGCATCTTCATCTCCCTTGAGAGGATGCACTGGCACAGCCTCTCCCTGGCAGGGCCTGCCTCTGCCCGACCCTCTTTCTTCTCCCAGGGGAGGCAGTGCAGCTGTGATAACGTCACTCCCTTGCTTAAAACCCTTGGGTGTCTGGATCCCTACTGGAGTTGCCCTCTGGTAAAGTCCAAACTCCTAACACGAAAAGTCCCTTCCTGCTTCCTCTCACTCCATCTCTCCCCTCAAGTGCCCCCCAATCTGTGTTAAAGCAAAACAGTTCCCCAGATAAGCCACCTTCTCCCATCTTAAGCTTTCACTTTTTTTCCTTCTGTATTTACAACAATCCCTGCACCTGCCCGAGCTCTCCACCCCTCTCTTCCTTGAGGCTTCAGCTTGGATTACTTTCTCTGGGGCGTCTTGCCTGACTGCCCCAAGGCTAGTTTAGGGGCTCACTAGCCTATCCTTCACCCCATCATACTACTTACCAGGTTCTAGTATAATTATCCTTTTACTTATCGCCCACTTGCCTCCCACACTTAAATGGAAGGAATCTAGAAGCTTACAAATTCTGGAAGACAAGTATTATGCCTTACTGATCAAGCAGCACCTATCAAATCACCTGGTACCTGGTAGATACTCAGTAAGCATTCATTGCATTAATGGGGTCAGTTAGCCTAAAGCCTCTGTAGAGATGAACAATTTTCTTTCCTCATCATAAATGTAACATAATTCCCATCATGGAAATTTTGAAAAATACCAAAAAATGGAAAGAAGACAATAAAAACCATCAGTAATTCTGCCACCCTGGGATAACTGCTACCCTGTACTACTACTTTGGCACACTTCCACTCCTTGTATTTTCAATGCAGCCACACACAGTCACCTGTTTTGTTCTATTAAAACTGCAAACATTACAAATCGCATGAGCTCTTGTCCTCATCATTGAAACCTCCTCAGAGGACAGGTTGGTTCTTGCAGCGTAGAGTAATAGCAGAAGACCGAAATCGCCCTAAATATCCATCATTTGGGAACTGGTTAAATAAATTATATACAGTATCTTTACAGCAAATAGACAGTCATTAAAAAAGATGAAGGAAACACCTGAATGTAATAATATGAAAGGAATTCCAAGACCCATTAAGTAGGAAAAAGAATAGAACACAATATATAGTTTGCTAATGTTTGTCCTCAAAATGACATATATTTTCCTGTCAGTGAATAAAAACTCTAAAAAGATATACAAGAAACCAGAAACACTGGCTGCTTCCACAGGGATACTATCCAGGGGTGGTTGAAGGGAAACTTTTCATCCTTTACCCTTTTATTTTTAATTCTGTGATATGGATAGACCACCTCTTATAAAAATAACATTAAAATCATTTTAAAATAATATAACCACCCCATGAAAGTATGAGGTTGGGATTAGACAATGTTCATAAACAGGATTTTTATTACCACAGACTGCCAAAATTAGCTCACCGTCAGTCTATGATGTGACATTTAGGCCATTTTTAACATTTCCTATTGATACTACAATGAATATCTCCATACACAAACCTTTGCCACATTTCAGATTATTTACTTAAATTAGATTCTTGAAACTGGTATTAAATGCAAGACTCATTGGATTATTTCCAAATTGCTTTCTAGATGGTTTGGCAATTCACGTTGCTGCAAGTCCCCATAAAAAAATGTCTCCCTCACCCATGGACTTGCCAACACTGAGTTTTACCTTTAAAAATAAAAAAGGTTAAAAGTGTCTTGATCTGATGTTTTCACTTGCTTCAATTTGCATTTTTGAGTAGAAAGATTAAAGACATTTTCATACATTTCTATGCCATCTGCAAACCCTCCTTTGTGAACTGTTCACAAACCAGGGCATTTTTTGGAGCTGTCTGTGTCAGACTCTAAAAGTCTTAGCTTAATCGATCTCACTGCTTACTTTCAGAGGGCAGGATGGGTCCCCCGATCATCCGTGACAAGCCAACAGCATAATCACAAACATCCACGTACTCTTGAACTTCTCCCACTCCTTCCACGAAGATTTTCCCCATCTCTAAAGACACCTAAAAATACAAAAAAGACAAGCAGTACTTTTTTCCAACAGAATTCATGTTTTAAACATTAAATTAACAGAGGGGAAAAAATGCAAAACCACATGTTGTGTCTGTTTTGTTAAGGTAATAAACTTCAGAAAGTCTGTTTATTATTCTGAAGAATTTTAAAACCCAAGAATAGTCTTCACTTTTTCTTGCCAATCTTGTTCATCTGTTCTCTAAAAAAAACACAAAACTTTTTAAGATAAGTATAAACTGCTTATCTTAAAAATCACAATCTTCTATACAGAAATGCGTGATGGCCTTATTCCCCTTCAAGGGATTGTATTTTTACTACAGAAATACTTTACCAAGTTTCCCAGTACTTGGATCTTGTCCCGCAAGGCATCACCAATCTGTCTCACTATTTCTCCTCGCTTTGGAGCAGGAATCTAAGAAAAGAATGGAATTTTAGTGTCTGATTCAAAGTACAAACTTGTGTCTAGAACACAGTATTGGATAAATATGCAATGAAAAAGCTAAGTACAGGCACATCAAAGATGGCTTTTTTGATCTCATCAAGACTGTGATATGGCACGCCCTAAAAACAATGCCAGAGACCTAGAAAACATCAGATGATAGGTTCATGGCGAGCAAGGGACCATGCCAAGTACAGAGAAAAATTCAGAGATTGAGCACAACCTTTTGGGATGACTCCAGAAAGCTTAATATACCTTAAATACCTATAGGCTTTTATGATTCCCAGGGATGTTTTTTAATGGGTCAAACTGGCTGCATGCCCAAACGCTTAATTGAGCCTTCCCTCCTCCTTCCCTCACAGAGAGGGCCATCACAGCACTGCTCATGCTCCCAGAACTTTTGACTGTGAGCTCAGGCTGCTACCCTTTGAAAGAGCTGCTGCTGATCTTTGAACCAGGAATGTCCACCTGTTGCTGAGATACTCCCTGGCAGACGGAAGGAGGAAAAGGAGCAAATAGGTACTTAGCATAGATATTCCAGTAACTTCAGTTGGAGAATAAAGAGTGGTCATAGCTCAAATGTATGCTTAAAACTTGCATCAGTAGGTTTTAATCCATTGAAAATTACCCATTTACTGAAGGCCAAATATGGAAAAGGCACTATCCTAGGAGAAGAGCAGAGGAGATTATCACAACCCCCGAGGAACTCCTGTTTCACCAAGGGGGCATTGACCTGACCATATGTTTTTTCATCTCGTTGCAATTACAATAGGTAATGGTGCTGTGGTCTCCATACTTACGTCTGCCCAGATTCTCCATGCTTCTCTTGCTTTCTTTACAGTTTCCTCATAGTCAGCTACACTGGCCTAAATTAAGAATTCGGGGGAGACAAAGGGAAAAGGAAAAGGAAGTGACGATCTCTTTCTAAGAACCCACAGATTTTTGGAAAAGAATTGGAAAATCTCTGGGTGACCCTAAAATCTTTGTGGTTTAGAATGATTTTCACAGCCTATGCTTCCAAAAACTTGCTAGAACCCCATAAGACAAGTTAGAATCTAGCTGTACTTTTTAAAAACTTGCTTCTCAAAGCAAGGCCCACTAGCCTCATCTGGGAACAACACCTGAGGTGTACAGTGGTACCTCGGTTTTCGAACATCTCCGTTGACGAACATTTCGGTTTACAAACGCCGTAAATTTTACGGATCTATGGTATCACTAGACAGTAAAATTCATGCTAAATTGCTGTTTGAGGGGTTGATTTTAAAGGTCTGAAATGGATTAATCCATTTTGCATTACTTTCTATGGGGAAACCGCGCCTTGGTTTTTGAACATTTCAGAGGTTGAATGGTCTTCCGGAACAGATTAAGTCTGAAAACCGAGGTACCACTGTATTAGAATTTCAGAACCTCAGGCTCCAACTGCGATTTAAGAGGTCAGAACTTTCATTATAAATACCAGACACCCCCCCCCCCAGTCCTCTCTATGGTTCACCCTTCTAGGCAGCCCCTCACCTACCCATCCAAAGAGTGGATAGTCTCTCTCCCAGATGTTCTTAAATGACAATTAAAAAAGAAACACATTCTTCTTTAACTTTGTATTGCTCTGGTCATTCCCACAAACTACCTGTGGGCAGTTTGCATTAAAAACAACAACAGCAACAAAAACCACTTACCTGTCTGACTCTTGCTATTGGCTCATTGTTAGCAGGACAATAGGTAGTGATAACCTTGAAACAAAAAGAAGATGAAGATGACCACCACATGTAATCCCTTCCAAACAGGGGGAGCAGACCAAGTGAGGGAAGAAAAAAGGCAGGAAGGAAAAAAATAAAAGACAAAGACACAGTATCCAAACTTGGAACCTTTACCTTAACTTCTGTTACAAATAAGCCACTCTACAGAGCTTTCATTTTTGACCTAAACATCCAGAACCGCCTTTCTGTAGAACCCACCCTTGCCACCTAAGTATTAGGTACTAAACAAAAGCCTAAATGTAACCCATTATTTTGCCTCTTTTTCAATTAACAATACACCAAACTCGAATTTTACTTATTTCTTCTCTCCCTTACTCTGCCCACCTCTGGGTCAGAAGGTGAAGTGGCCAAGGCCAGACACCTATGAAACAGTCCTGTGTTCACAAAAACTGAAGAGGTCAACTAGAAAGAAAAAATCAAGGCGTAGCTTTAAAAAAAAAGAAGAAAAAAAAAAAAAAAAGCTTTCAGGAGAGGGTATTTTACCCACAATCCAAATGATTAGAGATTCCATATATGAAAAACAGGAAACTAAAAATGGGGGACACTGGGGGGAGAGGGGATTGAGGGAATAATTAACACCACCCGCATCTCCTACAATCACAGATAACCAAAAGGAACGTTTCCACCAACAAAACAGATTCATTATACATCATGCAACAAAAGGCATGGTGTTAGGCTCTGGAAACAGAGAAATGCATAAAATCCGGTCCTCAACAAAGCTCAGTCCAGCGGAATTTTCACATGGCTCACCACGTCTGCAGGATACTGGGAGGCAATCCTTTCCCCACCTCCCCAGTAAATACGTTTTAGTAACGAAAAAGAAAAAAAAGAAAGAAAGCTCAGCCCATCCAAAACAGGATTTCAGGAAGTCCGAACTTGCAAATTCCAAAGGGTTTCAGAAAAGACGACAACATAAAACTATACTGGGAACATTACCTGCGGCGCATGTCACATCTGAGGAGCCACAGTCAAGCACAAAATTAAGCTAATTTCCACTGTTAAGCGTGTGGCTTTTCTCACTATAGATCACAGAACTCTGCCCTAAGATTTTAACTACGCGTGAGAAGTTTAACCCCAACCAATTCCAGAATGACATCGACCCTCCATAGCACACAAGGCCCTAAAAATCTAAGAGTATTTTTAAGGCACCCTACATTAGAAAATTTTACTGTGGATTTTCCAAACTTCCCATCCAGTACAACCGCCTACAGCGGCAGCAGGGAGTCGGGTGGGGCAGAGCCCGCCCGGCCTTCCGGAGCGCAGAGGCTGCAGAGATTTCCCGGGACACCCGCATACCTCTCCCCGGCCGCCCCAGCTGCCGTTATACACGCCCGGGTTTTCCTCGCCGAGGCCCAGCTCCTTCAGCCACGCATACTGGGGCTGATTGATAAGCAGAGTGGACATGAAGGCTGCAGGTTTGTTCCAAAGTCCTGAGAGCTTGCTCCCCCTTGCAACCTGCACACACAGCTGGCGGGGTACGCGCCACATACTGAGCCCGGGATGTGCAACGCGCCTGCGGCCCGAGGAGCCGCAGAAATAGAGCCCCGCCCCCCGCCCGCGAGAGCCCATTGGGCAGACCCGGCCCCGCCCCCGGGACTCGCCTCCGCAGCCGGCGCAGGACCAGCCTCAGTCTCGGAGAAGAGGCCAGAGCTTTACCTCCGCCTGGAACAATGGGGCTGCCGCAGGAAGCCAGCGAGAGGGCTACTGCCATCTGGTGAAAGACGCCGGAACCGCGGCACCAGCTAGAAATCCTTTCAGCAAAATATTGGCTCTAAAGTACAGTAGGTTAGAGCAGGACTTCTCAGACTGTAATGTGGATGTTATCACCTGGCCATCATTTCAATGCACATTCTGATTCGGTGGGTCTGGGGTCGGGGTCCGAGAGTGGTCATTTCTAACCAGCTCACAAAGCACGGTGACGCTGCTGTTCCGTGGAATAACCAACCGAAGGAGGAGGTGTATTTATTTATTTATTTTTGGTGGAGGGAGGGAAAGGGTTGTTTGTTTTCACTGCTTTGTTAAAATTACAAATTAGAGTTTTCTAATTAATGAAAAATGTTAAAATTTGGCAATTCCTTCTAAATACCCTGCCTGGGTATATTATTGCTTTTGAAGAACAAAGGCGGTTTGATCAATTTCCTTCATTCTCAATTTCTTCTATCTTCCTGCAATCCCCTCCCCCCACCATCCCCTTTCCCATGTAACTCCATAATAACTGGGAAATACTGACATCTCAGTCAGCATGATTTGGACATGAGTTAATATATACACTCTCAAATCAATTGAATTAGTAGGTGTTTCAGTGATTCCCAACCTATTTTTCCAAATATTGCTTCTCACTACTTGCCTTGTGGCCTTCGCACTGCAGCCAAAGTCACTTTGTTTCTAAATAAAGCCAGTGTATCCCTCCCACTATGTCTTTGCCCCTGCTGTTCTCTCCACTTGTAAAACCCTTCCTTCCATCTCTACATTCAAACTTGAGCTTTATCTGTCCCACCCTTATAGCATGAATGATTTCAGCAAATACTGGGCATGTATCAAGCACCTACCAGAAACTGTAGTAAGTGGTAGAGATATATGAATGATGCTTCCCTTTGTAATTGTTACATTTTTCCTTGTTAAGGCAAGGACTATCTCTGACACATCCTTACATGGCTCTACAATTCCCAGCATTGTACCAGGATCATGTTCACCTATATGAAATGAACAAATGAACCTAGGAACACACCTCAGGAGTAATAAGCATGGAACCCTGTCCAGCATTGAAACCGGAGGCCAACCGAGTCCGGGGCTTGTGCTGCCTGTGTTGCTCAGCCAATAGACCAACACAGGAGTTAGGCTATAGAATTAAGTGTTTATTGATGAGACAAGTAAAGAGTAAACAGGACTGGGCTTGTGAGCTGGCAGGATGGGACAGGCAAAGAGTTAACAGGAGCAAACTTGTAAGCTGGCAGGAACAAGCTTAAACATTAACTGCTTGGCTCTGAATCCCCTGGCTAGCACTGTACCTGCAGACTGACAAGCACCTTATATACAGCATAAGTGGGAACAGAACTGTCCCCAATCGCAACAACCCCCTGCAAACTGACACCTATCATAGATGGGAACAGGACAGTTCCCAGGAGAAGACAATTGTAATGGCAGCCCCCCTGCAAGCTGACAAGCACCCTATCTCCTGCACGGAAAAATAAAAAACCCCAGCACTCCTCATCAGCACAGCTGTATCTGTCGGGCTCTGCCCTGGCACAGCTCCGTTGGCCAGTATCTCTCTTACCCCTCTGTCTCGGCAGCTCTTTCTCTCAGACTGCCCTTGCAAAACTTCTTCTGCCAGTTCCAAGCAGAACTCTCTCTCTCTTTCTTGACTTTCAATAAATCTTTCCTTACTCTTGTAGAGTTGCATACATTCTTTTACATTGTGTGAATGACTAGGGATTAATTGTAGACCAAGACATGTATTATCAGAGCACCAGTGGTCTGAGAAGAAAGCCAGTTAACAGCTCCAAAATCTGCCTTGACATTCTCAGATTGGCTTGGGGTATTTAAAGGAAAATCTGGGTGTTCCTCCAGAGGCTACATGATGGTTCTGTGGGTCTGCCTGAAGTGTTCCCTCTGGCCAAGTGATTCCTTGGTGGAGTCATCAACCCAGGAACAATGATGGGAGTAGCCTGGAAAAGAATGCTGCACCATAGAGATTGTGATCAATAAGCATAAGGGTATTAATCATAACTGTCGGGGTAATTTTCTAAAACAGGGAACTGGCTGGAACTGGGGACATTTTGAGCTCAAGCCACAGGGAGATGATCTATACTTAAGCTATGTGTCAAGGAAAGATGAGGCTGGGGACATTACAAGGCCTCTATTACTGGGGTCCCAATCAGGCCCTGCTTCAGCATCAGTAATCTCTATCAACAACCTGGCTACTGTCTTCCGTCTACCCCTACGACTGAGGCATTTTATTTCACAGACATTTTAACTGAGAATTTAATTAATTCTTCTCAATTTCTTGCTGCCAGCAAGATTCTTTGTACATGTATCCCACACCACATCCTTCCTGCTCTTCTCCATTTGATTCAAAAAATGAAAAGACCTTTACAGATGCATAAATTTTAGGAGCAAAAAATATGTAATGCCCTCGGGAAATGTTAGCTTTGTTCTCTTCACTAAATCAAGGAGAGAGGTTCATGGCTGTCAACTGGTTCTGGGAAGATAGATACCAGCAACTGCCAACATTGAAAATAGGGATTGCATATCTCCTCTACCTTCTTTTTCCAAAACTCACTTATTCTGCCCAACAGCATGTCAGGAAAAAATGAATTTTGATGGGGCAGAGCAGGAAGAGATAAAATTAAATGAATCATATAAAAGTACATTTCATGTGTGAAAGAGAATTAAATGAATCATATATGAAAGCATGTATAAAAACTGCAAAGCCCTATAGAAATTTAAATGTACTGACTGATCTCAGAACACCTTGAACCAAATTCGTATTTAAAGTGGCAGAGTTTGCAAATGGCCAATTCTGCTTTTCAAATGACTTATCAAAGGCATCAAAGGGTGGTGATTAAAGCAAGGACCCTGGAATCACACTGTAGGTACAAATGACCTGTGCTTCGGATGTCCTCAACGAATGCTAGCTGTCTTCATTCTTCGAAGTCAGCTGGCCAGGAGGCAGAGGGATATGACTTGTAAACGTATGCTTGCCTGAAGGCAGCAGCAAATTAGAGAAATCACCACTGAAGCAGGATAGATAGTCTAGGGTATCGACCGCCCTCCAGGATACCAAAGGAGGCACCTCCCTTCAAGGAAGTAAAACAAGGAACTGCATCTGACATCTAAGGCTAAGATAAATAAGAACTAGTTTCATCTAGTATTCATGGCAGGGCCAGTAGCCGTGATCCCGGCCTGACCTTTAGCTCATTTTAATGTCATTATAATCTTATTTACACTGAGATTATAAGCTCATTTATACTGAGGGTACTGCGATTCCCACCATACACCTGATGCCATGACAGTTCTGGAGGAACCAAATAAGGACAAAAAGGAGGGAAATGGAGATCCCATCCCTAGAGAAGACAGGGTGATGTCCTCAAATTCCTGCCCATAAGAGAGATAAAAATCTTAATCAAGACCTTCTAGAGGTGACTTGATCTACTCCACACTTCCTTCTCAACTGTGTATGAGCTCTGACAATTAAGTTTGCAAACTTGCAATCGTGCGCTTACATTGGCCATACAAACAGCTCAGTAAGGTTTCGTAACTTTGGTATCTCTGTGTCTCATAGCTGTGTTCGTATTGACCTGTGGTGGTGTCTTGCTGGGTGGCGTTCATTATTGTTGTTGTGTGTTTTTGTGTGCTGTCATGAGAATGTATGGGCTTGAACTAGAGCAATGAACAAACATTAAATTTCTTGTTAAACTTGGCAAGAGTGGAAGTGAAATCAGGGACATGTTAGTCCAAGTTTATGGGGCTAATGTCATGAAGAAAATGGCAGTGTACAAATGGATTAAACTTTTTTTCTGAGGGGAGAGAACATGTCACTGATGCAGAGAGGTCAGGGTGGCCAGTAACAAGCAGAACTGACAAAAACATTGCAAAAATTTGAAACAAAATAATTGACTGACTGACAAAATAATTGACTGACTCTGAGAAGCATAGCAGACCAAGTAAACATCAATAGAGAAACAGTTAGGAAAATCTTAACTGAAAATCTTGGCATGAGAAAGGTGTGTGCGAAAATGGTCCTGAAGGAGCTCACTGGTGAACAAAAGTAAAGGAGAGTCGAAGTTTGCCAAGACCTTGTGGAGAGGCAAGACGATGTTTTGGACCATGTTATCACTGGTGATGAAACAACACGACCCTGAAGCAAAGCGTCAAGTGCACAATGGAAGTCAGCCAATTCTCCACGAACAAAAAAGTTCTGTTAGTCCAAATCAAGAGTCAAAATGATGTTGCTAACCTTTTTTGATATCAGAGGGATTATTAATTATGAATTTGTACCAACTGGACAAACAGTTAACCAAGTTTACTGTTTAGAAGTGCTGAAAAGGTTGTGTGAAAAAGTTAGACGAAAACGACCTGAACTTTTCGCCAATTCATGGCTGTTGCATCACGACAATGCACCAGCTCACACGGTACTGTATATGAGGGAGATTTTAGCCAGAAAACAAACATCTGTATTGGAACACCCTCCCCACTCGCCTTATCTGTCCCCCGATGACTTCTTTCTTTACCTGCAGATAAAGGAAATAGTGAAAGGAAGACATTTTGATGACATTCATGACATCAAGGTTAATACGACTACAGCTCTGATGGCCATTCCAGAAAAAGAGTTCCAAAATTGCTTTGAAGAGTGGACTAGGCACTGGCATCAGTGCATAGCTTCCCAAGGGGAGTACTTCAAAGGTGACAATAGTGTTATTCAGAAATGAGGTATGTAGCACTTTTTCTAGGATGAGTTCGCAAACTTAATTGTCATACCTCATACTTTAGCTTTAATAAACTTCCTGCGTTTTCCTACATTTGTCTCACTCTTGAATTCTTTCTCACAAGACAAGAATCTGGTTTCTGCTCCAATTGAGTCCATTCCCGGACACCCCTGAGAGCCTTGGGTGTCACCACTACTCAGGATACAATTTCATTATTGCAAACTCAGAATCTTATTTAGCAGAGCATGGGTATTCCTCTAGGCAGATTGATATTGAGTTCGCAAAAAAATTATGCTACAATTAGAATGCTGGCTTATTATTTTATAGGAAAATTTATCTTCAGAAAGGACCAACCATTCATATTCTCTCATCACTGCATTCTCTTTCAGGATACAAACTGTCTATCTGGTTGTTTAATGAGCCCAGAATCCTAAGAAGAGTTGTTGGTTAACAATAAATGATCCAAGCATGTAATGGCATCAAGCTAAGATAGTCTCCCCAATGTCCAAATCAATCTACAGTTTCAGTGCAATCCCAATCAAAATACCAGAATTGGCAAGCAGATTCTAAAGTTTAAATGGAAATGCAAAGGCTCTAGAACAGCCGAAACAATTTTAAAGTGAAAAAAGAACAAATTTACATTACCTAATTTTAACTGTTTTACAATTATTATAAAGCCACAGTAATCAAGGAAGTGTCACATTGGTGTAAAGATAGACATAAAGATAAATGGACCAGAATAGAGAACCCAGCAATAGACTCTTGTATGTACTGTAGTCAATTTTCAATGAAGGTGTCAAGGAAATCAATGGGGAAAGGATAGTCTTTTCAACAAATGGTGCTATATTAATTGCATACTCACATGCAAAAAAAAAAAGTGAACTGTGACTTTTACTTCACACTATATACAATAATTAACTCAAAATGGGCTATAGACCTGAGGTAAATCTAAAACTTCTAGAGGAAAACATTGCAGTAGTCTTTTCATTTGGAGGGCTGGTCTATGCATTATTTGATATTAAGTGCCTCCCATACCACATAGTAAAATGTTACTTATTGCATGAAATTTGACTCCTACCTCACACCATACAAATTAATTTCAGGGGGAATTGTACTTCTATATAGGAAAGGTAAAACAATAAAGTTGTTTAAGAGTTAGGAGACCTGGAGTCAAGACTCAGTTTCTTCAGTAGTTTAGCTGTGTAATCTCTGTTTATTTCTCAAAATAAGGAATTGGACCAGGTGATTTTTCAATTCCTTTATAGGTCTTAAATTCTCATTTCAAAAATCTATATTCATTCTTTTCCCTACAGGTTAGAAACATATCCTAAGGAAATAGTAAAACAAGTTTGCAAAAATACATGTTCACTGCAAAATTGGCTACCCTAAATGTACACTATCAGAGACTAAATATCTGATGTTACCTGCATGCAATGGAATACTAGGGAGTTATTAAAAAGAAGGAATTAGATCTTTATATTTTTATATAGAAAGATGTCCAGGATAAATTGCTATATTGTTTCTTTTTTTAAAGCAGCTTACAGAATAGTAAAAGGTACAAATAATAAGATCCCCTTTACGTGAAAAAAAGATTCAATAAATATATCTTGATCACCTACCATATACAAGAAGTCACTGGGCTGAACACTTGGGGAAACAACACTGAATAAAAGATATTTTCGTGGGCAACTCCGACAAAAAAATAAAACAAATATATAATACATATGAGTATTGAGGCCACGAAGAAAAAAAAGAGTTGGAGAGTGACAGTAGACGCTCCTGTGTTAGTTAGGGTGGTTGAAGAAAGCCTCTCTGAGACGATAGCCTATGATCAGAAACCTGAATCATGTGAAAGAACAACCTGTGCAAAGAATAGGGTGTCTAGGATGTTGGCGAGGTCGGCCAGGCAGAGGGAATAGGAACCGCACAGGCCTTGAGCCAGGAAAGAACGAAGGGTGCCTGAGAAACGAGTGAGCAGGGCCACCGCGGCTGGACAGGGGCACAGACGTGGGCCCGGGGCCGTGTGCCATGCCGAGGGAAGCCCCTGGAAGGTCTGAGAAGGGCAGTGAACTCAGGTACTGGCTTCTCGGGAAGCTACAGGTAGGGTGCATTGCGGAGAAGCAAGAATGGAAGCCGGACGTTGGGCACGGGCATCCAAGTGTGGGGGTGAGGCCAAGGGAGGCACCCCCGATGGCCTCTGTCCGTGCACAAATGTATGTTTGCTGGAAAACCAAGTTTGGAAGAAAACGCGCCAAAGTAGGGAGGAAGCAGCGGATTCGTCTTTTCGGAATAATTCAAGTGAGTAGTTTGCAGTGATACACGCGGGTCAGCCCAGCCCAGGCGTCCCAGCGAGACCGCGCAGGATGCCGGCGCCGGAGCGGCTCCCGCGCGGGGGCGCCAGACACGCTGCGGCACCGACCTTCCCGCCGCCCCGCCGGAAGTGCTCTTCTGACCCGCCGCGCCGCGCGGCGCCGCGGGAAGATGGCGCAGGAGGCCGGGGATATGGAAGATGGGCAGCTCTCCGATTCGGATTCCGACATGACGGTCACGCCTTGCGACACTCCGCTGCAGGTGCTGGTGAGCGTGAAGGGCGAGCGGGTGATTCTGAGCCCCGCGCGTGGAGCCGGGGCCGCAGGGGGCGGCTCTGGCGAGGGCGGCAGCCGCGGGCTGTGCATCTCCCTGCGAGGAGGGACCCCGGAGGCTTGCGGCCTCTTGGAGGCTGGGGTGAGGCGGTCTTTTCTCCGCTTTCCGTGCGCCACTCTGCCCACTCCCGCGCCGCTGGGTTGTCCCGCAGGGCAGATTTTGCCGAACATGTACTAGTACCTGGGGCATCGGCCCGAAACAGCCGATGGAGCTCATTTTCGCCCTGAGCAGATAGACTGAGAACCGGGAACGAAGTTCATCATTTGCTCAGGGGCCTGCTCTAACGTATGCCCATCGGACCTAGCTTTGTCATGCGGTAATGTCGCACAAGGTTTTGTATTGGAGTCCCAGGTTTCTAAATGGGAGTTTGTCTTGACCCCCGGTACTGAGTAGCAAGCTCTTTGAGAGGGTTTTGGTGCCAGGCTGCCCGCTTCGAATCCTGGCGCCGCCACTGTGACCTGTGTCAGGCTATTTAGCCTAGTGCCCAATCTGTAGACTAAGAATGATAATAGTACGCCACTGGTACGGTGGTTGTAAGGATTCAGTGGAGCATGCAGCCTGAGAAATGGTAGCTGCCATTACCATTCGAAAATACAAAGACCATCTTATTGACTGAAGTCACCCCCACCCTCCATTTCTAGCTCAGCACATACTTGCTTTAGTGTTTAGTACAAAAAGCAAAGGTGATTCTTTTGCATGTAAATGTCTTAGGAAATTGATGTCAAGGTATTTTGATTTTTAGTCTCTTTCAGGTTGTTTTACATACATTGACACATGACTTGGTAAACTTGGTGTAATGGACTCTGCAGTTTTAAAAGTCATAGTATGTCGGGGTGGTGCGTTAGCTCAGTTGGTTAGAGCGTGGGCCTAATAACACCAAGGTTGCCTATTAGATCCCCGCATGGGCCACTGTGAACTGCACCCTCCTTAAAAAACAAAACAAAACTTTAAAAGTAGTAGTGTGTCAGGGATTCCTACCCGTAGTTTACTATCTAATCTCAAGAGTTTAGTCATAAAACGGTGCAAAGGAAGTTGATGTGTCCAAATGCATGAAAGGCATCTTTGGAAAAAAAGAAAGCAAATTCTGTTTTAACTGTTAGTAACAATTATTGTATATTGTCATTTTCAAACATTCTGACAATAACTGAAAAGTCTGAAAATCTTCTAAAAGTGAGAATTAAGAGCTTTGGTAATTTTTTAGATGGAGGTCTTAGAACTAAGTCCAGTGTTAGCATCGAAATAAGTTTGTGCCTTTAAAATTGTAAATTCCATGTGGACCTTTAGAAAAGTAGGGACTGGACTGGTTTCAGAGATGTCTTTAAAGATCAGTTCTGCCTCAAAATGATCCAGCTGAATCCCTAAATATATATATATTTTTAAATAGCACATGGTGGGTGGAGTTAATGTATTTTGTGGAATTGATTTATTCCTTTCGCTTGCAGAAAGCACTAGGTGGGGACAGTGCAGCGAGGTCCTTCCAGGGTACTACAGCAGCATGTGCACCGGTGTCACATTATCGGGCTGTTAAAGGTGTGGATTCAAGTGAAGAGAGTTTTTCTGATTCAGATGATGACAGCTCTCTTTGGAAACGCAAGCGGCAGAAATGTTTTAACCCACCTCCCAAATCAGAGCCTTTTCAGTTTGGCCAGAGCAGCCAGAAATTGCCTCTTGCTGGAGGGAAGAAGGTTAACAATATATGGGGTGCCGTGCTGCAGGAGCAGAATCAAGATGCTGTGGCCTCTGAACTTGGTATCTTGGAAATGGAAGGCACTATTGACAAAAGCAGACAATCCGAGACCTACAATTATTTGCTTGCTAAGAAACTTAAGAGAGAATCTGAAGAACATACGAAAGAATTAGACAAAGAGCTCGATGAATATATGCATGGTGGCAAGAAAACCTGCCCAAAGGAAGATGAAAATGGGCAAGGTCATCTCAAACGGAAACGACCTGTCAAAGACAGACTAGGGGACAGACTAGAAATGAACTATAAAGGCCGGTATGAGATCACAGAGGATGATTCTCAGGAGAAAGTGGCTGATGAAATTTCTTTCAGGTAAGCATTTAAGTTTTTCCTACAAATGAGCACTTGACCAACTATCTTCCATATATAGGAAATAAAATAGATTACAAATACTGAATGATGATGTTCCTTTTTAAGATTTTTTAAAATTTGTGGAATGAGCTTTTGCAGACTTTTATGAACTTTTAACAACTCTGTTTAGTGCTATAGAGCGCTTTAGATAAAAACTTATCTTTTTAAGTCGTGGGTTTTTTTGTTTGTTTGTTTGTTTTTTGGTGTTTTCAAGCATTCATGGCTTTTTTGTTAACTTTTTTGAGGCATACTGTACATATGATAAAATTCACCCATTTCAAGTGTTGATTTTTTGGTAAATTTGTCAGCTCTACAACCATCACCATAAACCACTTTTGAGACGTTTCCATCACCCCATAATATCCATCATATGCCCATTTAAAATTAACCCCGAGGCTGCAGCGAGGAGAGCCTTGGGTCAGGCGGCCAAGGGTTTACAGCTCTTTAGAACAACACGTTTTTAAAAATGATGCCAGAGCATTAAAAGCAGCCAGAATAAAGATAAATGGAGAATTCAAAAGTAATAAAAGTGGAGCTTCTCCTAAGAAAATAGAAAAGCTAATAAAAATAGGTTCTGATGTTGAATTGTTACTCAGAACATCTGTCATACAAGGTTTTCACACAAGCCACAATACACTGAAATTGGTCTCTAGGAAAGACCTTGTAGAAAATGTGCCATATTGTGATGCACCAAATCAGAAGCAATGCATTTTCTAGAATAATACCAAGTCTTTGTTATTTTATTATTGTTTTTATTTATTTTTATTTTTTGTATGTATGGAGTCCAAAATATTTAATCACATAAATCACAGAAAATATAAGGTGGTGGTAGTGTTGCAAAATAACAAAAAACACCATTTGTCAGCCAGTCTATACTGTCCCATAAGGCACAAAAGTAAAGATAACAGGGCTTTATCGTATCTGACCAAACAAACCGTGGTCTGTGAGTTTTGAATGATTATCATAAGGCAGTTCTTTCTCGGCCGCCCCCACAAGAAAAGAATGCCCCTTTTAGGGTCCTCCTGCCAGCTGAGAACGGGGGCTGGCCAGGGAATGGAAGCCAGTCTTTGTTATTTTTAATTTTAAAATATATTAACTCTGGCAGAAGTCCTGTAAGTGTAGATATTTTTCTCAGAATAGGCAAAAATAAATGAATAAAGTTAACCACTGTTCCCATCCCCATGTAACTGCTAATCTACTTTCTGTAGGCATAAACTTGCATTTTCTGGTTTGTATTAATGGAATTATTCAAAGTGTGCCTGGCTTCTTTTACTTAGTATAATGTTTTTTAGGTTCATACATGTTGTAGCAGGAATCAACTATGTATTATACACACACATATATACACGTATCCATACTGAATGGCTATTTCACCCTTTAGCTGTTCTGAATAATGCTGTTGCGAACTTTAACATGCAGATGTTTGGACATGTATTTTCATTTCTCAGGTAAATACCTAGGAGTAGAATTGCTTGATATACATACAGTACATTTACATTTTATGTGTTTTTAACAAGTTCAGATTTTGTTTAACTTGTCATTAGCTCTAAATCAGTATTGAACAGTGTCACAAATTTGAAAACAAGTATGGTAATATAGCTGGTAGTTAAACTAGTATTCACTTGCAGGCAAGCCTGTCAGCACTAGTACTAGATTTTTAAAATACTGAGGAAGTTTGGAATCTGAGTGCTGGAAAGGAACTCACAGATTTTGTAAGCCCAAGTCTCACTTTACTGATATGGAAACTGAGGCCTAATAGTTGTGTGGCTTGTCCAAGGTCACAAATTTAGTAAGTGTCAGACCTGGAACTAAACTCGGGTCCCTTTGTTCGTAGTCAGGTGCTCTTTGCACTGCCTCCTGTTGAGAAGCCGATCTGGTTAGGGAACTGGTAAGATTTCTGTGATACGAGTCCTCTGTCATCTTCTGTGGAGTATGGGCTCTGACGTTACAAGTGTTACTTAGGCTCCCTGTGTGTTTACCTCTCAGTGGTAAAATGAAAATAATAATACTTCATAAGGATGTTAAGAGAATTAACTGAGGTAATGCATATAAAGTTCTTAGGATTGTGCTTATCCGATAATAAGCCATCAGTACATGTTAGCTATATCCTTTATTCTGAAATAGGGAGCCTGTGAGGGGAAAATCCTATCCATTTTAAAGCTCCCAGTCATCTCGGGAGTTAGGAGAGTTAACTTTTAGGAATAATAATTAAAAATATAGTATATGTTTGTTACTTATTTTGACAGGAGTGGACTGATTTTATCTCTTCCTTTTAAGCTTGCATTCATTCCCCTTGGTAAATGTGCACATTTGTTTTGAAATCCTCCATAATCCAATAAAGCATGTGGAAAGGCCAGTTATGAGACTTGAGATGGAACCTTGAGGTTACTACTGTCTCGTTGGGTGACTCAAGATAGGAATGTTTCCATGTCACTGATTTCAAGGTTAAATATTGACGATTTCGAAAAGCACATGTTACTAAAATAGGATTTTAATTCTAGTTGAGGACTAAGCTGGAGACTAAGGTAAGTTTCTTCTACTTTATACAACAAATAAAAAGGTTAACAAATTACTTTATTTGTTCTTTATCAGGTTGCAGGAACCAAAGAAAGATCTGATAGCCCGAGTAGTCAGTATAATTGGGAACAAAAAGGCAATTGAACTTCTGATGGAAACTGCTGAAGTTGAACAAAATGGTGGCCTGTTTATAATGGTAAGACTGATAGCTTCATTGTTTCCATTTTGAATTATTTCATGTGATTTTTTTAAAAAGTCAACTTCTCTGATTGTTGGATCATAAATTTATCATAAATTATTGCAGGGTTTCAGATTTTAAAAAACTTCATTAACTGTGAAGACTAAGTAAAAAAATTAAGTATATCATGAGTTTTACGAAAACAAGCATAAATTGTAGCCTGTTGGTGTGTACTCAATAACACATCTCATAGGATTCATTAAGGGTAGGGGCTGAAATTTTAAGAAAAAAGTTTTGGGGGGCCCTGGAAGCTCAGATTTTGAGAATATGGGTTTTGGAGTTTGGGGTGCCTTGTTTTGAGTTCTGGGTGTACAACTTATTAGGTGTGAGACTTGGCTTCTCGGAGCCACAGTCTTCTTAGCTGTATAATGGGGATTAATTCTATGTTGTAAGGATTAGATGAGATGACGCACATAAAATGCTTATCATAGTGCCCAGTACTTAGCACTGATGAACAGATGTGTTACATTGAATTCATACATTCTTAAAAATTGGTTCTTGGGGACAAAAACCCACCTTGTTATGTAAAAAGCATAACAGATATGTAGTATACCCATAAGTATTAAAATGTCATGGGTGGTGGGGTGAATAGGGAAACAAATGTCTAAAAGGTTGCTGGGGTGGGCGAAGCAATAATGGAAAAAAAGGTTGCAGAACACTTTAGTATTTCAGAATGGCAGAAAGAGCACACCTCTGGGGGGCCAAATTACAGGCTGTGGCAGTTTATCCCATAGACTGGTTTTGCAAATCACATTTACTTCAGCTTTCACCACAGGGTGAGGATGAAATTTGAAATGGTTTCCTTACTTGCTCCTCAGCAATCTGAATAGTCACATCACTAGAGAGTAAATATTATGCTGTGGAAATCAATTAGAATTGATAGCACTGGCTGAGGAAACAGCCTGTGAACATAGATTACAGAAGTCAAAACCAAAACAAATTTTTACAATCATAAATGTACTGGCACCCCTGTTTGTGTCTTCGTTCAGGTACTTTGATTTTCATTATCATTTGAACACAAAGTTATAGGCTCATTAATATTTTAATACTGTAGTATCATAATAAAATTATATTCCAGTGAGCTCATGCAAATCTACTGAATGTTGGTTAGATACAAGTCCAAATTCACTTTCTTTTAATGCATTCTTTCCTTGTATAAGTATTTTTTGCTGTGTGCCAGACACTGTTTTAGACACAAGAAGCTTATGTTGTAGTGGAGGTGGGAGGGAGACAGTCTATCAAGGGTAAATATAATATTTTCAAGTATATTAGAAAGTGATAAATGCTATGGGAACAGAAATATACTAAATATAGGTGTAGAGAGGCGAGAAGGACAGTGCAGTTAAGCTAGAATGGTCAGGGTAGACCTTATTGTTGCCTTAGGCACGCCTGTTTACAAGATGCTTTGGCTCATTCATGGCTAGAGTCTACGAAGTATATTTTTTCTTTCTTTTGTAGAATGGTAGTCGAAGAAGAACACCAGGTGGAGTTTTCCTGAATCTCCTGAAAAACACTCCTAGTATCAGTGAGGAACAAATTAAGGTAAAAATAATAACATTCTTGACTTTGAAGATCTATAATAATTTGACTTCCACTCAGCTTCTAGCTTTATTTCTACTAATCTCCATCACCTGCTCTGCCTTAAATTGACCAGTTTTGTCATTGTCTCGTTTGAAGTAAAACTTGGGCCTTTTGTAAAGCTCTGCCTCCTCCTCTTCTTCCCTTTCAGAGCCAAGATCAAGATTTCTTTTATGGCAACTTTTCCTGGTTTCTTTGCACGTAATTATTTTTTCTACCCTCCTACAACTTTTTATTCATGAAAAATTTCAACAAGGTAGAATAGATGAAGGAATACCCATATATCCTCCAGCTAGATTCAGGGGTTGTTGATAGTTTGGCATTCTTATTTTACCTATACAATTTTTTTTTGGTACCATTTGGAAATAAATAACATCATGGCACACAGCTCTAATTATTTCAACAAGCATCTCAATAATCAGGATAGTATCCGATATAGCCACACCTAAAAGAAATAAAAACAATTTCATAATATCATCCAATTTCTAGATCTTATTCCAATTTCCTTAAGAATGTATTTTCTACCTTTTCTTCCCCCAAACCAGGCTCCTGTCTAGATTTGTACGACCATTTGTTATATCTTTTTTGATCTTTTTAATCCCACATTTTCCTCCATACATCTGCTCAATGTTATTTCTTTTTCCTTAAGTTTTCTGTCTGTTCACTTCCAGTTACTTTTTAAAAATCTATTACTAGAATTCCTACAGGAAATGTTACTGTTGCACATTTGAAATCTCTAGTCAGTAACTGCTTTTTTTCCTCATTGGAACAATTATTTTGATGACATAAATTTTCCTTAGGAACACAACTATTGAGTGGTAGAACAGAATGTATACCTTAATGTTCTCCCACCTCTCCCAGAATAATCCCTGACAAAAAGTACTTACTTAGAAGGAACATTCTTCTTGGATTTTGTTTGATTGCATAATATTACTCTTTTCAGAGAAATAGCATGATGTAATGAAAATTTTCTAAGATTCAAAATCTGGGTTTTAACCTTAAATTTGCCATTTAGCGGCTATATGAGCAGATCACTTCTCCCTCGGCCTCAATTTTCTCATCTATAAAGTAGGGACTTTAATATGTATCCTGCCTATTTGATAGTGTTATAAAAGGATTGAATAAAATATCTACAAAAGCTCTTTGTAAGTAAACCCTGGATGAACAATTTTCAGAAGCAAGAGAGAAGAAAACATTTACCATGAGCCTCGCACTGGGTCAGATGTTTATATGACTTAAAATCTTCACCACAGTCTATCAGAGTGAGTTTTACTCTGCTGTACAAATGAAGAGTAATGAAAGTGATACGCCTGGGATCACATAGAACACTGACTTCAAACCCAGGTTGTTTTCACTGAATCACATGTCTCTGAAACTCAGTTCTTCTAACTCATTGTGGAGAAGGGGATTTTAATGTTAGGTTTTTATGTTAAATTACCAGAAACATTGCATTATAATAACAAACAATAGAGGGGCCAGCCCAGTGGCTCAGGTGGTTGGAGTGCTTTGCTCCTAACACTGAGGTTGCTGGTTCGACTCTCACATGGGCCAGTGAGCTGCGCCCTCTACAGCTAAGATTGTGAACAATGGCTCTGCCTGGAGCTGGGCTGCCGTGAGCAGCTGGAGGTTGGCGTGGGCTGCCGCAGGCTGCTGTGTCGGTCAGCAGCCAGTGTGAGTGGCCATGGGCTACCATGAGCAGCCAGCGGCCAGCTTGAATGACCAGCAGCTATGGTGAGTGGCCAGTGAGAGCTGCCATGAAATGCTGTGAGCGGTCTACTGACGACCGGTGACCGACTGCCTCAGCTGGGGCTGGGAGAGCACAAGGCTCGTAATACCAGCATGGGCCAGGGAGCTGTGTCCTACACAACTAGACTGAGAAACAATGGCTTGAACCAGAGTGGGGGGGGTGGGGCAGAAGAAGGGGGAAAAAATAAATAAACAATAGAAACATTTGGAAAATCTAATAACAGGAAGGTGATATATAGGGACAGTCTTAATAGCACTATCCTGTAGCTTGTATTTTTGTGAGGCAGTTTTAAGGTAATGAGAAAATGTAATAATACTGAATTTTTTCAAAAGGCAAAATACAAATTTATAAAGAAAAAGAGGCATGGGACAATATATTGAAATGTAAAACACCAAAATGTTACTAATGATTTAGTCTGTTGTGAGGGATTATAAATGTTTTGGCTTTCAGGGTTTTCTGTGTTTTGCCAAATTTTCTATATATGTATGGATTGAGTACCTGTTATTAAAGGAAAAACAACTGAATGCAAATAGAATTTTATTGTAAATAATTTCATATGCCATCCAATAATGAAGTTATAATTATTCTTTGATCGCTCTATTGCAAACCATCACAGTGTACAGAACTTGGAAGCCAGAACTAAACTGAGGGGCTTGTTTTCCTTTTTTTCATTTGATTTTGTTTTGTTATGACTTTGTACTATTAATTTTTGTTTTAGAAAACACAAAGTTTGTGAAGAAAAACAGTAAGAATTATTCAAAACAGTAAGAATTGTTCAATATAGCAAATTGTTCAAAAATTTGCTATATATTTTTAAAAAGCTCAGCTATAATGGTCTCCCTCTGCCCGTGTTATATTGTTCAGGTTCTTAACTCAGAGTTATTTATTTATAGATATGGATGGGAGGAAAAAAATTGATCTCAGATTATCTCTTGTCTGGGTTTGCTGTAACAACTTTAACAACATCTTACATTTCGTTAGGTCATCCCCCAATTTGTTCTATTTAAATTCATAACCCATGGGAATGACTTTCTTTTTACCATGTTTTCCTGAAAATAAGACCTAGCTGGACAATCAGCTCTAATGCGTCTTTTGGAGCAAAAATTAATATAAGATCCGGTCTTATTTTACTATAAGACCGGGTATGATACGATATGATTTGATATGATATGATACATGATTGATATGATATGATACAAGACCGGGTATGATATAACTTAATATAATGTAATGTAATATAATTAATATAATATGGGTCTTATATTAATTTTTGCTCCAAAAGATGCATTAGAGCTGATTGTCCAGCTAGGTCTTATTTTCAGGGAAACATGGTAATAAGGCTTGCCGTATTTGGAGGGATGTGCTTCCACATAAAATGAAAATACTTCTACTGTAGCTTCTTTCTATCTGTCCACTGGAAGGTTAGTAGACACTTGAAAAAACTGAATTATCACACTTGTGAAGGTAACATGATATGGTTTAAGAATAGGGAGTTGGAGAAATCACATGAGTTTACGTTTTACACCTTGACCTGTTAGCTCTGTAATCATGTGCCTTACTTTCCTCATCTGAAAAGGATAACACCCACCTAGTAAGGTTCGTGTAAGAACGAGAAGGGTTAACATGTGTAAAGTTCTTAGCATAATGCTTGGCTCATAAAAGTGCTCATTCAGTAAATGGTAGCTAGCCTCATTTTCCTCTGAATTCACCTGTTTTTGTCCTTCCAGAACTTTTCGTCACATATGTATCCACCTTCACCCCCAGTCCCTCCGCATTTCTCTAGCAAATACTTGTATTGCTCCTTTTCATCAGAGCACTCATATTCTGAAGCTTTCCCTTATCCCCTTAATTTCAGGGTTCCTTACTCCTCCATCTGCTAATTCTGTGTGCTGCTTATAACTATTTGGCATAAATTTTAGAAGGAGAGGGCCCCCTTTATGTCACCATCCTCCACAGTGCTTTTTATAAACAAGGGATTTGCACTTTGCACCCTATGAAAATATAATAGGGACTGACTGGCTTGGCTACAGCATTTTTTTTTGGCTGCAACTTTTAAGAGTGCCTTCCTAGAAGATAATAGGATGTCAGTGTGTCTTGCCTATACTAGCTTCTGTTTTAAATCTTTGAACTTTCTCTGTCTTAGTGTAGTCATTTTGGCCTTCTCTTTAGATGCCTGACCTACTTTTTTTTTTGTACCCTCTGAAACAACACTAATCTATCTGTATCAAGGTTCCCAGATGTTATGTTTTCCATTTTCATGGGAATGTATTTTCTGCTTGAACCATTCTCACCTACTGGAAATTTGGCCTCTCAGAGGACATTTGGCAACGTATGGAAATATTTCTGGCTATCATAATTTGGGGGTGGGGTGGGTATGTGCTAGTGGGTAGAGGTCAGGTATGCTGCTAAACATCCTACAATACACACAGCAGACTGCCACAACAAAGATTATCCAGTGCAAATTTCAGTAGTGCCAAGGTTGAGAAACCCTATACTAAAAGAACCTTATATTTTCATGCTAGAGAATCCTTTTTCTGACATTCTGGAATGCATTCTGGTGCTGACTGTACAATTTTTATGCCTTATGATTAAAGTTTTTGATAGATTTACACTGTCATGTGAATTACAGTAATATATTTTAGGGGCCGGAATTTTTCTTGCATTGTGTAGGTTACATGATCGAACGGAGTCACACAATTCAGGCATGGCTCATTCATTGTCTTAGTGTGTGCAGTCACATATGGTTATGATGGCATTTCAAAGTACATCTTTATTCCAAAGAATTCTGTTTTGTTGTGATAAATTATATTTCACTTAAATCCTAAACAACATGATTTTCCTACTGTATCTTTCTATTTAGAAAACCTTTAACTCAGGGGTGTCCAAACTTTTTTCAACGTTTTTCACCAAGGGCCATATGCGGTAAAATACACAAACAGCCAGGCCTCTCACTCAAGGTGAAGTACGTATTGCCTCACCTGGTTTATTTAAGTAAACTAAATATATTTTTGGAATTTGCTGCGGGCCAATTAACAATGGATTGCAGGCCGCAGTTGGTCCGTGGGCCGCAGTTTGGACACCCCTGCTTTAACTATAGAGATGATGTGTGATGGTAGAAAACCCATGAGCCCTGCACCTAACACCAGGTGGAGTTTGAGTCATAGCTTCATAGTGTCCTTGCAGTGGGGACTTATTTAATGTCTTGGACTCTGTGTCTAATTCTGAGTCTAATCATATTTGCTTTTTTTGTGTGGAAAATGGAGATAATGATTAATATAAAGGGTCTGCCTTACAACAAACTTTTAAAAAATGGTAGTTCTTATTTACTAAAGTTGTTCCTTTATTATAGGACATTTTCTACATTGAAAATCAAAAGGAATATGAAAATAAAAAAGCTGCTAGGAAGAGGAGAACACAAGTGTTGGGAAAAAAGATGAAACAAGCTATTAAAAGTCTAAATTTTCAAGAAGATGATGATACATCACGAGAAACTTTTGCAAGTGACACAAATGAGGCCCTGGCCTCTCTTGATGAATCACAGGAAGGACATGGAGAGACAAAGCTTGATGCAGATGAAGCCATTGAGGTTGATCATTCTCATGATTTGGACATTTTTTAGTACATTTTGAGGAATAAGCCTTTCTAAAATAACATTGTAATAAACCATTTCTACTGAGATTACTTCGTTTTACTTTGCACTGATAAACATGGAAATTTGGAAAGAACTTGTTTTCAATAAAACTGAGTATGTAGGGAGATGAATGTGATTGATATAAACATTTAAAAATTTCTCATGTCTGACAAAATACTTAAAAGTATATAACAGAAGATTTAATTTCTCAGTCTGTTGCATGTGCTAATTATTACTAATTGATAATCAGTTTTGTCCAGATCAGTTGATAACCATTATAGCATGCCATTCAAGTTTGTTTCCTTTTTCTGATTTATCTTTGCAGTGAATTATGACTGGTTTCAAAACATTCCATTAAAAGATCCTAATAAGACACATAAACTGTTAAGCTATTATAAAATACATTCAAATTTAGTTTGTGTTCTAAGAACTCTTAGGCTATTTTAAGGATAGCTATTAAAATTCGAATAGGTTTATACTGATGTATCTTCCTACTTATTTGCTTGTCTAGAAGTAAATAACAGAAGCGTTTCAAAGAGGTATTGATTCGTAACACTATGTTTTTGACCTCTTACTAACTCAGTCATACACTAAATCCTTACCTCTGTAATTACCATGGACATTTAAAATTTTTCAATGGTGGCCTGCCTAAGACTCTTACCTTACGTTAAGGAAGTTAGGTATTAATAATGTCATATCTGGGTGGCCTGGTGGCTCAGGCGGTTGGAGCGCCATGTTCCTAATGCCGAAGGCCACTGGTTCGATTCCCACATGGGCCAGTGAGCTGCATCCTCTACAGCTAAGCCTGTGAACAACGGCTCTGGAGCTGGGCCGCTGTGAACAGCTGGAGCTCGGTGTGAGCTGCCGTGGGCTGCCGTGTGCCATCGTGAGCGGCTGGCAGCCAATGACAGCTACTGTGAGCAGCCGCCCGACAAGTGGAACGCAAGGCTCATGATACCAGCATGGGCCAGGGAGCTGAGCCCTACAATTAGAAACAATGGCTTAAAAACCGGGGGTGTGGCAGTGGGTGGGAAGGGGGGCAGGGGCAAAAACAAATGTCCTATCTGCATGAATTTTCAAATTACTCATTTTTATTAAAAGAAGCCTTTCTAAAGGTAGGTCACTTGAGATGTTCCAAGAGTTGACTATAGTTTACAAAATAGATTAAGCAAAAATGTGTAGGAAGCAATTACAAGCTATTTACAGACAATGTACTTGAACTGTTTCAGTAGTTCCTGAAATGCATGGTCATTGAAGTTGGATTTAAGGATCTAAGTGAGAAAAGGAAAATAGTTACTGGTTGTTTTTTATGAAAGAATGCAAAAATAAAATTAGAGATTTGGCAGTCCTTAATGAGTTCCGAGTGAATTTATTTTTTAATCTCAAATATTTTAAGATTACTGTAACCAGGGAAAGAAAACTAAATAGGTAACTGGATGTTGTCCTGAGATTATTTATGAGGTGATTTTAAGGATATAGTATGTGAGGAAAGGTAATCGTGCAGAAATCTGAATGTTACATATTCATGTAAATAATGTTAATTTTTCTAGTGAAAGGTAAGGGTTTTCAGGGCATTAATGCCTGAGGCTACTTCATCCAATTAAATGGATTGTTCCCCGCCCCCCAAGTTCGTTTTCATCAGTAGTTTCTTTAACATTTGGAAACCACAGATTTCTGGCTTGTGTCTCATCCTAATGTTACATATGGAAACCAACACATATTTTTAAGGTTCTTACAAGTTTTGTCTATTAAAATTACTCTCTCTAAACTTCTCTGAGTATCCAAATCTAGGCATTCGTATCCAAACTTGCCAGGAATGTATTCAGTTAATACTCTAAACAAAGCAGTGTATTTTGCAGTAATTCTGCTCAGCCTAGCATTTTTCTTAGCCTAGCCTGTTTTCTGTTTGCTGGCTAGTAGGTTTGACAATAACCATCCACCTCTCTGTCCTAATAATTTAGGTGCTTACACTTGTCACCTTTCTTAAAATGTTTTTATAATATAAAAAACTGCAATATTCAAATATTAGAGCGTAAAACGGGTTGAATTTGGGTTTAAGCAAATTTGATTTACACTAATGGTGAAACAAATGGGACACATCAATGATGTGCAGTACATGAAGGAGAAAATCAGCTAAGGAAATAAATATTATTTACTATGAAGTGATTATTTGCGAATAATTGTTTAGTTCAATGTATTTTCTAGTATGTTTGTCAAATGTGTGGTATATCTGCAAGTATGCTCATTTTAAAATTATTCATGATAAGAAATGATGGTTTACTCAAGACGAGGTATAAAAGGCCACCGCTGCCCGGCTTCACTCCTGCGCCCTATTTGGTCTTTGAAGGGCAGGCGGCAGGAGGGGACCTGGAGCAAGCTTCGTGCAAATCAGGCCTGCACTCGCTAGCGCCACCACCACCTCGGGGTGTTGGGACTCCTGAGGTCGCCACGTCCTGCCCTCAGAACAAGGGGGCTAGTGCGCAAGGTGGCAGGTCATGTTCATTGTGCTAGCGCTGCTGAAGGCCGCGGTAGACAGCGGTGGGATTTTCAAGCAGAGACTTCCACGCTTCCAGAAAACCCCACCACTAAACAATAATACCCCACATGTGCCTTTCAGCTGTGCAAGTGAATCTTCCAACAGCACTGAAACCATCTATAACTCATTTCCTCAATGAGTCACCACCGGGAAACCCACAGCAAAACCATCAACGACTCCAGTTTCCCCAGTCTCAAAAAATGTGACCATCACCACCTTGAAACCCATAGCAACATCTAAACACCATGGGTCTCAACAAACATGACTTCCACCACTTTAAAGTCGACACCCAAAGTAAGTGTTTCACAAAACACATGCCAGGTGTTGACATCCACGATGACTATAACCCACAACAGTTCGGTGACGTCGGTTTTTTCATCAGTAACAATCACAGCAACTATAAATTCTAAAGCAAATAAGGTATCAAAGTTTGATATTGGCAGCTTTGATGGTGGTATTGCATTACTGGAAATTGCATCTATTCTTTACATTAGCTGCAAAATGTATTATTCAAAAAGGCATTTGGTTCAGAACCACTGATGAACATGGTGCCATCTTTGAAGGAAATGGAAAGCAGAAAGGCTGATGCAACCCTATCAAATAGTTTAAGACAATGTTCTCTGGTTGAAAACAGTATAAACAGGCCATGTAACGTACAATATATATAAATATAAGGATTTCTCATGATTACTGAAGGTAAAAAAGTTTGGTTTGGATTTTTAAAGAACATTTGGAGCGTATACTTAATGCAATGGTTATACTCACTTTTAGAAAATAATATGGCAATACCAACAAGTCCTGTCCTGTTTTCTTGTGGCATCAGTCACATAGGGCCAGTAATTGCTTTTCTCTCCTTTTTTGGGGGTGGGGGGGGCCATTTTGTTTCTAACCCAAGTACTAACCTTTAAAACATATAAAATATTGATGCTTTCCAAAGAGACACTTAAACGAAAATTATGCTTAAGACCTGGTTTACTCATAAAATTCCTGCTGTGTGGCATCAGTAATTAGGATGCATCCATCTCTAAATAGCACAGAAGTTCTTTGTGTGAGCAACAAAGACTATTACACATCTTGAATGCTGTGACAAGCTGCTTTGTATGCCCAGATGGCATTGTGCCCTTCCTTCAGTAATGATGTCTTCCAGATGTATGTCTAAATATTAGGCAGAATCCAATCAATGATTTTAAAATTTCCTTGGATGATCCATTAAATAAATCAAAAACAGATAAATACAAGTTGGCAGTATATTATAGAAATAGTTTTCTATTTTTCAGAAAAATAATTTTAATTCCTCTTTTTTTGCCTCTTTATTATAATGACCAGCTTTTGATATTTCATTGTTTCTGAGCTCTACTTTTAGAATAAAATTATGTTCTCCAAGAAAAAAAAAAGGAGTTTAAACAGACATTGAAAATAGCTCTAACAACCAAGATAATGCAGTAGGTAAAAACTGTGTTTACCTTCTCTCACAACCACATCAAAATTACAACTAATCTACAAAACAACCATTATTGAGAATCGCCTAAAATCAAGCTGAACTAAAGCCTTTCAACTAAGGACGTGCAGAAGAAGCCACCTCCAGACTGATAAGGAGGGCAGAGACATGGCATCGGCTGGTCCCACACCTGTGAGTGACCATTAAAGATCGTGAGGGCTATTTCAGTTGTGAAGGTCCCCCATCCCCTAAAGGAGCGAGAGATCCCAGCCCCACCCCAGCCCAGGGTTCCAGTGCTAGGGAGAGAAGTCCACATCATTTTTGGTTGTGAAAACCAGCAAAGATTGTGACTGAGACTGAGGGAGTCTGCACTTTCAGGTGCTCCTCTTAGAGGGACTGTGCATGGACTTACCGCCAACAGACTCACTTACTCTGAGCTCCAGTGCTGGGGCAGCGCCTGGAGAGGCAGCAGGGACATATGGGGAGGAACTGAGTTGTCTGGCTTCTGACAGGGGCTGGAGCTTTCTCCTGAACAGGGGAGCTGGTGGAAGCCATTGTTTCTTTGTTGAGCCCTCCCCCTTCCTCGCCTGCGAACACAGGTGGCTGCCATTTCTGAGTCTCCACCATTAGTTTGCCATGCCCTGGTGGTTTGAGACCCCACCCCACCAAACTTTTGGGTACACGCAGGCTGCTTCCAGGGGCTTTTTCGTGGAGACCACCTGCCTTGGCTCAAGACGCAGACTTTCCTAGGGTCTCTCAAAGGTTCACGGAACCCAGACAAGCAGCATCTGGCTTGAGGGTGTCCTGTACCTCTGGCTGAGCAGCCCTAAGCCGGCACTAGCGACAGCCGGCCTTGGTTTTCAGCTTGGCTTCTCATGGGACTTCCAAGCACAGCATGTGCAGCAGCTATCTGTGGATTTCTTTCTGGCTCCTGCTGGGGGCCCCGGGTGGGGCATGGGCTGTGGCTGAGGTAGACCTACAGCAAATCCCCTCCAAGGTGGTCCTGGGGCTGGCGCCCCCAGTGACCAGATTCAAAAGGAGCTGGAGCATCACCCAGCCGCCTCCAAGTATGACACACCAAGGGGCACATTGGGCAGGCACCAGAGTCCTGCTGAGGCAGATGCTACTCTGTAAGATAAGCCCCTGCACAACAACTCTTCCACTGTAGTCAAGGCCAGTCCTCACAACCAGTGAGCCCAAGGGTCAGTCCCTCACATTGATGTGCAATTATCAACCAGGGCTCAACTACAAGAGGAGGCCACACACAACCCACACAAGGGACATACCTGGAATGCATGGCTCAGGTGACCGGAAAGACTGCCACTGAACCCCACAGCACACCTACTACATAAGGCCACTTTACTAAGACCAGAAGACATAGCAGCTCTATCTAATACATAGAAACAAGCACAGGGAGGCAGCCAAAAGGGAGACAAAGAACATATCCCAAATAAAAGAACAGAACAAAGCTCCAGAAAAAGAACTAAGCGAAATGGAGATAAGCAATCTACTAGACGCAGAGTTCCAAACACTGGTTATAAGAATACTCAGTGCTCTCAGGGAGAACTTCAACAGAGAGATAGGAAGCATAAAAATGAAGATGGAAACCATAAAAAAGAACCAGTCAGAAATAAAGGATGCAATAATGGAAACAAAGAATATATTACAGGGAATCAACAGTAGATTAGATGAAGCAGAGTATCCAACCAGTGATGTAGAAGGTAAAGTAGCAGAAAACACCCAACCAAACAGCAAAAAGAAAAAAAAATCAAAAAAATTGAGATGAGTTTTATGGGCCTCCGGGACAACATCAAACGTACCAACATTCACATCATAGGGGTCCAGAAGGAGAAGAGAGAGAAAGCAAGGAATTGAAAACCTACTTGAAGAAATAATGACAGAAAACTTCCCTAACCTGGTGAAGGAAATGGACATACAAGCCAGGAAACACAGAGAGTCCCAAACAAGATAAACCCAAAGAGGCCAACACCAAGACACATCATAATTAAAATTCCAAAAGTTAAATACAAAGAGAGAATCCTTTTAAAAAAAATTGTATTGGGGAGTATTGGGGAAGTGTGTTTCTCCAGGGCCCATCAGCTCCAAGTCTTGTCCTTCAATCTAGTTGTGGAGGGCACAGCTCAACTCCAAGTCCCATTGCCGTTTTCAATCCTTAGTTGCAGAGGGTGCAGCCCACCATTCCATGTGGGAATTGAACTGGCAACCTTGTTGAGAGCTCATGCTCTAACCAATGAGCCATCTGGCCACCCCCAAAGAGAGAATCTTAAAAGCAGCAAGAGAAAAGCTGTTAGTTACCTACAAGGGAGCCCCCATAAGACTGGCAGCTGATTTCTCAACAGAAACTTTGCAGGCAAGAAGGGAGTGGCAGGAAACATTCCAAGTGATGAAAAACAACACACAACCAAGGTTGCTCTACCCAGCAAGATTATCATTTAGAATTGAAGGACAGATAAAGAGCTTCCCAGACAAGAAAAATCTGAAGGAGTTCATCACCACCAAACCAGTATTACAAGGAATCTTAGAGGGACTTCTTTAAGATGGGAGGGGGGTTAAGGATGGGTGAAATGGAAAGGGATTAAGAAGAACAGATTGGTTGTTATACAGTAATCACGGGGATGTAGGGTATAGCATCAGGATTATAGTCAACAATATTGTAATAACTAGGTATGGTGCCAGATGGGTACTAGATCTATTGGGGTGATAGATGGGAATGGGGTTGGGGGCAGGGTGAAAAGGTGAAGGCATTAAGAAATACAAATTGGTAGTTAATACAGTATGAGGAATATAATCAACAATGTTGTAAAGATCATGTAAGGTACCCGATGGGCAGTGGACTTATCAGGGGAATCACTTCATAGACTGTGTAGATGCCTGACCACTGTGCTATACACCTGAAGCTGAAGTAGAATAATATCGAATGTCAACTGTAACTAAATATATAGGCATATGTAGTCACGGGATGTGGAGTACAACATAGGGAAGACAGTCGGTGGTATTGCAACAGCTATATAAGATGTCAGAGAGATAGTAGCTTGGGGGGTGGGTTACCACTTTATGAGGGGTTTAAATGTCTAATTATTACATTGCTTTGTACACTTGAAACTAATAAAAAGTAAATTAAATTAAAACGGAAAAAATAGCTCTAACAGTTGCATTTTTAATCAACTGCTAATTGGTTGCTATGAAGTTAGCAAAACATTGTTACATCTGAGGCAGAAATGTCATCATAATTAGAGTAGTGGGTTAGTCAAGTTCTAGATGAGAATCACTGTCACTCCTGGCAACGATGGCTTCAGGAAAAGACACTTGTCCTATCTTACCTAAACTGGCCGACAACTGTCCTGATGAGAATTCATATAAGCCTGCTAATAAGTGAGGACTTACAGGTTTTGGGGTTTTGTTTTTGTTTTTGCAACCTGGGACCTACACAGATGAGAACGATAATTTTGTACTTCCTTTTTGGCATCCATATAGAAAGCTTTATGTTCCAGTGGGAAATAATGTGTATACAGGCAAAGCAAGTCTGACCTGCGTGTAGAACATGTACTAAATTCAGAAGCTAAATTAATTACTGTTATTTTGTGACTGGCCAGAGATTCCTTTAGGCCTGAGTCAAAACATGGTGCTCTGTCTTCTCCCTTAAAATGAGGTGAAAATGAACATGGTGAGCAAATTGTAAAGGACAGGCAGCAGTTGGAGGTACAGATACCCAGTCCTGACTCTTGATCTTGGTGATACTTAGGGAAATCCTAAGTGGGTCCATTATCTCTTAGGTGAGCCTCACACAGTGGCTCAGCTCTCTGTCCTGCAGCTGTGGGGTCCAAACATCACGGACAGGACACAAGTGCCTCCGTGCCCTAGAGTGATGCTAAAATGATTGTATTTAACTCACAAGATATCCTCTTTTCTTGATTTCCTAATCTTTAGGTGTAATGAGGTTCATTTGCCACGGTTTTCATTAAAGCAAGGGATGCTCCCAAGACGTTATGTTATGCCTTGGAAAGAAAGCATGATATTCAGGAATGTAAATCTGAAGGTATTTTCCTATAAATGTTCATAATAAAAACCCTGTGCTATTTAATATATCTATGCATAGACATACATAACTATGCAAAAGCTATTTTTAAATGTATTTCGTATTTGTTCCAGCTTTATTGAGGAATAATGGACAAACATAACTGTATATATTTGAAGTGTACAATGTAAGGATTTGATATACATTGTGGAATGATTACCAAGATCATGATAATTAACACATCCAACCCCTCACAGAGTTAACTTTCTTTTCTTTTGGTGAGAACGCTTAAGATCTATTCTCAGCAGCTTTCAAGTATACAGTGCCGTATTATTAATTGTAGTCACCATACTGAACAGACCCTCAGAACTTACTCCTTTTAACTGAAAGTTTGTACACTTTTACCTATATCTCCTCATTTCTCCCTCCTCTCAGGCCCTGACAAATACCTGACAAAAACTATTTGATGCATTTTCAAAGAAACTTGTAAACAAAAGTTAAATAGCAACATCTAGTCAAATAACCCAATTACAAACTTAAGAGTTGATACACTGAAAGATTTCAGAACTCTGTCTCCCTTTTTCTTCACATACTGCCACTTACAGTTAAGAAGCCCATCAGAAGGAGGGACCATTAATATTAAAGCTACAGTACAGAGCATGTATTTTTAAAGTTGTACTGCATATTCAGGGTTGAGAGCTATGGGAACAGTTTGGCTAGATTTACAGATAAGACTCGTTGCCCATTCAATACTCCTGTTCAGTCAGTAGTTTCAAAACATTTTCCAAATTCAGATTGGCAATTCACCTGTGAAAAGGTAAGTTTTTTCTTTAAAGGAGAATATACTGTAGTCATCAGACTACAAGAGGAGATTTTAAGTTAGGATTTCTACAAAGAAATGTGTATAACTAATTTGCAACTTTCTAATAGATAAGCAATTAATGTTGAATGAGAATGTACTTAGCCAAGGCAGAGATGACTTTACAAAATACGAGCATTATATGATATAAAAATATATCATGAAAATGTGGCTCAATTATTCTTATAAAATGCACACATACAATGTAATAAATGAAGCCGCCATTTGCCCTGAGATGATTATTTTATATGTATTTTTATGTAATATTTTGATAAGAAAGATAAAACAGGAAATCAAAACTCAAATAACAGACTTAAACATCAAATTTATATGGTTATTAAGACTTTCTACAATCATAATATAGGGCTGTATTTTGTGTAATTTAGTGGCTTATGAAATAATTTTCAATGTCCTGAGTAGCTTTAGCATGGTAACAATATTAGTACTGATTTTATCTTCTTCATGTATTAGAACTACATGATGTAGACTTTGAGTTGCAGTCAATAATTAAAAACTATTTCCAATACATCAAAACATTCTTTATTCTTGAACTCACTCTTTAGAACTATAATTCAGCATAATGTTACATAGCTATTTCACTTTTACAATTTAGATGACAATGTTCCTAATAATTTTTTAAATGTAATTCATGACTGGTGTATAGAACATTCTACCTTACAGAGTAAAAATGAAAATTAAATGAGAATTAAATGAAGTGAAGTTACAGAGTAAATGCTAGCTATGCTTTCCTTCCTTCTACTTACTTTCACCCTTTTCCCCATAGGAAATGATATAACTGTTTAACAACATAAAAATGAGAAGATGGGGCTGCCTCCCAAGACCAGACCAGAATGCTATTCAGTAGCATCGGAGAATCAGAAATAGATGTATACTTAAGACAATAACTTCAAGTAGCTGTTATTAATCCAGCCATAGTTGCAATAGCGGCAGCATACTTTATATCTATTTAATACTCAGTGGTGGCAAAATATTTTTTCATATATAATATTTTATTAAAAACTCAAAGAATCCTTTAATAATTTCTATTTTATATTTGAGAAAACTGACTCTCCTAGGGGTAAATGACTTGTACAAGGTCACATAAGTAGTGAAATTCAAGTTCAACAACCTGACTCCAAGTTTATCTTTATCATCTGTAGTGCATGCACACCACTCTTCCTGGTGGTCGGAAGACACCAGCTAGAGAGTGTTGCTTTTTAAAAAGGATGTTGCTCTGTTCACTAGACCTTACTTCTTGATAGGGACAGTTAGCAAAACTATTGGACAACTTTCATCTTAATCTAA
The DNA here is from genome assembly GCF_036562045.2 of Rhinolophus sinicus. Classification (NCBI taxonomy): domain Eukaryota; kingdom Metazoa; phylum Chordata; class Mammalia; order Chiroptera; family Rhinolophidae; genus Rhinolophus; species Rhinolophus sinicus. Next base: position 112,647,483 of record NC_133753.1, on the reverse strand, counting down.
TAAAGTGATATTTGGGGTGATATACAGCCCATTTTTCTTTTCTCTCTTAGCATGCAGAAGCATGTGGAATCTATGCTGGCCCTTTAGAAGACTCTCTGTTTTTGAATCACAGTGAAAGACTTTGCCATGGGGAAGATCGTCAAGTAGTAGCAAAGAAAGGCCCACCAGAAATAAAAATTGCAGATATACCTTTGCATTCACCTCTCTCCAGATACCAGAGCACGGTGATTTCCCATGGCTGCAGGAGGCGACAGGTTTGATGAAAGAAGAATAAAGTGATAAAACATTTTAATCTCTTCTGTCTCTCTCTTCCCCACCCCATAAATGTTTAAGTTCATTGTGCATTTATAATTCACCTACAAGTTCAATTAAAAGGCTATAAGTCAATCGCATACTTTATACGTTATAAAAGCTTTAGAAAGCAAATAGGCTCAGAACAGCTGCGATGAAGTGGGGGAGCAAGGAAAACTGTCTCACTGAGATTTATTTCACACCAAAAGTTAGGAAATAGCAGACTGATCCAGTCCTACCACCAAACCCCACCACACTTCTCTACCTTTCTCTCCTCCTCACTCCATCTTTATTATTCATCCCCTCCAAAACTCTGTGTCAGATGAGCCAAACTGAAACAGAGTTGCAGGATGTGGAATTATTTTTGCTACTTTTCTGACTGCCCCAACCTACCAGGTTGTCCACCCTACCAACACATACACACACACACAGACACACAGACACACAGACACACACACACACACACACACTCCCCTAAGGCTCTGGACACTGGTAGCTAAACAAAATGGTAATTAGAAGCGTTTGGCAGACAACCCTATGATACATCATACAATTTTAGCAGAGATGTACTTTCTGTGTGGTTCAGTGTATCCAAGTATCAATTTCTTATAGCAAAGAATTTATTCATATAATTTAAAAACATTAAATTGATCATATGCAAAATGGCACACTACTGTGGAAGACAGTATAGAGGTTCCTCAACCATTAAACAGAGAATCACCTTATGATCCAGCAATTCCACTTCTTGGTATGTGCCCCAAAGAAATGAAAGCAGAGACTCTAACAGATATTCGTACAGCAGTGTTCATACCAGCATATTCACAAATAGCCAAAAGGTGAAAACAATTCAAATGTCCATCAACAAATGAATGGATAAACAATGTGGTATATTCATGCAATGAAATAGCCATTAAATGGAATGAAGTTCTGACATATTCTACAACATGGAAGAACCTTGAAAACATATACTAAGTGAATAAGCCATACACAAAATGACAAATATGGTATGATTCCATTTATGTGAGATCCTTGAATAGTCAAATTCCTAGAGAAAGAAAGTAGAATAGTAGTTACCAAGGGCTGCATAGTAGGGAAAAAAGGGAAGTTATGTTTTAATGGGTAAAGAGTTTCAGTTTGACATGATGAAAATGTTCTGGAGGTGGATGGTTGAACAAGGTGAATGTACTTACTGCCACTTAATTGTACACTCGAAAAAGGTTAAGATGGTAAATTTCATGTTATATACATTTTACCACAATTAAAAGGCTATAATATAAGTCAATCGCATAAGTCAGGCTATAAGTCAATTGCATGCTTTATACGTTATAAAAGCTTTAGAAAGGAAATATGCTCAGAACAGCTGCAATGAAGTGGGGGAGCAAGGAAAACTGCATAGAAGGTCAAAGCTATGCTTCATCTAGCCAAGTGCTCATATCTGATAATAGCACTAAGGAAACTATTATAAAAAAAGATACAGATGTCCATATAACATCAACTTAAAGATCAGTAAATAAAGTGTAAATAGTAAAAACTGTATATATAGGATGTGAAAAATGATTAAAGAAGACTAGGTGATACCAAAAAACTTCATTAAGTCGACAGTCTCCATTCGGAGAACTATAAAATGGAGTGGAAGGCAAGAAGCTTTTATAGGATAAAGAATAAGAAACAAGAAAGTATGTATTGAGCCCAGAGTTGGTGTGGTGTTTGGGGATTAACTGGATATACTGCATTTCTGGTTAAGCAAAGCATTTACAGGGGGATGAAAGTTATCTAAGTTTTGGTGTGCTGATGTGGCACCCCGGGCAGGAGTGTCTCCATCTGAGCCTAGAGATTTATTTCACTAGTGTTCTATTATTGAAAGTGTGGACGAAAAAAGGAACACATACTAAACCTGACAAGCTCAGGAAAGGCCCACATGGCACACCCTCCAAACTCAGAGACCGAAAGTAACCACGTATGATGGTCTGAACATAAAAACTCCTAACCAAAAGCAGATCATGACAGGTAGTCACATCCTAGCCTGTAGCTTCCTTGACAAAGGTGAGTCTTTACCTTAAGTGAGCCTATCTATTGTCTTTGTGCCTCTAAGATAACATACCTTTGAAATATTGAAATAATCTTTTCCAGATCCCTCAAGGCACAATCACAGAACCTCTCATTGTTATCACGTTGCCTGCATACCACCTCTATATACAGTAAATGTTAACTATCCTGTGCCCACCAATGTAAAAAAGGTATTTCTCTCAATTTTGCTTCAATCCAATCCCAGAGATTTCTCACTTTGCATTCTCCCACCCCCTTAATTAACCACCAATGAATTTCATGTAACCCTACTTATGCCTCCTCCTTTGATTCTAATGTACGTATAAAATAAGCTGCAAAACTGTCATTCTCTGGAGCACTTTTTCAACCTGTTGAGATTTTTGCTTCCTGGCAATTGTCAGTTTGGTTCAAATAAACTCATAAAAATTCTTTACAGGCTTGTATGTTCCTTATGTCAACAAAAGTAAGGTATTGAAGTCACTATTATTGTTGAATTGTCTTTCTCCCTTCATTTCTGTTAGTTTTTGTTTCATGTATTTCGGTGTTCTGGTATTAGGTGCATATACTGGGGGTGCCAAAAATATGTATACAAGTAGACACTTTGGTCAACGTTGCTCAGGCAGTAGTTCACCATAATCAGAAGTGTCTGGACGCTAAGGGTAACCACTTTGAGAACCTCTTGTAATTGCAGAAGTCAAATGTGACTTGTATTCATCTTTTGTTATCGGTATATATTGAGTATTACAATTTTAATACAGTTTTTTTCCTTTCTTAAAATGTGTATACACTTTTTGGCACCCTCTGTATATAATTGTTATATATTCCTGATGGACTAACCCTTTTATCATTTTTTTTATTATTATTTTTTTGAAGTTGAACTGGCAACCTTGTGGTTGAGAGGATGAGCTCCAACCAACTGAGCCATCCGGGAAGCAGCTCAGCTCAAGGTGCCGTGTTCAATCTTAGTTGCAGGGGGCGGAGCCCACCATCCCTTGTGGGACTGGAGAAGTTGAACCAGTAACCTTGTGTTTGAGAGCCCACTGGCCCATGTGGGAATTGAACCGGCAGCCTTCGGAGTTAGGAGCATGGAGCTCTAACCGCCTGAGCCACCGGGCCAGCCCATCTTTTATCATTTTTAAATGTCTCCCTTTAGCTTTGGTAACTTTTTTTTTGTTTTAAAGTGTATTTTGCCTGATATTAGTATAGCCACTCTATCTTTCTTGTGGTTATCACTTGCACGATATATGTTCTTCAACTTTTTCACTTTCAATCTATTTGAATCTTTTTAATCTAAAATATGTCTCTTGTAGAGAGCATATCACTGGAACTTGTTTTTCATCCAGTCTGATAATCTCTGCCTTTTGATTGGATTGTTTAATCCATTTATGTGTAATGTTAATGTTGACATAATTGGATTTATGAGGTTTGATCAAACAATACAGTGAATGTTTAAATAAAAAATTATTACAGTAAAAGATACATTGCATTAATCCCTCAAAATACTACCCCTCGCTTCGAACACACTTATCCCATCATTCTTGCCACTTTCTGAAGCGGCTCTGAAAGTCCTCTTTTGTGAATGTCTTAAAATGTGTTGCTGCCTCAATGTCCTGAATCAGTTCAAAACGTTTACCTTTCATGGTCATTTTGACTTTGGGGAAGAGCCAGAAGTCACATGGTGCCAGGTCTGGTGAATAAGATAGATGAGGACACACCACCTTATTTTGTAATGTTTTCATTTGACAGAAATTGCAGTACCAGAAGCAATGTGTGCCACAGAGTCTTTCTGTTGTGATCTCAAAATATGGTGAATGCTGCTGCCGAGTGCCATCCAAGGGAAAGGCAGGGAACTTCAATATGGGAAGTGGCACGGTGAACCTTAGTAACAATGTGTGACAAGTTTCAACAGGGTGTGAGCTACGGTTGAGAGAAGGTGTGTTTTAAAGTGTGCCGTAAATCATCCTCCATCATGACAACGCTCCATGTCACACATCACTTCTGGTACAGCAATTTCTGTCAAATAAAAACATTACAGTGTGTCCTCATCCACCATATTCACCAGATCTGGCACCATGCGACTTCTGGCTCTTCCCCAAAGTCAAAATGACCATGAAAGGTAAATGCTTTGAATCGATTCAGGACATTGAGGCAGCCACGATAGTGCAACTAAAGACACACAAAAGAGGGCTTCCAGAACTGCTTCAAAAAGTGGCAAGAATGATGGGGTAATTGTGTTTGAAGTGAGAGTGAGTATTGTGAGGGGGATTAATGGCAATGTGTCTTTTACTGTAATATATTTTTTTTAATTTAAACACCTTGTATAATTATCACTAATTTTTCTGGGGAGCGAGTCTGCAGAGGTCCTCACATTGACATGCTGGAAATGGAACTCTAGCCTTAGGCTTTTACAAATAGTTCTAAGAAATCCTGTGGTCTTTTTGATCCAAGTTCTCTAGAAAACATAAGGTCCAATCAGAAGATTTTAGAAGAGATAATAGAATAATTCTGTCTCCTCATTAGACAAGTATTGGAACTGCATTAAAAAGCATGTGAGGAAGAAAAACAGGAGAATATAAGTTATATAATTATGTCATTCTGCCCCTTAATTCAGTCCAGGCTTGAGAAATAGAGTTCTTTTATACATCTAATTTAAGAAATAAAAAGCAAGTATTTCTGAATTTCTAAAAGCTATTTAGGATAATTCGAAGATTTTTACTTCCAGAGGGTTAATATACTTATTGCAGTGATCACACCATAAGGAATATAAATATCAACTCTCTATGTTGTATACCTGAAACTATATATAATATAATATTGTATGTCAACTATAATTTTATAAAAGGTCTTTATTTCCTATAATCCCCTGATACTACCTTACCTCTAAAACAGATTTGAGACAATCAACCCACTTGTCCTCAAGAGTAAGCATTGACAGGACTCTATTATTGTTAAGTATGTGTCCGTTATTTTTCTCTTCCGGTGAAAACAAAGGCAAATTTGGCTGGTAATGGGATAATTTTCAGCAAAGTCTTCAAGTTATAATTTAAGATACTTCTTTGGGTTTATACTACTCAACTAGAATTTAAAATCCCAGGTGACACTTGAAGCCCAACTTCACAGAAAAGAGGAATGGGAATAATGCAGGGCATCAAAAAGAGGTTAAACTCTTTATGAAGAGGTGCCTTGAACTCCAGAAGTTCATGTGAGTAGGGTCTTTAAACATCTCTAGGAATAAATTGAAAAAAATCTTGAACAGAAGAATTGAACAAAGCAATGTACAGTGCTTGGTTCTTCCAATTGTGTTCACCATTCTGTGAGGTCTGACTCAATGACAGCATTATCGCTCTATCATATCAATTATTCTATCCTTCTATTTAATTTTCCCTAAGTTTCTGTGACCCCCCCCAAGTTACTTCCCAGTAAGTAATCCTCTTTCATATTGTTCCTCATCTAATTGCACTCTCCTAAATGTAAATTCTAATTAATGTGTAGCTTTGGCCTCCTCGTCTGAAAGCTTAACTCTTCCACCCACCGTGGGTTACTTCAAGACTATAAATTTCCTTGCAAGAGAGCAGAATATTGTGCTGCATCTTAATCTAGGTGTGTTAGTCCCAGTGATTGTGAAATCTCTAGGATTTCCAAGGTCAAAAATGCCAATGGATATATTTTTTTATATGGAGAACACTGATGTTCATATTTGACCATTGCTAATTCACTCCTTGGCAAGCAGAGGGGCCAGCGAGAGCAGATGCATAGGTGTACCCCACACAGGGCAGTGCTGTAGAGGTGAGCAGTGGCTGGAATGCAGCCAGCACTCCATCACCAAGCCGGGTGCATCTCGGTGCATTAACTGGGGCCCTGGCGATATGGGGACCAGTATAAAGGTATTCACCGAAATTTCTCTGGCTTTTAAATGATTTACCTTTAGAAGCCTGGCTATCGGGCTTCTTTTTCTTCCTTTAAGAATGTGAGAAAATATGTGTGATAGTACACATTGAAAAAGTCAGGATTTACCCAGTCTTACAGATAAGAAGAATGTATATGACCAGAAAACAATGATGGAAGACATTGCATCAAAATGCTTACAATATTATTTCTGGATGGTGGTGTTGTGAATGAGTCCTATTTACACCCTGTACCTTTATAAATTATCTATAGCAAATACATATGTTATCATCAGGAAAGAAGAAACACTTATGCTTTTGTACATGTTGCTCCCATGTGTGGAATGAACTCCCCTCTCTGTTCTGCTTGTCAGTTTCAAATCCAATGCAAATCAGTTTCAACTCTTCGGTGAAACCTATTTTGTATTCTATTTTCTCCATCCTAACTTTTTCCAAGTTGGTTCTCTGCCTAAAACTTCAGCCTCTTGACCAGAAGAGGTCTCTGTTGTATCGCCCAAGAAAAACAAATAAACAAAAACACTTTTTAAAAAACGTTTTGTTTGCTCTTTTTTAATAAAGGGTAACTTTGTCTTTACCTGTTAGAAATATTGTGATAGTACAGAAGCAAGAGGTTACAAATTCTTCAATGCCTGTGTAACTAACAAATTTTCAAATAGAGCATTTTGCCAACAAAGGGGAGCTTAAATCCTTTGGACTATCCTCATTAGTTCCTAGCCCCAGACGGATTTTATCTGATATGTAAAAATTTGAAAATGAAAAAGAGGAAACAAGGGAGAACACATTTAGGGACAAATTAAAAACCACCAATAAAGTGCTTCAGGGAGCATGGACTTGAGAGTTAGGCTGACCTGGTTTCAAACACTGATGCCACTATTTACTGTGGCTTCAAGCAAGCTCATATACCATATACCTCTCCCTCAGTTTCTCACCTGGAAAACAGAGCTACTGATAGCTAGTTCATAGAGTTGTTGTAAATATTCTATTAAATAAGATACAAAGGGCTCAGCATGACACTAAATACAATGTACATATTATTATTATTAGGCCTGTGGATAGGCATATATGGATTGGGTTGCCAGTTAAATTTTAGCCATACCATGGCTTAGTTGCAAAGTAGCTTTTTCCAAGTGGAAGAATGCAGGAATTCAGTGAATGCGGGAAATAGTAAGTCCCCCCAAAACAGGAAGAGGAACCTTTCTCATCCACCATGTTGGCTTCAAATATCACCACTAAGAGAAAACCAAAAATTCACATCTCTAATCTCTTTTCCAGACTAGGCTAGAATTTGTACTCTAAGCTACATTGTTTCAAATAATTGTCTCACCAAGAATCTCATATTCCTCAGATGAGCTCCTCATCTTCCCCACTCTTTTCTTCTGTTCAGACTGGGTCTTTTCTCCTGACTACCTTTCCTCAAAGTTATCTAATATTGATTAAATACTGTCAACTAATAATGTTCCCCTGTTCTCAGTTCTCTGGGTCTCAGAAATCACTTTAGACTCCTTATGCTGCCCCTTATCACCCAAAGCCATTCAATCACCTTGTAGGTAGATGATGGTACCTTCAATAGCTATCTCTTTTCATTCTCTGTGAGGAGCTACTCCACCTGAACCCAAGTTTCTTACAATAACCTCTTAATTTGTTCCCTGCCCGCTCTCACCTTTCTGATAAATACGTAGGGACAGCTCAGTCAACCCTGCATACTGATACTAATCTGGCTAAATCCCCTGTGATCCCCTCATCCTCCTGCTCAAAAATCATTCATGAAAAATTCTAGAGATGGATGGCAGTGATGGCTGCACAATAACGTGAATGTACTTAATGCCACTGATCTATACACTTAAAAAGGGTTAAAATGGTTAAGTTTTATATTACATATATTTTAACACACACACAAAACCCATTAATGAAGCAAATACCCAGAACATAATGTTATATAGTGGTACCTCGGTTTTCGAATGTAATTCGCTCTGGAAGACCGTTCAAGTTCTGAAACATTCGAAAACAACCAACAGCTAGGCCTCAGGATCTTGCACTCAGCGGAAGCCACATGACATGTCTGACTTCCAAGGCGTGTTCAAAAACAAGCATTTACTTCCAGGTTTACTGCGTTCGTAAACCGAAATGTTCATCAACCGAGACATTCGAAACCCGGGGTACTGCTGTATAAAGATTATTGCCACCTAAGCTCAGTCAATCTTCATCAGTACAGTGTCTGGCATTCTGGAGAGTGAAAGTACGGACAAATGGTTGTCTTACTGTCCATGACACAAGGCCCACCATCGCACACACTTGCACTCACACTTTCGCTGAGGCTGTTTTCCTCCCAAGTTGCTGGACATAGCCATTCTTTGTCCCGGACTTAGCCTTCCTTTCCCCTCCAACCAATTTAATATAACCATATACTGACATATCCTTTCAAAGCCCTGCTCAACTGTATTTTGTCTGTGAGGACTTCACTCTGATATCTCCCATGTTGGACGTAATCCCCCTTTCCGTGGGCTTCAATGGCACTCGATATCGCTATTCTGCCTGTAGAAATCTGAAGGACTGAGACTATTCCTTAATCCTCCTGGTAGTTCCCCTCGTTTTTGCACGGAGCCGACCTGCAAGGAACGTTTACTGAATGACTGCAGTGAAAGACAGGAAGAGGAGCTGGAAAGCATATCTGGGACCACTGCAGAGCTCTGCGCCACACCTGACTCTAAAACTCAACCCCCCCCCCCCACCTGACTACACAAGTATTCAAAGGGTTTTGTGTGCTTTGGTGTAACACATTTTATGTTGCTGAGTTTGGGAAATACTCTTTTTCTTGTTTTCTTCATTTTATTAACCAACAAATTTCAAATTATGGAATTTTGTGTTGATTGTGGGATCCAAATGTAACAGGTTCACAATCAATCTCCTTTAGATTCCCATAACAACCTGCAGGAGAGGAACAGTCCGTATCTTTAATTCCACTTGTTTATTCCAGCTTTTTTATGTCCCAAGTTATGTTGGGACATAATTTGAAAAATAATGAATTAATCTTGATAAAATTGTACATGTTTATGCACCATTATCTTCTGAATGAACTATTGCTCAGCAATATCTTACCTTCCAGGAAAGTAACCTTAGAAGAATGCGGAGTTGCCCATGATATAACTTTGCCTCTAGCATTGTCAGAAGTTAATATTATTTCCATTATAAAGATGTAACTTCATTGTAAATGATTTGTCTGGATTAACAGTGGACTCTGGACTTAGCCAGAAGGGAAAAGAAGGCCATTTTTTTACATTGGAAAAAAATTTAACTCTTAAACAAGAAAACAAACACACACACACACACACACAAAGAGCTTTGTCTGCATCTGAAGACAGGGCCCCTCGTCTAATATAAATGTAAATTCTTTATTTTAGGAAATAGCATTCTTCTCCACAAAGATCTTAAAATATTCCAGTCAATTATCACACTTGCAGTCTGTGGGTCATTAAAAATATGGATCGATTACAAGTGAAGTGGACTTGCTTTAAGCTTTAATGACTGGAGAATATGGGACACGTTGGTCACTGAATATATATGAATAGCAGTGAGACTACGTGCGGTTGGTGTCTTTTATTCATGCTCTCACATTCATGCATACACTCCTGTTCTTGTTCATCAAACATTTATTGAGCATATATTAGGTGCCAGATGCTTAATTTGGGGGGAGGGCTAATGTTTACAGTTTATTTCTATTAGAAATTTTGGTCTGTAGTGGTTCTCAAAATTTAGTGTACATCAGAATCACCTAGAAATTTTATTAAAATAGACTTACAGGCCCCACTTCCAGAGATTCTGATTCAGTAGGTCTGGGATAAGGCCAAAGTATTTACACTTTTAACAAGCTTCCAGGTGAGGCTTATGTGTGGCCCACACTCTACGTAGCACTGCATAAACTATGTAGGAAGTGCTGCTATGCAAGAACCCCACTCTATACAGCACTTCCTTAAACACAATAGTTTGTCCAAAGGTAATCCAAGCCACAGACCACATAGCTGATACAGATTGAACCTGATCACAGGTGAATGGTTTTCACTCCCTGTATGTAGCGTTGATACTACTGCTCTTTCACTAGTTCAGGCAGTTTATCAGTGTCCGTTCTGACTGATGGGTGTTAGTGCTATAAAATATGTTAGTCACTGTGATTACCAACCCTTCCTAAAAGCATTCAGATCTATCTTTTGAAAACAGAATGAGCTAGAAATTGAGAAAAGGACCATTCTCCATCAACAAATACAGAGTGCATATTCTTCAGAGTTGGATCGAAGTCTAGTCACGGAGAGTATGTTCTGGGGCAAAACCGACTCCTCTGATATAAAGAACTTGAAATCAGCAAAAATGGCTTAAGCTGGATGCAAAAGCACTAACCAAGATTGAAATGTTGGATTTCATCATAATTAAAAACTTGTTTTCATCGTAAGAGTCCATCAAGAGAGCAGACAAGAAGAGAGCCACAGATTGACAGAAGACACGTAAATCTAAAGACTTCCATTCAGAATATACAAAGAACCCCTTCAAATCGATGAGGAAAAGACGAGTGTAGGGGAGGAAAGTTTTAACTTTTTTATCTGCCCTTCTAGGTTCTTCTGGGGCTGTGTATATTTGACAAAAGACAGATGAACAAGAGAAAACAAAGAAGTTTATTAATACGTGCATCATGAATACAAATGGGAGTATCCAGTGATGAGTAACTCAAAAGGGTGGTGAGAACTTGGGCTAACATATCATCTTAACAAAAGAACAATAATTCTGTAGAGAATTGACAAGACGAAAAGGACTTTGACCTTCTAGAGGTTGCAAATTGGAAGCTTCTAGACAAAGGCAAACATATGGAGAAAATAATGGTAGATAAGGGTTAGTTTAAGCAAAGTTTGTTATGTAGATTCCTTTGGGCTGGCTGATAAAGGTCTAGTGTTGTTTCTGGTGATTAATTTCTGTCCTTCGTAGTAGAGAGGGAAGATGGAGATAACTTTACAAATTTATATCCTGCTTGTAGGTAAGTTGTGGGAAGGCAGAGAGGTTTTCTCTACCTGCTGCTTCTCAATTGCCTTTAGCTCAAAATAATCTATATGCCAAAGTGGCATTTTCGGGGAGCATATTTTGCTACCCATCATCAGCAATCCATTTAAAAAACTGGACAAAAGACAAATGGTATTAAACAAAAGAGAGTCCTCTCTGCTATCTGGTAGTGTGAGGAGAAAGTGTGCCTGTTTATTCTCTCTATAGTCAGGGGTGTGGTCCATCTTGGGCAAATCTCTCTCTCTCTCTCTCTCTCTCTCTCTCTCTCTCTATCTCTCTCTCTCACACACACACACACACCTCAAGGACAGATGAGTGATAATTCTCAGAGATGAAGTTTAAATAAAAATTAAGGAAGATAAACATTTTTCTAAAGACAAAAATAAGAGTCATAGATGACTCTTGCCCACAATAAGGAAAGTAATTTAGGTTCTCTAAACCTTTGCACCACCAAGAAGATTCTTTGAGATGATTTTCTCAACAAAATAATGCCCGAAAACCTAGCTTCTCCTGTCAGCAGCACGAAGAATTGGCAAAGGCTTTGAAATCACAGGGTTTTTTTCCCCCTAAAGATCACCAGAAAGAAAAACATATTGTCCTGTCTATTATAACTCTATGAGGAGTAATTGGGATGTTTTATTCTCTCTCTCATGCAGGCATGTGCACGTGCACACACACACATTTTCTTTTCTTTTTTTTTTTTTTTTTTTTTTTTAAGATTTTATTGGGGAAGGGGAACAGGACTTTATTGGGGAACAGTGTGTACTTCCAGGCCTTTTTTCCAAGTCAAGCTGTTGTCCTTTCAATCTCAGTTGTGGAGGGTGCTGTTCAGTTTCAAGTTGTTGTTCTTTCCGTCTTAGTTGTGGAGGGCGCAGCTCAGCTCCAGGTCCAGTTGCCATTGCTAGTTGCAGGGGGCACAGCCCACCATCCCTTGCGGGAGTTGAACCGGCAACCTTGTGGTTGAGAGAATGCGCTCCAACCAACTGAGCCATCTGGGAGCTCAGCGGCAGCTCAGCTCAAGGTGCCGTGTTCAATCTTAGTTGCAGGGGGCAGAGCCCACCATCCCTTGCGGGACTCGAGGAGTTGAACTGGCAGCCTTGTGGTTGAGAGCCCACTGGCCCATGTGGGAATCGAACCGGCAGCCTTCGGAGTCAGGAGCATGGAGCTCTAACCGCCTGAGCCACCGGGCCGGCCCTTTTCTTTTCTTTTAATGCCTTTATATTTTGACATAATTTAAGACTCACAAGAAATTGTAAAATAGTACAGAGTTCCCATGTACTCTTACCCAGCTTTCCCAATGATAATATCTTATGTAACCATAGTAAATTGTCAAAACTAGGAAACTGATTTTGGCAAAACACTGTTAATTCAGATACACAGGTGAAGAATTTATTTGGATTTCCCTAGTGTTTACATTTTATTTATTTATTTATTTAGTTATTTATTTATATACTTCTACAAAATTTTATCATAAGCTGATTTAACTAACCACCACCATCATCAGCATGCAGAATATTCCATTACCACAAAGAAACTCTCTTGCATTACCACTTCGTAGTCACATCTTTCCCCTGGATCTACTAGTGACCTGTTTCCCACCACTATAATTTTGTCACTTCATAAATGTCATGTAAATAGAATCATACAGCATGCAACCCTGTGAGATTGGCTTTTCTCACGAAATGCAATGCCTTTGTGATCCATCTGATACATTGCTTGTATTAGTAGTCCATTCCTTTTCATGGTTGAATAGTAGTATCCCATGGTATGGATGTACCACAATTTATTTATCCATTCACCCATTGCAGGTCATTTGGCTTGTATGTTGAAGGGTCCTCGAAGCCAACTCCAGGTTCAATAATTCACTAGGGAGGACTCACAAGACAGCACATCGTCACACTCATGGCTATGACTGATTACAACAAAAGCTACAGAGCAAAACCAGTAAAGGGAAAAGACACACGGGTGAAGCCCAGGGGACAGGGGACACAAGTTCCCAAGAGTCCTCTCCCAGGGGAGTCACATAGGACATGATGAATTTCCCCAGCAATGAGTCGTGACAACTCCATTCTTTCTTTGGTCAAGATAACGAACTTGTTCATCCTTTGGTCTTTCTGGAGACTTAAAAGAATCCTTAGCAAGTACAGCAAGGTTCATCGTCATCCTTTCATTGGAAGATCATGGCTGCATTACAGTTTCTCAAGCAACTGCACATGCATATTATCCTAAGTGACTACGACCTGACCAGCCCTTGACTGGTGCTACCTTTCAGAAGATGGATAAGCCTGAGAGAGTCACAGGAGCTGGGGTGGATTCCAGGAGGATGCAGGACTTGGACGATGGGTAAGATGTGAGCAGGTGAGACCTGGAGAGGACTTCCTACATGTGGGGAAAGCATACATAGAGGCAATCAGGAAGGAAAAAGCTGCTGGGTTTACAGGATGATGGATGAGAACATCCTCGGGAGGACAGAAGTTTTCTGTTGGGGAATAAAAGAAGGTGATCTTTCCTAAGGAAAGTCCAGTTTATAAAGGACTTTAAATCCCTAAACAAGTGATTGAAATAGATTGCTATGGAGAGTTATGCTAATGATCAGCACAGGGTTTGGGAAACATTGATCTGGCAAAGGTTCAAAGGGTAGATTGGAAATGAAGAGACAGGCATGCTTGTTTGGAAATAAATCCGGACGAGAAGCCCCAGAATAGAATCAAAGCTATGTGAATGGGGACCAGGGGGCTCCCTCAAGACAGTTTCGGTTGGTACGAACGAAGCGCACAAAAGAGGCCTGAGCAGCAGGAGACAGGCTGACCTGTACCAGGAAAGAGTCCAGCTGCACTTGGTAGTTACCTTCATAAAGGAGGTCAGTAAGGCACCATTTGAGAAAGCCATTTCCACCGCCAAGAAAAGTTATCAAACTCTTTCTACTAGAAAAACAGATGACAATACAAAGGGGGAAAATCAGCGTGTAGTGTAGGAAGTTGCAAGAGGGGCAGTGGTTTTTTTTGTGTGTGTTTTTTTTATGGTGAAGTATTTTAAGGAAGTCATTTAGTGTGACTAACCTTTTTCCCTTTCAAAGATCGTTCAGTTAAGTGTAGTCTAATTAGGAAGGCATAGATGAGGCACCCATGGGCAAGACTGGACATGCTTTGTTACCTTATAAAAATTCATGAAAGCGGTAATATCTAAGATCTGACATATTCATATCTAAGATCTGATACATTCGGAATGAGCCATGAGCTGACGTGTGGGTGTACATTTTAATGAAAGCAGGAGTAGCATTTGTAATCATGTCACTAACTCAAGATTTTCTCAGCGCAAATCAAATGAACACCATGGCTTTCATTTCTCCAGTTATTGAAAGGAAGTAATTCCCAGAGTGAATTATTTGTTTATTTAGACAACGAACAACTTTATCAACATGCTCTGAAGATAGAAAAGTGCCAGAGTACAAGCCCACTGTTGGCTCTGCCAAGCTGCTTGGTCACCAGCAGTCTCTCCCTCCCCGGCTTCCTCCACTACCTTCCACTCACATTGGCCTTCTTTTCATACGTCAAACGTGCTTAGTCCCCATCTCAGAACCACCTGAATGTTCTTCCCAAGAGTTTCACATGCTGCTTCCTTCTTGTGGAAAAAAAGGGGTTCTATGGAAAGTGACCTCACAGGGGGATCTGATCATAAATTCCTCACTGAGCAGGTCATGGTGGGTCCTTACGCCCCAGGCCTGTAACTTCTTTAGTAAAAGGCTTATCTTTGCCTTAAGCAAGCCCTGTCCATTGTTTCTGTGCATCTAGGTTAACTTGCCTTTGAAATGTCCCCTTTCAGACCCCTCCTTCTAATACCACTCTCAAGAGAGCACTAATAATCTGATTCCTTCCAGAGTTTAACTATCCCATAATCCAATCCCCCACTGTTTTCTCATACCTTCATGTAATCGTCCCTCCTTAATCTCAAATGCATAAAAGAAACTACAAACTGTTATTCTTGGAAGCACTTATCCCAGTCTGTTGAGATCTTGCTTCTGGGTATATTCTCTCTGTCATGCGGGAGACCCTGCTCACTGCGCCATTTGTCGTGCGGGAGACCCTGCTCGCTGAGCCATGTGTAATGCAGGGCGGCCTGCGGGGTCTCTGGTCCCGCTCCCCATACAAGAACGCAGGATATGGTGAGGCCAAAAAGGAACACCCACGGAGACATAGGTAGGGGAGTCATACCACTATATTCTCTCTGGCGGCACTATACTCTCACTGGAGGCTGGATCCACACTGTCCGCAAACCGCCATCCACACTTGCCAGCCCAGCCGCCATCTTCTTACTAGCCCCCATTCTTCCTCTCTCTCTCCTCTCTCTCTCCCTCTCCTCGGCTCTCCTTCGTAGCCGCAGCAGTTATATTAGTGGCTAATGGCTCACTGGTTACAGCTGACGGCCAACTAGCCACAGCTGATGGCCATCCAATCACATTGATGGCCATTTACTACCTGAGCCAGCACCTGTCTATGTGAGGCTGAGAGCCTGGAAATTACTTTCTGGGGCTCTGCCCCCACACTCCACCCCTACAGACTCTCGCCTCACAATCTAGGTGACAAGCGTCTTCCGCGAGGGGCCCTGTGCGAGGAGCCTGAAGGTGAATGCAATATCCTGGACATAGCCAGGCTCTCTGGGCACAGCCAGGGTTTCTCAGGGCACCACCAGTACTTCTGGGCATAGCCAGACTTCCTGGACTTCTTAGGGTACCACCTGTCTTCCCGGACACAGCCAGGGTTTCTCAGGGCACCACCAGTACTTCTGGACACGGCCAGACTTCCTGGACTTCTTAGGGTACCACCTGTCTTCCCGGACACAGCCAGGGTTTCTCAGGGCACCACCAGTACTTCTGGGCACGGCCAGACTTCCTGGACTTCTTAGGGTACCACTAGTTTCCCCGGGCACAGCTAGGATTTCTCAGGGCACTGCCACTCTCTGTGGGCACAGCCACACTTCCTGGACACAGCCAGGGCTCTCAGGGCACTGCCACTCTCTGTGGGCACAGCCACACTTCCTGGACTCAGCCAGGGCTTTCAGGGCACTGCCACAGCCACACTTCCTGGACACAGCCAGGGCTCTCAGGGCACTGCCACTCTCTCTGGGAACAGCCCGACTTCCTGGGCACAGCCAGGGCATCTTCAGGGCACAGCCAGACTTCCTGGACTCAGCCAGGACTCTCAGGGCACTGCCACTCTCTGTGGGCACAGCCACACTTCCTGGACTCAGCCAGGGCTCTCAGGGCACTGCCACTCTCTGTGGGCACAGCCACACTTCCTGGACTCAGCCAGGGCTCTCAGGACACTGCCACTCTCCCCGGGCCTCTCAGGGTACCCTGCTGGAACAACAGCGACTCACAATCAAGGTGCTTACATATTCTCAATGGCGGCCAGTCAAGAGACAAAAGCAAATATCCCCCAGTTCCACTAACAACAGTTCCCAAACAAACAGTCAAGCGGTCCATTAAATTAGGGATGGAAGGCAATTCCCCATAGTCCATAGTCATTCACCAGGGCTGTCCTGGGGGTGAGGGACGACCTTGACCTCACCCTCATCTCCCACGGAGGACTCAGCAAGCGTTACCTCCTGGGACTATAAGTCCTGCATCCGGGCTGCCTGAGCAGGAACTTCCCCGGCCCACAGGGCTGCAACGACCTTCGCTTTCTCCGGCCTGTGCTGGTTGGGGAACCGTCCACATCTTTCCACCTCTCCCCGGGGCTCCATCTCTCCAGCAGCTGCATGGCTTTTCCTGTGCTGGTGGGAGAACCATCCACGTCCTCCCACCCCTCCACGGGGGTCCAGCTCTCCGGCAGCTGCTCCTCCTGGTCTTCCTGAGACTGAGTGTTCATACGCACAAACTGCTCCACCGTCCTTTGGAGAGCTTTGGCTGGCACCATACCCTGCTCGCTGCGCCATTTGTCGTGCGGGAGACCCTGCTCGCTGCGCCATGTGTAATGCAGGGCGGCCTGCGGGGTCTCTGGTCCCGCTCCCCATACAAGAACGCAGGATATGGTGAGGCCAAAAAGGAACACCCACGGAGACATAGGTAGGGGAGTCATACCACTATATTCTCTCTGGCGGCACTATACTCTCACTGGAGGCTGGATCCACACTGTCCGCAAACCGCCATCCACACTTGCCAGCCCAGCCGCCATCTTCTTGCTAGCCCCCATTCTTCCTCCTCTCTTCTCCTCTCTCTCTCCCTCTCCTCGGCTCTCCTTCGTAGCCGCAGGAGTTATATTAGTGGCTAATGGCTCACTGGTTACAGCTGACGGCCAACTAGCCACAGCTGATGGCCATCCAATCACATTGATGGCCATTTGCTACCTGAGCCAGCACTTGTCTATGTGAGGCTGAGAGCCTGGAAATTACTTTCTGGGGCTCTGCCCCCACACTCTCTTTGGCTCAAATAAATTTTTATAAAAATCTTTATAAAAATCCTTATGTCAACAGTGTCATCATTCAGTTTTTAAATTGTATATCATCTCCTCAGGGAGGTACAGTGAATGCTGTTGGGCGCCCTGACCATATCCTCCTGAACAGGCTGTGTGTTCATCCCCCAGATGCTGTGGGTGTTGGCTGGCCTGGCTCAGGCCTGTGTTCTTTATGGGGGACTGTCCTTGGCTGATAAGCGTCTCCTCACCTGGCTGAAAAGGGTCTCCTCTCCTGCTGACAAGGGTCTCCTCACCTGGCAGTGGTCCTGGAGATAATGGCCAGAAGTTATGTCCTCCACCCAGAGAAGGGCCACGGACGATTCAGGGCTTGCCGTGGGAAAGAGCTGAGACTACACTTCTCCGACAGTCGTATCTTTGCCAAACTGCATCCCTGCTGTCGCCTACTTTTTTCACTCCCTAAAGGGTTTCTCCTTAATATCACTTAAGCAGGACTTCTCACCTCAGGCTCCACTCACAGGAAACATAATCTAAGAGAGTCGACAACAGAAATGTTCCTGGGAAGCCAGCTCAATCTAAATTCTGGCGTTGGATAACTCATCCACTAGATGGCAATGAGAACCCTGTCATTGGTGGCGGGTAACTATTAGTCCCTGCCTTGCTCTGGAGGTGCCTTTGCTAAGATTCCCACCTGTAGTGAACTGGGACACAATATAGGTAGACGAGGCTACAGTAAACTGCAATGGCTCTGGCATTTAACATGAATGGGGAAAACAGAAGGAAGCTTGGTACTCAGTACTATTTGGTCTATTTTTGCAACTTCTTATGAGTCTACAGTTATTTCAAAACAAAAAGTTAAAAATGAAAACAAACGAACAGCAATAATGTGAAAGCAATATTGTATCCTACGTAGAAAGGCAGACATTAGTACTATCCTCAAGGCTAAGGGATGCAGAGACAGGGGTTCCCAAATATCCCCATTCAATTCAATAGCTCGACCTCTGCAAAAATGAAATGAATTGTGGCAGATGACATGGACTACCAGAAACTCAACCAAAGAGTAGCACCAGTTGAAGTTGCTTGACTGTATGTGGTATCTTTACCAGAACAGATGAATAAAACCTTTGTTACGTGATGTGCAGCCATCATCGGTAAGTACATTGTTTCCTATACCTATCAGAGAGGTGAACCAGAAGCGATGTGTATTCACAAGACATGGATGACAGTATATATTCGTGACTTTGCCCCAGGGTCTACTTTAACTCTCCTACTCTCTGTTATAATGTTTCTCGTCCAAAGGGACCTGGATCAGGTTCCACAGAATTTCACACGGGTCAACCATACTGATACCAGCATTGTAAGTAAATCTGATAAGAAGGAAATGGCAAGTGCTCTGGGCTGCTGGTAAGACACATGCACTTCAGAAGACAGGAGATAAAACCTAAAATGATGAAAGAGCCTACCACATTGGCAAAGTTTTTAGGGGCACAGTGTTCTGGAGCATATCAGGACATGTTGTCTCTGGTGAGGGACAAATTATTGCGCCTTGTGCCTCCTACCCTAAGAAAAAAGCACAGAGAATGGTAGGCATTTTGGAAGCAGTATTGATCCCATTTGGGGAACTGCTCTGACCTATTTATTAGGTGATGAGGAAGGTTACCAGTTTAAGTGGGAGTCAGAGCAGAAAAGGGCTCAGTAGTGGATCCAGGTTACAGTGTAAGAAACACTGCCACTTGGGCCGTCTGACCCCAAAAGTTCTAGGGTCCTAGATGTGATGTATCTGTAGATAAAGATGCCGTGTGAAACACTTGGGTGGCCCAAATATGAAAACTGCAGGGCAAACTCCTACGGTTCTGGGACAACCATGTCACCACATTAAAGAATTATATACCATTCAAAAAACAGCTTCTGACACACGACTGTGACCTGGAAGAGACTATCTGATTATGAGATATCAAGTAATTATAAAACCGGAGCTGCCCACCATGAGCAGGGTTTGGTCAGACCTACTAAGCCATAAGATTGCATAAACCAGCAGCATTGCATCCTAAGATGGAAAAAAATACACATCTACATCTAAAACTGGGCTCAAGCAGGTCCCCAAAGCATAAGTAAGCTGTACAAACAAGTAGTTCGGGATGACATAGCTCTCATTCCTCTTACATAGACACTTTTCCTTCAACTCATATCTATAGTTTCTTGAAGTTTCCCTACCCTGTTTCCCCGAAAATAAGACCTAATTGGACAATCAGCTCTAATGCTTCTTTTGGAGCAAAAATTAATATAAGACCTGGTATTATATTATATTATACCTGGTTTTTATAATATAATGTAATACAATATAATACAATACTCCATCTTATAGTAAAATAAGAGGGGGTCTTATATTAATTTTTGCTCCAAAAGACGCATTAGAGCTGATTGTCCACCAGGTCTTATTTTCGGGGAAACACGGCAGGACCAGTTGATAGAGGAGGCATGCTAATATGGGTTGAAAACAGACCACTATTGCACTCCAGCCCACTTGGGCTGAAAGACGGTGGTGGAAGAAAATTCTCCCGGTGAGTAGAACTTCAGATGGTGCTCCTGGTTATCTACTTTATGCGGAAAGAAAATGCCCCCCCAAAAGGTTAGACACAAATTCAAGAGCAGTGGCACATGGCCTGGCTGGTCAGTCAGTGTCCTGGAAGGAGCAAGATCAGAAAATCATGAAGAGGTCGGTCTGGGGAAGAAGCATGTGAGGAGTGGATCAATGGGAGTGGACAAGAAGTGCTGCTTAGTGTCCACCAGAGAACATCTATGGTAGATGAGGCAGTAACCAACCAAGCGACAGGCAGAGTCACCCAACACGTGCCAGCCAGCTTCTCCCCCCTTGCACAGATGGCTTATGAACAGAGTAGCCATGATGGCAGCCACAGGGGTTATGCATGAGTTCAACAACACAGCTTCCTTCTCCTCAAAGCTGATCAAGCTATCGCTCCTGCTGCATATGCAGCCACCGCTAACAAAGAGAAATGCCAAGTCCTCCTGCAGTACAACCCCCTGAGAGAACCAACCAGCTACTTGGTAGCAAAATCATTAACAGACGCCGTCCAAGCTGGAAAGAGCAACAATTCCTCGTGAGCATCATTGTACTTATCATAATCTCAGGACCACCTGCAATAGTCAGGGTTGTTGTTTGTTTCAGGAACCCTCCTCTATACTAGGACCCAGAAATTGCACCAGCCAGAATCCTGGAGGACCTGCGACCAGATAGTGACATTAACGTGAGAAGCAATTGGCTCTTGGTGGAACAAAGGGTAGACTGTACCAGATGCTGTGGGTGCCTTTCTAAATCCCCTTCACAGGCTGGTGTGCCAGTATTGGCTGCCAATGCCTCGCACCTGTGCTCTTCCCCAGAGGCTGGCATTTGGCCGGAGGGAGCTGCCTACGTCAGAGAGGACTGGGAGGCTACGGCACTTCCCACACCACGAATAGCCTGACTGATGCAGGAGTACAGGCCCAGCCCTTTGCTTCTGGAAATATTCACTGAAAGTTTGTACTCTGCCTTCCACAGTGTACAGAGGCAGCTATTCAGTCACAACATTTCCCAGCCTTTTTGCAACTAGACGGGACTAAGTGATTAGTTCTCACCAGTGGAATGGGAGAGGAGGTGAGGTATATACTCTCAAGACTGAGGTTACGAAGCCGTTACCTGTGTTTTCACTATCCTCCTGCATGTAGAGGACATCGAAACCCTGGGAGGGGGAGGTCACCAGATAAAAGGTACCTGAGAAATAAACTATAATTGTCTTTAGTCATTAAAGTTTGCAGGTTGTTTTATTACAGCAGCTGCCATTACTCTAATATACTCTCTACCTGTGAATGCTAATGGGGTTCCTGACATACTAGGAAATTGAATTAAATGCTTTGGAAGGTCCCTTCTGATACAGATTCTCTAGTACATTTGCTCTGAAAAGGTCTGAATTGTTCATGAGATATTGTACTAAAGGTTATATTGCTAAACTGTATCACCTAATTATCCTATAGTAAATATAGCAGAGTTTAAAACCACTGGACCAGGAGAACTGGATTCCAGTTCTGCTCCTCTACCAGCCTGTTACAGAGTCTGGTAAAATATAACTTTAACTCTCAGCCTGTTTCACCAACTAAAAAATGCAAATAAAATGCAACGTGAGAGAGGACAACATGATCCTTTTTAGCTCTTGTATTTAGTAGTTTTCTGCATTGTGTTAAAATCAAATCTCTTCAAGAAATGTACAACAACAGCTTTTTATAGGCTGGGAGGAGTGAAAGCACTGAACTTTAGTGCATTAAATAGCGCACTAAACTTAACCTATAATAAACCCTTTAATCATAGAGTATCTTTTATTATTGGACTTCAAAATTTGGAGATGAGTCAAAGACACTAGGTTCTTTGCTTTTGGCTCTAAATACAGTCAAGTTGTGTCAAACAGCTCAAATACTACATTCAGTTAAAGCAGTAAGTGGCAATTTGTTTCAGAGGAGTGGGAAACGGGGCCAAGCATGTCCAGTGGGAAATGGCTGCTTGGCAATGCCAAGAAACACTCGAGGGCACTGGCCCTGGCCATGTCAGTGACACACAGCCCACACCGAGAATGAATCCAATATTAAGCTACAGGATGACTGAAATTTAGTTTCTTTTCTAAACTAATAGGCATGGCTATGTTCCAATCAAACTTTGTTTACTGGTCTCAGTAATCTTTTTTTTTAAATTAACAAACCTAAAGAAAGTCATTTAGAAGGTACAACATTATTAAAGAAAATTTTCCACAAGCTACTACAGATAAATCTGTCTGCCTGATAAAGTCTTCTGACATTCTGTGTCTCTGAATCACAGATTTTCATCCCTTTTCTTTCTTTCTTTCCTTCTTTCCTTGTTCTCTCTCTCTCTCTCTCTCTCTCTCTCTCTCTCTCTCTCTCTCTCTCTCTCACAGAGCAGGGCATTTAACTCTCTTGATGTTTGTGTAAGAAACCTAGGTCAAGTATAGATAAGAAAGGTATTGCAAAGTATCTGGGACTTTCTCTGACCTTTTTCAGGGCTGCCTTTGTCCTACTCCACTCATTGTACAGCATGCATATTTTCACTGGGCTGATTCTCCCACAGGTGAAGACAAACAGTCCTCGCAGGTTGGAGGAGCTGCTGGATTCAGTTGAGGCTGTTGGATTACGCCTTCCTAAAAAGCCAATTTTAGTCAAATTCTAAGAGTGAGCTGCAGCTCGAGCAATGACATCCCAGTAAAGCATTTCAAAGGACAAAGAAGGCAGATGATCTCTTCAGCCTCTTTACCAAGCATTTGGCTGCCTTCAATTCCCCACAAACCTGGTTCCCTGGTGTGGGGCTGTTTAAACCTTGTGTTCCTATTACTATATTAATAATATATACATTCCTATTACTAGTGTGTGTGTGTATATATATGTCTATATACATATACATACATATGTATGTATATATATACATACACACTAGTAACAGGAATATATATATTATTAAATATATTATATATATATTAAAGCATAGTCGGCATAACAACATTATAATTGCTGGCTTTCTCTGCGGAGGATCTGTGGGATAAGCTCAAGTCTCCTTACGTACCAATGCATCAAACCACTAGAGGACGTGCTGAAGGACCCAAGACCTGGTTCTGTAAACCGCCTGGGATATACTTTAAGGACCACCTGACCTGAGAATCTCAGCGCTGCCTGCCCCTCCCCCTTACCTTCTCTATCCAATCATTTGCCAATTTATATTTATTCATCATACACAGGCATTTTCATATCATTCCTTTCTAGGATACAAGCACTTCCTTCAGGCCCTCTCACTGATAAGGTAGCTTTAGACTCTAAACTGCCTTTCCAGCCTTAATGCACCTTGGACATGCTAGTAAACATTTAATACCCATTTCCCATCATATTAATTTCTCCTCAATTCTTCTCCTTGGTGTTTGGTTGCATATGTAATTAAGTATAAGCTAACCCTGGCATCTCTTAAAACTAAGCTCAAATCTGCATTTTCTTTTTTTTTTTAATTGAAGTTTATTGGGGTGACACTTGTTAGTCAAGTTACATAGATTTCAGGTGTACAATTCTGTAATATATCATCTATGTATCACATTATGTGTTCACCACCCAGAGTCAGTTCTCTTTCCATCACCATATATGTACCTTTTTTCATACTATGCCCAATTCTCTTTTGAAACTTTTCCCATACGAATAGGGTCTGGTTTTGTTTTGTTTCACAACCTCCACTGCTCCAAGTGCAAAGCCATTCACATAGCTAGTTTTCAGCACACTTTTGTGGAACTGATTAGAAAATGAAGTTCCTCTAGTACAATTCAAGATCCATTCTATCATAATTATGTGACAGGTACTGGTCTAGGGTTATAGACACAAAAGTGGACACAACAAGAATAAATTCCTGCCCTCATGGAGCTTAAATAGGGGGAGGCGTAGGGGACGAAGACATTAAACAAATAAATAAGCAACATACTTAGAGTGTTATATGAGATGTGAGTTATAGAGAAAAGTAGAATGGGAAGGGGGTTAGGGAGTAACAGAAGTAGTTGGGATGGGGGTGAAATTTTAAATGTGGTGATTATAGAGGGTCCTATTGAGAAAGTGACATTTGAGCAAAATACTTAAAGGGGTGAGAGAATGAGCTTGTGGCTACTGAGGAAGGGGACTATAGACCTTATCTAAAAAATATTCTAATTGAATTTTAAAAGGTTTTTAAACAGAGACTTAAAGTACTCTCATGACACAAAGTCTTTTGAAAGAAAAGGAAATTAGCTTTAAAGTTAATTTTCTTCTTTCTTTCTTTATTTATTTATTTTTATTTTTTTTCTTCTTTTTTTTAATTGTTGGACACGTGGAACACATTTTATATGATTGTTTCTTATTTTTAACAATTAATTTTGAAATAGTCTTGGACTTTAAAAAAAGGTGCCAAAGTAAATTACAGTGACGCCATATGCCTTCTTTAATGTTCACATCTTATGGAAACATTATATAGTAATATAGGACTGACCCTTAAATCAGATAGATGTGAGGAAATCTACAACCATCATCTAAGGAGACAGTCTTTCCACATTTAGTACTGCAATGGATAAAAACATTTTTTTTTAAACATCCTTTGTTTAAAAAATGTGAGAAAAAAGAAAAAAAGTCTTCTGTTTACTTTGGAACACTTAAATGTAACCTGATAGGCAGATAAATAGATAGGCGGATACATACATATAAAAAAATGTATTGAGTGACATCAGGATTCACTAAAACTTTGTATTAATGTTTTCTTTTTTACTTTCAGTCATGCTATGCTGCCTTCCTTCCTTCATTACTGCCAGTTGTTAGGGGCCTAGCAAAGCCACTATGCAGAGGAGCCTGATCTGATCATCTGGAATCTTAAAAAAGCAGAGAGCAGGGGAGCACATTTGAATGGTGGTAAGAAAGTGTTTATGTCTCTGATATGAGAACTCTGACGTAATAGGCATGCAGAATGTTTGTTGCATAGAAATCCCAAGGGTTGCCAACACTTGGCAATATATTACTTGGTGAGAAATGATTGAAGTTGTCCATGTTAGTTGGGGCTGCTCAGTACATGACATTAGAAAAACTCCAAATACATATTATTGCAATACTAATTATGATAATAGTAACAAGATCAATGTTGTTAGACCACTGATGAGTATGATAGGTAAATATCAGTGGAGTCTTATTTTTTAACCCAAACAGGAATCAAAAAGATGGTGCTTGGTTATGCCTTTCAAATTTTTTAAAAAATTTTTTCCTTACTATTTATTTAAAATAAACAAAAAACTTAAGGTACGCAAAATGAATACACACCTGAAAGTATTTTCTGAGGGAACTATTCCTCTAAGCTACGGTATTAATAAGCACAAGGTGGTTTTAAGGAACAATTGCTGGAGATACCTTTTAAATGAACATTTTACATAAAAAATTACTATATTATACACCCAAGTAGTGCTTCTCAAAGGGCAGCACCATTTGTTGGCTGAGGGAGTGGAAACATATCATATCTTAGGGGCTTTTCAAAATGCAACACTATCCACCCCTGGAAAAACATTCTAATATATGTCTTTTTTTTTTTTTGAAGCATCCTACAGACTTTAAATTCTAATAAAGTAAGTATCAGTCTTTAATATCCCACATAAACTGAAAGCTCTTTGGGGTCACCCCTTTTTTTCAGAGTATAGGGGTCTTGAAACCAAAAACTGAGAAAACCATTGCAGTTTTTCCTTAGCTATATTTGGTCAGTTTCTGGTTCTGAGCTCATAAAGCACCAGTGTGATAGAATTACCTGCTATATAAGGCCCTGGCTGGGCTCAGCTTTTTGTCCGTTATAGCCCAGGAAGCTGATTTGCGGTGACCTGTTGGACTTGGACGCTTTAGCTTGTTTTCTCCTCCTCTTCCCACCCCTGTTTTATTTTTTCTTTTCACTCTTGTTTTCTTTGTCTCATTTTGTTCTTTTTTTTATTATTTTCCTTTTTCTTATTTTTCTTTGCTCTTTTCCCATTTTTCTTTTGTTTTTCCTCATTCTTTTAATTTTCTCAATTTTTTGTTTTCTCATTTTTCTCTTTTTTATTATTTTCCTTTTTCTTATTTTTCTTTGCTCTTTTCCCATTTTTCTTTTGTTCTTTTTTCATTCTTTTATTTTAATTTTTTGTTTTCTCATTTTTTTCATCATTTTTTCTGATTTTTTAAACTTTTTAGTATTTTTAGTTAGTATTGTTAGTAGTTAGTGTATTTAGTCATTGTAGTTAGCATAGTCATTGTTTATTCTTTTATTATTTATTCCTTTATTTTAATTGTCTCAATTTTTTTCTCTCATTTTTTTCTTTAAATTTTTTAGTTAGTATTTTCAGTTAGTATTGCTAGTACAGTTAGTATATTTAGTCAGCGTAATTAACATAGTTACTGTTTGTTAGCAGAGTAATATTGTTGATAGAGTTATTAATAGTATGTTTAGTCAGCGTAGTTAGCATACTTATTATTTGTTAGCACAGTTGGTGAGCATAGTTTGCATCGTCAGTGAGCGTAGTTAGCGGGTCATCACGTGCCATGACTTTTCAGACATCCCTGTTGACCAGGAGCCCTACAGTGGCCATTACGAGCTCCTGCAAACCATTGGCAAGGACACCTTTTCCAAGGTGGTGTTGGGCCGGCACATATTAACAGGGACACAGGTGGCTGTTAAAATCATAGATCAACTGGTCACCTTCACAGTTCAAAGATCTCTCCTGTGAGAAGTCCATTGCCTGGCAGACTTGCACCCCCCTAAGATCGTCCAGCTATTCAGTATGATCAGCACTACGGAATCACTCTTCCTAGTCATGGAACTCGTGCCTGGAGGGGACTTGACGGACTACCTTTGTGTCTGTCTGCATGCCAGAGGACAAGGCCTGCGGCATCTTCCGGCAGCTGGTGTCAGCAGTGCACTACTGCCACGAGAAGGGCACTGCTCACAGGGACCTGAAGCCACACAGCGTGGTGTTGGACACTCAGATGACCGCTAAACTGAAAGACTTTGGGCTTGGCACGTCCTCCAATGGCCTTCAATTGAGCACGTTTTGCAGGAGCCCCATGTATGCACCCCTGGAACTCTTCCTGGGCCAAAAATATGATGGCCCTGCCGCGGACACATGGAGCTTGGGAGTGCTGCTGTACAGGATGCTCACGAACACCGTCCCTTTCAAGGGAATGAACTGGGGAGACCTGCAGAAGGTACTCAGCGGGGAGGACGTGGTGCCATCCTATTTATCTTTGGAAGTGGAAAACTTTCTTTAAAAACTGCTCACCCTCAACCCCTAGTAGAGAATATCTGAAAGACATCATGCCAGATCCTTGGCTAAACATGGGCCAGGAGGAAGAACTAAAGCCTCACATTGAGCCACCCAGTGATGTCATAGACCCCTGGGTAACAAAAGAGATACTGAATCTGGGCTTTCATTGGGGAGACATCAAGGATACATTGTCAAAGAAAACACAATAATGTCATGGCCACGTACCATATCTTAAAGGCAAAAAATCCAAAAGTCCAGCGTCACACCATCAAGGTAAAGCCCTTCCATGCTCCTGAGCTCCAGAGCCGTAGTCCCTCCCCAGCCTAGGAGGTTCAGCCAGAGTGCTCCGGTTTCCAGCAGACAGAGCAGCCGCCTGTGGACCATGAGTAAGGGCAGAAGGCCCAAGACTCTGCCAGGCCTTCAGCCATCCCTGCGTCCAGCACCACCACTTTGAAGTCAACCGCTGAGTCCAGGACCACCACCCAGCCTGGGCTCCAGGACCGCTACTCCTGAGCTCAGCCCGGGTTCCAGCACCATCATCCTTAACCCAGCGCCCCCGGCTCCCCAGAATGTTGCCCTGGAGACTCTCCCTCCAGCCACAGCACCACCAGGAGCAGTAATAACCCATAGAAAATCAACCAGGGCAGGCACGGGTGGCTAGGAGGTGCTTGAACTTTTTAAGAAAGCTCTGCTGTCTGCCGCCCAAGAAGGGGCTCTGCAAATACAATAAGGTAAAGCTCCTTTAGATTTTGGATGCCAAGGCAACCAGACTCCAGGGGTGATCAAACCGAGCTCTCTGCATTTTAAATGCTGAACTGGACGAAGCTGAGGTCCAGGGAGCCCGACTACGTGGTGGGGGTGATCCATCCAGAGGCTGTACGCAAACTGCAGGTGGCAGCAGTGCAAGAAGTAGACACTCGGTACGCAAGGAGCCCTGGGGCGAGAGGACTTGGTCCAGCGGACAATGTTGGTGTGCAAAGTGCCCTGGCGTTCTCTGCATG
Source organism: Rhinolophus sinicus (assembly GCF_036562045.2). Taxonomy (NCBI): domain Eukaryota; kingdom Metazoa; phylum Chordata; class Mammalia; order Chiroptera; family Rhinolophidae; genus Rhinolophus; species Rhinolophus sinicus. The sequence continues at coordinate 112,618,969 of NC_133753.1, read as the reverse complement.
GGATTCACATCCAGGGTATCTGGCATCGCGGTGGCCCTCAGAAGCATCGTACCCAAAATCCCTGGTGAGCTTGAAGGACGGCCTGGAGCCCCCTCTGCATGTTGTGCCCTCTTGATCTTCTCTGTTCCCTTGGCTTTGAACCTCAGCTCCCTTGTCCATTTCTCCTTTATGGCAGATGGTGTTTCTTGTTCACATAGCACACATGCTGCCTCTACCTGTGGATGAGTTTTGTAGTTTAAGACCTTTCTGAGTCTGGCTGAGCGCTCTCCTCTGTAGCAAAATGCCACGCACTCTGCGGAACCTCTGCCCGCCCGGGAAACTAACAGGCAGTGCGTGAGTCCAGACCCCAGAGCACAGAGCAGTGGCCATGGGGCCCACGAGCCTGGGCCGGGCCAGGAAAGTTAATTTTTAACAGTAAAGTTTTTGTTTCTAGACTCCATTATGCCTTTCACTGCCAAATATTTTATTTTCCCAACATCTGAAACTTTTATTTTCCCAGGTAATGTTTGTGGTTTTAATCTTTCCAAAGAATTTTCTCCATACTTTTTGTTATGGGGTGGTATTTATCTCTATTCAGTAAGACATGTTTAAACAACAAGCTTTGATTAACATTCTATTAATACATTATATTTTTTAAAAATATATTTATTCCTGATTATAAAAGTAAAACATACTAATTGAAAAAAATTTAGAAAACAAACCAGAAAAATATAAAGAACAAAATAAAGATTACATATAATCTTAGCTTCCAGAAACAACCACTGCCATATTTTGTGGCCTAGTACTCCACATTTTATTCTACATATTACAGGGCACATTTACATATCTTAAATCAGATGTATCAAACAATTAAAATGTGACCCATTTGCTCTAACGTTTGGAGTAAATTGAAGCATGATGGAGACAGTGCAAAACTACATGGCTTTCATTTATTTTAAAAGAGCATCTTGTGAATCTATGTATTTACTGTCAGAATTATTTTTTTCATGATTTACTAAGGCTATGAAGAGTTAATGTGTTAATGCTAGTAATCCATCTAGATTTTGATCTCTAGGTCAAATTCACCATCAGGGACAAATCAGCCAGAGTTTACCAATTAGTTGGCAAGACTGTAGCTTTGCAAATTACAGGGCCTGATACCCACATCACATAATTTTATACAGATGCTGTGGTAAAAGACATGACTGATGATACCGTCCAAATTAACCAAATATATTCTTGTGTGTCTCATTGCTTAGCTCACCACATTAATTACCCTTTTCATATATTTCTCTGAAGTGTTCATCCAGTTAGTCTCTGAACAGATGGTTCCCTGAAGTTACCTCATTCAGAATAATTAAACATGAAAATTATGACACGAAATGTGGTCCTGTCTGCCACAGGAAGTGCTACAAAACCCTCTAGATGGGGTGGATATAAACAAAGTGTCTTCAGGTATATTGTGTTTACAAAACAGAATGAAAGAGGCCCACACTGGAGTAAAAGAGGTTACAAGCAGAATAGAAGCTGTTGTTCCTGTATTTCCAGTTAGTAAGAGAAGAACTTGCAGAGCTCACTTGGCTATCCAACTACCTGAGGGTTTTTTGTGATAAATTCCAAGTGAAAATGTCAGATTTTTCTAGGGCCTGATCTTGCTGCACGAACCTTTCGGATTATAAGACAGTTGTGAAGCACTTACTGCTCAGGTATACTAAATGCCTGGTTTTAATTCAAACATTTGGAAGTGCACTAAATCTTAAAGAAGGGAAATTTAGTCTAATCTGGTTGATCTATACAGTGATGGTGGACAGAGGGAAAGCCCCATCCTAAAGTGTGTTTGGGAAATTTGTAGGGATCGTTGTAGCCCTCACAATGATTGGAGGGGAGGATGCAACACTAGCGTTTAATAAGTGGGGACCAGGAATGCCGCAGCCCACAATGCTTCACAGTGTGTGGAAATGTCTCACACAACAAATCATTATCCTTGGTGTGCAAAGCTTCCCAGTGCTCCACCAGTGTAAACCAACTACAAGTGTAAGTCAGTGGTAATTTGGTAGGTTTTAATAATGAAGAATTTGTTGTTGCTGTTTTTATAAGAAGTTACACAGTTACACACACACACACACACACACACACACCAGCCCTGTAATTTAGGAGAAGGTGATACGGAGAGTAGGAAACACAAATGGATTAAAGACATGGTCTTTGAATAATTTATTAACTCTGAGATTCTTTGCTATGTGATGTATGATTATAGTTCTAAAAATAATTGGTAATAAATAAATGAAAAGGGAGCTATTAGTACTGATTGAATAATTTCTCTTTTAAAAAACATTATATTTGTTATCACTGATGACGCATGGCAGGCATCTCATTATGTCACTTGTAGTAGTAGTGTTGAAACTGTAATGGCATGAACAAGTGTTTTGCAAATCTGCAGTTTTGTAAATCTGCCAGGCTTGGAGGGGTATATTAACACTATTCACTTATTCGTTTGTAGGAATAGCATACCTCCTCATTTTCTCCAGTAGGACAGTATGCTGTCTTGGCACACTGTCCTTACCTCACTGAAACTTCCTTCTCTTGCCATCTACAAATATGAATCACATTTGTTCCCCCTGCTGTTTCACTTTTCTGTTTTTCTTGTAGGGAATATCTTCTGATCCTCTTACTTTCTTAAATCCAATCCTATCGATTCCAAGTAGTTGCAAGGGTCTGACCACTTAACATCTTTCAGTGGTCCAAGGACCAGTAGCATCAGCTCCACCTGGCAGCTCGCTGGAATGGCAGAATCGGCGCTTCCTCCACAAGGTCCCCAGGGCATTTTTGGACAAGGTCCCCAGGGCATTTGTATGCCCAACAAAGGCTTGAGAAGCACTGTGATAATGTAGCCATGTCCTATGGTTCACATATTGAGATATTGAAAAAGTACATAATATTTTATTATAAATTGTGTTATAGGCTGAACTATGTCTCCTCAAAATGTGTATATTGAAGCCCGTACCCCCAGTACCTCATAATGTGACTGTATTTGGAGACAGGACCTTTGCAAATGTGATTAAGTTAGAACGAGGCACTTAAAGTAGGATTTAATTCAGTCCAACTGGGATCAACAGTGTGGAACAGCACAGAAAGCCCAGAAATAAAGCTTTGGATATGTGGTTAACTAATTTATGACAAAGGATCAAGAATATAGAATAGGAAAAGGATGATCTCTTCAATAAATGGTGTTGGAAAAACTGGACAACCACACACAGGCAAAGAAGAAAACTGGACCCCTATCTTACACCACATATAAGAATAAACTCAAAATGGATTAGAGACTTAAATGTAAGACCTGAAACCATAAAACTGCTGGAGGAAAACATAGGGGGAAAGCTCCTTGACATTGGTCCTTACTGCTCCTTTCCCTTCTACTAGTTTAGAAAGTATGCGTGCACTTTATTTTTCTCACTGATAATCCCTAAAATTTAAATATTCATATTATTATTTGACAAAGTCAAAAAATGGTGATTTTGTTCTCCTCCTGAACAAGTAGGGAACTTCAGTGTATTTTAACTTTGAGTGCACTGCTCTCATCTTTACATGTTGTGGTTGCCTAGTATTTTAGTACAGCCCTCTTGATCCGAGAGTTATGTAAGAGAATTTGTTTTCTTTACATATTTGGGTTAGAAGGGCTTTTATTTTGTGCTAATGTTAGTAAGCCTAGTTTTGTTGTGATTAGAAAATGTGGCCTATGTTATTTCTATTTTATGAAATTTGTTCACGTTTTTTGATGTGGACCAACATATGGCCAGTTTTTGATGGGCACTATGGTTTCTTTTTAAGGGAACACAATATACCCTATTTCATTGCATCTAAGTCACAGTTTGTTTCTTTTACATTTTAAAATCCCTAGTTGAGATTCATTTTTCATTTGGACATCTTATAATTACTTTTGGCCCAACGTCAATTATAATATAGCTGTTATTGCTGGCACATGCACAGTCATGGTCACGGGCACTTCAACACAGCTATGTTTACACTGCTGGCTTTATACATATTGGGTTGAATTTCCATTTTAAATTTGGTTGAAAAGATTACAGTGCGTTTTGGCATTGAAACTAAAAGTTACTGGATACACGGAAAGGCTTGGAAACAAAGCAGACAGGTGTAAATTTGATATTAGTAAAGCAAATATTATTGATGGAATAATCATTATAATTCCATATTTTTCTTGCAAAAAACAACCAGATTGTACAGAACCTTACAACAATAAAGGACAAATAACTATGAATAGATGAATCTGTGTGACATTTTGTTCCTGAGATAAATGCAAGAGGACACCTACTGTACACCAAACGAAGTAACTGAATATAGGAGAAATAAACAAATCCCTCAAAATGAAATAAATTTCACAGCAAGCACAGAATAAATAGTGAGATTTCTTCATTCATTTTGCAGAGCTATAATTAAGGCATTGTGTTGTAGTTTAATTGACAGCATTAGTTTTCTCAATATTGCATAAAAATGTTTTATAATTGAAGGCATCTCACATTCAATGAAATGCAATATATTGACCAGCTCGACCTTTTTATGTTATTGATATGTTTATAGCCTCACATCCTTCTTAAAGAATGATTTGATCTGCCTTGGACCCAGAGATACAAATTAAAATTTTCTAATGTAATTGTATCTACTTCCCCTTGGATCTCCTGTAATTCCTGCACTTTGAATATTGCTATCATGTTTTAAGTGCATATATATTAATTAATATATCCATAACTTATATCATTATTGTAAATTGTATCATTTAATATTATAAGTAGCCCTTTGTGATCTCATTTCGTGGTTTGTTTGTTTTTGGTACAAATTCCTATTGGCTGATACTAAGATTGCAACTCTTGCTTCTCTTTTATTAGCATTTATCTAGTTTACTTTTGCCTATCCTTTTATTTTCAACCTTTGTATATCACTTTGGTGTGTTTCTTTTACATACTACAAAGTTTGGGTTTTTGCTTTGTGATCTAAACTGAAAATCTGTTTATTTCTAAAAGGTAAATAAGCACAGTTTCGTGTATTTTTGTGACAGACATATTTAAACTATTTTCTGTCATTTTATTTTATATTTTTCTGCTTTTATAATTTTAAAATTCTTTCATGATATAATTTGTTTTCTTTGCTTTTTATGATCATTCTAATACTTGGAGAAGTTTGTGTTTTTTGTAACCATTACAATTTAAAATGGTTACTTTAGAAAATGTATGTTTTTGCAAATCATGTATCTGATAAAGGAATTGTATCCAGAATTGATAAAAGGCTTTTACCATTAAATAATAAAAAGGGATAAAAACCCAATTTAAAAATGGACAAAGGATTTAAATAGATGCTTTCCTAAGAAGATACATGAATGACTAATAAATGCAGGAAAAGATGCTCAACATCATTAGTATTAGGGAAATACAAATCAAATCCACCAGGAGATACTGTTTTATATTCCCTATGTTACGGACTGAGTGTTTGTGTCCTCCCCAAATTCATATTTTGAAGCCTTATGTGACTATATTTAAAAAAAAAAAAAGCCCTTATGGAAGTAATTGAGATTAAATGAGGTCATAAGGGCAGGGCCCTAACTCACTAGGATTAGAATTTCTAAAATGAGGAAGAGGGACCAGAGCTTTCTTTCTTCACACATACAAAGCAGAGGTCATGTGAGCATACAGAGAGATGGTGCCCACCTACAAGCCAGGAATAGAGTCTCACCAGGAACCAAATCTTGGTTCTGGCACCTTGATCTTGGACCTCTCAGTCTCTAGAACTATGAGAAATCTTTCTGTTATTTAAGCCACTCAGTCTATGGTATTTTGTTATGGCAGCGAGAATTAATACACACTTGAATAGCTATAATAAAAAAAGACAGATCATAAAAGGTGTTGTTGAAGATGTGGAGACATTAAAACCCTCATACATTGCTGGTGAGAGCGTAAAATGATGCAAACTATTTGGAAAACAGTTTGTCAATTCCACAAAATGTTAAACATTGACTTCCTGTAGGACCCAGCAATTCCACTCCTAGGTGTCTACCCAAAAGAAAGTGGAAAGCCTATGTACACACAAAACTTGTACATGAATGTTCCCAGCAACATCATTCATAACAGCCAAAAAGTGGAAATAACCCAAATGCCCATCAGCTGATGAATGGGTTAACAAGTGGTGTATCCATACAATAAAATACCATTCGTCAATGAACAAGACGGAAGTACTGGCTATGCCACAACAGGGAGGAACCTTGAGGGCACTGTGCCGAGTGCAGTAAGCCGGACACAAAAGGACAAATCCTGTATGATTCCAGTCATGTGAGGTACCTAGAGCAGTTAAATTCATATAGAGAGAAAGTAGAATAGAGGTCACCAGGGGCTGCGGGTGAGGGAGGAATGAGGAGTGACTGCTAATGGATAATGGTCCTTTTGGAGTGACAAAAATGTCCCAAATTACTTTGTGGTGATGATGGCATAACTCTGTGAAAACCATTTAATTGTATACTTTAAGTGGATGACCTTTATGGTATGTAAATTATATTTTAGCAAAACTGTAAAAAACAACAAAAAGTTGTTTTTCTAATAAAAAAAACATGATTTAAAGTTCCATCCATTTTAAATATACAAAAATAACATGAAGCTGAAGGGGCTGTAATAATATCAGATACAATAGACTATAAAGAAAAGAGCACTACTAGAGTTAAAAAGAATCACTACATATTAATAAAGGGCTCAATTCAGGTAGAAGATATATAAGTTCTAAGCTTTTATGCATTTATTAACATTGCACCAAATATAAAAGCAAAATTTATTAGAACTATAAGGGGAAATGGGATAATCCACCATCCAAGGAGATTTTAATGTATCTCTCTCAGTAAATGATCCTTCAAGCAGGAAAATCAGCAGGGGTATAAAAGAGTTAAACAACACAATTAATAAACCCAATGTAATGGGCATGCAGTAAGACACATTCTTCTCACGCACGTATGGAATATTTTCAAGATTTATATATATGCTAGGCTGCAAAATAAAACACAAAACAGTTTAAAAAAGAGAGAGAGAGACTACAATCTCTGTCTATAACACATATAAATTATACCTCCATATTTTAAAAAAATAATAAATCCCAAAGATGATTATTTGAAAAGAGCAAAAACTGATCCTCTGTAAGCTAGATCAAGAAAGAAGACACAATATTATGAATGAAAAAGGATACATCATATAGATGCAGGAGAGATTAATACGAAAGGAAAAATTAGGAACAATGTTAGTCTAATGAATTTGAAAACTTTCACAAAATAGATAAATTTATATAAAATATGACTTAATAAAACAAATCAAGGCAAAATACAAAAAACAAATAGTTTTATAACTATTAAAGAAATTGAGTCAGTGGTTTAAAATCTTACCCTGCTAAAAACCCAATCAACTTGCTCCAAATGATTTTACAAGCAAGTTTTACTGAAAATTCAGGTGCCAGGTAAATGCAGTCTTATTTCAGAACATAGAAAAAGAATAAACCCTTCTTAAATCGTGTAAATAGGCAGTATAACCTTGATACCAAAAGGAAGTATTAGAATACGAAAATAGAATTTAACCTCACCCATTAATATAAAAATAAAAATCCCCTCCAAATATAATATTTACAAACTGAATTCAGCAATATATGTATAATAAAGATAATATATCACAATCAGTTTGAGTTTACTCCATCAATATAACGTTGAGCCAACACGAAACAATGTATAGGATTACTTCACCATATTGAAACATTTCAACATATGCAGAAAAATTTTCCCAGATGCAGTTCCAGATGAAAGGTAAAACAATAAAGCTTTTAGAAAAAAAATAAGAGAATATCCTTTTGATATTGGAAGAGGGAAAGATTTCTTAAACAGGACATAAAATGCACTAACATTAAAAGGAAAAAATTATAAAGTGGACTATATTAATATTGAGTATCTTCTATTCATCAAAAGATGCCATTAAGAGATAATGAAAGCAATTCACAGAATAAAAGATGTTCATTGCACATCCATCTGATAAAGGACTTGTATCTAGAACATATAATAACTCCTACAAATCAATAAGAAAAGGACAGACAATCCTAACAGAAAAAATAGGAACATGATTTAAACAGCTCCACAAAAGAGGATACCTGAGTAGCCAATAAGCATATGAAAAGGTGCTTTATTAGTAGACAGAGAGAGACAGGCAGACAGAGAGAACTCATGTTAATTCCTCATCTCCCATAGTGTGAAATCAATACATAATGCCTAAAATTGGAAATTCAAAAAGTGATATTATAAGTACAAGCATATTACTTACAGACATGGAGGTAAGTATCAAAAGAATGAGCAAAAATAGTTAAAAGCATTGCTGTGAGAAACAGAAGTGCTGTGAGAAACATTGCTGTGAGCAACAGGTTGGGAGGTAGGGAATAGCTGGGATTTTAAAAAAATAATAATAATAAATCTTATAGAATTACTTGACTCTTTACACTGTGTGCACATAATTTTTGGTAAAAATAAAATAAGAATGCATGGTCAGTGTGTTGAATGCCAGCTAGAGAAACAGATCAGAAGTGATTACTACATTTGGCAACATTGGCCCATTGACGACTCTTGAAAAGAACAATTTCATTTCACTAACAGGAATTAAAATTAGCTAGTGGTAAGCATCCACAACACTTAGCCAACATTAATTTTCCCTAGAGTTGTACATATTTTAAATATCTTCATTTTTATGTTTCCTCTCATGTTTCTTATGTATAGAACCTAGATGAAATGCCCATGAAAATATTTTTAGTTTGTTATGAATTACATGTTAACCATTGCCATTCCCTCTAAAGTCATTTGGGTGTAGAAAACTTTGAAGGCTAAATGTCTTATCTGCACCCATCCCACGCACCCTGCACGCATTGAAATCCTTCACTTGTACCTTGAGGGCCTCTTCCAGTGAGCTAGATATGAGCCATTCTCTGCTTTAGGGGATGATGAAATTGTACGAGGAAAGCCACTGGTCTAGGTGAAGACTGAAAAATTCAGATACACATTTTCTATTCCTTGCCTCCCTTTTGCCACCCATCCCTTCTGACCAAATTAAGACTCCACTGGAGGAAAGGGGAGAAAGAGGGAAGAGACCACCTAGGAAGAACTGGGTGGAGAAAGGCATCAGTATTCAACCTGAACAAGGAGGCCCAGTGTCAATGGCAGGCCAGCTCCCAGAGGCTGTCTAGTCTGTAGGCCAGTGAGGAGGGTACACTGCTGGGCTGTGTTACTATGGGAATTATCCCGTCTGGTCACTCTCCTTTCCCTCTCTGACACCCCGAGCAGTCAGCATACCACACACTGCTTGTCTGTCAGAAATGACAAGCTCCATTCCCAACAGGCTTTGCCACCTCCCAACCGCCCCCCCCTCCCTGCCTCCGTCCATGTGCTCAGCTGGCCTTTCTATGGCTTGATAGCCCTCACCTGAGCAAGGCTGGACCAGACAGAAGCGGGGAGCCATCTCCCACTGAGTGGGGTGGCAGGGAAACACAGCTTCCCTTGCATTCACAGGTGGGGCTGGGCCATCAGAAGGAAGCAGGACTTAAGGACAGAGAAGAATGCAGGGGGTCTGCATTCACTTCTCGGCTCACGTTTCCAAGACCACCACCCAACGGCTAACTGCAATCTCCACCCCTAGAAATTCCCCCCAGAATGCTGGCCCCTAGGATTTTCACTGCTATAGAGGCATGGCCAGTCCTGGCTGCCCTGTGTCCAGCTGCATGCCAGTGAGTCAAACAGTCGGCTTTCTGCAGGGTGACTACATTACTATCAATAGTTTGGGTCTATTATTTAGTATTTTTGCAGTGAGTTTTCAAATGAAACCCGTTTTCTTTCTTTACTTTTAGAGAAATGAAATATTTCAAATATATAAACACCAAAGAAGGCCCAAAATATTCTGTACTCTTCCCTTCATAGCATTACATGTTGGATAAGGTTCCTATCAGCTTGAGGCCAAAGGTGATTTAAAATACATACAATTCCAAAGAATGATGAAGTATGAAGTAATTTGTTTTGAACTAATAAACTAGTTTCAGCTGAATTATTTGTAAGACTTTTAAATGACCTAAATATGCTTTTAAAAACCTAGAAACTCACACACTTGTAAGAACTTGACAAATTCCACTTCCTTCCCTAACAGATACGTGAGCACCGGCAGCTCAAAGCACCGACACTTCACTTGTGTAACACTGATTTCTGAGGTTTTAAATACTTTTGTAAGCTAAACTTAGACAAAACGGCAACAATTTAGTGCTCTGAAAATCCTATAAGGTTTCCCAAACATTGTTAACACTTCAATTTTAATCTTTTTTCAAACCCTTAAAGACTAAAAAGTGAGTTATGATCATTCTTTTATGAAAAGATACAATTATAACTGAAAACATGAGATTGTCTTGAATCTGGAGACACTGATTTAACAATTTTGGATGGACTAGTCCTTCTGTTGCTAGAACTCACCCCTAAGTGCATTTGAGCCTCACAAGAGCACAGCCCTGCCTTGAGCAAAGCAGAAGCAGGGTTTAGCAATAGCTCATGTGAAAATGCTTTAGGGAATATAGCCAGCAGTCTTATTAATATACACCCATTTTGAGGTTTCCACCAAAAAAAAAAAAAAGAAGGACCACTATGTACTTGGGCTGCATTAACAGAAAAGCATAGATGACCACTGCTCTCTCTCTCTCTACTCCACAAGCATGACATTCAGTTCTGGGTGTCATGGTTTATAAAGAAGAGCCAACTGCAAATTACTCATGGAGAGAAATCAGGAACTCGAAGGGTTGACACATGTCACACAAAGAGCAGTTGAACAAGCCAACCTGAGGGTGTTTCACTTTGAAAAGAGAAGTCTCAGTTAGGCTGCCTGCCTTTACATTTTTGAAGGGTATTTTTGTAGCAGATGGATTAGACTTAGCCCACATTGCTTCACGACCAGAAAACTCAGATCAGGGTTTAAGCTCAATTTTCAAAATACATTTTATTAATGTTTCCAGATACAGAATGAGGTGCTTCAGAAAAAAGTGAATCCGTCTCAAGATCTGTGGAAATAGGCTGGACAACTCTTGGCAAAGAGATTTAAATATTGGGTGTGTTGTTAATGAGGCAATCTTTAAATCATGTCCAATGTCCAAAGTGAAAATTCCAGGACTTCAGAGCAACAGTATAAATGTTCAGTTGTCTTCAAAATGTACCTGAGGTATCCCATATGATAGCTTGCGGTGGCTGCAAGCAGTGTGTCGTCCCACTTGCATATATCCTCAGCTTGTCAGCAAGTTCAGTTTCTATGCCCTGCCCACCCTGAGTGTTTTCCCCCATATTTTCTCTTGATTCTTAGTTTAAGGGCTTCCACCACTTGGTGCTTCAAAGTCAAACTTAAAAATTCCCGTTTTATATTCAGAAGCACTTACTTTACTTTTTTTCAACCTATTTCATTCAGACTAGCCCATAACCTTGTCTCTTGTCTCTTATGACTAAAAGGCATAGTAAGGTACGGTAAAATGAGAGAGGAGAGAGAGAGAGAGAGAAAGAAGAAGGAGGAGGAGGTAGAAGGAAGGTGGTGGGGTAGGGGGGAAGGAGGAGAAGAAAAAGAAAAACGGTATTTTATATAAAAGAGAGACTGTTTGTTGTCTATTATGACCAGGTACAAATTTTCTCCTTTACACACAAGTCTTTGTTCTCAGCCCTGATTGTTTTCTTAGGCCAAAGCTCCAGAAGTAAACTGCTGAGACAAGAGTGTGAACACTGGTTAAACCTTTTAAGATATGTTAGGACATATTATCAAGTTCCGTGTTGCAGCTCCTTTGTCCCTTTGCCGTGGGTTGTGGTGATCTTTCCTTAACTTCATGCGGGCATTCAACTGGCCACTCAGCTTACCGTGCCCACACTTGTGTTCATAAGGGTTTGGTGAAATGAACATTGTTCCCTGCCATCCTTAAGAAAGCTACAGACCTGTATGGTAGGTGATCATAGACAGCACCCTGTCTTATTGCTGGCATTAATAGGACTGTTTCTGGTGTTTTACTATTAGATATAATGTTGGTTTTTGGTTTGAGATCTATACTTTTAATATCAGGTCAAGAAGGTGTTCATCTTGCGTTAGTCAAAATTCTTGGTTTCAAACATCCCAAACATAATTGGGTAACTTAAGGGAAGAAAATTTTGGAAGGGTATTTGATGGCTCATGGAATCTCTGGGAAGGCTGAAGATCCAAACTTAGCTGATAAGATCAAGGAAGACTGGGAATCATGAAATTGGGCGTCCCCTTGAAGTTTGAGGTTTTGCTTGTTCCTTGACTGAGAAGCATCCGATAATAAATCTCGGGTTTACAAATAAGAATTCAACTGCTCCAAGTACCCATTTGATATCTAAGTCTTCCCTGCAACAGTCCTCCAAGTGGTGGTGATCCATCAGTCTCTGTCTAAATGCCAGTCATCTCTCACCCTCTCTTGCCAATTTTCTTTGACTTTCTATATTATTTACTCATTGTTACTAGTTTTATCCCTTGGGTCATCAGAACAAACTTGACACATTCTGTTTCTTCTGCCTAGAATGCTTTCCCCCCACCTTTAAAAGACACAATAATACTGATCTTTAAAAAATAAGATCAAATTTTACCTCTTCTAAAAGGAAAACAAAAGGTCTAGGAAGTCAGACTGCAGCCAAAATTATGCCGCAAGAGGAGTCAGGCGGAGATGCTCCTGCAGATCCTGACATTGCCCTCACTGCTGCCATTCTCCCTGCTCCTTCGTATTCCCCACGCCTGACCCAGCGTCCCAGGCAAGAGTCTCTGGTCCACCGGGTTTGCGCTGGTGCTCACACTGCGGCTCCCAGTAAGTGCCTCGCTTTTCTGGTGGGACCCCATGTCCCACCAACATTTACACAAACTCGGGCCTCCTGGTGGCTCAGGTGGTTGGAGCACTGTGCTCCTAACGCCGGTTCAGTTCCCACATGGGCCTTGAGCTGCGCCCTCTACAGCTAAGTTTGTGAAAAACAGCTCTCCCTGGAGCTGGGCTGCCATGAGCAGCCAGAGGTTGCCATGGGCTGCTGTGAGCTGGTGACCAACTGCCCAGTTGGGGGGGGGGGGGGAGGATGGACGAGGTGGGGTGGGAGAGTGGACGGGGTGGGGGTGGTGGGAGTGCAAGGCTCATAATACCAGCATGAGCCAGGGAGCTGAGAAACAACAGCTTGAACTGGAGCAGGAGGAGGCGGCGAAAGAAAGGGGGAAAAAAAGTTTCACACAAATTCCATACCCCAGAATAGGATACTGATGTCGGACAGCCAAAAATATGAAATGACAAATGTCTCTTACCTACCTATTCTCATTTTACTAAAAGATTTCCACCAGGAGTCAATATTGACTGCTTTTCCAGCATTTGAAATGACCGTGTGATTTTTGGTTTCACCTATTACTACAATAACTATATTTGTAGATTTAGTTTGACCATCTTCCCATTTTGGGAATAAAAGCCACTGGGTTGTGATATTGTATTCTTTTAACATAGAGCTGGATTCTATTTGCTTATATTTTATTTGTGACTTTCATGGTTAACTTGTAGGTGATATTGTGGCGTGTAATCCTCTTCAAAATGCTTTGATGTTTTGATTCCATTATAAAATAAATTCTTTGGATGATTTCCCTTCATCCTCTGGAACAGTTTAAACATTTGCATACATATGTATATTACATACCATGTACTTCTAAGTATGTTACTATTAGTTCAATCATTTCTTTTCTGCAACAAACATATGAAGTAAGAGCCATTACATCCATTTTACACAAGAAAAAATTGGCAGAGTGGTTAAGTAATTGGCCCACGGCCACAAGGTTAATTGGCGTCGGCATAATGTCTTCCTGGAAGATCAGAAAGATTTCACCTGTGAAATATACCCAGGAATGGTATTTATTTGGATAAGAAGCTCTTCAATAATTTAAAAAATAAAATCCTAGAACAGTGGTTCTCAAAGTGTGTTCCTCAGACAACCAGCTTCGTCATCACTTGGAAGGAGACCTACTGAATCCAGAAAGTTGGGGTGTGCTTCCCAGCGGTCTGTGTTTTAACAAGTCCTCCAAATGTTTCCCATGCCTGTGAAAGTTTAAGAACCAATGAGCCAGAAATATAACCATATTCATCAAACATTCAGTGGAGTGCAGCTGCACGAAGAGGTTAGAGCAGATTTCAAGCTTAGGGGTGACATCTTCAGGAATGTCTGTTGGCTTTGTTTGCATGGCTCTCCTTTCTTCAGGGAATTAGTTCTTTCCCATAGTGATGCACTCCTGTGATTTTGGTGAGCTGCTAAACCAGGACTCTGTTCTGTAGTGGGCACAGCACATTCCAGACAGTCCTCGTATCCCATTTACTTGGCTGTAGTAGGCAAGGGTATACAACCCACATTCACCCCCAAGCTGTTTCATTTAGCGTTGGAGGAGAAAGTGCTTTGCTTTTTGCATTATGGAGGTGTGGGCAGTTGTTAGCTAGGGGATATTGTCTGACAATTTCCCTGCCATGTATCAAAGCCCACTGGCATAGAAGAGAACACTTCCAGAACAGTGAAAACACAAACATTCAGAGAGGCCTGACAAGCTCATCTGAGACCCTGGATCTGTCGTCCTGAAACCAGCCGTGCCCCGAATTTACCAGTTACACAAGCCAATACATTCTCTTATGCTGCGACTATTTTGAGTTGGGTTTCTGTCGCTTATAACAGAAAGCATGTTGGCTGCTACACGAGAGGGAGTATACAGAGGGTTTTAAACTATTTCATAATCACAACATTTTAATTTTGTAATCTAGTATTTTGGCAACACCAAGGGCTTATCTAAATTACACATTTATACTGCTTCATACCTTAAACATTGTGTAACTAGTTAGTTATTTGGCTTTTTTATGTTGTTGGTTCATAAACTAGGTTTTTGTGTGTTTTTTTTTAAAAACCCAAGCCATTACTTCCATCTGTCACCAGTAAGCTATGACACTTTTGTTTCCCTGCAGCTGGCAGCTGCCACAGAAAACATCAATTCTACACTGCTGACTCCTTCGGGAGTTTGTTCATTTGGAAAGAAAATGAACAGGGCAAACCCTGGCGCTCTTTCTCTGTTTGGCTTAACCATAAGAAAATCCCTAACACATAGGAAGCACTCAATAAATATTTATTAAATAAATGAAATAAAACCCAGGAGAAACTGGAAATTACAATTAAAACAAAACAAAACAAAACAAAACAAAACAAAACACCACTGAGGGTTTTATTTCAGCAGCTAAATTCAGCAACCATGTACGAATTGAGGAAATTTATTCACTTTCGCAAATATGAAGTATCGGGTGAGTGCAGTTACAGTAACAGAGGCTGGATCATGGAGTCTTTAAGCCTCAGGCAGGCACGACCAGAACACCTGTGCTGTTCCGCCCTGTGCCTGGGCTTGTCAGGTGGCAGGTGAGCTATGAAGAGTCAGCGGGTGCTACTTATCTCTGACCCAACTTCACCCTCTCAGCTGTCCAAGTGGATTACTGTGTTGTCTTGGCTCCTGGCCAGGGCTGGCTTGGATGTGTATTTCTGAAATGTTTATGGCCGGTGAGATTCCAGCCTGAATGGTGCTGAGCACATTACTCTGCTGAGATTTCATCCCTAATGCAACAGAAATTCCAGTGAAAAGTCAGCTCAGGGAGACAGACCTATTCATTTCGGCTGGCGTACCGTACTGGAAAAACTCTCTTCACAGGTTGTTGTGGTTTTCTCTGTGTTTCTGGCATTTGTGAAAATTGGCCTTGTTAAGAACAAAACAATGAAGTCTTCTGGCAGATTCATCTTTTTTTTGTTCTAAAAGCAAATTCATTTAACCTTCAACTATAAGTATCCTTTGGTGACTTGAGTCTAAAAGTACATAGTACTGCTAAGGAATGAATCCTTTGAAAAAGTCCATAAAATTGCAACTTTTGTGTATTCCAGTTGTTGCTTGCTCATTCTTTCTGGGCATTTTGGACATTCATGGAACATAAAAAGAGTTTGTCTCTGATGTTTTGAATCAATAAGCTATTTTTGAAGAATTTCAATGAATTGATAACGCTACTAAGTTAACACGTTAGTCTGCTTTTGATGTTCTGTTTCCTTTAGGCAATTCCATTAAATATTCCAAGGTTTTGATGCTAAGTGGATTTGATAAAGTAACTAGACGGACTCTAAATGCTTAGAAGTGTGAAACCAATCCAGAATTCTTCAAAAGTTTTCATTGAATATCATAACTGTTATGGTCCATATAGTGGACTCTCAGTATTTTCAGAGATGGTTCTATTTCTTGACTCAAGCAGATTATACAAGTGGCTACATTGGAGGGATTTTCTGTAAGTGCCACACCAAAACATCCAAATTCATATAGCTTTCTGATGACATCCACCTTTTGTTTAGAACAAAAGGTAATCCTGGAGATCTGTTTCTGCAGATTGGATTTTTGTTTGAGTTTTTGGGAGGAGACAATTGCACCTCCCTTTAAGTGATTGAGAAATAAATAGGATCGCATTGTTTTTTATGGAAATACATACAAGTTCCAATTTGCCAAAATAAGGTGTCTGACACATAACGACCTGGGAGGTTTCAGCATGCCCTAACGGTGCTGTTCGCCTTCTCCAATTATGCATTTACCAAATGAACGTGGGTGCCTTGTGAATAATGTAGCAGGCACTCCCATTTGGGCATGAAAAGGTCTATTAGGAATGTAAACTAAGAAAACAAACACCTCTTACAGAGTATTTACATAGATATGTACTATTACAAAACAGAAGTCAGTTCCTTTCTAGAAGCCTTAAGAAAGTCATATAGTGCCAAGGATGATGGCAAAGAAAAGTTAAAAGATTTTTAAGGAAAAAAAATTTATGCTTTCAATATAAATATCCAATATCCTCACTCTTTGATCCTGTACACCAGCTGTCAAGAGTTAAGCGTTTTAAACCTACATAAAATCCGTTTATAGTAAAAAAAAAAAAAAAAAAATTATTAGAAGCTACTGACTCAATCAGCTCTCCCAAATAATCAAATCTTACTTGTTTTTTGGTTTCTCAGAGACACCTGCCTCTCTTCAATTCTGTCCACTTTGTGACATCAACCTCAATCCTCTTTTAAACTTTCTTATTCCTCCTGTGTGCTCCGTTTTGAAACATTCCAAAGCCTCCAGCCTGGCCAAGCAACATTCTATTCGTAGAAGGTAAAGCTCAGCTTTAGGCAGTTACTAAAGACTCTGAAATTGCTCCAGAAGCCTCCAGTTGCCCTGCTCTACGGGATGTTCCTTATTCTTATCTTCCCTGGCTTCTGACTCCCTTGGCTCTGCAGTGTCTTAACATCTGCCTCGGGCCACTTGCTCCAGCTGACAATTCATTTTAAACACACCTCCCAGGATGGTGCTCTCTAGATGGATTGGATCCCTCCACTGTAGCTGGGGGATGAAAAATGCTCCAGTCATCAACCTTTCTGAGAGGGCCCACAGGACCAGAAGACCAGCCACCAGTGGTCAGCAGGCCAGCCCCGCCCAGCTCCTCTGGAGTTCCACCTCTCCTTTGAGCTGTTTCTAATTAACCCTTTCAGGCTCTCTGTGAGACCTTACCTTTTAAAAAGTAAGCCCTTCCCTCTCCCCCTTCACACTATTTAACACAAAAATATCATATTAAATATCATTTCTTTAAAATATATTGTATTGTGTCAAAGACTTAAAAGCTATTCCAAAAGGCATTTAATATATGTAGATGAACCTACCTTAAAATTCTTTCAACCTCTGAATTTCTTTCATTTCTTTTTTATTCACCAGGCTCTTACAAAGCACCAATGGCATAAAGATGCTGAAGTTTTCAAGTGTTAGTCAAATGTGGAAGATAGGGATTTTCTGTTTCATACGTACACCCCGTTTTTTCCTCTCCCCTAATTTTTTTTTAACATGATAAGTTCCTAGAAGTTATATCATCAAAAGCAAACAATTTTAGCAAGAAAAAGTTAGTTTTCTGATTGTGGATGCATTTGCAAGCCAAGGAGAGAGCCCTCAGAAGAAAGCAAACCTGGTGACACCTTGATTTTGGACTTCCAGCTTCCAGTACTGTGAGAAAATTAACTTCTGTTGTTTAAGCCACCCAGTCTGTGGTATTTTGTTATGGCAGCTCTAGCAAACCAACTAATATACTCTCTGTCCCATCAATTTCACTCCTAGGTATGTAGCCAAGAGGACTGAAAACATGTGACCATACAAAAATGTATGCATGTATGTTCATAGCAGCATTATTCATAATAGCCCAAACCCCAAATGTCCATCAACCGATGAACAAATAAAATGTGACATATCCATACAGTAGTTAAAAGGAATGGAGTACTGCATTACAACATGGAATATTACAACATGGATGAATCTTGAAAACATTACACTAATTGAAAGAAGCCAGATATGAAAGGCTACATATTACATGATTCCATTTAAATGAAATGTCCACAATAGGCACATATTCAGAAATAAAGTGGTTGCCTGGGTTGGGATAAGAGGTAATGGGGGGAGCGACTGTGTAGATTTCTTTTGGGGGTAATGAAAATGTTCTGAAATTAGATAGTGGTGATGGTAAAAACCACTGAATTGTACATTTAAAAAAGAATTTTACAGTATGCAAGTTATGTCTCAATTAAAAAATCCAATATGTCACATATTATTGATCTAGATTAGAGAGGCAGTAAATAGCCAATGGTCAAAAACATGGCCAGACAAATCTGGGTTTGTATTCTAGCATCAAGAGGCTCAACTTCTTGAATTCTTTTTTTTAACCTTTTTGTTTTGGTATAAAGTCAGAATTACAATTAAGTTGAAGCAGTAGTACACAGGATCCCCAAATATCTTTCACCCACATCTCACAAATGTTAACATTTTATCTTATTTGTTTTATCCTTTTTCTCTCCATTGACTCATATACACATACACACATTTTTTCTGTAACTGTTTAAGTTGCAGACACATGCCCCTTTACTCTTAAATACTTTAGTATGTAGTTCCTAAAAATAAGAGCATTCTTTTACAGAAACACAAAATCAGGAAATTATCATTAATACAATATTATCTAATCTATAGATCTTATTCAGCTTTTCCCAATTGTCTGAATAATGTCCTTTACAGGAAGAGAAAATCCAAGATCATGTCTTTTATTCAGTTGTTAGGTCTCTAGTCTCTTTTAATCAGGAAGAGATTATTATTATCATCATCATCGTTCTTTTGTTTTTCATGACAGCACTTTTGAAGAGTCCTAGTCATTTATTTTATAAAGTGTCCTTCAGTTTGGATTTGCCTGGTGTTTCCTTGTGATTAAAATTAGCTTATGCACTTCTGGCAGAAATTCCACAGAATTCCAAATATCAGGAAGCACGTGATGTCAATTTGTTCCCGATCTGGCGATTTTAACTTTGATCCCTGGGTAAGAAAATGTCAGCCAGTTTTCTCTCACAAGGTAACTATGTTTCTTTTTGCGATTAAGAAGCACCTTGTGGGAACTTCCATGCCCTGGTTTCTCACCTGCCAGGTGGGAAAAAGAGGGGTGCAAAGAGGCAGGGGACGCGGACACCGCTCGCGGCGTCACCTGCCCCGCCCCAGCCTTTGCCCCGCCTTCCCCCGGCTCCCGACTCCGGGTCACCTCCTTTCCGGGCAACGCGGGCTCTGCTCTGATCGCGACTCCGACACTTCCTGGGCTGTGCTGTGATTTGTCCAGTTGCAAATGGTTACTTAATGATTAGTAAGCCGCACACTTCTTGGGGGCAGGATGGGGTTTTATTCATTTTTGTGTCTCGGAATGTGTTGCATTGTTGCTTTTTTCCAATGAACGAGTACGAGTGCCTAGCTAAGGAGCGACCCAGAGAAAGGGATTTGCTTGCGTTTCCGTGCTTTTGTCACATCACTGGGCCTCTAGACCTACTGAGTAATAAAATGGAAAAGAAGCTCTTTTGAAATGTAACAAGAAGGTTGTAAATGCCTGTTGATTTTAAATCGATTTACTTCTGGAAGAGACCTAGGTGACCAGATATTCCAACTCTGGTATTTTATAAAAAGAAATGGAGGTGTAGAGGTTAAAAGATTCCCCAGATGAAGCAGGGCTGGGACTGAAACTCAGATTGCAAGTCCAGGGCTTCCTCACGGTGCTAACTTCCTTTTGGTCTGGCCTACCCTTCACAAAGACAAAGCAGGAGGGACAAATTTCATGACCTTGGAAAGAGTCTTAACAGCAAATTAAAATTCCTCCACTCATTTAAAAAAAATGAAGTAAAATTCATGTAACATAAACTTAACTAGTAACACCATCGTAAAGTTGCATTTGTTTAAATTCAGTGGCATTTGCTGTACTAGGTTTTTGTTTCTTGTTTTCTTCTTAAAAAAATTAAAATTTCACATGTGAGATTCCATTATACCTGGTCCCACTTAAACTCCAGATAAAGAATTATTCTGAGGCAGGATGAGTGAAAGCTTGGGAAGGAATGAAATCAGTCCTCCTTCCATCCCCCTCTTCCCACACAAACTCCAGGGAGGCAGTGATGCTGAGTTAAACTCTCTGATGGACCCTTGCCAAAGACAATAAATGTCACTCCTTCAAGTGCACTATTTTATTGCAAAGGTTTTTGTTGTCTTCATTTTCCCTGTTATGCCTCAGGTGCAGAAAGAAGAGGGGAAAGAAGCCTCGCAGCTTTGATGGGAGTTTTGGTTTGACTCATCATCCAACTGAAAAGAGTGAGGATGGTGACTATTTAGGAACCCCTGTGGGTGAGTGGGTGTGGTTGGTTTCTTCCTGTCTTTGCAGTTTCAGTGGGTTCCACCTCTTGAACTTGAGGACTTCCCCAAATCCCTAGCCCACCATGGTTCCCCCTTCTGGGGCTTGCTTTGGGGGCTACTCATCTGGTTCCAAGAGCAAAGCCCTGAGTTTTTTGAACAGTCTTTTTATATACCTTGTTCAGGCTTTACAATTTTTTTTTTTTAAAGATTTTATTGGGGAAGGGGAACAGTGTGTATTTCCAGGACTTTATTGGGGGAACAGTGTGTTTCTCCCAGGACCCATCAGTTCCAAGTCAAGTTGTTGTCCTTCAGTCTTAGTTGTGGAGGACACAGCTCATCTCCAAGTCCAGTCTCAGTTTTCAATCTACTTGCGGGGGGCGCAGCCCACCATCCCATGCGGGAGTCCAACCAGCAACCTTGTTGTTAAGAGCGCATGCTCTAACCAACTGAGCCATCCGGCTGCCTTTCTGGCAGTTCAGCTCAAGTTGTTGTCTTCAATCTAGTTGCTGAGGGCACAGGTCACTGGCCCATGTGGTAATCGAACCGGCAACCCTGTTGCTCAGAGCTCGCGCTCTAACCAACTGAGCCATCCAGCTGCCCCAGGCTCTACAATTTGATTGAAGTCTCTTTATATTTGAAATCTCTTTGTATTTGCCGAACTTGCTATTTTTAAATTCAATGTATTAAAATATGACATGTGATCAAAATATAAAAAATTATCACAGTAGAAGACACATTGCCATTAATCCCCCTCAAAATACTTCCGCTCACTTCAAAGACACTTATCCCATCGTTCTTGCCACTTTCTGAAGCAGTTCTGGAAGTCCTCTTTCGTGAGTGTCTTTAGTTGTGCTGTCATGGCTGCCTTGATGTCCTGAATTGATTCAAAACGTTTACTTTTCATGGTCATTTTGACTTTGGAGAAGAGCCAGAAGTCACATGGTGCCAGATCCGGTGAATAAGGTGGATGAGGATGCACCGTAATGTTTTCATTTGATAGAAATTGCCATATACCAGAAGCGATGTGTGACAGGGAGTATTGTCATGATGAAGGATGATTTACGGCACACTTTAAAACACACCTTCTCTCAACCATAACTCACATTCAACTGACTGCACCGAACAAGTTGAAATTTGTCACACACTGTTACTAAGGTTCAACGCACCAACTCCTATATTGAAAATTCCTGCCTTTCTGTTGGATGGCACTCAGCAGCAGCATTCATCGTATTTTGTGATCATACCTTGTATGTCTAAGTTCTTTCCCTGTGCATGAAATCTGTCCAACCTGTGTGGAATCTAAAGTTTAAATCCACATGGTTCTTACTCCGAGAACTAAATTCTAGTAGGACAGAGAGAAATAAGTTACGCTTATTTGACAAATATTTATTGAGCTTCCTAATAGCAGGTATGATGGTAGGTGTTAGGGATGCATAGATGAATTGGACAAGTTTCTGGCACTCAAGGACTCAAGTGTGGTGAGCATTGTCAGTTTGGACTGACAATAAGACTCAGTCTCGGAATTTAACCAGGAGACTCCTACCAGATGTCTGCAATTCTCATTTAGATCAGGGAAGGTGTGGTCTTCTAAGACATCTTCACAAAAAGGTATGCCTAAGAATTCTCTTAATATCTTCTGTTATAAACAATTACTTGATTAATTGGTGGGAAGGGGTAGGAGTCAATGAAAGGATATTCTAGTTAGTGAGAGATTAAAACTCTTATCCAAGTCACCACATCTAATCTCACCCAACACTGCCCCCAGTTTTAGGCACAACGATGATCCGACCAATTCTCTGATGTTAACCTGTGCCCTGGATGGAGATTTTCAAGTGGAGCAAGATGCTGCTGCTTCCAGAAGAAAGGGGTGTGGGGTGGGTGAGAGAAGCAGAACCATACAATTAGTTTTCATGATAGAGATCCTGAACAAGAAGCCAGAGGTGCGTACTATAATTTTAGTTTAACTGGAAACACACCCTGCATGTTACACAGAACTGAAATTGTTGCTTTCATCTGAACTCGAGGAGAATTAGAGAGTACGACGGGTTTAATTATACTGCCCGCCCCCACACTAAACAATATGCACCTATTAAGTTCTTCCAGCGTTAACTGGGCTTATGAGACAATATAATGCAGCCCAATGAATGTGGCAGAACAGGCCACTACACATTTTGTGTCTGCTACTGTAGTCTGAACGTGTTGGTAGGAGTTCTGCTCTATTTCCTGCTGTTCAAATTTTTTTGAAACCTCACTGTCTTAAAATGACTAGGACTTTTATATCCTGAGTAGGTCAGTCAGAACACTCAGATGTGGAGCTTAACACAAAAAGAAGACTCTCATTGGGTTATAAGGAATTGATGGCTCCTAGTGGCAGTTCACAAATAGTCTCCTGTGATTCTGAAAGGAAACCTAATAGATATTTTTTTATTTAAAAAAAAAAAAGTTGGTGTTTAATTTAACAAGCCCCACATTTTCCCACACATTCCTTAAATAATCTTCTAACATACTGCTTTAACGTAACCCTCAAATAATTCTAAACACATCAGCTGTGGCTGCTTGGAGTTCTGCAGAATGGACAGTGTTGGGGAGAAAAGACCATAGGATCTTCATTTTACCATAAACCAGAAATTCCATGTTAGCACTGAAATAATATCATATTAAACGCGTGTGTTGTGTTATGTTGAGTTTTCTCTGGTTACAAGTGACCAAAAACAAAGGGAGCTTCAGTAAAAAACCATGGGGTGGGGCCCCTGGGGGAGCATACTGGAGCAGCTCCTGGAAAGCAGGGGAAAGTGGGCACCAGTCAGCAGAGGGCAGGACCAGAGCATCTCCTTGGACCTCAGTGAGCACAAACACATTCCGAGATTTTCTCCTTGGAGTGCTTGCTACCTCCCACTCTTCAAGGTCAAAATGGCCACTTCCCGGGAGAGAGATGATGAGTGTCTCCTCTTTGCGGGGGGGTTCAGCTCTGCAGCAGCCAGCCATGATGAAAGGGCAGAACCACACCACAAAAATAAGACCTTGAAGAATGCACTCATCTGGGAGAGTGGGGAGTTCTTAGAGGGAAGGGGTGTGGTCCATTGCCTACCACACACTGATGTGAATACGACAGCCACATGTGACAATTAAAGGTAAGCTTTGTTTATTTTCCATAGTAGGGTGATGAACAGATTAAATTATGTGTTCTTCCCTAATATTCTATTTTCAAGACTTTTTAAAAAACTAATTAAGGCCTAGTGCTGTGATATGAGTTAGAGGTGTGACCAATGAAAAATATAGGATGAGTCTGGCATCTTGATATGTAATGGGACATAGGTGAGAGGCAAACAACTTGCAATTCCTATGAACAGACTGTCTCTTACTTAATCAGTTTTTAAAATAGAATTAAAATTTTTATTAAAAGTTCCAAAAATGTATCATTATTGCTGTGCCATAGATAGTAATTGGCTTCTAGTCTTGAATGTGTTTATGTGTGTATGTATATAGACACATCACATATATTTATATATTTCAATATCAGTCTTTCATCACATCCAAAAAGTATGCTATCAGCAGTCTTTCTAAATACATAGATGGAAAACCATAATTAACAATGCTTACATTACATACCCGTAAATATAGCTGTCGGAGTCACTATTTTGGTACCGTCCTTGTGTGAAGTCCCACCTCCTTGTCTCACAAACATCCTAAGTCTATTATTGCCCATGGCTATACGATATATTGGACATTATACACCTAACACAAGTCCTGGGGTGGGAAAACTGTGGAAATGCTTGCCTAGAAATTCAGAGAACAACCCAGCTTGTCTTCCGTGGTGACCCCAGATGCAAACACTTCATTACTAGGACAGGGATTATGTCAGCCCTCTCCAGCCTCAGTGTCTGCGGCTGTCAGAGACAAAGGGATGCAGGCCAAGCATGCACAGATTAGCTTCCTGCCTGCTTAGTAAATTAGCTTCATTTCTGGGGAAGCATATAAGTAAGTGCTTCTCGCTCTTCCAGAACTCGGTATGTGTATGGGAAGACTGGAAATTCTCACTCCAGACTGCAACCAACACTTGCATTTCATATGAATAAATGAACACCATCATCTCTTGATTATTTATGACCTTATCATCCCATCAGCTGGGCTTTTTTTTTTAATAGTTGTTTTAAAAATAAACTCTTGGGGGATATTTTCCTTCTTCCCATTATTTAGGAATAGATAAGGTGCCCATTTTACTCCCTCTGTCAACTTCAGCCCACAGACTGTGAAAACACATTAGTCACTCAATTTACACCTCTGAAGGAAAACACCAAACAGAAAAAAAAAAAAGAAAAAAAAAATCTAACAAAGCAAACTCCACGGTTCTTAGATCATCAGATTTTTCCAAATAAAGTTTATGAGTTTGCATGTCAACTGCCAGACTGAAATCCCATAAAATAATTATACTTTTTACAGTAACACAGAAAATAACATACATTAAACAGCCAAAATGGTTGCCTATGGCAGTTAGAGATAGTATTGGGGAATGAAGATAAAAAGGGAATGGATAAAGCCATCAACAAAACGAAAAGGCAACCTACTGAAAGGGAGAAGATATTTGCAAATCATACATACAATATGGGATTAGTATCCAAAATATATAAAGAATTCATGCAATTCAACAACATAAAAACAAACAACCCAATTAAAAAATGGGCAGAGGATCTGAATAGATATTTCTCCAAAGAAGACATACAGATGGCCAATAGACATATGAAAAGATGTTCAGCATCACTAATCTTCAGGGAAATGCAACTCAAAACCAAAATGAGATCTCACCTCACAGCTGTTAGAATGGCTATTATAAAAAAGACAAGAAATAAGTGTTGGTGAGGATGTGGAGAAAAGGGAATCCTTAAATGTTGTCAGTGGAAATATAAACTGGTTAAGCCACTATGGAAAACAATATATTCCTCAAAAAATTAACAGAACTATCATATGACCCAGCAATTCCTCTTGTTGGTATTTATCCAAAAAATACCAAAACACTAACCCAGATATATGCGCCCCTATGTTAATTGCAGCATTATTTACAATAACCAAGCTATGGAAATAACCTAACTGCTCATCAATGGATAAATGGACACACACACACACACACACACACACGCATACACACACACAAAATGGAATACTATTCAGCCATAACAAGAAGGAAACCTTGCCATTTGCAACAACATGGATGGACCTTGAGGGTATTATGCTAAGGGAAATAAGTCAGATGGAGAAAGACAAATACTGTATGATATCACTTATACGTGGAATCTAAAAAACAAAACAAACTCACAGACCCTGGCAGTTACCAGAGGGGAGGAGGATTGGGGAGAGGACTAAATGGGTAAAGGGGATCAATAGTATGGTGATTGATGGTAACTAGACTTATAGTGGGGATCGATCACCGTATCGGGTACACAAACATGAATTTTAATACTGCACACCTGAAAAATATACAACATTTTATACCAGTTTTGCCACAATAATAAAAAAAAAGGAATGGATGGATGGATGAATGAATGAATAAATATGTTGGGGCCCTGTGCAGAGGAATTGGGGATATGATTGACTCAGCCCTTTTCTTCTGTATTCCTAAATAAAAAAATATAATTTTCCATGTGTGTGACTTTTAAAAGATTGAGAACCAACTATTCTAGGCAATGTAAATATTTCCTTGGAAGCCACCAAAAGTACCAATTGATAGCTATTCAACAAAAATTAAATGTCAAACTGGGAGAGAAAAAAAATGTGTATTCAAGATGTTTTTCCCACAATAATTATAGAAGAATGATTTGTAAAGAGAAGCCATTACTTTGAATTAAGATATTAAACTCACTAGGTACTTTACATGAATAATGATAAAGAAATGCCTTCTCTGATGAAGAAAGATGATCATTAGGTGATCTAGAAAGTCTAAACTTGCAGGACTCACACCATATGAGAATGGTAGGGAGTAGTGGGGAGGGTTCTTTCCCCTTAATCAATAACAGTAGTTTGCTGATCTTAGCCTGCCAGCAGTGAGAGTCATGTTAGATAGACACTTCTGATCTCCATCCCTCTACCCTCGCCTGGTCAGAAATATCTGAGAACTGTGCCTGCAATCATCATTTCAAAATCAATTTGATTTTATTTGAAGGTGATTCTTCAGCTGGGCACTAGGAAAGGGAGAGAATGTTATTTTGGCCGAACCTTGAGCGATTGGTAGGATTTGGACATATGCTGATAAGTGGATAGGACATTCCAGGTGTAGGGAACAGCATGATTAATAAATAGCATGGAGACAGGAATGTACAGGGCAAACACAGGAAGATGTCTAGAGATGAAGACACTGTACTCTATGCAGCTGTGATGTCTGGCAGGCTGGGCTCCGACCCTCCCAGCTGCAGTTGATTCAGTGCTGGGAGATTTCAAGAGCTTTCTTACACCCAGTGGGCCTGGAGCCAGCAGCTTCTCATTTAAATCTTACAGATTAAACAATATATAGCCAATTACAGCCAAGTGCGGTTTTCATTTTCGCTTGATAATTCCTAACTTCCCTTTGGCAGTGCTGCCGATTTCTAGGTGAGGGTGTCCATCTCTGCTAGATTCTTGTTCGTTCCTTTCTATTTCTTTTCAATGACAGACGTCTGATGTATTCCAAAGCTTGAGATGTTTATGTTTCTCTTGTCCCTGATATATGCGTCTAATGTGCTGTGAAGGGACGTGATTAGTTACCCATTAGACAGGAGAAACAGGCTGCAATGTTTAGCACCAAGTGTCAACTGTTTAAATTTGAAGATCCTAAGTGCCTAGAACAATTTTTAACAGCTTTGTTGAGATATCATTCACATACCATACAAATTCACATGTTCAAAATGTACAATTCAATCATTTTTGGTATATTGCATTATTCATATTTTTCAATCGTGGTAAAATATATATAACAAAATCTGCCATCTTCACCATTTTAAGTGTACAATTCAGTGCCGTTCATTACATTCATGATGTTGTGCAACCATCACTATGATCTGTTTCCAAACTTTTTCATCACCTCAATGCTTAGAATATTGCTATGCTATGATCAGACTTACACCAAAAGAATTTTGTTTGTAAAAGCGGGGTTTAATGTCATCGTCTTCTGCCCACGGTTTCCATCCCCGGTGTTCTTACAATTCCTTGCTGCCTATTTGCCCACGAGCTGGGAGCAACAGCCTCGTCACGGTATATCTCATCATTACGTTCCAGCTCCGTTCTACTCTGTTCCTCTGCAGGCCCAAGGGATGGGCAGCTGGAGTCTCTTTCTCTTCTGAAGATCTCAGAGGCAGAGGAAATGACACAAGGCATGTGGGCCAGAGGCCCTCAGATACAAGCCCTGAATTCTGTACAGTAGAGTATTCAACTATTCCCTTTTATCTCCATTCCCCAGTCCTGTTTCCACCTCCCATAGGCAATCACTGTCATGTGTTTGATGTACATTATTTTGTTTTATGATATTGTAAATGTAGACAGTTATTTTGTCCTCCTACATTTTTAAGTTGTGTTAAGTTATCTAGGCCTGGACCTAGATAAAGGGGTAAGGTTTCTCTTCACTGTTTCTAGACTATCACTGCAACTGGCCTTTCCTTGCATGTCCTCTTGGACACACCTCCCTGACTTACATTAAGGAAAAACACACACATATCTTTTCACTAATGATCTTACCTTTCAATACATGTATTTTTGAGCAGTATATAGCTAATAAGAGAAATTATTCTTCATTCTTTGGTTCCTCTTTTTTTAATTCCAAGTCATTATTCCAGAGATGGTGTGTCCCTTAGGGTTCTTGGCTGCAAGCCGCAGATGCTGACTGGACTTACGTGGAAAAGGAAAGTACTGAACACGTCAGCTAGTGCACAGAACTGTGGGAAGGCTGGAGGTCCTAGGAGAAAGCAGGCTACATACCGGGGGTCCCACAACTTGTCTGGGAAGGTCATTGTTGCTGCCAAGGAAGAGCAGACTGTAGCTGCCAGCCCACCAACACTGCATGTTAAGATGGTGCCCTGTCCCCATGACCTTTGGAAATTGGATGTGGCACCAGAATGGATTTGCCACTCTTCCATTGCTTTGGGTCAAATTCTGGGGCTGGTATATCTGATTGGCCAAACCTAGGCCTGCAAAAGAAATGGCTGGATAGCTTTTGTTGGCATCTAGAGTGGGAGACAGACCCTGTCTCTCGCTAAGACTCAAATGGTGAGGAATTCTGCAAACATAGGAAGATAGTTCAGAGGGTGAACAGCCAAAAACTTTACAGATGTCTCCTACAGGTAGGAGGCATCTGGTGTTCTGTACAGATTTGAGTCACAGCTTAATTTTATCCAACTTAGAAAAGTATTCTAAACTGCTTTGTTTGCCTCCCTTTCCTTCTGTTATTAAAAGAAAAAGATACACTTGGACAATTTCTTTTAGTAAGTTCTTTTAGTGAGGAAAAATTCTGATATCAAAACCTCACAGTATTATTTTTTTCTTTTTCCAGTTTGCATTGTTGTATTTGAAATACGACTACTGCAAGGAGCAAGTTTTTTCATAGTAAACTTAACTACAGCTTATCTCGGCGATTCTAATCAGAATCTTATTCTGAGCCTATTTACAGTTTTGTAATTTTCAAAGTTTATTTTCTATTGCCTTTCTTCTTTTAAACTGGCAATATTAGGTTGTCTTTTAAAAAGTATATAGCTTGTATATATATATATATATATACAAGGTGGAAAAAGAGAAACAAGAAGTTAGTAGAAGAATGAAGTGCAGGGGAAACAACACTTACTTTTGTAACCAAATCCAAGGTTAAGCAGGATTTTTGTTAGTGAAACGTCAGTTTATCCAGACTGCACTATTTCTCAGGTAAATAGGAGAATCATATTTCTTGTATGTTAATAGCTAGTCTGTATTTGTTTACTAGTTAGAAGGTTCACTCTGTTCATTCTGTGACGTCTCAAAGTGTTAGTCTGCCTCACTGATGTCCTATTTATCTCACATCTTTTTCATGAGTAATGGCATTTGAGCTGTCATTGATGTTTCACATTAAATGTACCCTCTCACCATTTCCTGTGGCTTTATGGTGAAATATACAAGTACTATATTAACTTAATGATTCTGTACCCCATTTCTGCCCCGCCAAACCCTACTGAACTAGATGAGAGAGGTTCAGTGTAGGACTTAGGTACTTGTCAATCATTAGAGAACTGTCAATTACACAATAGATTGGATTCTACACCTACCAATGTTCATGGACAGGGAAAAAAGATGTTTTGAGTAAGACACCAGGCATCAGTGAAAGAGAACATCATTGGTGGGAGAGGGGGAGGTAATCTGTGTAATTTCCTTTCAAATTTTAGAAGCCATGGCCCAGGGTGCTGCTGAAGCCTGTTCTTGTTTCCTCCTAGGATAGGCAAACAACTTGGACCTCCCAAAGCTAGAGGAAACAGACAGAGGCTGGGGTGCAAAACGAGGGGAGGCCAGCCAGATGGTGGAGGCAGGGAGAGCAGGGTGGGGATGAAGGGGAGGGTGGGGTGCTAATTAGCTTTTCTTGCTTCACCAAGGGCCAGTGGCAAGCAGATGGCTGCACCCTTAATAACCCAGTTTCTGTCCAGCAGGCAGCAGCAGTTGATCTTGTGGTCATGCAGTGCAGAAAGCATGTACTTTTTTTCTTTTATTCAAAATGTGGAAGTGGTGGAGGAATATACAAAGGGAAAATCTAGATTTAAATATTACATGTATCTAAGAAAAATGGATCTTATCTTCTTCCATCTTTTGCAATAACTGGATGCCCATTCATGTTTTTGACAACACCAACTGAAAAAGATTTGTTATTTCTATTACAAAAATCAAGTCATACTAATCAAACTGCTCCCGGATAGCTTAAAAATAATCGATAAAATGATAAAACTGGCTCTGAAATCCAAACACGACAGCGATGGCATCTTGTGTTTGGAGAGAGGCTGGCTTACAGGTAATTATAAAAAAATTCAGCAGAACACATGCCAGAGGTACTCACAGTGGCCTTTCCTCGCATACTGTCAGTTTCTGTGGGTTGGGGACTGTGTCTTGATCACTTGGTAATTTCTCTTGAGCTGGTCATAATGGTATGCACTGCAAGTCTGTTCAAAGCAATCAAATTGTAGTAAGTCAATCACGACAGGCACTACTCAAAGCATAATTGTTGACTGTGTGCCAAGGTAAACATCAGTGAGGATGACAAAGCAGTTTATGTTTGGAAAATGCAGTATTCCATCAGGCACTGGTTTTCTCAGTACTGCTCTAATGCTTTATATGCTAATTTAAATAGCAGCTTTCAAAATCGTGAAGAATCGAATCTCTTTTTGTAGAAGGGAAAGTAATAAATATTTACTGAGCACTGACTACGTAGAGATACACTTTACATACATGAACATATTTAATCCTTTCAAAATCCCTGCTAGTTCCTGCTCTGCCTTTTGAGGAAATGAATGTTCACAGATATTAAGTACCGTATTTTGCAGTGTATAATGCACACTTTTTTGCCCAAATTTATGAGGGAAAAACAAGGATGCACATTATTCATGGGTAATACTAATTCCATATTTATATAGATGCTTTTAATTCTTTTATTTATGCTTATGAGTTAAAAGTTTAACTCTAGAAATCAATAACGATATCCATGTGCAAAATAATACGGTGGAATACAATAATCGATTTTGTTGAACTTACAATGAATGTGCAATGAGGAAGACTTCTTGGCCTTCTATGATATGTAAATATTGTAAATTTGTTACTGGCAGATAAAATTTCTTGTACCTTGTATCTGTTCTTGTGTTTTGTAACGATTTGTTACATAAAATTTTTTGTACCATATTAAAAAATAAATGCTCAAATTCCTTTATAATACAAAAACAAGTACCTAAATGTAAATAAATAAAAATTTGAATTAAAAAATTAAAATGAAATATTTTTTCCCTGAAAGTTTGGGCCAAAAACATGGGTACACATTATACAGGGCAAATTATACACGATAAGTTGCTGGAGGTCACGTAGTGAGTGACTGAGCAGGATCAACACTTGGATATGCCAGATTCTAAAACCTGCAATGCCCTGCCTTTATTTTGCCTGAACCCCATCAGTCTCTGAAGTATTCTGTTTTATTTGTCCAGTGATTGATCAAATCAACCTACTCTACCTCTCTAAAGAATTCTCCACATTCTTTCTTGTCCCAGCTCCAATGGCAGAAAGAGATCTGGCACCCAGGTCTTCAACTGCTTCAATCTCCTATGTTCAAACCATTTTTGGAGCTTTAAAAGGCAAGAGGAAGTAAATAGTGTCTAGTTTGTGATCCAGAAAGAACATTAATTCTGATCCTAATGTGCAATTCTGTAATTCCCATCTACCAAATTTCTAACCTTCACATTCACCTTGAGCTTGCTAATATGTGATGCATGTATCTGATATGTATCTCATATTTCTTGTATTTCTTGTATTTGATATGTATCCCATTAGCTGAACATCTTTTAGACCTAGCAATGTGTCCAATGTAACATTCCATTTGGGGTTGGTGAAACAATCGTTCTCCTTCTCTTTGCTTAGCATGCCACACTCAATTCTCTAAATGTGCAATCTTAATCAAATGAATGATTTTCTCCAATTTCTTCATCAACAATCATGACCAAGTTTGCTAGAAGCATTTGAGACGACATTGTAAAACTGAAGATGAAATAGGCTATTGGTTTTAAGGAGAAAAAATTTTACATTATATGTTGCTATTTTACTATACTTGGTACTATTTTATCAGTAATAGTTGCTAAAATAAACATTACAGATCAGACTCATTTTCAGATAAGATTAATAGAAAATAAGTTTTCCCAATGGAATTCTTACAAAGTTTTAAAAATAATTGTTTTGAGAAGCTTTAAGAGTATCTTGATTCATGCCTAGTAGAGTTCTTTGCTCAAAGGAAGTATACAGAAGTATCTATTAGATAAAGCAGATTCATGAGAATTGAGAGACTGGTGAAAGGCCAGGGTACTTAGATCATCCATTGTCATACTATATTGCTCTACTCCCATATGGGTGCCATTGACAGAAAGTGACAGGATTTCATCATCTGCAGTGTCCCCCAGGGAAATTCTGCTGTCTTCAAGAGTCTTAAGATTTGGATACAATGACAGATCACAAAGCAATATGCTTGGTTTCAAATGACTGCTATAGATGATAATGCTATGGGGGTTCATAGGAGGAATGGCATCTTAATTATTGTGGGGTGAAAGACATTTTGGGATTCACTTTACTTTTAAAAATAAAAATGCTGGACTTACCCCTGTGACTTCCCTTTTCCCTATGACAACTGAGAACTTGTTTCCCCACCCCTCACTTTAAGATTAACTCAAGTCCCTTAAAGGAAGTATATAGTAAATGAAATGAGAAGTTAAGATTAGAGAAATGAAACCAATTTCTTTTAAATGACAACGGGTTTTGAAAACCTCATGAAGACGTTGATTCAAGTTACCACAGGGTGATTTTTCCAAATGCCACAGTGAGTGATAGAATTTTTTTGCAGTCATGGTTGTCATGATTGTCTGACCTCGTTACTTCTGGTATGTGATAGAATATAGGCTTGTATGGTTCTGGATGTAACTCAAGAGCTCTGGCGAGACTAAGGGCAGGAGCTTTGTGCTGTACTTCCTGTATGTTCTTCACAGCAGTGCCTCGTAACTTTAGCATCCCATGATCTCTTTGGATAAACATAAAAATTCTCATCTGCCCCCCAAATCTGAGAAAGTCCCCGAGGAACAGAGAGCTGTCTCCCAACCTGCCCCCCCCCCCCTCGAACCCACACACACACCCAGTTGAGAATCACAGCTTTTACATAACCTGTCTGGCCAAGAAGATTTAGTCAATCTTTTTATATTAGCAAAACAATAGGTAAACTTTTTTGCTACCCCAGATTCTGATAATTCCCTTTTTCCTCATCCCCACCCTCCCTCGAAAATTACTTCTCTGCCCTTACTGAATTCAACTAGTGGTGTGCATTCAGTGTCTTAGAAAGTTGTTATATTATTAGAAGAATTTAGGTCTCTGGATTACTGGAGATCAGTATTTGAATATGATCAGTAGAACAGATCGTGCTCAAATATGTGATCAAATAAAATGTACTCTTTCTATCGTTCAACATAATGTTCATGAGAGTCATCCATATTGCAGCATGTATTTTTGGCTCCTTCTTTTTAATTGTAGAATAGTACTTATACCATGATTGATTTGTCTATTCTCCTGTTGACGGGCATTTGGGTTCATTCCAGTTTGGGTTGGGTTACTATGAATAAAACTACTATAAACTTCTCATACAAGTCTTTTAGTAGACATGAGCTTTCACTGGTCTTGGGAGTAGAATTGCTGGATTACAGGGTAGGTGTACTTTTAACTTTATAGGGAACTGTCACACTATTTTCTGAAGTGGTTGTATTATTTTACACTCCTATCAGCAGCAGTATATGAAAGTTTCAGTTGCTCCTGTGCGCTCGTGCTCTCTCTCTCTCTCTCTCTCTCTCTCTCTCTTTATATATATATATATATATAGCTCTTTATGTATATATATATATATAGCAAATCAGAGAGGTTTCCACTTACTTTTCAGTGTCATCTTTTTACTTTAACAGAATGTTTTGGGTAGCCTTAAATCCCAGATATGTAGGTGTCCAAATTCTTGCCCAGTTTCTAATATTCATATTCAATGTACACAAATACAAATATTGCATACAAAATATAGTCATCTTATTTTATGGAATAGTTCTATTCCTGAAAAGCTTGTGTGTAAATTTTTTTTGTAATCCAAATCACTTAGTGAAATAAATCTTCCCCTACTTCGATGTCCAGTTCAAATCCTCTTTTTCCATGATATCTTCTTATACTGTTCTGGCCTGAAGGGATTTCTTCATTCTCTAAATTTTTAGCTGTCCCAGTGATTTGACACTTGCCATCAATGTCTCTCCTTTGGACCTTTGTCATTCATAGCTTGATCGCTTGCTTAACCTGTTTATTCCTTTGCACACATTTCATTTCCACACATAATACCTTTACTCTTTTTTTTTTTTTTTTTTTTTAAGATTTTATTGGGGAAGGGGAACAGGACTTTATTGGGGAACAGTGTGTATTTCCAGGACTTTTTTCCAACTCAAGTTGTTGTCCTTTCAATCTTAATTGTGGAGGGTGCTGTTCAGCTTCAAGTTGTCCTTTCAGTCTTAGTTGTGGAGGGCGCAGCTCAGCTCCAGGTCCAGTTGCCGTTGCTAGTTGCAGGGGGCGCAGCCCACCATCCCTTGCGGGAGTCAAACCGGCAACCTTGTGGTTGAGAGGATGCGCTCCAACCAACTGAGCCATTCAGGAGCTCAGAGGCAGCTCAGCTCAAGGTGCTGTGTTCAATCTTAGTTGCAGGGGGCGGAGCCCACCATCCCTCTCCGAACTCGTTAACTGGCAACCTTGTGGTTGAGCCCACTGGCCCATGTGGGAATCAAACCGGCAGCCTTCGGAATTAGGAGCATGGAGCTCTAACCACCTGAGCCACCGTGCCAGCCCCATAATACCTTTATTGAGGGAACGAATCACATTTCATAGTTTAAAAAAATTTCTTTCATAGCAAGTAGTGCAGTGCCTTGCACACAGGAGTTTCTCAATAAAATTTCCTATTAGTTTTCTATTTCTGTTTTGCTTTAGGCAAGGCATAACTGTTATTTTATGACTCAGTTTAAGTAAATTACTTGTTTTAATTATAATTTCCTCAATTTTCCATTTTTTCTTGACTGACGTAAGCCAGGCCTAAAGTTGAGAT
Organism: Rhinolophus sinicus; assembly: GCF_036562045.2. Taxonomy (NCBI): domain Eukaryota; kingdom Metazoa; phylum Chordata; class Mammalia; order Chiroptera; family Rhinolophidae; genus Rhinolophus; species Rhinolophus sinicus. The sequence continues at coordinate 112,583,338 of NC_133753.1, read as the reverse complement.
TGGCTTCCTTTATCATCTTACTAATTCCTGGTTTAAAGCATCCCCTATGCAGTGTGGTTTGAAATAAAAAGCACACCATGAGATTAGGGATTTCATCTGGGGTTTCCCTTAATTCTCCCTAGGGGGTGTGGGTTGCCACTTACAGGTCTCCTTAAAGTACCAGATCCATTTGCCAATCCCCGGAGGCTGACATTCTTTGAAGCCCAGCTCAGAGATCATCTGTCTGCCAGTGGTTTCCTCATCCCTGACGCAGAGGCCTCTCTGCAACTTGGTGCATCTATATTACTTTGTTCACGCCTCCTTTTTAGTACCTGGCACTTTGAGGCATCCTTTATTTCTGTGTATGGTAGCCTGTCCACAACTGGACTGCTGAGCAACTCAAAGTAGGGAGTGTGTACCTCAGCTATCCTTGCTCTGTATTCAGTAAGTCCCCCACAAATGTTTGATGAATTAGTGCATGGATTAATAAGCAAATGACTAGGACTTTTTAGGTATCCTAAGCCTTTAAGAGTTTCTATTCTAACATTTAAAAAAATATGCAGATCTCTGGAGAATTTTTAGGCCAGGAAAGGACTACTTAGGTTAATTCTCTTACTCTCCTTTCATGAGGTAGATATATGGATATATGTTGTTCTTGTTTGCCCAGCATCCCTTTATCCCTTCTGGGATGTACTCCTCATTCTTGATGGAATCCCATCCCATGTGGTTTGGTGAAGGCAGCCTTAACTCCTGACACCCCCTTGCCCCCCAAAGAGTGGATTTTGGCCTAGATCTGGGCAATCAGAGTACATCCTAGCCCTGGACATAGTAATTGGTTCAGGGCTGGGCACGTGACCCAAACAGGCAAGTCAGTTTTCCTGAGATTTCTTGTATTGTGAGCAAATAGAAGAACTTAGGCTTGGGGTGCCCAGATGCCAGCTTTTCCACCTTGTGGAGAAAGCCTATGTTGGAATAAAACCGACTGGTGGAGAAAAGCAGCATGAAGAGATGTAGAACATTTTGGTGATGGGGTTGCAATCTCCCTGTGGCATGGATCAGTTTAAGTTTCTATTTCAATCACATTAAGTTTAATACCCCTCAGATTCATCTTTCCTGTCCTCCCTGAGGTTGATTCTAAGTCCAAGGAGGTTCTTAACGACTGTAGGGAGAGCCATATGCTTCTTGGTTTTGCTCTGTCTGCCTTCTGTGCTAGCCTTCTTTAGATAGGACGTCTTGTGGTTCCCGAGTATGTTGGCCTCTGTCACATCTGTCCTCAGCGCTTTTGCTGAGTGTCTACAGTTCCATCATGCCTCAAGTGGTCAGTTCACCCAGGTCAGTCTGCAGCTTCTCTGGCCCTTTCACTTACTTGAAACTGCTGGCCTTCCTTAGCCCCTCCACTACTTATGGGCATTGGGAAGGTATATTAGGGTTCTCCAGAGAAACAGATCCAATAGGATGTGTACACAGAGAGCGCGCGAGGGAAAGAGATTTATTTTAAGACATTGGCTCATGTGATTATGGAGGCTGGTAAATCCAAAACCTGTGGGGTAGGCTGGCAGGCTGGAGACCCAGGAGAAGTCAATGTTGCAGTTCAAATCTGAAGGTTGTCTGCTGTTAGAATTTCATCTTGCTCGAGGGAAGCCAGTCTTTTTTCTATTCAAGCCTTCGACTGGTTGGATGAGGCCCACCTACATTATGGAGTGCACATGCTTTATTCAAAGTTCACATAGTTAAATGTTAGTCTTATCTAAAACACTCTCACAGAAATATCCAGATAATGTTTGATCACATATCTGGGCACCATGGCCCAGCTAAATGGCACATAAAATGAACCATCACAGAAGCTTAGGCTGTTGTGTACTCGGCCCCTCACATGCCTTGCCAGTTTTTGAAGGCTGCTGACTACCATGGTCTGGAGAAGGCTGCTTTTGGATTCTGCTCTGCTGCATCAAGGTGGGAGAAAACAGGGGACTTCGCTGTGGGCACAAACCTTCTCTACTCTTGGATCCTCAATCTGTACCCTCAGCTCAGCCCAGGGGTGGACAAAGTAGTGTGGCTCCCACAATGCATCTGGGGCTGGGGTGGAAGGAATGGGAAGATGGAAGGCAGGGCACTGGTTCAGCCAGATTGCCTTTCTTTTTTTTTAAGCATATCCACTATGCAAATATTATATTTTCCTTTTTCCTCTGCTTTCTTGAACTCAGCTGTGGGGCTGGAAACAGTGACCTTACTTTCCTACTCTGACCCAAAAGATTAAGTCTCATGGAGAAATTCAGGCAAAACAAGAGGGGAAGGCTAGGGGGGAAGATATTTTAGTGAGAGAAGTCTCACATCTATAGTCTAAGAATTAAATGAATAAAGTAAAGTGTTATTGGGTAGGGATAAACCACAAATCAGGATAAATAAAGTGGCTGACTAAAGACATCATAAAAAAGGAAAGCTCTTAACTCTTTGAGCTGAGTCCGTTCCAATCAGAGAAGAAACAGCTGAATTATGTGTAAACCTTACACTTTGGCACCAGTTTTCATTGTTATTTTTACCATGTCAAAGGCCAAGATACAGAATATACGGTGAAGGGGCATAACTTTGTAAGATTTAAAAAAAAAACCTTAAAAATCATATGCATAAATACTAGTTTAAGAATAAAGATTTTTAAAGAAAATTTTTGTATTATGACCATATTTTGGCATAACAAAACTAAAATGCAAGAGTGCAAATTGAACCACTGAGTTAAAATAACTCCACCAATCCTACTATTGCGAAATATCCAGATCTTAACAGGCAATGTAGAAAAATTTGAGCAGTATATAAACTTCACGGGGCTGTGCTAAGAGAACAATCCTATTGAAGATGATAAACGATCAAAATTCTTAGGCTCTTTTTAAAATACAAAACTCAAAATCAGAGTTGGAAGGGATTCTGGATAGCCATGCAAACTTCTGAAACATGATTTATTCTTACTCTTTTATGACAACTAGAAAAGTATTAATTTTGCAGAGTGTATTAAACAGAATTATGGCCTAGTAGACCACATATTATTTCTTCATTCATTTATTCAGCAAACATACATTGAAGAGATACCACTTAGTAATATTTTTCTACATTTTCTGCTGCAGCCCTACCTATCCCATTTGTATGTATTGTAAACTCAGCTATCTACCAGTTGTCATTCCCATCTCCTGGGACAAAAGTGGATTTCTGCTAACTTTCAGTTGTTCCCTCCCCTGCCTCTGCTTCCCCATGCCCATCCTAGTCTGGGCCCTTTCTGCCCAGATCTGACAAGTACCTGCATTTTTCTGTACCAGATGCAAATGACATGCAGAAAATAGGGCAAATGTCAAATAAGTTCTTTCTATGCAGTGAGGTAGCTGTGTGTTATGGGAGGAGTACTGAAGAGGGAAATGATCACAAGGCAAGCTGAGGCTCGGTGGGGATGTATATGGCCTAACCAATAATCAGAACATGTGCCCTGACAAGAAAGTGAAGGTTTATAGGAAAAAAAACAAGGCAGAATATTTGAAATCACAATTGTCCTTGTAAATACAGAAGCATTGTCACTGAACTTATATTTGTTATTTTTCTTCTAATTCACTGAGGAATACATTGATTGGTAATGGGATTTCAGGAATTATTTAAATGAAGAGGGCTGGACATCGTCATACTTGAAAGAGCAGGGACAAAAGAGCCCTTATTCCAGGTACAGTTAAGCATGGAAAAAGCCAAGAGAGGGGCAGCCGGATGGCTCAGTTGGTTCGAGTGCGAGCTCTCAACAACAAGGTTGCTGTTCCCCAATATTCCCCAATAAAATTTATGAAAAAAACAAAAACAAAACCAAAAAACCGAGAGACATGTACATTTTGTAAGGTATCTGACCAAATGTTTGCACAATTGTCTAATTCTAAGAGATTTTCCATTTTTTCATTGCTTTTGTTTGAAGACACAGGATTACTATTGGTAAGAATTACTATTTAGTTATCACATATTATACGTCTAACAGATTACATATATATTTTATGTTTAAAAACTCCTGCAAGGTAGGAATCACTCCTCATTTACCTACCAGAAAACCAAAGTGTGGGGACAGAGCCAGGAGAGCCGTTCCCGGGCTCTCCGCCACACGTGGAAAGGTGCTGACTCAGTTATTAGATGGCCATCAGCTGTAACCGGTTAGCCATTAGCCACTAATATAACTGCCGTGGCTACACTGGGGGGGTTAGTTGGTTGGCAGAGAAGCAGACGGCGGACTGCTGATCATGTGGCTCCTGCTTCTTGTGTCTCCAACCCAGCTGTCAGAGAGAATATAGTGGTATGAACCCCCTATCCATGGCTCCATGGGTGTCCTTTTTGGCCTCACCATATCCTGTGTTCTTGTGCATGGAGCCGGACCAGAGACCCCCGCATTACACAAGGAATAACTTTCATAAAGTTACACAGCTGTCAATAACAAATCTTTAATTGTCTGACTTTATTTGTTGTTTCAGATAATAGGATATAATGAGTCTCCTAAAAGAATCTGAGATTGAGGGAGTCCATCAAGAGAAGCTTCACGGGTTTGAGAGCAGTAAACATCATGCCTGAAATCGCTTCACATACAGTCTTAAAACGTCAAAAATGGACAAAATAATTTTAAAAGAAAATTTTCAAATATTTTCTTAAAGTCTGACATAAAGGGGAGTATGGAGAGAAAAAACAAACCATCACTATAGTGGACAGGGCCTCAACCAGAGTGAATTTATGTTCCAATCCTGATTCTACCACCTTGGACCAAGCATTCAGCTTATTTAGGCCTCATTTCTTCTTCAGTAATTTGGATTTTCCAGACCCTTTTAAGTTATTAAAATTATCTGAATACTTAACAAACTCCTAACACCAACTTCAAAATAGAAGCTTTTCAACTCTTAACTCTCAAGGGGGTTAAGGAAGGAGGTACAGTTGACCCAAGAACACCACCAGATTAGGTGCGGCCACCCTGCCCAGTTGAAAATGAAAATCGGGGTATTCTTTAAGTCGACCTTCTGCATTTGCCAATTCTAAAATGTCGATTCCTACCTCAGAATGAAAATACTGTTTTCCATCAGTGAAGCCCCGAATGCAAATCCCAAGGAGGGCTGACTGTACATTGACTGAAAAAAACAAAAACCCATGTAAGTGGACCTGGGCAGTTCAAACTCCTGTTGTTCAAGAGTCTACTAGTTTTGAGATAACAGGGCAGGAAATAGAACCATTAATAAGGAGAGCACTCATTACTCATACAGTGCTCAGAAATTCAGAGGATGATATACAGGCCGGTGCCCTTCACTAATTCTTATGTCTGGGACGTGATTAATATTTAAAATCCTGGTATTCATTTCTGCCATTATTAAAGTAACTAACCTGTAATTACTCTACAGATGCGTTCCTAATAGGCTGTGAAGTGACCTTCTAGGTTGTAGTTAAGGGCGAGGCTCTGGAGTCAATTGAAAGCATCTGGGTTCAAATGCAGTCCTGTCTGTGGGGCAGCCTTAAGGAAATTCATTTATAAAATGAATTTTCAAGTGGAAATAATCCAGTCCCCACACCCCAGAGCGGCTGCGTGGACGGATAACCTATGAAAAGCACATAATACATCCAAATAAATATTAGTCAAAAAGTTAACTTGTCAAAGGGTTGAGTGGATGTCATGCAGGGACTCAGCTCTGGGTCCCCACACAAGAATGCAGGATATGGTGAGGCCAAAAAGGAACATCAATGGAGCCATAGATAGGGGAGTCATACCACTATATTCTTGATGGCGGCGGTTCAAGACACAAAAGCAAAAATCTGCCAGTACCCCAACGAGGGGTCTTCCTGCACCCCAGTCTTGCTGGCAGCCGGGTGAGACACAGGCAGTAGGATCAACATGATCTGCAATGTAATCCACTTGCTAACCGCACTTGCCAGCGGCAATTTGCCACCCGCTTCTCTGCCCACCAACCAACCTCCAAAGGTAGCCTCAGCAGGTATATTAGTGGCTAATCACTAACCGGTAACAGCTGATGGCCATCCAAGCACAGTTGATGGCCATCTACTGCCCAAGCCAGCACCTTTCCACATGAGGCCGAGAGCTGGAAACTGCTCTCTGGGACTCTGTCCCCACACTGGACATTCTATTAGAACCAGTTGTCAGTTATATTTTAGGGGAGTCCCTTTCTACAGCACTCATTTCCACTTGAATTTTCAATAGTTTAGAATTTGATATATTGGATTTTAGTGAAGCATGGCAATTAATAGCTCACTCACATGTTAATCTTATCACATGTGAGGTGCTTTTGATTTTATAAACCCCTAAATTGTTAAGAAATAAACGAATCAGGGACCGCCCATCAGTACTGGTAGCAAATGATTTAAAGTAAGAGCTTCTGGTTTTTCTGCGGTCTTTATCTGTAAGCTTCAAGACATACCTACATCAATTTGACGAGGAGGCGGTGTTTTGATACACCGTTTAAATCTGAGGGGAAAATAAAGGCTTGCATTGGAACCAGCACGCAGTGGGTTTTGCAGCTCCGACACCGGCGCCCATTACGTAACCCACAGCACCCGGCCTCCGAGCCGCTTTCCGAGCCCTCTCGCGGGGCGGGGATAAGGTTACAACGCCCGCGGCTGCCCTGGCCTCTCCGAGTTCGGCGTGTGGCTGTTGAGGACGTTTAGATTTGAATTTCCCTGAACTGCCGAGTGTGGGCGGCGGCGCTGACCCGCCCCGGAAACCTCCAGGCTCCCGGCTTCTTCCCGCCACCCGCCGGCCCGGCCCCTCCAGGGGTCCCCGCAGGATGGTGGGAGGGTACGGCCGGCGCTGGGCCCAACGCAGCCGGCGAGCAGTCCCAGGCGCCCCGCCCCGTCGCCCTCAGTCCTACCTCCGGCACACCCAGCCCCGCGCGCCGCGCGGACGGTTGCCCAGGGGCTCGATTTTGAATTTACAGGCCCGGCCCCCGAGCCGCAGATGCGCCCGGCCGGCTCCCCATTGGCTGGCGGCGGTCACGTGGAGGCCCCCGCCATGTTGGGTAGTGCAACGCTCGGCCTCGCGCCACCTCCGCCCCGAGCGGCTCGCCCACAGCCCGCCCCTCTGCCCCGCCAGAAAGGAAACAAAGTGCTGCAGGCGGGATAATCGGCGGCGGCGCGGACTCTGCTCGGCTCTCCCGGTCACCCACGCCCCATATCTTCCCTAGTGTGTGAGTGTGTGTGTGCGTGCGTTTTCTTACGAAGGGCCTTTTACGATTGATTCCTAGTCTTACCCCTTTTGCCCTTTGTGTTGTAACCCCTCTCCCGCCATCCCAGGTGCTTCTCCCCACGCCGGCCTCTACGCGATCGCAGATCGCAGGCTTGTGCCTTCGCTCCCTTCAGCCTGCTCCGTGTCCCTGTGCTGCCCGCAGCCTCCCTGCTCTGCTCTCTTCGCCGATCGCCCCGCCGCCCGCCATGGCGACAGCGACCCCTCTGCCGCCGCGGACCGGCAGCCGCGCCGGCGGCCCCTCCACGCCGCTGAGCCCCACGCGGCTGTCGCGGCTGCAGGAGAAGGAGGAGCTGCGCGAGCTCAACGATCGGCTGGCGGTGTACATCGACAAGGTGCGCAGCCTGGAGACGGAGAACAGCGCGCTGCAGCTGCAGGTGACCGAGCGTGAGGAGGTGCGTGGCCGGGAACTCACCGGCCTCAAGGCGCTCTACGAGACCGAGCTGGCAGACGCGCGCCGCGCGCTAGACGATACGGCCCGCGAGCGCGCCAAGCTGCAGATAGAGCTGGGCAAGTTCAAGGCCGAGCACGACCAGCTGCTCCTCAAGTGAGTACTCGCTTGGCCATCGCGTTAGCGCGCTGGAGGGGCTGGGGGCGAAGCCCGCGGCGGCCTGGAGAACCCCGAGACCGAGAGCGAGGGCCAGCGTGTTCACGCCCTTCGGAAGGGGCAGGGTCTTGGTCTCAGGAAAGGATAAAGAATCTAGTGTTTCTTAGTGGGCGCAGGGGTTATGGAGGCGGCTTGAGTTGTACCCAAGGTGGGTTTGGGATGCGCATTTCCTACTCCTGGATACCCGGCAGGACCGGGCGATGTGCGCGCGCGTAGGGCTGCAGAAGCGCCCTGCTTCGGGCGTGGGACCCGGGGATACAGAAGGGTTATCCGGCGCTGAGGCCCCGCGGCCCCAGGTGCGGGGAGGTGGCGCCCGGGCGCGCGCTGGAATGCGCGCCCCGGTTTCCGGCCGGGCTCGAGACAAAGCGTCTGGTGGGTTTGCGGTGCGGGGATGGCGGACCAAGCAGGACTTGCCTCAAGAATGAATGAGCTCTGCGCGGGGCGGAGAGAGGAAGGGGAGGGACCTGCCTTAAGCATCCTGATCTCCCGAGGGGTGGATCTCGCTTTGGCGCGCTTAGTTTTGCCCCTGTGACATTTTGTGATTGTTCTGCGCCAGCCTAGGGAGAAGAGGGTGGGGCGGGATCTGAACTGCGCGCCACTGCCGGCCCTGGGCAAGTTGGGTTACCCTGGGGGAAGGTGTCGTTCTGCGGAGACAGGCGGGGGCCCTTGGGTGCATCTTTGCACGGGACTCGCAAGCCGGTTTTTGCATGTCATGGCCACCGGGTCTCCGATCTGTGAACCGCCTACTCCCGCTGCAGCAGTCTCTCCCCCAGCTTTTGAACCCCCGTAATAATGGTCTTTCGGGTAGTGGAAAGACCATGTCGCTGCTTCTGTCATTGTGCTGACAGGCCAGGGCAGGTGAAAGGGTGTAGTGTAAATGTTGAGTGTTGTGGCAAGGGGATAACTTGTAATTATTCCTCCTAAGGGGCTCTGGTTTTCAATCCATTGCACTCAAGGGTAAACTTGCAAACCTTTGCTGATCCTATCTTAAATTTCTGATGAGCAGAATGGCATAATTGTCATCATTAGGCAACTTAATGTTGATGTCACACTTTAGAGATTTGCTAAATTTGAGTCCAGAATTCACGGTCTCCATCCCCATTGCCAATTGAAATTTGCCAGATGAAAATCGATTTTGACTTTAACTCTGTTTGGCCCTGGATGCCTTTATATCTGTGTGAATGTCCATCTCAATCTCTGGTTTTGTATGTGTGAATTTATACTCCCCCCCTTATTGAATACTTGTAAAATGGCTCATAAAAACGTATGTGTACTTGGTAAAAATAAAATATATAAAAAATATAGACTGGTTTATAGTGGAACACTAAAAGTCTCTAAGTATTTAGTTCCATAACTCAAAAATAACAAGCTTATATTTCTGTTTCTTGAAGTCATGTTTGAAATAGGTCTATTCACTCACTACTGTCTTCATCTTCAAATTTTTTGTTATTAAATTTCGTTGAATTTTAGATGCCGGTTGTTTGTATGACTTAACCATTGTTATGTGTACGTACCACTAAAAAGAAATAAAAAATCAGGGCCCATTATGTAGGTCTCATCTTGTTGGACCCATCCAAATTTCAGAGATGTTAAAATGTGACACTGATTAAGTAACTGTTATGTGCCAGTCACTGTTCTGTGTAAGGAGGATACAGAGATTAAAAAAGAAAATATGTTACTGCCCTTGTGTTTCTCAGAGTGCAGTAGGGAAAATACCCAGCAAGCAAATAAATATTGCATTTCATTTAATCTGAGGCATGTTGATGCTGGTGCTTCTATAATTTTTCCAGAAGGTATCCATTGAAGATTTTTCACCCAGTAACAAGACTGCTGCATGGCTGACTGTAGTTGTAATATGCTGTGTATGGATTGTAAAATACATGCTGGTTTAAATAGGATTAAAGTGTGAAGAATGTGTGTATTAGAATCAATGAAATAATGAAATAATGTATGTGATTTAATGTTGGGTAATAACATGCTAGGGGAATAAAAATAAAGCAGGTGAAGGGATAGAGTGGTTAAGGAGGGCCTGTCAGAGGGGTTGACAGTTGAAAATAATCTCTGAGATGTCAAGTAGTGTTCTGGGAATATATTTTTTCTTAAGTCTAGCTGCATATTCCTATTATCAGGATTAGGTGTACAGTAGTGCCCCCCCCCCATCCAAGGGGGATATGTTCCAAGACCCCTCAGTGGATGCCAGAAACTGTGGATAGTGCCAAACCGTATATACTGTGCTTTTTCCTGTATATACATATCTATGATAAAGTTTAATTTATAAATTAGGCACCAGTAAGAGATTACCAACAACAGCTAATAATAAAATAGAACAGTTCTGATAATATACTGTAATGAAAGTTATGTTTTGAATGTCAACTGTAGTTAAATACATGTATATAGTCACGGGATGTAAAGTACAGCATAGGAAGTATAGTCAGTGGTATTTTAATAGCTGTGTACAGAGTCAGATGGGTGATAGACTTGTTGGGGTTGTCACTTTGTGAGAGCTGTAAATGTCTAATCATTATGCTGTTTTGTATACCCGAAAGTAATAACAAAAAAGTTATGTGAATGTGGTCATTCCTTTCAAGGTATCCCTTGCTGAGGTCTTTAAATAGTCTCAGTGCATTCTGGTGCAACATGTTGTCATTCATTAATCAGAATGGTTTCTATCCTCCACACACAAATTTAATAGCTTTTCCATCTTAGCTTGTTATGCACTGTGGCTGTAACTTTTGCAGTTTGAGGTTCAGCATCAAAACTAACACAAATTTCTTTTTCCTTTACAATTTCACAGAAGAGTCATTCTTACTCGAAGATCTTAACAACCTCAAAATAAGATTTTTTTTTCTTACTAAGTCGAGAACCTTCACCTTTTCAATTAATGGGAAGTACTTTATGGCTTCTCTTTTGTATATCTGAATTGCCAGCATCACTATTGTTGCATTTATGGGCCATTATTAAGTATATAAGGGTTACATGAACAGATGCACTGTAATACTTTGACAGTCAATCTGATAACCGAGAGGGCTGTGAAATGACTAACAGGTGGACAGTGAATACAGCGTGGATACCCTGGACAAGGGGATGATTTACATCCCATGTGAAATAGAGTGGGACAGCGTGAGTTCATCATATTTACTCAGAATAGCTTGCAATTTAAAACTTAGTGTTTACTTCTGGAATTTTCCACATAATATATTTTTTGGACCATGGTTGACTGCGGGTAACTGAAACCTGTATATGTTTTTTCTAACATGCTATCAGTTGCTCAAAACATACCCCATTTTACTTTGTTTCATATTTCAACTCTTGATTTTCTTTATACAATTTTGTCCCTAAATAGCCTTTAATTTTTTATTGTTGATTAAAGAAACATTTACCTTCAGCATATCTTTTAAACCCTTTAACGATATATAATCACATCTATTACATAAGTCTACTTTCTTCCCTGAAACTTTCTGCACTTTTAAGACATGCAGCTGACATCCTAGGACTTTACTCCTAGGAATTTACTCCTGGGTCACATATTTTCCTCTCCTTGGTTTCTTACCTCATTTGTTGGAGAACATCCTTAAGTAATTTATTCAGAAAAGCTGGCAAGAGGTAAACTTTCTGACTCCTGTGTGTTTGCAAATAACTGTGTCATGCTTGATTGATAGTTGGGCTAGGTATAGAATACTGGTTTAACATTTTCCCTCAGAATTTGGAAATTATATTGTTCCATTGTCTTTTAGCATCTAGTATTGTTAATGTCTGTCTTATGCCAGTCACAGTTATTTTGTTTTGGTAATTGCTTTTGTTTTACCTCTCTGGAAGCTTCTGAAATTATTTTTTATCCTGGTTTTATGAAATTGCATGGTGATAGACTTAGGTATGGATATTCTGTCATGCATCCTACGTAGCTATTATATGTGGATCCTTTCTGTTTAAATGCTTTCTGTCTTTATTTAGCTCTGGAAAATTTACTTTATTCCACACTTTATTTCTGTTCCATTTTCTTTGTTCTCTCTAGTTGGAATGTCGAGCCCTTTGGTCTCTTGTTTTCTCTTGTAATTTTTTTTATTTTTCATGTATTGTTGGCCATCTTGTTGGGGAACCTGCAGTTAAGCTAAGGGGTGCTGAGGAGGGCCACATGCAAAGCTCTTCCATGAGTTAATCCTATTTTAAATCCGCCTTACTGTCTGTCCTCTGTAGCCCCTGTGTGCATGTTCTGTGATATGTATTTTTATCTACATTTCTTCCAGAAATTTGTTGAAATGTCTGCTAATGATCCCTTTTCCTGTTCACTTTGGTGCTATGAATTCATTTTACATTGTATACTGCCATTTTATTAGGGTCTAGTTGGGAGGCTAATGCCTGTGTTAAGCTATCACCTACGAAATAAGTTAATTTTTAGCAATACTTGAAGTAATTTATAAGATGAAAAGAAAATGTCTTACTGTCTGTTTGGGTCCATTTAGGTCTTTTTTTTTTTTCTTAAAAATAATCTTCCGTATTTAACTTGCTAGGAGCTATTTAGGTGGATTTAGATTAAGGAAACAGTCTTGAAAGAATCATAGATTCCAAAACCACTTAGTCCCTTTTTGGTTCCCCAGTACACAACATGCCTCAAACAGAAGAATTCATGGAGACACTTGGTCCTATTGGAGAGAATTTGGCAACAGCTTCCATGAAAGTAGTCTCTGGATCCACAAGAAAACAACAGATCTCAGATCTAAGATACAGCTACTCCAATTCAGTCCAAGTCTAATTATACTTCATTGGAAGTTTTTTTGGGGAACAATTTCCTAAAAGAATAATGATGAATGCCATCAGTCAACTCTTTAAACAAAAAGTAAGAAAGATTGACTTATTTCTGAATTTCAGTATTAAAAATAGGCAGGAAAACTAGATATAAGAGAAAATTAAGTGTGTTGATCAATCTTTCAGTAACTTATTTTGTAGATGCATACATTTCTTTTTCCTTCAGTGATACAGGTCCATAATCTTTCATGTAAAACGCTTATAGCCAGATGTGTTTTGGAAGTAAAAATAATTCCAGTTTTAAGAAGGTAATATGTGCACATACTGTATGCAACACCCCTGTGGGGTCTGGGATAGCACTTCATTGAGAAACAGATATTTCTGCAGGGAAATAATAGTCATAGGAAGGGTAGAAAGATAAATAAAAATGGAACATCCATTTAGGTGGTTTTGTCACCAAATGAATTAATGAAAATTTTAAGTTTTAGAACTCTGAAGGTGCATATAATAGATTGTGGATTTGTGTTTTAAATTTACTGCTCATTAGGTTAACTTGACTAATCAGATTCTAGAAGTTGTCTTTTATTCCTCTCTTGGTTTATTATAAACATTAAAGCTTGAAAAGCTGCAAAATTAACTTTTTATTGAGAATCATCTCTTTTTTGAGAATTATGAATGAATTAGGAAAATGGTGATGGGACTCACTGGTACGTAATATAATGGCTGTTGTAGGACTGGTTGAGATGCTGAGCAAGCCGATTTACTGTCCCTTCACTTAAGAAACATTTTTTATAAAGGATATCCCAATAAACAGTTTGTCTTACTAGATGTCAGTTCTTAAAGCCATATTTGAGATATTGTACAAAAATCTTGTTATTTAAAGCAGAATATAACCTTTTAAAGACAATGGTGCTTCTTTTTAAAATAAATTTTATGAAAATAAAAGTTTTCTTTTTTTCCCTTCCAAACAGAATAAAGTATAATGTTGATTGTGTTTTTTCATGGTATATATGGGCCTGAAAATACTTCCTACCTCCATCCACAAGCATCGTTGCTTTGAGGAGGATGCGTTTGAGGTTGAGGGATCAAGCCTACATACTGTACTCCTTTGGGGAAACCAGCATTCCTTTGATTTTTGGTTTGTCAATACATTAGTAAGTAAACTTCTAATGGGAAATTTGGATTTGTGTGTTTTCATTTTCAAAAAAATGCATACAGATGCTAATGTGCTACTAGCAGGTATAATTGGGACAATATCACAACAGCCTGAGATAGGGTAGTATCAAGCTAAAGCACTATCTGAAGTTGCAACTTCCTACTTTTGGTGACTTGGGACAGTCTCTTCTCTGAACCTTCATTTCCTCATCTGTATAATTGGGATAAGGAATAAGCATTAGTTTTATGAACCTCAGGAGGAATGGAAAAACTTAGACCTTTTTCTAGCCTGTCAATTATTTGTCTTATAATAGTGGGTGAATTTTATCTAAATGAGTCATTTAAAGAGATTAGAAAGCATACAGAGATGTAATTATGATAAGCTCTTTTTTTTCTATTTCTTAGTGAAGAAGCGGGTAGGGATTTACTATACATTTGGACCTAGTGTATATTTACTCTGTTGGCTTTCTACATATTTTGGTCATAGAATGAAATTAGGAAATACACATAGGCTTAACATCTGCATGGTTTTTTTTTGTTGTTTTTTTTTTAAAGATTTTATTGGGAAGGGGAACAGGACTTTATTGGGGAACAGTGTGTACTTTTTTTTCCAAGTCAAGTTGTTGTCCTTTCAATCTTAGTTATGGAGGGCGCAGCTCAGCTCCAGGTCCAGTTGCCGTTTTCTAGTTGCAGGGGGCACAGCCCACCATCCCTTGCGGGAGTCGAACCGGCAACCTTGTGGTTGAGAGGACGCGGGCCAACCAACAGCCATCCGGGAGGCAGCTCAGCTCAAAGTGCTGTGTTCAATCTTAGTTGTAGGGGGCACAGCCCACCATCCCTTGCAGGACTCGAGGAATTGAACTGGCAACCTTGTGGTTGAGAGCCCACTGGCCCATGTGGGAATCGAACCGGCAGCCTTCGGAGTTAGGAGCATGGAGCTCTAACTGCTTGAGCCACCGGCCCGGCCCCTGCATGGTTGTTTTAACATTCATATTTTTCAGTTTTCAAACAAGATAATAAATGCTAATCTGCTTTAGGGAGTTTTTGTATGTAAGATGCTTAATTGATAAACAAAAACCTTTATACCCTGTATTACTTCGTCTTTCATTTTTTAGTGTCTTGATTTTGCTCTGGTAGGAGCAAGTTGACAGTAATACTCTTGCTTTAATATAAGAGCTATGGAACTTCATATTAAATATACTTTAATCTTCAAGGAACAAACTGGGAGGATGAAACCCCTAGAATTGGTGTTAGAGTCTAGGAAGCAGGTCTTAAGTAATTAAACTGTTGTGACACTTCCTTCCCATGCTTTCAAAGGATGTTTGGTAGAGCAAGATATCTTTTGGAGTTGTTTATTTAACTAAGGGGATTAGACTAGGTAATCTTTTGGTATACCCAGATTCAAGGAAGTAAAAGTACAAAGTGAAACGATAAAGCACTATAAAAATATGCTGCTGAGTCTTTTTTCTCCACACAGTCTGTATGTTTGTTCTTTCATTTGTCCAGATGACCACATCTTGGGTACCTCTGCGTTAGAGATCTTCAGACTTTGATATCATTGGTGTAGGTCTATTTCCCGCACAAATAGTGAGAAATGCGTCTTAAGGTGTCAGTTGAGTGATGAACCCCAATATAACTGAAGTTCCCAAATTGGGTATTCAAGGACGTTTCCTCATCAGAGATTTTACTCCTTTTTCTTCAGGGAACTTCTGTGATAAGGGGATTGGGTTTTGGCTGTTACGTTTGGGGAATTTTTGAAAATTAACTTTTTAGTTGCACAAAACTTGTATGTTCGTTATGGAACACTGTAAGACATAAAAACCAAGCAGAAAATAAAAATTGCTCT
This sequence comes from Rhinolophus sinicus, assembly GCF_036562045.2. Taxonomy (NCBI): domain Eukaryota; kingdom Metazoa; phylum Chordata; class Mammalia; order Chiroptera; family Rhinolophidae; genus Rhinolophus; species Rhinolophus sinicus. The sequence continues at coordinate 112,567,768 of NC_133753.1, read as the reverse complement.
TAGTTCCATCTCCCAGAAATATGAATTCTGAAGTTTTTCTTTTCATATCCATATTAACAAAAAGTGGGTTCACGATAAGCATTGATATGTAACCTTTTGTATGCAACACTGTTTTGTGAACATCTTTACACGTCAGTAAATGTGCTATACCGTCATTTAATGTTTTGAAGATGCATTGATAACCTTTACTGAGCACTGAGTTTGCTGTGACCTACGAGTGTATGTACGTACCCAATTTCTCAGGCCGTAGAGGGCCACGATTATCCTCTTCTCTCCCACTGACAATATCAGGTTTTTTTCCCTCTGGTACCTTAGTGGTCAAATGTTAACTATTAATAATTTGCTGGTTAAATATTAACCACTGGATAAAGTAATTACAATTTTGCCAATGTTTTATGCCACCAGCAGCAGATAAGTGTCTGTTTCTTATATGGAGGAATTTAATTTTAATTTCTGAAGATTGTTTTGGCTTCTTGATCATTGTTATTGTTCTCATATTGCTAGCATTAAGGAGTAAAAAGATCGAAATTCAGGTCATAATCTTAGGTTTCTGCTGATATTTTTATTGTCGGCCTATATAAGTGAGGTTTTCCTTAGCTGATCTATTTACTTGGGCTTCTGCATTTGGATTTATTGATCATAGAATTATAGCATTTTTACTACTAGGAGTCTTAGTTAGATCACCTGACCTAACCAACTCGTTTTATAGATACAGAAACTGAGACCTAGAGAGATTAAAATACTTGTGCAAGATACCAGACAAAAAGAGCCAACATTTATTTCGTTCTTATTCTGCTTACCAGACACAATGCTAGATGCTTTGTAGACACTGTCTTTTAAACCTTACCATAACCCGGTTCATGAGTGAGGAAATTTGAGGCTCAGAGTAGTGAAGTATTTTGCGTAGGATTACATAACATACGGGTAAATGGTAGAGCTAGAATAGATCCTAGCTCTGTCTTCTCTAATAGCTTCTCGTAGGGTTTTTACATGTGTTGCCGTATTCAGTCCTTACATGAGGGCTGTTTTGTTTGCCTGATTCCGGTTTACCAGCCTGAAGCAGGCACATGGTATTGTCACCTGTTCTTGGGACTTGAAGTCTCAGATAGGACAGTTAATTTTCAGGTCCATTTGGGTGTACTTTTGGACATGGTATTAGATGTGTCTTTTTCACATTGATAATTCATAGCCCCAAGGGTGGTAATTTTGAATTTGTCAGGAGAGTGTAGTAATTGAAGCCACTCTTTGAAATACTGAGGACTTCAGTTGCTAATTAGGAAAGGGTGAAGATGAATTACAGAGAGACCTCTTTTTTCTTCTTAAAAAGCTGCTTTCCTACTTTATTCCATGCTTTAATAACTTTAAAAGAGATTAAAATCTAAATCTTTTAACAGTCATGACAGAAGTGTTCTTTTCATTTCTTTTAAGCGCACATTTGTGGAACCGGTACTGTATGCCAGCCAGGGACCAGGTGCTGGGAATAGAGATGGGACGCTCAGTCCCTGTTATCAAGTTGCTTAAGTCTAGTGTGGAAGACAGAAAACAAACACTACAGTCTTGTGATACTATAAATGCGACACACTGATACAATGTAATAAGTTCTGTGATAGCGGGATCCACATAGCACTATGGAGAGACAAACTACCACCAAAGGCAGCTCAGGAGCTTGCGAAGTTTTGAAAGACATCCCAGGGGCTTGAGGAGGCAGTGAGAGCTGAGCTGAGTGTTGGGAGGTAAGTAGGAGTTGTCGTCTAAAGGACATTGTTACGAGAGGGTGTTGTCCTGCATGGCAAATAGGTCCTTGAACTTGAGTCATATCACGTCAGTATAAATACAGAAATATATATATAGTGGGGGGAAGCTTTTAGGTAATGAGGAGCCTTAAGAATTTTAGGCAGAAGAGTGACATGATCAGTCTGGCTATTTTGGGGAGGGACAAAAGAGTAGAGGTAAAAACACTAGTAAGGACACTTGGGTAACAATGAGGCGACTCCTGAACTGAGGAGGACGCAGTGGGAGACAACAGAAGGTAGATTTAAGAGATACGAGCATGGGGGGTTAGGGAGACTAGTCTAGGGTGACTGCTTCTGTGCATGGGTGGCTGGGGAGATGGTGTTGCTTTGAACAGAGATCGATCCATAAGGAAGGAACAGGTCGGGAGAACCCTACTCAGGATTAGGGGCGTTTGTTGGACTTCCAGGTAGAGATGTCATGCATTACACTTTAGTTTAGATCAGTTTTTGGTATTTAAAGTATTAATTCAATGCATTCTGCAAATGCTTCTGTAACACCAGTTAGCTCCTATGTGACTGGTAACCAGAGAAATGATACTATAATGAAGGTTGTATTGATATATATATGAAAAGTAAAGCGGAGCCAGAATAGCAAGAGGGAGTTCAGAGGGAAAGAAAGCCTTCAGCTTCACTTTTAAACTGTTAAGAAAATAAAGAGGGCACACGCACTCAGGGTTTCCTCCCTCAGAAAGGTGCACTTCCGCCTTTGTTCTTGTAGCTGAGCTCCACTTTTATCTCTGTTGTCTCAACTCCTGCAACCCAGAGTGTCCACTCCGTGGTTTCTGTTCTGTTCAGCATCTGCTGAGGCAGCTCTGTCCACGCTAACCCAACTGCCTGGGTCGTCCAAGTCATCTCCTGAGCTGCTGATTATTACTTATGTTGTTGCTGCTGTTCTGGTTCCAAAACTGCACAGGTTTTGGGTGGTTTGTTCCAACCATTGCTTTCCTGTTTGCTCTGTTACTTTTAATATGTGCAGAATTCAGGTGTTTTCAGGAACACATACATTGTGTTGTAGCAGAATTGCTTATACTGTGTGAACATAAATCCCCAGCAGAACTCAACACAGTTTGAGTTAGTTTTTCTTCACCACACCACCTTTTGATTGCCTATGAAAATAGTATTTTTCCCCACTTAGTTTTGTATAATTATATAGACTTGATGGCAGATGTTAAAACATCAGTCATTTAGAATCGTGAGGTTTTCTATTAGTTTTATCTTATTAAAGAAATGTCTTTTGGAGGCTTGTGTTTTCTAGTCTAGTTGTATTGCATGAACACTGATAGTTTGAGCGTAGAGTTCTAAGTTGTCAATATTCATGATATTGAAGGCGTGTTCTGCAATTTTCTAGCTTTTAATTTGTGCTAAGAAGTACTGATGAGTGAAAAATTAAAAAGCTTGTAGGTCCTTTTTGGTCCAGTTCTGAAATTTCACAAGGCTGTTCCTTGGTGTGGATCTCTTTTCATTCATTGTGCTAGTCATTGGGGAATTTTTTTCAGTCTGGAAATTCATGCCTTTCAGTTCTTGGAGACTTTCTTAAATTATTTTATTGACATTTCCTCTTTTATTACATTCTGACTCCTGTTATTTAAATGTTGGACCTCTCAAATCAATCCTCTAGTTTTCTTAAGAATTTTCTTCTCTACTGTATGTTCTCAATTTTACCTCCCAGTTTTGCTATCTTATTTTAAACTTCTAATAGCTTCTTTTTAGTCTCTTGCTGTTTCTTGATAGAGTCCTGATCTTGTTTAAATTTCATGGATGCAGTAGTTTCTCTTATTTTTTAGAAGTCTTCGTTTTCTTTCCTAGTCCGTTGGTTCCAAGTTTATTTCTTATTCTATTTGTTTAGGTTTTTGTATCAGTCAGTGCAGGCAATGGAAAACACTAGATATTCTAAGGAGAAAGTAAAACAATATGGGATATAGTTACTTAGGAAAAATTATTAGAGCTGGGAGAGCAGGAACAATTCTTAGAGCGCTGTAGAATTTGCCTTCTTTGGGAACTTTTATGTCTGGGGCCACTGCTGGAACTTAAAATAGTGTGTAGCTATAGTTCAGGACCAGGAAGTTGTTACTGCTACTGTATGAATGGCCCTATGACACCCAGCAAACTGGAGAATGGACTTTGGAACACTGTTGCAGAAAAACTTCACAGACCAATATCCCTTATGAATAGTGGCACCAAAATTCCCAACAAAATGTTTGCACACCAAACCCACCAATGTGTAAAAGAATTGTATATCACCAAGCGGAATTTGTCCTGGGAGCGCAAGATTGTTTCAGTCTACCCAAGTCAGCAGTGCAATACACCGTATTAGTAGAATGAAGTACCAAAACCCTATGATCATCTCAATAGATACAGAAAAAGCATTTGACAAAGTACACCACTCTTTCCTAATAAAATTATTCAAATGAGGCATAATAGGGGAACCTTTTTATCTGATAAAGGGCATCTATGAAAAACCTATAGCTAACATCATACATAATGGGGAAGACTGCCTGCTTTCTCCCTAAGGTCGTGAATAAGACAAGGATGTCCACATTCACTTTCATTCAACCTTGTACGGGAGGTTCTAGCCAGGGCAATTAGGCAAGAAAAAGAAATAAAAGACATTTGGATTGAAAAAGAAGGAAAACTATCTCTATGCAGATGACATAATCTCGTAAATAAAAAATCATGAACTAAATAAAATCTGGAGAGCTAATAAACAAGTTCAGCAAGGTTACAGGATACAAGAGCAATACACAAACTCAGTTGTATTTCTATACACGAGCAATGAACAATCCAAAAATGAAATAAGAAAACTTCATTTTTAATAGCATCAAAGAGTGAAATGCTTAGAAATAAACTGAACAGAGGAAGTGCAAGACTTATGTACTGGAAAAACTACACAACATTGTTGCAAGAAATTGAATATCTAAATAAGTGGAAAGATTTCATGTTTGTGAATTTGAAAGACCTAATATTAAGATATTTCTCCCCCAATTGACTTACAGACTCAGTGCAATCTCTATCAATATCAGGGCTACCGTCCTTGCAGAAATGGACAAGCTAACTCTAAAATGCATATGGAAATGCGTGATGCCCAGAATAGCCAAAACAATCTTGACAAAGAACTAACAGAAAGACAGAAAAACTTCAGGTTTTAAGGGCCTTACCGGTTAGCAGAAAAGTTTCCCAAGGGTAAAGAAGGTGGCCCCGTGACACTTTTGTCTTTCATATCACTTATGGATGCATTCGTTAGGACCTAATTTACATCCATATATGTTAGGGTTTATTTCTGTTTGGCTCAGTTCTGTTTAATTGGTCTGTGTCTGTTTTTTCCCCCAATCCCATACTGTTTTGATTACTATAGCTTTGTAGCATAGTTTGAAATCAGGGCGCATGATACCACCAGCTTTGTTTTTTCTCAAGAGTGCTTTGGCTATTTGGGATCTTTTGTGGTTCCATACAAATTTTAGAATTATTTCTTCTAGTTTTGTGAAATATGTTATTGGAATATTGATAAGGGTTGTACTGAATCTGTAATATGGACACTTTAATAAAATTCTTCTAATCCATGAACATGGAATATCTTTCCATTTATTTAGATCTTCAATTTTATCAGTGTCTTATAGTTTCAGTGCACAGGTCTTTCACATCCTTGGTTAGATTTATTCAAAGGTATTTTATTTTTGATGTAATTGTTAAATGGGATTGTCTTAATTTCTCTTTCTGATAGTTTGTTATTAGTGTATAGAAATGCCACAGATTTTTATTGATTGACTTTGTGTCCTGTGACTTTACTGAATTCATTCATTCTAATAGTTTTTTGTGAAGAATAAGTCATTTTTTATTACGACTTTAGCTGTAAGTGTCCATTCCCCATTCATGTGCCTATTTAGGTAAGTGAATTTTTTTGGTCAAAGAAATGGTTCTGTGGTCCAGCTTCAGTTTTATTTTGTATATTTCTTAATTTTAATCTGATTTCAATTACGGTTTGCCTGTTTCTGATTGGGTTGTTGCTCACTTGTTGACGGCTCAGTTTATTAAGTGTGTCGCCACCAGAAGTTATGTGTGGCAGCTCTGAGTTTGCAAAAGCATGATAGTCCTTTTACTTATGCCAGAGGAGACCCTTCTAAACAAGAATTATGGTTGTGTGACTTTCTGGAGATGTTTGTATATTAAATTACATTTACCTTAATTGCAGAGAAGTTCATTTTCCTCAGAAATATTGTGGATCACATTCCTTCTCCCTTTGGAAGGGAAACTAATTTGAGGACAGCGTTGAAGCTGATGAATGAATGTTAGAGGGAACATGTTTAATGTGCAGTTAGAGTCCTTATGAAACACGTAGGTTATTGTAGGACAGAAGGTTTTTGTTTGGACATATTAAGAACCTTTAATAAAGTTTCAAAAATAAAGTTTATTTTTCCTCTAAAAGTCTGGACTGTGGCTAGATAATAAAGGGCATGTTGATTCTGAACTCTGGGTCTGAGCACAGCTTCAGAAGCTGGATTATCCGATAGTCACTTGAATAACTGCACTAGTGTTGAGTGGTGCTCAGCTGCCACCAGACAGCTGTTCAGAAGAACTTTAAGGTAAATCAAAACACAGCTCAAACAGCTGGGCCTAATTGGCCTGGCTTTCCATGTAGAGTGGGTCTGTTCTGAGGGATTTAAAAATCCTTGTTTTGTGGATATGATTCCAAATAACAGTTTTACACAGAATGGTTTCTGTTATGTTATCTGATTTTTTTGGGATCTAATTTATTTATTTCAACTGTGTATCTTTTAAAAGTCTATATTACGTCTATCAATATTATACCTTGGGTGGATTTTCCCATAAGAACACATGTCCAACAGATTTTATTCATTTAGCAGCACTTATTGAACACAAATTCTTGTCTTTGTCCACTCTTATATATGTGGTATAATAATCTGGTAAATTCCACGGAAATGACATTTAATATCTAGAAACTATGTGCCGTTTTCTAGGTATGTAATTCTACCAACTATAGACCATCTATAATTTAGCTCTTATTTTGAATTACTTAATGTAACTCTTTGTGCCTACATTTCTGTTTATAAAAATCAAAGATCAAGGACAGAAGTACTTGAGAAAATAGTGAAAATTATGGCACATAAAAGAAGGAAACCAAACTCAAGCATGTATATAGATCCTCTCCTGAAAATGAAGACAGATTCTTTGTTCACAGGTACATTCTGGGTGTTTTAGAAAGGCTGAACTCGGGGATTTCTTTTGTGGTTGTGCTGCTGGCCAAACTAGACATTTCATTCAGCTGAGCGTTTGTGATATAAACTGACCTGTGTGATATAAGCTGATGGTGGAAATGTTAATACTAGGGCGATAATTTGCCAAAGCCTAACTATTCTGTAATGTTTTACATTATGTTGTAAGTATTTATCTAAGTTTATTTCTTGATTTGTTTTACACAGAAAGGTCTTGAGGGATTTTCTGTGTTATATATGTGGTATGATTTTATTTAAAAATAAGGTTCTACAGTTAATAACCTAGTAATGATGCATTTCCCCCAGGAGTTCCATTGAGCACTCATTTTCCAGCAATTCTGTGATTGGGTGCATTTTCTAATCTCCACATCCTTACTGGTGGGACTAGTCTGAACTGAGTACACCTAGACAAATGAAGGATACTCAGGGCGTGGGAGTCTTGAGTTATCCAAAAAGGAAGGGTAGTGTGTAGACCAAGCAAAGTTCCAGCAGACGCTGATTTCAATGCCAAGTAGTTCAGTGCAGAAGTTAGGGTTGAGGTGATGATCCTGAAACAAGTCAAGGCCAAAGAGCTGGTAGGTTGAAAAAAACCAAGGTGATTAGAGCAGTGAAGTACCATGGTATTGCTTGCTGGTGGTGGGAGGTGTTCGGGTCCGGAGGAATTAAGAAAGTGGCATTTAGGTGAGTCCTTCAGGCCTCAGGAGAGGGTAGGGATGGGTCCCCGCTGGCTAATGGTACTAGATTCTGTTGGGAAAGTACATCCATACTGTGTTACTGAATTGTATGTTACTCTTGAGTCACTCTGTAGAATGTTAACAGGAATCTAAATGTATCCTTTCCAGCTGATCATTATTTTTAATGGCTACATGTTTGATACGGTCTGGTTGTTTGTTATGACTGGTGAAATACAAAGTTACTTGAAATGAAAGCTAATTTTGTTTAAGGGAGGACATTCTTAATTAGGATAGAGTATCAACTACATTTGATAAAACTTTTTTCCTGGCTGCTGTTGGAGTTTTGGTTCTTCTCTAAACACCTATGGTAGGTAAAGGGTACATTTTTTGACTTACATTCAGCAGTGTGCATATTTCTAGTGTTAGATTCACATCTAATACTAGCAATTAATGAATTTAAATGAAAACACAGGAAGCTCTCCTTATCTTGAGGTAGGAATAGCTTAGGCAGGCAGATCGATATCACTGAACACAACCAGTTAGGAAATATAGTCAAAGAAAACTGCCTGCCAACCCTGTAAGTGACAGCTTCTGGTAACTTTGGATTCTTGTCCAAGTTGTTCTTTGTTCCGGGGCGTTGTCGTATGTCACTGTTGAGGTGAGAGCTGTAGCTAATTCATGTGTGTATGTTTTAGGATGTCAGTTCTGCAGCTTTCTGTACTTTGACTTCCCGCATCATATCTAGTGAATGAAAAATAATACAGTTAGAAAACTATGGCAAGATTATGTTTAAGATGTTAACCTGCTGCACGGCCTTAGGATTGGCAGCTCATGGCATAGAACCCACTGATTCATGGTTTATAAACAGATGGAGGGAGACATGGGTATAATCCTAAGAATTTTTTCATGATCCATTCAGCCTAGGAAATTGGCAGGCAATAGGGAGGACATCTGAGAACACAACTTTTAGAGATTATAAAAGTGTCAGAGTTATTTTTTTCCCTAGAAAAAGACATGATGTTTTACGTAGCATAAAAAAAGCAGAACGGGTTATTAAAAAAGCAGAAGTTTTTTTTTTTTAAATTACCAAAACGGTTTTTATCTATAGGTTGTCTGTGTAGAAGATAAAGAAATAATACATCATGGCCCTCGCCCTCAAAGAGTTCTCAGTCTCTTGAGGTAGCTGAGTACATGCACAAGTAGGGTTTTGTATGATAGTATAACTTAAGTATGTGCAAGATACAGCCCGAGTATTCAGCTCTCGTCCTTTTCCCTCTTCAGGCAAGGCATGTAAGTTTAGCTTTTATTTGCAATTTTAAGCACATTTCCAACTTCTGGCTTGTATCTGCCTAATTTGTTCAGTAATGTGAAAGTTACAGCTTTTAGAATGAATTTATAATGAAAAATGTCTATTTTTACAGAATAACAGTGGGATAAGTGACTAAAACTTGATATCCAATTTCAGTTGGTACCATTGGATGGCTGAAGGTACCACAAATAAATACCATAAATACTCATCCCCTTTGGTCCATTACTCCTTGTCTTACTGGGTCTTGATTTTTTGTTGAGGAAATCACCATGTTCTAGTCATTTAGGTGCACTGTCTGAATTTTTGGCTTCTCATATTTCCTATATTCCACAGATGTTACCGAGTATCTTTCACTTGTGTTTTAACATTCTGAATCTGGAACCAGATACAAGTATTACTATCCATTAAATCAGTGAAATCAAACACACAGAACATGCAGTACAGCTTGTGAAGTTGGTGTGACCTTTTTTGTTTTAAATTCAGTGCCCTTGGTGAGCCATTTTGGTTTCTGGGAGGCACAGGTTCACTCTTCTGCCATGGACACTACATTATGAGCGGACCGAATATTAGACTTACACGTTAAACGTGGTACAGTAGAAGTTTTTGTAATTATTAAGTAATTTTGAGTCAGCTTTTATAAATACTGTGTAATGCTCTAAATTGTTTTTAAAAATTATGTATTATATGATATGTATCCCTGCCCGGCTCTGGTCACTTACATAGTGGGATAAAATAATAGCTCCTCCACAAACACTGGTTCTGTCCTATGGAGTTACCAGCCTTAGGACCCAGCACTTGTTGGAATGAGGCATTTTTGTTAGAAATTAATGACTGGGTTGTGTTTTTTTTTAACAATTTACCCCCTCCTAAACAAGTCTTCAGTGAAAGGCTGCCATCTTGTGGTTTTTAAAAATACAGGATTTAAGAAAATTATTTTGAATGACTGCTGAGATTGTATGTATGTAGTTTTAATGGTACCAAAATGAGTAAGAAATGAATATTATTAAATCTTCTCTTTGAATTATATTTGTTTATCCTTTGGACAGATTTTTCTTCATTTTATTTTAACATTACAGATTTTTTAAATTTCTGTTAATTAAAAATTCCCCTTTTAGCCTACTCTCAAACATTAGTAGTAGAAATACTCTTCTGCAGTTGCAGTTTTAATTAAGAACAGGCATTGAAAATTTTGATATTATTAAGGCTTTTCTCGTGTCACTAATTAATAATAATAGAATTATTTGGATTAAAAGTACTGTTCTTTAAAATGGATTAGGTTGGTGCAAAAGTAATTGCGGTTTTTACAATTGTTTTTAACCTTTTGAATCGCAATCAGTTTTGCACTAACCTAATAATTATTTGAAAAAATATTATATCCAAAGGAACCTTAATTTTATAATATAGAACTCCATTTAATAAAAAGTAAAGTAATATTTAGAAGAAAAAGAAACCTCAACTGGGACCTCAGTTTTGGATAGTTAATAATATAAACTGAAATAATTAATTTTTCTCAAATATTAGGGAGGCCCTTATTTATAACTAGGGAAATCTTTAAATCACCTCTTAAATAAGGAATGGAAAGTACTTGCAAGTTAGTTCTTATATAATATCAAGGCAGTTTTCTATATGATACATCATCAAGTTATAAAATTGCTTTTTAAAATAACTTGATTTCATTTATTTAATCTCATATCTTGATTTATATCTCCTGTCCGTCTTGGTTTGTAGTATTCATTGTACTTAAAAATAATACTCATTTCTTCAAAAATGTCTTCTTACTGAAGCATGTAGTGCCTCTTCATAGAACAAGGAGGACATGTATTCTCTCTCAGAGACAACCAGAATTCTGGTACATTGGTCCTATGTGTTTCTGTAACGTGGAGTCATTAGTAATCATGAGAGGGAAATCATTGAAAGAGAAAGTTGTTATCCACCAAAAACTCTAGATGTAATACTCCTGAATTGCTCCTCTAATTTTAAGCAGGTTATGGCAGCCTTTATTTAAACTGCTTGTTTCCCCCTTAAGCAGGGAGGGAGAAGGCTTCAAGTCAGGGTATCATTTGATGTCTTGGCGATTTTTCAAATGTCTTACAGTTACGCGAAAAAAGAGTCGGATCTCAGCGGAGCCCAGATGAAACTTCGAGAATATGAAGCAGCACTGAACTCTAAAGATGCAGCTCTGGCTACTGCACTTGGTGACAAAAAAAGTTTAGAGGGAGAATTAGAGGACCTGAAGGATCAGATTGCCCAGGTAAGGTAAACTCTGCTCTTGAGACATATTTGGCAGGTTAATTGCCTCATCTGCTTTAGTTGGTTGATTGATTTTTAAATTTATTTTCTATTTTAGAAAGTATTCATTTGATTTTTTTATGGCTTATCTGAAAGGTAGTCTTGGGGTAGCAAAGCACCATCGCTCGTAAGTCGTATCCTGAACATACTGGCCTTGTTGCTGCTCTTCTTCCTGTCTCTTGTGTTTATGCTCTTTCTGTTTTTTGCTCTCAAAGCCTGTTTCATTATTGTGCCAAATGTGAGGCGGGAAAAGAGAAGGTGTCATCATGGTGCTGGGCGCACAGGAAAAAATGACAACGGTAGCTAAAATCGTTGGTTTGAGTTTTGAAATGTAACCCAGAGGTCTCTGTTCATTCCCTGTTGCCAGTTACCAAATTTGAGAAGTGTTTTGGTGTGGCTGCCTGTGGTGTGGCCAGCAATTGAACACCCAGTTTATGATAAAGGTTATAATGAGGGACTCTCATACATGGGTACATACACAGAAGTTGTAATACTTGATTTGATTCAATCCATAATTATCAATTAAAATTGTTACTAAATGACTGCTATATGATTTTCATCCTTTTTTCCCCCCTTATGTTAGTTGGAAGCCTCCTTAACTGCTGCCAAAAAACAGCTAGCAGATGAAACTTTACTTAAAGTGGATTTGGAGAATCGCTGCCAGAGCCTGACTGAGGACTTAGAGTTTCGTAAAAGCATGTATGAGGAGGTAACTATATGTAATTTTACTTTTTTGAGGAATGGAGGGATCCTAGAAGGCTTTGTTATAACTGTATATGTAAACAAAACAAAAATGGGAGAAATTTTGGAGGTAAATTATTCAAGGTATTGCTCTAAAAGGCTGCATATAGGAGTTCAAGCTGTTATGGTAAACATATGATTTCACTCCATCTCATTTGTATAGGCTTGGTCACAGCGGTTAATTACTGTCAACCTGTTTAAGCATTTGTATTAGTTACCTATTGGTGGCTAACAAATTACTCCAAAATTGAGCAACTTAAAACCACATACCTTTAATTGTCTCACAGTTTCGGATGGTCAGGAATCTGAGAGCTGCTGAACTAGATGGTTATGTTTCAGGGTCTCTCATGAAGTTACAGTCAGGCTTTCAACTTGGGCTAGAGGAGCTGCTCCGACCTCATTCACAGGCTGTTGGCAGGAGGTGTTATTTCAGCAGGGGCTTCTCCATCGGGCTGCTACAATATGGCTTCTCCCAAGAGTGAATGATGAGAGAGCGAGAGCTGGACGGAAGCCTCATTATCTTCTGTAACCTAATCCCAGAAGTGATATACCATCACTCTCCATCACACATATCAACCATGACACAGTGTGCAAGAGGATTATGTAAGGGTGTGAATTCAGAAGGCAGCAACCATTAGGGGCCTGCAGGCTGGCTATCACAGCTTTTATAGTTATGTGTGTATACTTAAAATCGGTTACAAGCCTTTAACATCTGTGGTCGAGCCTTGGGAGTTGAAGGCATGCAGAAATCGTTGCCAAAAAAGTAAATAAATAAAATTGAAGGGGAAATGTATATTTCCTCAAAATTGAAGAGGATTGGAATTAACCCAAAGTGGAGAACGTGCAGTTAATGTTTTTGGAAGTAATATAATTTTGAAAACAGTGACTAACAATGATTTAAAAATAAAAATTTATTGTATGAGTTAAAAATTTTTTTAATTGGAGAAAAAATAATAGAAATCTGACCATTTTTATAACAAATATTAAAACAAAAAGAGGTATTGTTGGGGTGAAGTGCACTCACTGGACAAGCAGACTTTGGATAACTCTCGAGTCGGTTTCTTGTTTGAAAATGAATCACCAATACCTACCATTTTTTTTCTTCAAGAAGTGGTTTGAGAATCAAAGTGGAATGTTGTGTGTGAAAGCTCCTTGTAAACTATAGTGAATGCTATCATATAATTGTTAACTACAGTTTTGCTTTATAAATGGAGATTTTTTTATATTAAGTCGACTTAACATTTTTGTTTTGTTTTGTTAAAATTGTCCATGATCCAGAACTACTTACTTAGTTTTTTGTGTTTTTTTAATTTTTTAAATTACAGCTGACATTCAATATTATATTAGTTTCAGGTGTACAGCATAGTGTAGTAGTTAGATATTTATATAATTTACAAAGTGATCACCCCGTTAAGTCTAGTACTCACCTGACACTATACATAGTTATTACAATATTATTGACTATATTCTCCATGCTTTACTTTACATCCCCCTGACTATTTTGTAACTACCAATTTGTACTTCTTAATTCCTTTATCTTTTTTACTCCCCTCCCATCTGGCCACCATCAAAATGTTCTCTGCATCTATGAGTTTGTTTCTGTTTAGTTTGTTTGTTTATTTTGTTCTTTAAATTCCACATGTAAATATCACTACTTAGTTTTGGCGCTGTGTGTGGACTCCTGCATCTTTATATCAGGAATACGGTATTATTTTCTTTACAAGTCACTGATTCTAAATAAAGTAAAAAGTGAAAAAAGTTGTCAGTAAAAAGTAATTTAATGTTTTTAGAATGTTTGGCTAGCATCTTTCAATGTTTGGTTTTTGCCTTTTTCAGAATGAATTTTAAATATTCCTTTCTTTTTAAACATGGAAGATACAATTTATTTTTTTTGGAAAATATAATTCTGTTCAATAAATGTACCTAAGTTTCTTATTACGAACAGTTAAAGAGGAAGGGAGCTAGACAAGAGCAAAATTATTAGTAGGTGCCCAAGATTTATTGACCTAAGCCTTTAATTTGCATGTTTTTCATTTCATTAAATAGATGTGAACCCTGGGAGGTTCATAGCAGAACTGGAATTTGAACCTGGTTTTCTGATTCTGTCAAGTATATTTTCCTCTGCTAAGAACTGTTAAAAGAAAGATGAGGAAAGGCATAGGAAAACCCATGTTGTAAGATGATCCAGAAACAAGAACTTCAGTGGGTCATATCGCCCTCCTGTGGCCTCTGTAATCATTGCCATTAAAGACAAATCTGTATTTCCCCAGCTGGAGGCTGGAATGGAAATTATGTTCTGAATTTGTGTTCCTAGTCATTCTAGTTTGGAATAGTTCTTTAAAATATAAAGTGACGGATTATGCTTACATTTCTATTCTTTAATAGTGAATTGCCATATGTATTTAAGATAGTAAAGTGATATTGTTAATAAGATTCTGTATCAACTGATATTATACGTTAGCACCAGCTCTTAAAATAAGTCTTAGCTTGCTATACCTGCTATTGCATCTTAGTATGTCTAAGAAGATAGTTTCATTATGTATAAGTCTGTTAGTTGAAGTTGTCCTGACAAGTTTAACTTTTCATGTGGATTTTTTTCAGAGGTAGCCTTAGGACCATCAAAACAACAATTTAGGAAAACAGTTGCTATTCAGTGTACATAGTTATCCATGATTACATGGTACTTCAGTAAGTCTTCCAGGCCCTTCCTTGCCTTCAGAGAAATAAATAGCTATGCCATTTTCTGAAAAGAAACAAAATTTCCAGGGCTTGAGATGCTACTATTTCTGTCATTAGTTCCATGTCAGAAATCTTCTCATTTGGAAATGAAGGTTAAAAAGTGTATTCACGTGCCTGTCCTAGGACAGACACAAGGAAGTTGGTGTGTGAAGCTGCAGATGGCTCTGATGTCACCCAGACTTGTACCAATGCAGCCATGTTAAGTAACTTGGTTTTATGTCATTCCCCCCGTACCCCCAGGAGATCAATGAGACCAGAAGGAAGCATGAAACTCGCTTGGTAGAGGTGGATTCTGGGCGTCAGATTGAGTATGAGTACAAGCTGGCTCAGGCCCTTCATGAGATGCGAGAGCAACACGACGCCCAGGTCAAGCTGTACAAGGAGGAGATGGAGCAGACTTACCACGCCAAAGTGAGCAGCCCCTCTGCGACTCGCTTAAACTCTTCCCGTTATGTCACAGTCACCCTGAGGAACATGACTTGATGTGTGCTTTGTTCTGGTTTTCTTAAAAGGCGTTCCCCTAGTCTCCATGAATATAGAAAATGGATTTTTGTAAAGCAGTTATTTACAAAGTAAAAGTTACTAGAGATTGTTCAAAGCAAGTAGGGTTATTCTAATTGTATCTGAGGTAAGGGTTTATCTTTGTATCCCATTGATCATTCATGTCGTGTCATCGCAGTTAAACCCAAGCCATCCGAAAATACTTTTCTTTCGATAATAGGCACTAATCGCGTCACACATCCATTCGATGGTGAGCGAATGCCAGGCTGTACTGAGCCCATGTCATAGTTGTCCATTGGTTGTGACCACACTTCAGGCTTTTTTGAACAAAGGCCAAATGGAAAGTCTCATATTTCTTCTTCTGCCACTATTAATCATTTAAAAAATATTACAGAAACTTCTTACTTGTATTAGCAGACCATGCAAAAATCCATAAAATAACCAACGAGTACAGGCTTTCTTAGTAAATGATTTTTATGCCAATGTGTTAAATATTACATGATTTGATTAAAAAGAATTATTAGTGGAAGACTTAGGAAATTAGAGTCATAGAGGTGTTGAAAAAGATTTCCATTGCATGGCCTCAAACTATTCATGTTGCTTTTAATCCATTTTATGAAGTGGTAATTGGCTGCTGAAAGGGAGAGATCTTTTAAACTCCACATCCAGTTGTCTGACATGTATTCACGTTAGGCCTTGTACAGGGCTGGGAAGGAGCGAAAGTAAGGATCGGTCAGTCCCATGGACTGGCCTCCGAGGGAGCCAGGGAAGAAAGACACGACATGCACAAGTGTGTCCGAGAGGCATGCAAAGCCGCCTGTTACGGGCATTTGGAGAATCAGGATACTGTTTCCACCCGAGGAGCTGTTTTTCACTTCTGAAATGAAGTGTTTCCATCTGGTTTGAAATAATCTATAAGCTATTGCTTTTTGCTTAGTGCTTTAAATTCTATGTTAGATTTGGTGGGTTAGGGACATGTGATGTTAACATCACCATGGTTAAATTGCTACTGCAATTTATTATCAATATTATCTGTGACATTAGAGATATAGTGGATGAAATGTTGAAGTAGTAAACTCTGGGTGAAGACCTGGGTCTGTTAGCATCGTTAAAGCTCATACATTGAAAGACTTAAGGTCATTCATCCCACGTTAGCCAACTTCATGATGCTTTTCCTGTTTCATAAACCAGTTACCAGCAGGGCTTAGGTTTGAAATGAAATACTTTGAGATGAATCATGCTTCCTCATTTGTTTGTTCTAATTCACTAGATAAGACTGACTATGGTTTGTTTCTTCTTTTAGCTCGAGAATGCCAGGCTCTCGTCGGAGATGAATACTTCTACTGTCAACAGTGCCAGGGAAGAACTGATGGAAAGTCGTATGAGAATTGAGAGCCTTTCATCTCAGCTTTCTAATCTACAGAAAGAGGTGAGTAAGTGTCTTCCCTAAGTATTGAAGTTGAACTTGAAAGCCACCTCCAACATGGTAGTCAACCTGCTTTGCTCTGCTTGATGCCACTTGTCAGGGCAGTGGTTTTCTACACTCCGGTTTCATCGCACTCCCCAGATTTTTTCATCGTGTATTGTATAAACACCCTCCATGCAAAAGACTGTTATTCCTAAATTAGTAGATTACCCAGAGCTAAGAGAGCTGCCCCTAAAGCTGTCGGTTTATTCCCTGGCCTTATCCCAGGATCCAGGTTTTTGACCCTTCCAGCAGCGTCAGCTCCACACTGTGCTCTTCCCAACATACTCCTTTTGCATCAGTTTGGAAACCATAATGAAGAAAACATGCAGAAATTCTTTGTGGGTAGTAAATGCTTTGCGTTGCTAGACAAATGCATGAACTGCTGAATAATTAGAATCTTGGGATTTAGCATTAACTTTTGCATTAGTTAAGAATTTAGTGACTAATTCATTCATTGGTAACTGATGTGACACGACTGCGTTGCTGGTGTGTGGCCCGGAGCCCATCTGTACGTGAGGTGCCTGTAGGTGCAGCCTAATGGTTGGCACGGCACTGCTTACGATCTCTTTCAGCCTGCGGTAGATGTGTGGACACAAAGTACATACACAGCCACAGGCGTGTTCAGAATGCTTTAATAACCTACTGCTTACCTATATTTTTATTGGTTTAAATTTTCCACGGGAATGAACTTCATCTTATTCTTGATTAAGCTTCTCTTTTTTATTTTATTTTTAGTAAAATCTGTTTCTGATTATCAAACGGAAGACATTTATTGCAGGAATTTAGAAAACGAAGCAGACAATGAGTTACATAACAGGATGATGTAAAAAAAATCAGTTAAAATTGAAGCTTGTACATTGCCTGTTACATGTACTTTATTACTCGAAACATAAATTTAAAAATTATTTTAGACTTGTTTTGTCCTCATAGTAGTATTTTGAAGTTTTCATGTAACACTAAAGCTGGAAGGACTTTTGAGTTCACTCAGCTGACCGCAGACCTAGCTGTGTTTAACCACTTGCTCAGAGGCTACACACTGATATAGGGGTTTCTCTCATAGTTCCCAGTTTTCACTTTACACTTCATTTCTCTTCAAAGATTTTCATTTGGGAATTTAACAGGTAATCTTTTTTCCATTACAGCATTGTAACAGGCACCTTTCTGAAAATAGGCCTCTTTCTTACTATGACTTGACGTTTACTTCTCTCCATTTAATAAATTATATTCTAGCTATTCTCCTCTTTTTCTGTTGTATGCTTTCCCTCCCTTTTATTTTAAAATTGTTGTTTGGCTACTGCTTAATCCACTTGAGTCTGTTAGGTTTAAGGTGTTTTACAGGTGAGGAGACCAGGCTGTGGACTTGGGAGCCCTGTCTTCAGACTCAGCTTTAGGGCTGCTTCCCTGTTTGCCAGTTAGGTGTGTTTCCATCCTTGCAAGATTTTTTGTTAACTTCAGTTTAGTAGATTTGAATGATGTTAGGCAGAGCCTGGAGGTTTCCAGGAGCTGACTCCTTAGGAACTAGGAAAGAAGCACCAACTTCAACCAGAAGAGTTTTAGAAATTTCTCTGTCTAGGGGTTGGGAGGAGGGGAGAAGTAGGGATCCTTTCCTCTATTCATTACTATCAGGTTTTATGATAAATAATATATCTTGAGGAATATCTTTATTCATTGGTAAATTTTAGCCTTAGAAATATCATCAAAAAGAAAGATATCTCTTAATATTTTCTTATTGTATATCATAATAATATTTGTTGAGTCATGTCAGTTTCATCATGCCGCCTGTTAGGCCATAGAATTTCCTTTTGGTTGTGTGACTCATATTAGTGAAGTACTTCTTAAATTTTATTTAAAATTGACATAGCCTTTAAAATGTGACTTTAGAAAATATTTTTAAATAATACAAAGTGGCATTATTATGTTTTGGAATTAGGAATTTCATATATCGCTAACAGCATTTCTGTCATTTCTATCTAGAATTTTTACTTGGGCCAAATTAACTGGGTGGTCAGAGTCTGCTTGGCTTGCAGGAGTCTTCAGTGGCACTTGGAAAGCACCTCTAATTTTTGTTTTCCTAACACCCAGACTCTGCAAACTTCTGTTGCAGCTAGAACATAATAAACTAGTACAATAAACTGTTACATACTGTAAAATAAAGTAGATCAAGACCATTAAAAGTCAGTCGTAAAATTTTAGAGTTAGAGGCGGGATCTTACAGATAATCTAGTTAGACCTCTTCATTTTCCAATTGTAGATACTGGTTTAGTGAGTGCCAAAGAGATGTGTATGTAGTTAATGGCAGAATTGGAAAGAATCTAGGTCTGTATCTCATGTTGCATGCTATCTGCATGCAACATGTTATCTCATGAGATAACATGAGATAACAGATGTAGTGAAGCTGTCAAATACAATTTAAATATTTCTATTTAAAATACAAAGTGATTCAGAATAACTTTAAAACTTTTTTATACCTAATTTTTAATTTTTCCCTCTTAAAGAACTTCGTAGCATTAGAGGCAGACTAACAAGGACATCTTGGGGTGTACAAGCTAGGCTCAGAGGGTATCTCTGATTCCTGGGTAGTTTATGTCACTCATCAACTCTTAGATTCTACCTTGTTGCCCATTCTGTTTACCCCCCACATGGGAAATAAAGTGAAGAGATTGATTAAAGACATTTTGAACTTAAGTATGTTTTCTTTTAGAGAAAGAAAGATGGATTTCTCAGTTTATAGCATGTTTTTTTGCAAATGCAGTTAAATTCAAGTTCTCCGAGGCAGGGATTATGTTTAGCATCACTCTTAAGATGAATGTCTGCTTCTGATGTAGAATGTCAGATGCTACTCTGAATTGTAATTCATTGATTGATTATTTTTTAAACAGCCTTCTTATTTTGGCATAATTCTCCATTTACCAAAAAGTTGGGAAGCTTGTAGAGACAGTTCCCCCGTCTCCCTCACCGTTTCCCTCCATCGTTAGCATCTTATATCACATGGTATATTTGTTGAAACTAAGACACTGACAGACACTGACACTGGTGTATTACTAACTAGACTCGAGATTATTTGGATTTTTTTTTTTTAATTGGGGAATGTTGGAGAACACTGTGTTTTTCCAGGGCCCATCAGCTCCAAGTAGTTGTCCTTCAGTCTAGTTGTGGAAGGTGCAGCTCACTGGCCCATGTGGGAATCGAACCGGCAACCCTGATAAGAGCTCTCATTCTAACCAACTGAGCCACTCGGCCATCCCTAGACTATTTGGATTTTACCACATTTTCTATTATTGTCATTTTTCTATTCCGGGGTACCACATGTGTCCCTAGTCTCCTGGTCTGTGACCTCAGGCTTTCTTTGTTTTTCATGACCTTGACAATTTTGAGGAGAACTGGCCAGGTGTCCTGTAGACTGTCCCCCAATCTGGGTTTGTCTGGTGCTTTTCTTAGGATCAGGCGGAGGTTATGGGTTTTAAGTGCCCTTCTTGACACATCCTATCAGGGATTAATGACATGCATGTTATATCACTGGTGATGTTTCACTTTCCACATTCTGTTCTTGAGAAGCAGTCACTAAGTCCAGCCCGCTCTCTGAGAGTGAAGGACAGGAACTCAGCTCCATCCTGAAGTGGTAGTATCTACTTTTATTAAGTGGAGTTCTTAGGTGAAGTTTTATTTCTTCTCCCCCTGTTTATTTGTAAATTCATTCATTTATTTATATCAACATGGACTCATGGATCTTTATTTTATATTTTGGATTATAGTCCGGTACTACGTTATTTATCGGCTCAGTTTGTTCCAGCTTTGGACATGAGGAGTTCAGATTGGCTACCATGTCGCCCTATTTTGGAGCACTTGTTTATGTTGTTCTACTCTAAGATGCTCCAGGCTCATCTTGTATTTTTCCTGCTTCAGCCCTAGAATTGGCGATTTCTCCAGGGAGCCCTGGTTATTTTTACCGGGAAATGGTGTATAGAAATTGAGATCTGGGCTCTGAGTGTGCCCATCGGTACTGGGCTGTCATTGTTTCTAGGTAATACATGTATGCGAACCCATGTTTACACACTTGTCTGTCTACTGGTATTTATATTAAGTTAAACACGAGTTCATACTGTGTCTCTTCCTCTAACCCCATACCCCAGGGTTCATTGTAAGCTTCATTTCTGGCTTATCTGTAACTTCCCTGTCTGAGAGCAAGAAACCTGATTTGGGCCATATTGTTTACTTATTTGTTCAGTCCCAGTATACATGTGAAGCAGTTTCAAAGTTTTTAACCCGGACCCCTGTGAGAAATAAATTTACTGATGAGAATGTAGTGTTTTTGTACAGTAGGTGCCTTTTACAGACCACGTTATATTGTACAGTCTTTGCATGCTGAGCGTGAGAGAGTGCAGCAGTGCTAAAGGAACACGGTTCTTAAAGGGATAACCAGAATCCCGTTTCTTCGGTTTCTGAATAGTCCCAGCAATTCTCCAAAACATACCCACACTTTATTGTTTGTCAGTGAGTTTCTTTTGTCAATGAGTTTCCTGTCTTTTTAGTTCCTTCCTTTTGTTAACTTAAACTTCTGAGTTAAAAGGCTTATAGGGGAGCCAGACTTGACTTGTATTGAAACCACAGTTTAAAATTTTGTTTTATTTGGCCAAATACAGAAAAAGTATATGTATATTTATGACACTTCCATTTGGTGACTCTTTTTTTTAGTCTTTTGTAAGCCAAACCATTCCTCTGGGCTGTATTTTAATTTGGAGGAATTTTGGTATTTATTAAAAACAAAATCTCTTGACTGCTAATGTTGGACATTACTTAGGGTTCTATTTGCTTTCCAGTCCAGGAAGTGGTTTATGGTTTAAAATAGCTGCCTTGTGCTAATGTTGGAATGTTCCTAGAAAGTAAATGTGTTCCCTTGAATCTGAAGTCTAGAGCATGTTTGGAGAGGATTCAAGAGTTGGAGGACTTGCTTGCTAAAGAGAGAGACAACTCTCGGCGCATGCTGTCTGACAAAGAGAGAGAGATGGCGGAAATAAGGGATCAGATGCAGCAACAGCTGAACGATTATGAACAACTTCTTGATGTAAAGCTAGCCCTGGACATGGAAATCAGTGCTTACAGGAAGCTCTTAGAAGGAGAAGAGGAGAGGTAAGTAACTTAGCGGTCACTCTACCTCCTAGTCTAGTTTTTGCCCCCACCCTTTTTATTTAAAAGTAAATAGGATTAGGTTTAATTGTAAAACAAGGCAACTTTAAATATTTTCTCTGTTACTACTTTTAAAACTGAGGTCATAGAAGTAGGTAGTAATAAATCATTTCTATCTCAGCATCAGAAATTATTGCTCAAGCAGTCTTTTATTATTATTTATTATTATTATAATAAATGCTGGGCTGTGTCAGGATGGAGTCTTTCCTTTGAGATTTTTAAATGTTTTGATAATTTAATATGTTGTAAAATACCAGATTTGCTGAAAGAGACTTTATACTTATTTTTCAAATGTGGTTAGTGTATAAATCCTTTTCACACCTATTCTCAGAAAAGAGTTCCAAAGGAAGAGCA
Source organism: Rhinolophus sinicus (assembly GCF_036562045.2). Taxonomy (NCBI): domain Eukaryota; kingdom Metazoa; phylum Chordata; class Mammalia; order Chiroptera; family Rhinolophidae; genus Rhinolophus; species Rhinolophus sinicus. Next base: position 112,545,488 of record NC_133753.1, on the reverse strand, counting down.
TCTGATTTAGGATAAAAAGCCATTCCATTTCAGTATTATGTACATTAGAATTGTAATTTTGTAAAAATTACAGGCATGAGAAAATATAGGCATGAGATTAAGAAAAGTGTACTAAATATAACAATGGTTGTGGTAGGGTGATGGTAGATGGGATGACTTCCTCCTGTTCCCTAAACCTTCTGCATTATGGTTATATTCTATTCCTAGGAAAAACATTCCAGTTATTAGTATTATTTTTAAGAAAAATGATGGTAGCCATCCTAGCACACAGAAGTTCATGGTGGTTAAGATGTGTATCGCCTTTGTCTAACTGATTGTCAGTCATGTGTCGCTTTAGAAATGCATGTGCAGGGTAGTAATATCCATTTTTGTAAGGTGGGAAGGGCATATGTGTTTCATACACAGAACGTTTTGTTTTTCCCGTGTAGATTGAAGCTCTCTCCAAGCCCTTCTTCCCGTGTGACAGTGTCACGAGCCTCCTCCAGTCGCAGCGTGCGCACAACCAGAGGAAAGCGGAAGAGAGTTGATGTGGAAGAATCCGAGGCGAGCAGTAGCGTCAGCATCGCGCATTCTGCTTCGGCCACTGGGAACGTCTGCATTGAGGAGATCGACGTGGACGGGAAATTCATCCGCGTGAGGAACACTTCCGAACAGGTAACAAAAACAGCTCCAATTTTTTTTTTTTTTTTTTTTTTGCTAGCCAGGCTTTGCTGATTGGTGGCCTGTCTTGCAGTTGTCATAATTCCTCAGCCTTTATTGGGATTTAGTAGTCTTCGCAGAATAAGAGTTTCCCGCCTCCTGTTTACAAAAATTCATAGAAAGTATTAAACACAAATAAGAGGAGTTGGTGCTCATAGTGTGTGAAGATTTTCTTTATTAGACCTTCTTTATAGAACCAGTGCTTTTTTTCACTCCTGGTTATTTTGTCACAGTGGACTTGCTAAGGATGAATTATTGTTACTCCCCGCCCTAGCCAGATTTGTGAATAAAGTTGGAATTTAGGTGGAAAGGGTGGATATTCTTTCACAGCCGTTAACTTAGTGAAAGGAAGGAAATATGACCCAGACTCAGATATATGCAGGGGGCCCTTTTCTCTGTAAATGAATAAACAAATACTAATGATTTAATTTGTATCAAGGATAGTATGAAACCCTGTCTTGAAGTTATTTGTTTAGAAGTAAACATAAACATAAGGAATTCTGCATTTTCGAGTTGGGGCTTTTGAGAGCTCCGTGGTGAAGGTACTCCCTGACTAGGAATCGTGCAGCTGGGGGCACGCCCCCCATCCCTCCCGGGGTGTGAGATGATGATGCTAGAGGAAGGCAGGTCTGGGGACGCAGGGGGCTGCGGTAGGGTGGATGTCACTTCCTGAAGGATACCTTCGTGATTTGTCCAACCTCATTTGTGAAAATTACTCCTTTTCTCAACAGAGCTATTAGAACTATTTTTCATGTGGATGAAGAAATAATTTCGATGGGCAGTGGAGTACCAGCAGTTCTGATACTAAAGAGAATAGGCTCTAAGATGCAGAAAGAAAAGGACATATTTTCTTCTGTTTCTAAGCTTATGTGCCTGTATTTTATAAGTAATCAAGTATTAGGTGTTTCTAATTATGATTATGACAGCTAGATTGTTATGAATGTAAAAGACATACCTGATCTATTATAGCAGTGAATATGACCATTTAATTTGGTTCGCATCCCTTTTCTTCCAGTTTTGTCCTCTTTAAAATTAAGTATCTTAATAACTAAAGTTGCAGCATTGTTGAAATACCGTTTTGCTGAATGACAGAGAAGCCATGTTTTCTTTTAATAATGGGAAAACGTGAATCATGAGAAAACAGCCATGAAGCTAGTTTAACTGCCGGTATAGATTCATTTATCTGATTATTCTATAGCTTTCTGTATATTTGAAGTGACCTTGTTCTATTTTGTTCTTTGATTAGGATCAACCAATGGGAGGCTGGGAAATGATCAGAAAAATTGGAGACACATCAGTCACTTATAAATATACCTCAAGATATGTGCTGAAGGCAGGCCAGACTGTTACAGTAAGTGAATGCAGTCATCATTTAACTCCATTGTCTTAACTAACAGTTCACGTAATTCAAGAAAAATTTTGGCTTTAAGAAGCATTTTAAAAATGGGCATTAAAAGGTCTTGGACATTACTAGGGTATTAGGGAATCACACGTGTGGTTAAAGATTGTAAAAGTTCTACCTTATTGAGAGCAGTAATTGACTATTAAAAGTGAAAGAATTGACCTATATGAATTCTTTTTATTTTGTCTACTCTAGTAGATGTAAAACAGCTGTCCCTTGTAGCACAGTATAATTCTGGAGCTCCTGCTTGGCACAACGAACAGTTAGGGAGATAATCTCTTAATGCGAGGGTCTGCCTCAAGGTGACAGTCCTCAGCCTTGGTGGGTCTCAGGACCTCTGCGAAGTGTTTTGGTGTCCGGGCCACACCGCACCCTTAGTCACTCACCATCTCTGCTGTCGGGGCAGGGACCTGTGTTTTCAACAGAAGTCATGTGATCCATAGCCACTATTGTAAAGAGCCGCTCCTTTAAACACAGCATTTTAGCAAGAGTAACTTGTGGTTCTTACATAGTATCTAAGGTTCTGGATTTAGAGAGATGGGCTAGGAGCCATTCTGACTATTTTGAGTTCTAAATGGTTTACTGTTGCTATGTTCTAAATACCACTTCTTTAATAGTTATTAAATATCATTTACTCACTTGTTAGAGATGTATGCTTCATTGAGCAAACACAAAGATCCTTTGCTTTTACTTAGTAAGTGATTTAGCATACAGTAAAATCTGTTAGTTGTGATACAGATTTTTTTCCCAAAGTTACTTCATTTAACGAAAGAAAGAATTGGTAGAGTCCAAATTATTGATTTATAATGCATATGGAATTAGTATAAACAGTAGTAGAATATTAACATATTATAAGGATACATTTCCTGAGATTTTGTGGTAATTTATAAACATTAAATATAATAATGCAAAAGTACAATTCAGGGTCAAAGTTTTCATGGTGACTGTGGAACTGAAGATACTTTATCACCTGCGTTGGAATTTAAGTTTAAGCAACAGCATACATTTCTGGACTTACCCTGATTTAAGATAATGCAATAATCCAGTGTCATATAACAAAGTTCAAGTTTGGTCCCCTTACAAAAGAATTCTCATCAAAGTCGCTTTAATCCCAGAGGCCTGCTGTTCCCACACAACAGAGAAAGAAAAGCAAGCATTGGTTTTGCTTGGATGACCACCGATATACCAAGAAGTCTCCAACTTTCTCAATCCCATGGCCTTCCCTCAGGCCCTCTCCTGGCGGCCCCAGGGCTCCCCATCCGACCCCCAGCTGCAGAGGCCCGGATTGACCTGATACAGATTTTAAAGAAGTCACTATTTTCACCCCTAAAGAATGTAGAGATGACTGTCTCTTTATCAACTCTTTAAAAAAAAAAAATTAAACACATGTTTTAAATTTTGATTGATACAAACTTTACTTAGTGTTTAAGATCAAAGGCTCAACAGCTTAGAATTTCTCTTTTAAAAAGTGTATTTTTAGAGCTTGCTACCACATTGTGAAAATCAAATGCTAATTTTATAATGGCTAAAAATGGGAAAAAATATCCTAACTACTATCTTTTCTTCTTAGTAATTACTCTAGTGAGAGAAAATTGCTCGGTCTTATTATGTGTCTTATGGAGCTGCATAATGTAGTGGAAAGTATCTGATATTTTAATTCAGAAGATTCAGATTTGAGTGTGCTCTCTTTCTCTAATGTGAAAACATTATGCTCATCATCTGCGTTTTCCCCTAGATGTAGTTCCTTAGGGACTAAACAGATATATGTTCTATAGGTCTAATGGAGATCTCAATTATCATATAAAATAACCTAATGCATTTTTTCCTTTAGTAGCTAGCATTAAATGTGATAAGAAGCTCTTTGGAACCTGGTAGTATTAAGTGATCTGTAAAATTGTGCAACGCAATGGCAAAGATGAGTTTAAAACTCTAGAACAAAAATAAAAGAACTATATAGGTAATTTTAAATTTTCTTATAGCTGCATTTAACAAAAGTACAGATGTGAAATTAATTTTAGTACTACATTTTATTTAATCCAATATATCCAAAGTATTATCATTTCAACATGTGCTCAATATCAAAAATTATGTCAGATATTTTACCTTTTATTCCAGCTGAGTCTTCAAATTTACAGATAATTCTTACAGCATCTCAATTTAGACTAGTCACTTTTCAAGGGCTCACAAGCCACACATGGTTCCCATATTGAATAACACAGCTTCAGGACATGTTCATTTTAGGTTAAACTACCCAGTAAGATTACTGACTTTATATGGTTATTACTAACACTAAACCAATTGTGTGATTCCGTATGGACTAGTGAAAAGAATTGCATGAAATTAAGAGGACACTAACATTCCACATAATCTGAAAGTCTATCCAGATCTGGTTCCATTTTTCATTTTTGTCCCGGTAAGTGTTCTGTATGTAGCTCTTTCCATCTCTAATGTTGAGGGGAGATCTGGAAGCTCTAAAGTGAGCATCTAAAGGGGAAGGACTCTCTTAATCAGTAATTCATAGAGTTTTCTTCCCGTTTAAAACTATACCTGCTGTACCATCTCTAGTCTTCCTTTTGCCATCATATAGTCCTTTATATTGTAAAACAGTTTATGGGGTAGAAAACTTTTCTGTCTATTTTTCTATGACCTTTTAAAAGGATCAGGATTGGTGGTAATATCTCTAGAGATGAGGACATTGAGTGTAGTGACTGGTCCAGGATTCAAACCTACGTTTTTTGACTAAAGTTTTCTCCACTTTATCCATACTTTTCTGCCAATAAATACATACAAAATATGGCAGAATTTCCCTGCTTATGAGAATTATTGCCTTTCAGTGGCAGTCAGATTATCCATTGAACGATGGGTGATTTGTTTGTTTCCTGTGTTTTTTTTTTGGAGTTCAACCTCAGCTACTCCGGGGTATTGTGACACTGGTCCCTGGTTGGAGACATACCAATTTCTGTAAGAGGATTCTAGACAGGCTGTCTGCTGTGAGAGTTTTGTGAGATGTTAGTCATCTCCACAGTTGATGCTGTAGGTAGCTGCAGAATATGCTGGGGGGGTTGGGGGGGGGGTCAGAAAGCTCCCTTAACATGGAAGGATGGCCCATAAAAGCCACAGAAGAAGAATGCTAACAGTGAGAGCTGATACTCATTGAGAAAGCCCGCCACTCTGTGGGTAATCTCATGGATTATAGGTGCTATTTCTGTCCATTTTATGGATGACAAAAGTAAGTAACATTCTCAAGGTCAGTTGACATGTAGAGGAGCCAGGATGTGCGTAAAGGTAGTTTGACTTCAGAGACCTGTGTGTCATCATTTTCATTTATCAGATGGGGAAGCTGAGGCCTAGATAAGCTCTGTGGGTTCTCCTTGACAGAGCTGGTTACTATATAGCAAGTCTGAAACTAGGGCACAAGCCTGAGACTTCTAGAATCGGTCCTACAAGGTGTTCAGCTCCCATGATAACGTTGTCATCGGCATGTGGGATGGCCAGGTTTTCAGTAGACTGATGCCCTTTCTTTTTTCCAGATTTGGGCTGCAAATGCTGGTGTCACAGCCAGTCCTCCCACGGACCTCATCTGGAAGAATCAGAACTCCTGGGGCACTGGGGAAGATGTGAAGGTCATATTGAAAAATTCTCAGGGAGAGGTATGCCCATTTTGTCAGTGCCACTACGATGTCGGTTTGCCTGAAAGTCCATCATGCAAGTGTGGTTTCTTTGCAGAAATCAAATTGAAATGTAAAGTAATTGATTGCTTACATCAGATCAAGGCTGCTGAGTAATTCAAGGTGAAGCTGACTACAGATTTTAGGAATGAAGTAGGAGTATATCACAGAGGACTGATGATTAGCACAGGTTTGAGTCAGTCTGTGTTCAGTGTCTGTCTTGTGACTTTGGGCAAGTTCCTTCACCTTTCTTATTTTCTTAGAAGAAACATAAGTTTTCTTCTTATTTTACAATGGAAATGATAAAACAGTATAAGTGAGATAATATAATGAGAATATAAATGACAGTCCTTGGGAAATGCTTGGATCAGTATCTGGCCTCTAGTAAATGGTTATGTTATCAGCCTTGTTACTAGCTCTCAGACTGTGAAACTGATTGAAGATCTGCTTGGGGTGTGTGTTTTCCACATGGCAGGCCTAGAATTCTTATCAAAGAACCTTACCTACCCACACTGGCACACCCGCCCCCCGCCCCCACACCCCCCGAGAGATGAGAGTGTCTGCAGAGGAAGGAGTGGCCACAGGTCAGATCACAGTGTTCCCCTGGGCTTCCTTCTGCTCCCCCATGGTGCCCGGTGAACCTCTCCCTGCGCCGTGCTTGCCTGGCTGTCCTCTCACCAGAGCAGGGAGTACAATGAGGGCAAGGGCCTAATCAGATTTTTTCCTGGCAATGTGCCTGGCGCATAATAGGCATTCAGTAAGAATTTACTGGATAATTTTTTAAAAAATCAAACGTGGACCTTCACTTAAGTTCAGAGAAACCAAGTTATTAACAGTACTCCGTTGGGGTCTGCGGTGTTTGCATAGGAAGGCCTGTGCCTGGCCACCTGCCATCCTTCCCCCACTGTGGACATCTGCTTAGACTGCTCTTCAGAAAGAATCTGCTGCCTGCCGAGTGAAGAGGCTCCTCATCTCAGACTGAGGCTGAAAATGAAACGGCATCTGCTTTTTCTCTGTGGACCTCAGTATAGTTGTGTGAGGTTTGGGGGTGCCTCTGGGAATTCCCCGCCCAGCACCCGCCAGGTTCTCAGGGTCGGGGGTGTTCCCAGATACCTCAGGAGTTCACAGACATCAAGGTGGACATCTGCCTCCTGTTGTCTGCGGGGGCCTTGCTGGCTTCCTGCCCTCAGCACACTGCGGTCCTTTCCGGCCGTCGCTGGTGCTGCCACCCAAGAGCTGGGATTGCTGCAGCCGCTATGCTGCTGTCCCCCGACGCCTGAAACCGGCAGAGGACGTCTCTTTCAGAACATTGTTACAAGTGGTGATTAGCTCAGATTGAAAAGCACTGTTATAAGGCAAAAGAGCGCGGAAATAGGCTTTTGTGAGCCATGGAATCGAGTCGCTGTCCATAGTGTTTTTCTGAGTGAAAACATTCCAAGTTCGAAACCCTCTCGACAGGAGGATATCTGGAATGCAGCAAGTTTAAAGGCTCACACGGTAGGCACAGTGACGTGAACAAAGTGGACACCACGACATGGCAGTGTTACCCATGACATTCCGTAAAGCCACCTGAAGCTCAGTTTCCCTCATCATTCAAACCACCGACTGTCAGATGAGTTCTTCAGCTTATCTGTTCTTTTAATACACTTCTACTTCCCGCTTGCTAGGCTCAATTAAGTGACTTCTGTCAGAAGTGACGGAAGTATCAGGAATGTAGTTCTCCTTTATTCCCATGGTTGTCAGACAAGAACTTTTGGTATTTACTTGTTTAATTCTGTAAGAGCGTGTTTATTAGTAGGTCCCAGACCATATTTGCAACAATCTGTAATTACCACCATAAAGACCACTTTTCTGTCACATTGAAGGTAATTGGCACAAGTCAGTTTAATTTTTTATGTTTATTTTCTTGCTGTGTCATTGAAAATGTCAGGAAACCCAATTAAACTGGCTTTAAAATAATTGGACTATCTGATTTCACAGAACCGAAAATCCAGAGATTGTAGTCTTGATCCATTGGTTCACCCAGTGTCCCCAAGGATCTCTCTATTGTCTCTCTCTGCCTCTCGAGTTGTCTCCCACGTGGATTGAGGACAGCTGCTGGTTGCTCCTGGGCTGCTGCTCCTGGAGGGGCATCGTTCCAGGCTTCTTGTGGGAAAGAGCAGCTCCCCCCGCGAGGCCCCCATCCTGGGCTTCACACTCATGTACCAGCTCGGGTCACATGCCCGCCTCTAACCCAGTTCCTGGAGTCAGGAAGATAGCTAGGCTTGAGACTTCTTCCCCACTCCATAGCTGGGTCCACTTGGCTCCTGTGACACGTGTCACCTCTCCATGGGAGAGATGGGCACCCACATGAAACTGGTGGCTCTTACTGAGAAATGAGGGAGGGGGTGCTGGATGATTAAAAACAGCAAATGTCGCCATGGTAAATAAAATACTTTTGTATGAGGGAAGTAAAAAATAAAGCAGTCTCTTTGTACCTTCCAGAATATAGGCATAACTGAAACTTTTGTAGATGCAAATGATTCCTTGTGTTATACAGAGATACCAGTTTAACATTCGGCTCCTCCATTAGCAGAACCTCCCTGAGGTGTAGCATTTGCTGATTCCTAGGGTGTAACTCGTCCTCCTGTAGTGATTTCAGGCTTCCAACAGGCCATTCTGAGCAGAGTTGTGAAGAGACGAGCACAGTGGTGCTAGCTGGCGTCGGTGCACAACTGAATACTGTTAGATGGGCATGCCTTTCTGTGCCCAAGGCCCTATGGGGCAGACACTACATTTTATCTAGAGACCATGGATGTGTGCCTTGCAGGACACTTGATAAGGTGGGGTATCTTGCTGAGAGGAGTTTTTTTGGTAAAGACACTTGCCCATTATCACCTTGACTAATAACAATTTCTTGGGCCTGAACCTCCTAACAACTTTTAGTTCTAAATTTGTTCTATTATTTTTCTGTCTTAAGTTTTTAGACATTATTTAGCTCACTCAATTTACACACAGGCTTTCTGCGTTAGAGTAATTGGTTTTTAAATGCTGTCAAATGAAAAGTGCTTAACTGCAGGCTTATATTAAAAGTAGTTATATTGAAGTAATTCAAAATAAATGAAGTTGGGCAAGTTGCTGTTTTCTAAGCTTCTCATTTGAGTTTAATAGTCTCAGGTTCCATCAAGAGCTTTAAGAGCCAATGCTTCCATGTGGCATGTGTACACTGGCACCAGCTGCTAGAAGCTAGAATGTGAGAATTCTGTAACAGATTTTTCCCCCCTTCTTTTAAGATGAGTTGAGGAAATCTGGGTACTTTGAAACCTCTTTGAAAATCTTTTCTGCTTTGTATGCCACCATCTCCCAATCGTATCTTAGTTCGAAGAATTGTAATTGATCTAAAGATTCGCATGCTTTTTTATTAGTGTAAATTTGGTTATAACAGGGTGATGATATTTGTGAGATGGCTATTTGTGTGTATACATAGACTGATCTCACAGAACGGAGGTTTCTGGCTGAGAGACTCAGAATGGTCCGTCTTCCCTGGCCCTGCAACAATTACCAAAATTCCCCACAAAACACTACTACCTTACTTTACTCACAGAATATATTCTTGGACATATTTAAAATTGAGGTCTCATTTGTGTGACACTTTTGGTTTTCTTCCCCTGCCATTTTAAACCAGCTGGTCTGTGTTAAGTTTCAGATAAGCTTTGACTGACGTCAGCGTCTTCCTCTTCCTCCAAAGAACGAGTTATCTTTCTTGAGTGACCTTAGGACATGGTACAGAGTGAAACTGGACGCTCTGCTGCACTCTCGAGGACACTCACTCATAAACGGGTGCCAGACCATCAGGGTAGCCTGCTTTTCAACAGAAACACTTGCTGCGTTTGTGCGAGTCAGCATTCTCTACAGGAAAGTCAGCTGTACGTAGCCTTTCAGTAGAAAATGCAAATGGTTCCTTTCTGTCCTCCCGCCAGTGAATGCCAGGAGATCTTTTTATGTGAGGGATACACGGGAACTTCACTAGTATGTTAGTAAATAGGGCTGATTTGTTTTGATTCTGTTTCATTCCAGAGGAACCAGCTATTGAAGGAATGAAAGGAGCTTTTTCTTTTCATCTCATTCATCAGGTGGCCCTGTTGCCACCATGGTCCCTGAGATCACAGCCATTGGCCTTCAACTTCATTTTATTCAGCATTTATTGAGCACCTTCTCTTTGCTAGGAACCTGAGAGCTTAACTCTGAATTCATGTTGAGTGTTACAAGAATTTGGTGTCCCAAATGATTTGCAGAATTCTCAGTAACAGAATTGGATAAAAAGCAGTGGGAACTTCTCAGCAGGTATTTCAAATGGATACCAATAGCTCCCCTGCAGGGAATATTGAAGATGTAAGAACTACTACTAATTACGCAAAAATTCCTGTTCAGTAGCTAAAGCTGCTGCTGAACCACTTAAAAAAAAAAAAATCCCTGATATAGGAATGCTTTTTCTTAAACTTAAGCAAAGAAAAATTCCCCTCCACCGAAACCATGTGATTAAGTGTGGTTTTAACTTCAAATCAAACTACTCTTGTTTCTAGGAGGTTGCTCAGAGAAGTACAGTCTTCAAAACCACCATACCTGAGGAGGAAGAGGAGGAGGAGGCAGCTGAAGTGGCTGTTGAAGAAGAACTTTTCCACCAGCAGGTGTTACTTCAGTATATTTGTTTTAAAGTTTATTAACAGAATTACATGAAAACCAAGACCAGTAGTGGAGTTTGGTTTTTTCCCCCTATGGATGAGTCAGATCAGTGATCTACAAGTGGGGTTTGTTTTTCCTGAGGGCGTATTCCAGCGAGCACATCAGGGTCCTGGAAGAGAACGGGAACGCTCCTTTTTAAAACTTTTCTCTCATCCAATTTCAGTTTTGTCTTTTGTTTTATAATGTCCATAATATGTTGTGATAGGACATGTATATCACTTACAAAAATATATACAGATTGGAATGCTCAACATTATTTACTTCAGGGTTCTGTGATGGAGAAGTTTAGGAGAGCAAACTTCTGCATATAAACTTTAAAAAATAACAAAGCAACATTCAACTTTGGTATGAAACACAATTGTTGCTATATTAAGTTCCTAACCATCTAATTGCAAGACAGATTTTAGCTGATGCTTGGGCTTTTGAGAGCCCTTGAAATAAAGAAACTCCAAATTTGATTTCAGTTAATTAAGTTGGAATTATTAATAACTAATGAGCCTTCAGTTTATATTCTCAAGCTGTTTGAGTCTGATCATTAATCAAAGCTCCTATCCTTATCCTTGAAAGACTCCGTCTCCAGATTTATAAAGCTGTTCGTTTTGCTTCATTAGCCCCAGTCCTACTCTAGATAAACATTATCTTACGTGTTCAGCCCCTTGGTTGAGAACCACGTGAGGTAGGTTCTATGAGGTAGAATGAATCTTTGGCTTGGACACTTCCTCATACATTTTGGAGGAATAGTTAAGAACAGATGTTTTAGGCTTGGTTTTAATAAGAAACAAGCACAGAATCCATTTCATGCCCTTAATAGAAGCATTATAATGATTGGAAGTAGAATAACAATGTAAGATGCCTCAAGGTGCCAGACAAGTGGCTCAGATCAGGAGTTCTAGAAGGGCTGACGCCGGAGACGGCTCTGGGCCCCCAGAGTAGCTGAGAAGATGTCTGGGAAACATGCTTGTCCGGTATTTTGAAGGATGGGTAATTACTTGGGTATGAGAAAGCAGATGACAGTGTTCTGAGGGGGTTCGAATGATCTGTTGTTATATTAACAGATCACCCCAAAACTTAGTTGCTTAAAACTGTTTCTTTTTTTCCATGATTCTGTGGTTTGACTGGGCTCAGCAGGCAATGTTTTTTGCTCCACCTGATGGAGACTGAAGTCAGTCATGCAGTTGAATTCAGCTGAAAGCCTGTCTGGGGCTGGGATGTTCTCCACGTCTCTCTCCATGTGGCTTATCATTTGGTGATTTAGCCCAAGCTTTACAACATGGCACCTGGCTGCCAAGAAGGTGGAAACACACAGCATTAGGTCTCTGAAAGCCTGGGCCCAGAACGGACACGGCGGCCCTCTTCACCTTATTCTCTTAGTCAAAGGAAGGTGTAAGGCCAGCTCCAATTCCAGGTGAGGGTAAACAGTCTCCTCTACTGACGGGAGGCGCGGCAAAGAATTTGTGGTGATGTTTTTAATTCTTTATAGGGCAAATGTCAAGACTGAAGCACCAAGTGTATCTGCCCATCCAACTGTATTGTAGCGTGTTTGAGACGCAGTTGGAAGGTGTTAAATTGACATAGTCTGGGATGCAGGTAGCTGCCACACACTTTGGTGCAGAGGAGAAACTGAGACCCTAGAAGGGAGATAGCAGACACTGAGGGACGATACAGATGGAGGTTCCTTAAGGCATGGTGGCTGAATGTGGATGAGACAAGGAAAAAAAGGTAAAGATGTGTGAGGTTTTTAGCTTTTGTGATCAGAGGAAATAATGATGTCAGCGTTTAAAAGAGGGAAGATGGAAGGGCAGATCAGCCAATTTGACTTCACACTAGGAAAGAATCCAGTGGCCTTTGGAGCTGATGAGTTTTTGTGGTGACCACATGTGAGGATGAACCCAGTGCAGGTGCTTTGGGATGTGAAAGCTGAGGGTCCAGCCAGTGTGTTCTTTGCTCTGGTTGTTCAGATGGAGTCCATGGTCTCCTGTTTCCTGAGCTATGGAAGGTTAGTGAACAGTGGTTTCCAACTTCAGGTGACTATTTAGGGAGCTTTAAAATTTTATAAAAATAGATACTTTTACCAGTTAAATGAGAAAGTCTCATTTAATTGATTTAAGGACCCAGATCAGAATTCTTTTTTTTTTTTCCTGAAAAACTCAGGATCTGAGTGTACAGCTGGAGTTGAATTACTGCTCTGGAATTTGTTGGAGTTTTTTTGGGAAGAAGTCCCTAAGAGACAGTTAAAAAGGTTAAGTGAGAAATGATGAGGGTCCATTTGAAGATAGGTAACAGGGATTTGTAGTATCTCTTGTCTTACTTTCAAATACTGTGATCCATTTTCTCAGCACTAATTTTTCTTTCTGTTTGCCTCATCAGGGAGTCCCGAGAACGTCCAATAGAAGCTGTGCAATTATGTAAACTTCTCAAGTCAACGGTCTTCCTCAAAATAAAGAAGTATGGTAATCCTTACATACAGTGCAGAGCCTTCTCAGAAGCACAGAATATTTTTATATTTCCTTTATGTGAATTTTTAAGCTGCGAATCTGATGGCCTTAATTTCGTTTTTTGACACTGAAAGTTTTGTAAAAGAAACCATATCCATATACTGTGTTGCAAGATGTGAATTATTGACAATGTGTACTGTTTGGAAAGGGTCTCTCAAATTTTTTGACATTTTTTTTTTTTTGTATGTGTGTTTTTTTGTTTTTTGGGGCTTTTTTTTTTTTTTAAGTTCTTATGAGAAGGGGAGGGTTGGATCAATAAACCACTGTGTGTTTGGGCATAATTTGAAGATTGCTCCATCTAGATTAGCAATCTGCTCTTGATCATTCTCTGCTATATATAACGGTGCTGTGAGGGAGGGGGAAAGCATTTTTCAATATATCGAAATTTTGTACTGAATTGTGTGTTTTTTTTTGTAATAAACAATCAAGGCTACAAATTTTTTTAAAAAAATAGAAAAGAAATTTTGTAAGATGGCAATATTAACCTAATCATGTAAGCACTCTGGATGAAGGATTCCACAAAACTTTGTTTTATGGTTACTTCTTTTAGATTCTCAATTCCTAAGGGGAATGGGGGGAGGGAAGGGGAGGGAAGGGTTTCAGTTAAAATGAGTTAGTTGTGTTTTTTTTAAGATAGTGTAACTTGCTTAAATTTCTTATGTGACTATTAACAAATAAAAAGCTGTTTTAATATTAATCTACTGTCTTTTTAAACTTGCGCTCAGTGCTTTCCATTTTTAGCTTATTAACAATAAGACATTTCAAAATGGGAACATGGAGACAGTGGGAGAAGACACTGGGGAAGGTATTTCTTTTAAAGGAAAATGGAGATTATATTTCTAGAACCTAGTTTTATTGTCTTTTAAAATAAGGAAAAGATTGATTGAAAGCCACCTTTTAGAGCAGTAAGGTATGAATAATATGAAATAGGCCAGCATGTGCTATGTGGGGTAGCTGTGTTAGGTATGGCGGTAATTAGGCTGTCATTTGTTAAGTGTTTCGGGAATTTTTGTCTTGTGATTGCTTTAGCTAAGTGAATTCATCTTGTAGAAAGTGGAATATCTGAACCATACCCAACAGATGATAACATTTCAGAAACTAACCCACAGTCAGTGTTTGCTTTTCTCTTAAAATATTCCTGCAGTAAGCTGTGCAAAGACTACCAGCTTTCACAGGAAAATAACTCACAAAGTCCCAGAACTACTGTGCTCTGCAGATTTACTGCATTCTCTGGTGCCGTTGCAGACACAAGATAAATGCTCAGTTGGAAATTTTGTCTGGTGAAGCAGATAAAGTGATAACTTCTCAGCGCAGATTTATCTTCAGAATGGGAATGGCAAAGCTGCATGTCCAGACCTGACTGCAGAACTTTGCCACAAGATGGAGTTCTTGTCATCAGAAAGCGCTCCAGGTACTTGGTTGCTGGCTAAATTAGGTTATAGAAATCAACACTTTAATCAGTTAGAAATTAAGAAAAATTGGCAGTTGTAATGCAGAAGAGTAGTATACACTCTAGTGAAATTTAGAGTAAAAATCCAGGACTCAGGTTTGTGCCTCTGGCTGTGTGGGCGGTAAATTAAGTCTATTCAGACTGACAAACTTTAGACGAAATTGAGGTTTCTGGAAGTGAGCTGCACCTACGGCTCTTCCACAGACCATTTGAGAGGTAGAGGGTCAGAGCACAGGCTGCCTCTGTGTATTAATGTGTCTACTTATAAGTGGAGGTTGGAGATATAACATACAAAAAGGCATTCCTGCCTTATTGAACTATTTTATAACAAGCATGAGTTCATCTGCCCCCCATTATATCTTTGATTATTATATTTTCACCACTATTTTTATTCAGATTTATTTTTATTCCTCTTGTTCAGCTCTCATCTCAGTTTTCTTCACTAAGGAAATTCTGGATGCATTTCTTATTTTGTTGAATATTACCTCCCTTTGCTGTTCTGCCCTTGTGGGATTTCTTTTAGACTACTACCAAATCTATCCTCTTTCATTTTTTAGATTTTTCTGTGCTGTATTCTCAGTAACTGCTTTGTATTTATCTCACTGATTCTGTTCTGAGCCCTGTGTAAGCTGTTTGTCCCACCCATTGAGTTTCTGATTTCATTGATGACTGTACTTTCTAATTTCTGAAGTTGCCACTGATTTTTTTTTAAACTCGGCCTTTCTTTTTTCAACTTAATTTTCTCATTATAGTTTCTATTCTTTTAAAAACCATTATAATCATTTATTTTACAGTTTCTAATTAGTTCTTTTTTTGTTACATTCTTAGGGATGCTAATTTTTCTGTTAGCGGCTTCTGCTGATTCTGCAGTGGTACGTTTGCTTCATCATGGGGTTTTTAGGATTTGAACTCGTCTTCAGCAAGAGTTGTTAATTTTGTGAGAGGTCCTTGTCCCAGAGTTTTGATGGTGTTTCTATGGAGTAATTTGGAGGTTTCCTGTGCCAGCTCCCCAGTGATTGTACTGGTTCAGACCTTTTTTATTGTCTTCTCACGTGGCAGTGAAAATTCACTACGATACTATACCTGGTTGCGCTCTGTTTTTCACAGGTAATGCCCCTAAGCCCCTAAAACTGAAGTTTGCCGTTGCTCTGGGCTGGCCGGCAGCACTGGGTTCTGTGCTTTATGCAGCAGCCCCTGAGCTAGGTCTGCTCCTTTGGGGACTCAGAGCCAGGTTTCCTATCCCCACTCCCAGCGCCCGAGCCTTATATTTCAGACTTCGAGTTTAGTTCTTTGTTCCTTTGTGGCACTTGGACATTTCTTGTTCTTTTAAGCTTGGCTCTATAGTACAACAAAAATGTAGTTACATTTTATCAGTTTTGTACTGGAAGGAGGGAAGGTTGTCCTCGTCAGTTTAGACTGCCATCATACATAGATACATTGATTTGCATGTGTGTGTATTTGTGAGATGCTTATCCTAAGTCATGTTTCTCTTGGTTTCAATCTCTTACCCACCATCCCTTTCATCAAATCTTAAATTTACAAAGAAATTTATTTGAATACCCTTTCTCTTTCTGGCCAAAACACAGGTGAAAAACAAAATGAGAAATTGAAAAGAATCTTTAAATAATCCATGCCTCTGGATTATTGATTTCTAAACAAAATGCAGATCTTTTTAGTTCTATTGCATGAAGTAGCAACATGGATATGAATTTTAGGAGGTACCACCAAAGGAGAATAGGTTAGGGTTCAAACTTTTGAGCCCTGAAGTAAGGTTCTGGTATTCCCACGATACTTACGTGGCAAAACCCAGAATTCTGAAATTGGGACTGGCTCTTCCCTCTCCTACCAAAAAAAAAAGAAAAAAAGAAAAAGGCACCAAAGGAGACAGTGAATTCTATTTCTGTTTCTGCCATTTGCCGGCCTTACTAGAGGGATGTTCAGAGCCAAACTGAGGGGAATGAGGAAACCATTTAGGCAAAATATGTGTGAAACTCAAAAGGTATTTCAGGTTGTTGGAGAGTTTCACATTAAGTGTTGAACAGGAAGAATAGCTAATTAAGAGAACAATCCTGGGAGTGGATGCTCCTTTGCTCTTTTGGAGGGTCAGAGTGAGGGCAGAGAATATTCCGGAGGTAGAAGGTAGTCCCTTGGCCCTGGAGACCTGCACCAGACCCAGGGTGTGAGATCGCTTCACTTCCTCCTACCTCTCACTCCCACACTCGTGTTTCCCCTCACTTTTACCAGCACAGTAAATCCTGTCTTGTGCTGACATTTCTCCAGAGACAAAGTGCACGTCTCAGTTTAGGGAGACAGCCTGCTCAGTATC
Source organism: Rhinolophus sinicus (assembly GCF_036562045.2). Taxonomy (NCBI): domain Eukaryota; kingdom Metazoa; phylum Chordata; class Mammalia; order Chiroptera; family Rhinolophidae; genus Rhinolophus; species Rhinolophus sinicus. The sequence continues at coordinate 112,528,726 of NC_133753.1, read as the reverse complement.
TTAATTACTTTATAACAATAAAACACGCACTAGCCTAGATTTATTATGTCAGTGCTCCCTCCACCGATCTGAATCAGAATTCTCACTTTAAGTGCCAGCCACGTTTGTGCTTAGAGAAATGCAGCTCTTGTTCCATTTCAGTGGTTTTTATACTTCTTTGGCTGTGTGTTACTTCACATGGGTGGGCCCCAGTCTGTGGATCCAAAAGATTTCTCTGCATTTTGTATGCCATTTTCTTCAATATTGGTGTTGATTTCTTTGATGTAAAATAAGAAAACCCTCACTTGCCCCTTCAGCCTTCTTTCATGACCCACATGGCCCACAGCTGTGTACCCTAGCCCTCTGCCACCAGCATCTGCCAGCATTCTGTGTTTGTGGATCCAGCTTTGGGTGCAGGCAGACCTCCCCATATAATTGTGCATGTACCTTCATGAGTAGTTAGTTTTCCTCAGAGTTTTGTGACTCAATCTGGATAATTCTTTTCAAACTATCTGGTTTGGTCTGTTGAACACACTTGGGTATTTCCACAACCCCCTTCCATGTAATCCTGTGTCCCGTGACTTAAGTTTAGCTAAAGTGGCTGCTATGTGACCACACCAGAGGGACACAGATGTCTCACTGTGTGAATAGGTCTCAGCTCTGGCAGAACCTGGCTTTCTAGCTTCCTGGCAGAGGGATCTTCAGAGGACTTGTTTATTATCTAGTTTCCCAAACTGTGAGTCCCCAGTCACTTGTTCCGTTTTTTTCTTTCTCTTTCTCCCTCTGTTCTTTACATCTGAGCCAGGGAGCCTCCCAGCTCACCCCACCTTTGAGCAGTACTCCTTTTTGACTGAGCGCCTGTCAGCTGGTGTGTTCCCTTCCAGCCTGGGATCGTGACCCAGCCTTCCCCTTAGCTGCCAGCTGCCCACTCCTTTGTTACGCTGTCTTCCACCGGGTGTCAACAAGGGACTGAACCCAAGCTCCTCCCGGCGCCAAATTTTCCTATGGACCATTTTCCCAGCTGCCTGATTAGATCATTTCTCAAGGTTTTGTTCTGCTAAGAGAAAAATTGTTAGGAAATTTGAACCTTGGCAAAAACAAGAGCTGAAAACTCACTGAGTTCCTGTTGCATAGTTCTCACCATTCGGTGTCATAGATAGAGGGTCTGGACTGAACTCTGAGAGGTGCAGCCATGGAGTCACCAGGGAAAGTGGTGCATCTGTTCACAAAGCTGGGAAGGGTCCTTTTGTGGAGAAGGAAGGGTTAGGGCACCAGAGTGGGGTGTTTTGGGTGACTCAGGGTGACCTCATGCCATAAATTCCGATAAGAGCCTGAAGTTGTGCCATGTACTTGGGGGAAGTTTTGGGGACCCAACTAAGAAACTGGTGGTGGCAGGGTTCCGGAAATGCAGGCTGCTCTGAGACTGTGTAGAGAGCACAAAATACCACTTTACGCATGGAGTAGTTTTATTCTCATGGAGGAGGAGAGAAAAGCAACGGTAAGATCCAAAAAGAGGGGTGAGGGAGAAAGGGAAAGGATCAATTGAATGTTTACAAAGCCAGGTGTCAGGTTCCCTTAAAGCTTTCAGCACCGCGCTGGGTGAGTGGTGGTGTCCTTGTTTTGCTGACGGGGTGCCAGTGTGCAGAGGTTGTCATTTATTCACTCAGTCATTCCTTCAGCCATTCATGGGGGGGTGGGGTGGATTTGGTTTGCCAGGCACTGTGCAGCCAAGCAGCAGGAAGCTCAAGGTCGGGGACCCAGTTGTTTTCTTGAGAACTCGGTCTGATCACACAGGTCTGTATCTTTGACAGCTATGCCTATTCCGCTATCCTGGGTAGCTGTCTGAAAATCACTTACAAATGAAATGGTCCTGCTATTCATTGTCCAAATGAATGGGAACAATTTCAACTGTCAGATAATCCCCAAATCCCTATTTTAAATCTTTGTTGTTTCAAATGTTCTTCAAATTAACGGCAAATGTAATAAATACGATTTGCACGGTGCGGTTTAGAAAAGGCTTTCATGTAGATGAGGCGATTTGTGCCTCTCAGCCCCTAGAGACGTGACTGAGTCCAGAGTGGGCAAGGCCTTGCGCCTCCACAGCCGAGCTCCCACTGCATTTCTGACAGAGCCGCCTGCACACTGCCCTTTCCCGAGCGGGCTGTTTCTGGACGCACTTCGCCTGACATCAGGGAGGTAATGAAGCATTCTGATTTAAGTCTCCTGTGGGGGGTAGTCAGTGTTAGATAAGCTAAATGGGGGTGGAGGACCAGACAAGCCGTCGAAAGCAGGTTGGGCTTCAGTGAAGCAACATGTATCTGGGAATTGTTAAAAATGACCCAAGCACACACACCCAGTTATCCTAGTGGGCAGTGCAGGAAGACTATGAATAACAGGAATTATTGGAACTGGTGATTCAGCTCTGATTAATTACAAAGGACGTTAAAAAATTTTTTTTTTTTAATGATAATTAACCCTTCCTTAAAAAACATGCCAAGTAGCCATGGGTTATGTCCCAAACTTGTACTTTCCCACGCAGATGGGCCTTCTCCGTAGACAGGCTGCAGATAGACTGAAGAGCAGCCCTGCTTTTGCCTTTGAACTAGCTCTGTGAATGGGAAGCCGCTGATAAGAGCAGCAGCTAGGACACTAAGTTGCCGTCACTTAGTGGTGTGAGCCTGAAAAGGCTAACATTCCTGCTTCTCGGTTTGCTTATCTGTACATTGAGACTAAAAGTCCTGTTACTGAGAATTGATGGGAGAATTAGATTAGATCATGTGGAAAGATTATGCCAATATATAATCGTAGGTTTAAATAAGTAAATAGGAATTTTAAACTAATGATTACTTCAAATTTTTTGATTAGGGGAACTGGGAAGGAAGGCGAGACTGATGAAATGACAGGGTTGTTCGCTGCTGTTAGTACTATATGTAAGGAAGTCTACAAGTGAAAACGGTCAGAGTTAACATTTCTCCTGGTCAATTGAATGGTTAAACAAGGAAGGCTATTGAGACGACTGGAAGCATCGCATTTTACTCATGTCATGAATAAATATGAATTCAACAAATATTTATCAAGCACTTAACTAAATGCCATGCTGTGTACCAGGCATTGGCAAAATGTTGAGTAAAAGGAAATCTCATCCTGACCACGATGGAGCTTACAGCTCAGTGCGGGCATCAATCAAATAGCCACACAAATCCGGAAACCTACAGCCGTGCTAAGTGCGTTTCTAAAAGGAAGGCACCACACCGAGCAGGCTTCAGGGGCAACCGGTCTCTTATGGGAAATGGCCGTTAGGAAGGATTTGTCTAGTTGGAGGCAGAGTTTCCAAGATGACAGCCTTGGAAGAGCTCAGCTGCAGAAACCCCCACAAGTCGTGACAAGTGTGATTACACTTTGTTCAAATTCTTTGACTTCCTATTAGGATTATTTGAGTTTATTGAAAACTGATCACCACCTCGAGTAGTATTAGCTAAGGGATACAGCAGGTGGTCCTAAGGGCCATTCTGTGCTGGCCCTGGATCAATCTGTCCAAACCCCAGCCAGGGAGGGTGCACTTGTGCAGGTGGAGGACGGGCCGGAGTGATCAGATTCCTGGGGGAATCCATGTGGGCAACAGCAGGCACCACAGGCCTGCATGCAGCCCAGCCTGTTTCCCTGGTGTCCTCACTGGTCCTGGACTCGACATTCACAGGCACTCCATTCAAGGGTCCAGGTTGGATGGAGTGTGTCAGTGGAAGGGAGCTTGCCGAGGTCTATCGTGTTCTTCACCCAGCCAAGCTGGGTGGAATTCAGGGTCCTGAGGTTCTCAGAGATGTGCCCGTGTCTGCTGTCACTGATGGGACTTGGGCTGGAACCTGGAAGCACCTGGAAATTCTGAGTCTGGGTCTAAAGCTGCCCAAAGATGGACTCAGCGTGCGTGTTACCTGCAAAGAGAAACCCATACCTGAGAGGGGCTCATAATGCACCCCCACTCCCACCCTGCACTCGGCTGGAGACTTGTAAAGCAACGCTCAGTGTGATGAAGAGCAAGTTCTGCTTTTTTCCCTTTGAAAATCGAATATTCTATTGAGGGAAGACGACTGGTTTCCAGTTAGATGCTCTGGAACGAGCACTTGGATTTCTCCGTTTTAGACCAATGCCAGCTCTCCCCTGGCGTGGTCTCCACCGTAGGATGTGTTCCACATCATTCAAACATTTCAGTCACGGGGTTTGTGCCCACCCTGTGGACGTGCCTAGCCCCTGTTGGATCTCTTTTTCTGACAGAAGGGAGGCATTTGGGAACTCTGTCAGTACTTGTGACAGGTTGGCCACACTGCTGCTTTTGCCCCTGTTGTTTCAAACCAAAGATGACAGTGACTGTTGAGGTGCTCGGTGTGCTCAGCGCTCCAACGGGAAATAAGAGGATTTCTGGAACACGTTTGGCAATCACTTCCGAGTTTTCCACTGGGACCCAAACACTGAGAACATCTGGCTTGTGCCGGTCGGCCATCCTCCTTGGTGCTCTCATCGTGCTCGGGGCCTGCATGCCACCGAATCGGAGCTGTCCTCCCGTGGTGCTCGGCACAAATGCTGAACATGGACGCTGTGCTTGATCCTGGAACTGAGATGACAGGATCGCGCTGTCCTTGATAACGGCGATAGGTGGATTTCAGGTTTTTATTTATAGATTAATTCAAGCCTTCAGCTGGGGAAGGAGCTTGAAGGGTCTGTCACCAGCCAAAGCCTCTGGCACCAGCCAGGGTGGATGCCCTTCTCCCCACCCAGGTTGCTAGAAATCACTATGCATCTTTGGCAGCTCTTTCTCAAAGTGAATGATGGAAGGTTGGCAAACACTGAATTATGAAATAAAGGAAAGCCGTAGGGTGCTTTTGTCATCCTTGGTTGTGAATCCTAAGTAACGAGAGCAGATCTGTAATGGGGTACCACAGGGTGCCTTGCTATTAAGCAATTTGTTTTTCAGTGTGTTCTCTTCAACAGACTGGTAGGCAATGGCTGACCGGACATGACTGACTGGATGGTTATAATTGGGAAACAAGTTAATGCCACTGACACTGGCTCTGGGGGAAACAAGGATACTGACAGGTTTCCAGAGGCTGTTGTGTGAAGGGGCTCATTCAGTTCCAAGAAGATGGGAGGAGCAGGAGAGTGACCATATGTGCTACCCGTTAATTAATTTGTATCATATGGCAAATTGTCCCCATCTGGGGCTGGTGACCTCTGTTAAGTTCAGAAGAGCGACCAGGAAGTTCTGGAGACAGATGTGTCCTCTGCTCGTCTCCAATCCCCTGGCGCCAGCAGGGCACTCAGCACTTCTTCCCCGAGTCCTCCCTGTTGCTTCCCACACTGGCTGTCTCATTCTTTCTCCACAAGCAACCCTGCTCCCAGATGTTTCTTTCTTGAGTGGTACTGAACTTAATTCGGGGCATGGGAGGGGGAAGAGAGGCGACAAAGGGGTTTCGGAGGACTTCACCTTGAGGTCTGCTGATATTTACGATAAAGAGTTGGCCTGTCAAAGAGTTTTTATAAGGGTGTGTGTGTGTGTGTGTGTCAGGAGTTCTTTAATGTGCACGCACGCACGTGTGTGTGTGTGTATGTGGGGTGTATTTTCAGATTCAGAATAACTTCTTAAATTGGTAAGTTTTCCTCAAGGAGAAGAACCATCCCATTTTTGGTCCTCTGTCTAGATATTTTTAATTCATTTTGGATCACAGAGGGGTTTAACTCACAAAGCTTTCTCTTTTCATCCTTTGGGTAGCACATCTCTGTTAGGCCCTGGGGCCCACTCTCCTTGTCCCGTGTTGGGATGGATCACAGAGGATGTGCCCTTGAAGTGGCCCCTCTGCCTGCCTGCCAAGGGCACTGGACCAGTACTGAACAGTCGGGACGACTTATGATCTAGGGCTGGGGAGTCCTGTCAGGCAGACCTCCCTGCCCCTGGGCAGCTATGCTGGCAAGCTGAGCACCTACTGGATTTCCCGGATTCACCTCATGACATGCAGAGAGAACACAGAGCATGCTGAACCCCTGTCACTGCTGTACCCCACCCCACCGCCTCCCAAACCACAGCTAGGCGTGTGTCAGTGCACCCACACGCATTCTCGAAGTAGAGAGTTGGGGGCTTCAGGGCAGTTTGTGGCCATTCCTCCTTGGTGTTCCCAGAGGGTGGTGGGAAGCCTCATCTCAGCAGTACGACTGTGACCGGGGACAGCCTCACCGGCACCTTCCAGTCTTATCAGGTCATAGGGTTTTTTTCTTCTCTGCTAGTGTCATGATTTCCTTTTTTTTTTTTTTTTTTTTACATTTTGTTTTCCTCAATCAGAATCCAAACAAGGTCCACATGTTACATTTGTTCCTATGTTTATAAGTTTTCCAAATGAATTATCCAGCCCTAAATGGTGATAGGGCTGCTGTTGAGAAGCCCTGCTGGTGGCGTCATTTAACAATTTCTTTGTCCCACTCGTGCCTACAAATGACAGCAGTGCTTGGTCAGACTCAGGTTCAGTTTCTCAGCAAGAATAGCTCCTGGGTGTCTCTGTGTACTTCCTATTGTATCACATCAAGAGGGACATAATGTCAGCTTTTCTCATTTTTGTCAAGATTGATCTGTAGGTATAGGTGGTGAGGGTCTATTCTTCCATTATAAAGTTCCCCATCAGCTAATGGTGTTAGCGTCTGTTAATGACCATTAGGCAGATGGATTATTTCATTTAGATCCACATTATTTCTACATGTGTAAGTCTTCCCTGAAGAACGTTCTTTCATAAATTATACCCCAAGGTACAGTGCACCACCAGATAGGTTTTTGAAGCAGGTATCAGAATAATGATTTGGTTCTTTAGCATGTCCAAAGGTGACTGACTGGTGAGGTTTTGGTTTTTTAGAAGATTTTTATTAAAAACCTAGCTAACGTACAATATAATATTAGTTTCAGGGGTACACCATAGTTATTCAACATTTATTTACCTAAAGTGATCACCATGATAAGTCCCGCAACCATCTGACACCATACTATGCTATCACAGTATTATTGATTATTACACCCCCATAACTTAATTGTTTCATACCTGGAAATTTGGACCTCTTATTCCTCTTCACCTTTGCTCCCCTTTTTAAAATTTTCAATTACAATTGACATTAAATATTATTTTATATTAATTTCAGGTGTACAGCATAGTGGTTAGATATTTTTATAATTTAAGAAGTGATCCCCCTGAGTAGTACCCACCTGGGACCATACATAGTTATTACCGTATCATTGACCATATTCATATGCTATGCCCTGTATCCCCATGAATACTTTGAAACAACCAATCTGTACGTCTTAATACCTTCCGCTTTTTCACCCACACCCCCAACCCTCCTCCCATCTGGCAACCATTAAAATGTTTTCTGTAGCTATGAGTCTCTGTTTTGTTTGTTAATTTTGTTCTTAGACTCCCCATATAAGCAAGATCACATTGCATCTGTCTTTCTCTGTCTGACACTCCACTCAGCACAACACCCTCCAGGTCCACCTATGCTGCCACAGATGGCAAGAACCCATTGCCTTCCATGGCCGAGCAATATTCCATTGTATTTATGTACCACGTCCTCTCTATCCATTGATGGACACACACACTGCCTCTATATCTTGGCCATGGTAAACAATGCTGCAATGAACATAATGGATGCACACATCCCCTCGATGTAGCATTTTGAATATCTTCAGCTAAATACCCTAAAGTGGGATTACTGGATCCTTCTTTCTCTCTTTTTATAGTCTTTGTTTTAAAGTCTGCTTTGTCTGGTATAAGTATTGTTACCCCAGCATTTTTGGTTTTTTTAAATTTCCAGTTTCATGAAATATTGTTTTCCATCCCTTTACTTTCTGTGTGTGTGTGTGTCTTTCTATCTGAAATGAGTCTTGTAGGCAGCAGATGTAAAGGTTTCTTTTGTTAACCATTCATCCCTCCTATGTCTTTTGATTGGAGCATTTAATCCATTTGCATTAAAAGTAATTGTTGATAGATATGTAGCTATTGCCATTTCATTCGTAATTTTTATTTTATTTTTCCATCTTAAAGAAGTCCCTCTAAGATTCCTTGTAATACTGGTTTGTTGGTAAACTCCTTTAGTTTTTTCTTGTCTGGGAAGCTCTTTATCTGTCCTTCGATTTTAAATGATACCCTTGAATAGTCTTGATTGTAGGTCCTTTCCATCACAATGAATATTTTGTGTCAATCCCTTCTGGCCTACAAAGTTTCTGTTGAGAAATCAGCTGACAGCCTTATGGGAGCTCCCTTATATGGGAGTTGCTTTTCTCTTGCTGCTTTTAGGATTCTCTTTGTCTTTAACCTTTGCTATTTTAATTATGATGTGCCTTGGTGTGGGCCTATTTGGGTTCATCTTGTTTGGGACTCTGCACTTTCTGGGCTTGTATGTCCATTTCCTTCACCAGGTTAGGAAAGTTTTCAGTCATTATTTCTTCAACTAGGTTCTCAGTCCCTTGCTTTCTCTCTTCTCTTTCTGGTAACCCCTATGATGCGAATGTTGTTACGCTTGGTGTTGTCCCAGAAGTCTCTTAAACTATCCTCTTTTTTTTTCCCATTCTTTTTTCTTTTTGCTGTTCTGATTGGGTGTTTTCTGCTACCTTATCTTCCAAATCACTGATTTGATCTTCCACTTCCTGTAGTTTGCTGGTGATTCCTTCTAGTGTCTTCATTTCAGTTATCGTATTCTTCATTTCTGACTGGTTCTTTTTTATGGTTTCTGTGTCCTTTTTTATGTTTACTATCTCTTTGTTGAAGTTCTCACTGAGTTCATCTATTTTCCTTAAATTCATTGAGCATCCTTATAACCATTGTTTTGAATTCCTTCTCTGGTAGGTTGCTTGCCTCCATTTCATTTAGTTCTTTTCCTGGAGTTTTCTCTTGTTCTTTCACTTGAGACATATTTCTTTGTTTCCTCATTTTGGCTGCCTCTCTGTGTTTGTTTCTATGTATTAGTTAGATCTGCTCTGTCTCCCAGGCTTAGATGGATGGCCTTTTGTAGTAGGTGTCCTATGGTGCCCAGTGGCAGAGTCTCCCTGGTCACCTGAGCTGGATGCTCCAGGAGTGTCCCTTGTGCAGGTTCTGTGCCCTCCTGTTATAATTGAGCCTTGATTGCTATTGGCACATCAGTGGGTGGGATTGACCTTAGGCTGACTGGCTGTGGGGTTTGGCCACATCCACACCTTATGTGCTGCTGTGCGAGAGGCTTATTCCACTGAGTGCGATTTGTCCCAGTGGGATCTGGTACCTATTGAGACCACCCTTTGTGTGTGCCACTTGTGGGGGTAATTGGGCAGTGCTCTGCCGTGGTCTGAAGCCAACCTCCAAGTATGTTGTTTCTGGGGCCCCTTGGGAAGGGCTCCAGTACAGGCCCAGGTTATATCCTTAGTTATAACACTTCTGTTCAGCCAGGCTTCAGATAGCACTCCAGGCTGATTGTTCTATAATTTAGTTGTAATTTTAATGTGTTCCTGGAAGGAAGCAGGCCCAGTGTTTATCTACTCCACCATCTAAGGTGTTTTTTGTGTTTTTTTTTAAGTATCATTATAAACTCATGAATTTTAACACAGATGATGCATAACAATTCAGTGTAGTCGTTATTCTTTTTGACACTCGGATAGTTTCATCTTAGTCTAGTGGGAGCCTATTTAAGTTGTATCCTGGGTGCGTGTTTGAAAGTCTGTTAGTCTTTGTAGACCTTGCCTGAGTCTGATTCCCAGCCCTTCTCATCTGGGTTGAAGCAGGTTTATTACCGAATGTTAGATTCTTTCTTCTCACCTTACCAGCCAGCACAGGCTTCTGAGGCAGGAGGTCCAGGCCCAGGACTTGCAAGGATGCTGCAGGGCTCCAGCCAGAGCTGTCCCACGCATTGTCGTGTGAGCCCAGAGGGGCTGCGCCACTGCTTCCAGGATGGTGTGTGCCTTTGGGAGTTTCTCCTCACGCACACACCTCCTATCCTAGGATTGCTAATTTTGCTTAAGATATTGCCCACAACGACCGAGCTCAGTGCTGTCACAGAGGCCACAGAATAGATCTACACGAGAGTCTTAGCTCGCTTGCTATACACACCCCTTAATCTGTCTCCGGGGTCTGGGGTCAGGTTTGCATGTAACCCCGAGGTGCTGAGAGGCCCTACAGAGGGTAAGCTCTGAGTGGTGTCCTGTGCTGCCTGGCACCGACAGCTGCTGCATCAGAGGCATCAAATATGGTTGGCCCTGCATGTACTAGGCAGGGACAGTGAAAAGGAAGGTAAATGAAGGAGAAAAGCCAGTGACATTTTTGAGCTCTGTAGGAGTACATATGTATGTTAGCAAATTTATTTGCAAATTACCCAAAAGCAAGTTTGAGCTTCCTGTTTAAAGTGCAGGAAAACATAATTCTAATTGTTATACTGTAAAATAATGCCACTTGCCCATCACTGGGGGTGTCCTCATTGCAGGCCTCTCTGCCGCCTCCCTGGCCTCGAGGGGCCTCAGTGGCACTGGCTAGTCTGTGATGGGTGTTCTGCAGAGTTGCCCTCACAGCAGCTCTCAGATGTTTTCTCTCTCAAATCTCAAGATTGACTTAATAAAAATCCTAATGTCAGCAGCCTGTAAGCCCTTTCTGAGAATAAAATGCAGTTCATATGTCTACTAGGTGTTACTTATTTGCAGCTGGGTTGAAAGTCACAGATGCCTCCTTTCTGGGAACTGGGAGGTGAGGGACAGTGCCAGGAGAGTGTGTGGTTAGTCATTTTTATACAGGACAGACCCACACAGCACAAATCCTTTCCTGCCAAGCACTTCATTGTCCTTTGCAAACACAGGGTCCCTAAGAGCCAGAGGGCCAGATGAGGTTAGCAAGATTTTTAGAATAAGAAAGGACCCGACAGACTTCAACCAGATCCCCACTCCATAAAGAGAGGTAAAGTGGCTGAATGGAGTTGGGGCACCAGGTACAAGGATGTGGGTTTCCTTCTAGGCTCTGTCCCCCACAGCAATGCCAGGGCTCCGAGAAGGACTTTTTGAGATGGCAGATAGGGTGGCAAAATTACCCTGACTCTTGACTCCCCTGCCCCTCCCCCGTCATCCCTGGAAGTGCAAAAGAAGTGAGAGAATGGGTGGAGGATCTGAGAAAAGAATATAAGAAACACACAGGCTACCAAAGGTGTGGGTGGAGGTCTGCATGCCACACCGTGGGGACAAGTATTGGGGGGGGGGGGGTGTCGTGTCCTTTTCTCTCTCCTATATAGTACTTTTGGATGGATCATTGCCTGCTTCATCACATCCGAAAAAACAGAGAGGAGCAGTGCCAGCCCAGTGCCACCAGGTCAGTGGGGTAACATTAGGGCTGCATTCCATCTACAAGAGGGTAGGTGCCTAGAATATGTGTGCAGGCAGATCTGTCAGCCATGCAGTTTCCCCCTCCCCAGCCCTCTGTGCTTCAAAGGCAAGCTGGTGACAATCCATGCAGACAGGACTTAAAAAATAGTATCAAGATAGAGCTATGGGGATGTACCCAAGGGGTGGGTCACTTGCTTAAGTGGAGAGTGGCTAAGTCTAAATGGCAGCACCAGAGACTCTCCCTCCCCAGGTGTGTGGCCCACCCTCTCCGCTAGTTCGCCCCCATGGTGTGTACACAACACTAGCCAAGGTAGTCAAGATTCCCAGGAGAATATGAGATCACAAGGGAAAAAAATGAGACATGAAATAAGATGTAGAATTAAGACCCAACATAATAATAAAATAAATATGAATGGCTTAAACTCACCAATCCGAAGATAGAGATTTTCAGGTTAAATTTTAAAAAGAATATTTAGCAGTATGCTGTCTACAGGAGACATAAAAGGATGCAGAAATGTTTATTAATAATTCAGACAAAAGAGAATATTAAAACATCAAAATGGACAAGCAGAATATTATTTGTTAAGAGGAACAATATATCCAGAACATATAATGATAAAGATAAATTTATAAATATTGCCTCACACAAAGCAGCTACCAATAGTACTAAAAGGAGAAATGAATAAATCAACAACTGTAGTCAGAAATTTTATATGCCCCTCTCAGAAACTGACAGATCAAGCATGAAAAAAAGCAAAGATAAGAAATTATGAACTTCAAAATTAATATATGGCAGTTTATTTTTATATACACACAGGTACATATGTTTGCAAAAATTAACCATGTATTAAGCCACAAAAAATGCCATAATTTCAAAGACTCAATATCATCAAGACTATAGTTGTTTGTTTTTTTTACCATAATGTAATAATAAATAATTGAAGTACAAAACAAAAGAATAACACTCCCCACCCCATGCTCATTAGCTGAAAGCTAAAAAACTCACTGCAAATGACTCCTGGGTTAAAGAAAGAAACGTAAGAGAAATTTAAAAATACTAAGAACAAAATTTGAACACTGAAAATTTTCAAAAATTGTGGAAGATAAAGTAGTACTTAGAGGGAATTTATAGTTCTAAACCACTTATCCAAAAAACAAAAAAAAGAGACTGAAACAAGAATGAATTGAAAAAAAAAGGAAGAAGGAAAGCAATAATACAGATAAGGCTGTCAAATCTATGGTGATGGAAGGAGCCCTGACTCTGGGTGGTTAATGCACAATGTGAGATATAGATGATGTATTATAGAATTGTACTCTTGAAACCTATGTAATTTTACTAATCAATGTCACCCCCAATAAATTTAATAAATTTAAAAAGATAAGGCTAAAAATCAATGAAATAGAGGACAAAAGAGGATGAGAGAAAGAGATTAAGAAAGTTCTAACCTTATTCTTTAAAAAGATTAATGAGATATACCATTAATTCAGACTGTCTAGACAAACGAATAGAAGAAGAGGATGTTAATAAAACACCATGAAGAAGGAAATAAGTGCAGACTGAATGAAGGTGAGAAACACCCACTGGCTGTACCAGGATCTGGCTGGGATGAGGTGGGCGTCCCCACAGAGGGGTGGCCTGGCATGGGTATCAGTGCCAGAAAATGGTGAGGGGGACAGCTACACAGGAGGGGATGGCTGTGGGGACAAGAGATGGGTTACGTGCAGAGAGATTGATGAAATAGGTAAATAAATTAAGGACAAGGAAAGCCAGGTTTCTCATGGTAGGAAAGAGAGCTATAACAAAATGAAAATGAAAAAAAGAACTTGGAACTCTGTGGCATTGAATTGCAATTGGTATATGTGTGAACTCTTCATTTTCATTATAAATACAGAGAGGATACAGAAAAACCTTAAGATTTATAACCAGGAATAAGAGAATGGTTCGACAGTAGTGCGTCTTACTACATGGATTAAAGTAGAAAGTCATGCAAAGCTCTTATTATTATTGCTAATTATATTTAATTGTTATTACTAATTAAGTATGTTATTTTAAAAAATGTAAAAACTCACAGAGTGCTAGAAATAGAAGAGAAACAGATAACTCAATGAAATTATATATTAAAAAATGTATGGTAAATATCAATGGTGGAGAAACCCGTGTTAAGATTGTGAAACCAGCCGATAAGCCTGCTGTGTAGCATGGCGACAGTTGGCGAGTCCTGGAGCACTGGCCACTGCACTGAGACAGGAAAGAACAGGCTTAGAAGGGGATCAACAAACTCCAAGAACTAATCCAGAGTTCAGCAAAGGTGCTAGGACAGGATAGCAAGGGTTCCTCTATGCCAGCACTAACCAACTAGAAAGTAGACAATAATTGAAAATGTCATGTACAATAGCAACACAACTATAAACTATTTAAAAATGTAATGAAGGATGCATAAGAATTTTATTGACAATGATTAAAACTCTATTTTAGGACACAAAGAACCCCTGAATAAATGGTGTTATTCTGATCATCATATGGGATTGCTAAACATTGTAAAACTGTCAGATTTCATGAAATTAATGTATGCAGTCACTAGAATTCCAATCAATATTCCATAAAGACCTTTCAAATGACTTAATAAAACGATTCTACAATTCATAGACAAGGATATGAATTTGTGGTCAATAGCTTGACCACAAATAACTAAGCCAATTTTGAACAAAAGCAGAGTGAAGTTGGCAGGGGATTGGGGAGGAGTTGTTCGTTCCACTAGCTATTGAAACACACTATGAAGCCATAATAAGAAAAACAGTGAGGTAGTGCAGAAATGGACAAATAGACCAACTCCATGGGCTGACTATGCAAAAACAGACCCATGTTTATATGGAAGTGGATAGTGATACAGGTGACACCAAAAATGAATGAAGAAAGGGGAGATCGTTTAGTACATGGTGATGGAAAACTGCCTCCCTTGTGGAGATAAAGCTGGATTCCTATCTTATATCATATACAGAGGTGAACTCTGGATAGATTAAAGGGCTAAGGGTGACACATAAAACCATAAAGCTAAAGGAAGAAAATATGGGAGACTATCTTTGTGATGTTAGGATGAGAAAATACTTCTAAAATTTAAATAAGACTGCCCATAGTACATGAAAAAAAACAAAACAGATTTGACTATGTCACGATGAAGGATTTCTGTTTAACAAAGTATACCATAGACAAAATTGAGAGAGTTGAACAAATGGGGGACTTTGCAACACAACCAATCGACTAGGGAGACTAGTCAACCCAATAGGAAAAATAGAGAAGTGTGAATTTGAACAGATATAAACAATAAGACATAGGTTTATGCTGTCAGATTGTCTAAAAATGAACAAATAAGTAATAGCTAGTATAGGAAAGGATGTGGAGAAACTGGACTACTCAGCCACCACTAGGGGTGGGGGATGTAATTACATATGCCAACATGCTATAGCCCAGCATTGCCCCTGATGGATACTGGTCCAGACGAACTCTCCAGCAGGACTATAAGGAGAGAGTGTGACGATGTCCACAGCACTGTATCAGGGAGTTGGAGGTAACATTAAGAAAGTGGAAAAGTGAAATGGAAGCAGCCATTAGAAGCAGTGAACACATGCAGGAACATAGATCTTAAAAACAGTGTTAATTGGGGTAGGGGGGAAGAATGAGATTTACAGCATAATCACTTTCGTGCAAATTAAGGCATACACTCAGAACGATGCAAAGATATATACATATTCTGTTTATATATCAAACATATTAGAGTGGGTGCCTCATGAAGAAGGGAAATAAGAGTGGAGATTAGGTATGAAGGGGAAAACAAAACTAGAAGTTGAGAGGCACCGTAGCATATAACCACAGTTAAGAGCAGGAACTCCAGAGCCTGGGTCTGAATCCTGGCTCTGCCCCTTACGATAATAGCTGCAACCTTGAGCAAGTAACTTAACCTCTCTTTTCAAGCTTCCCCATCCAAAAAAAGGGTCTGGCAGCTAATCTCCAAAGATGTCCCCAAACAATTCTGCCTCTCCCTCTTATTGGCAAGCGGCTCCTCCCATCAAGAGGCGGGGCCTCTGACTAAGTCGACCAATCGAATTTGAGGAAGTCACTCTGGGCCTTCCAAGCCCAGGCTTTAAGCACCACAGAAGCTTCTTCCCCTCTTGGAACCCTGAGCCATCATGGAAAGAGAGGGGCCCTTGAAGCTGAGATGCCTTTGGAGAGAGAGGGCATAGGAAGCGCGCCTGAGCCATCGGACTGTTTGGGACACCCAGATGCTACCAGAAGAGGACCGCTCATGGACTGTGCAGCTGAGCCCTTGCCAACCCATAGAATAGTGAGATGCAAGAAAATGGATGTTGTAGACACTAAACTTTGGGGTGGTTTGTTAGGCGGCAATAGATGGAGTCGTTGTTGAGGATTAAAGGAGGTAGTTTTCAAAGTGCTGACTAGTGCATGGCTCATGGGAAGTGTCTGGCACTATGTACATACTTGTGGAATAAAGAAGAACAGGGCCTATATAGTCTGATGGTGATAGTAATTGTGTCATGGACTAAAATGTGTGATTAACCCAATTCTTTGCATCTGGTATCCACAAATAAGATAAAAATAAAACCTCTAATAGAGTCTATATATTCGTTTCCTTGACAGAGTAACTAAGACCCAATAGATGAAAAGTGTGTTCAAAAAGGAGAGTTTCTCAAAATGAAGCAGGCCAACCCGAGCCAATCTTTTTCTGTTGTTTTTGTGCCCAGTATTCAGGAAGGCACTGGAAGTGTGAGCTCCGTGACTCATGAGTCCCTCATTTTGGGGAGCACAGACAATGGATGGGCTATATTTGTTTTCCTCTGTAGCTCTAGATCCATATCTAGCAAATTTTAAAAATCTGTGATGACTTCTCAATTAGCCATAAGCTCCAGTATCAGGAAATGCAAGGATAATTGAAATCTACACATAATTCAAAGATCTCAATCCCTCTGTCATGTCAACCCCCAGAAGGGTCTCTTACGGTTCTTTTTACTCTCAAGCACAGTGTACTCAATAAATGTCAGTTGATTGTTTAAAACGAATCCCTTTTCTTTTTGAAAAGGATTTAAAACTATTTGGTTATGGTCTTTCACGTCATTTATCAAAGCTGTTTGTCAAAACCCAAACTAAGGCAAAATAACCCAGACATTAGCAACAGTGAGTGGAAGGAAGGGGCACCATTCATTCATTCATGAACTACTGGGAGCTAAGCCTTACAAACCTTGCAGGAACTGTCTGAGGTAGGTTATCCTATTTTACAGAGGCAAAGACTGAGGCTTAGATGTGTGTGTGTGTGTGTGGGGGGGGTCACTTGTGTGCAATCAGCAGCTGAGACATGGCAGAGCCAGGTTCAAACCCAGGTCGTCTGTCATGGCTGGTTCTCTCCTGCTCTGTCGCACTGGGAGGCAGAGCCACAATCACCCCAGAAGAAGTAAACAAGGGAAAGGCAGTATGTCCCAAAGCTAACTCCTAGACACAGAGACTTTTGTAAAGCCAAAAGGGGTGGATTGGAGAACGTACTAGCCCACGCATTTCTGCAGAAGCCACCCATTTTGGAGAGGGTCTGCAGTTGACGAGGCATCGCCTGGGACTGCTGACTTCTCAGAGTCCAAGCTCCACAGCACCTGCCCCACGCTGCTGGCAGCCTGCTTAGATCCTGTGTGCTTTGGTGGGAGGGATGGCCTCCAGCCAGGTCCATCCTGGTTTCAACCTGTCAGCCGAAAATGATCCTGAACCCCGTCCCACTTGCTGGCCCACCTCCCAATCCCACGTAAGGCTTCAGAGTCACAACCTGCGTTTTTCATCCAGCACTAAGGCTATAAGCTGTGTGGCTCATCTTCAGGTAAGTTCTGGGAGCATCCGGTAAAAATAGAAAAGAAGCTTGCGCCCATTTCCCTTCCCAGGTATCTTTCCTCCTCGGTTTCTTTCGGCCGTGGGACACTCCATGGTAAGGGCAGGCTGAAGAGAAAGTTTTTGTGGGTGCCATGGTGCTCCATAGGCTGTGTGCAGTTGGGAAAGGCCCAGCAGACCCGGGTCAGACGGAGGCTGGTGCCAAGAGCGGAAGGCCTGGCGATGGCATGCACCCTTCCGCTGGCCCCGGGCTGAAGCGCAGGCAGCCAGGCTGCTTTTCCCTTCCATTTCCTCCTTTGGTCCCTCCATGCCCCCAGATGAGTTACTTTCACCGAAAATGAAATGACTGTGACTGTAGCCCAGCTGCAAGTGACAATCCAGGGCTCTCAGGGCACGGGGAAGGGAGACCAGGACATGAAAGACAAATACAAGTAACTTTTGAGTCATGCCATTTATTTTTCCTTAATTGGGTTTTACAGCTCATCTGAGCTTCTGCTCGGTTCTCTGAGGAGCTGTAGAGTTAGTGTGAACGCTCATGTTTTCTGTCCCCCAGACAAGAACACGCAGGAACACACACGCGCACACACGCAGGCAGGCAAGAGCACGCTGGACTTGTTTCAGTTCTTCGTTCCCCCCTCAGGCTTCACCGTGACACACATTTGTTTCCACCTAATAGTCTCAAGAAAAATGTTTAGTTAGGACGGGAAATGGCAAGGAGCACGGATGACAGGACTGTGTAAGAAGCTGGCGGGAGGGAAGCAGTGAACCACCAAGACCTTTTACCTGCCCCTTGTCGTTCCTTTCCCTGCTTCATTTTCGATCTTTCAAGAAGAAAGATAGCACAAGGCTAGCAGGACTGCTGCTGCCCCATGCAGCCCCTCTGTGCCAGTTAGCAAAGGGCACCCCTTCTTCCAGGTAGATGTAGCCTGGTGTGGTGACAGAGGCAGAGCCTGGACCATTGCCTGCACCTGTCCCCTGCCCTCCGGCTGGTGCCTTGTGCATATGCTGTAGTTCCCTGGACTCTCTCACCTTGAACCACCTCAGGTTGAAGGGCCAAGAGGGGATGAAACGTCCTCCAAACCCCAGATGGGCCCTGGTGCTGATGGAGCTCAGTCTCTTACAAGGAGCTCCGAGCTGGTGGCCTGGGAAGGGAGGCACTGATGCTACTCTTGGCTACCAGGCATGTCCTGCCCACCACCCCACATGCCACGCGCTCCTCACATCTGGACTCTGTTTTATTTCCCAGGGTGGGGATGCGAATGTGGGGGAAAGAGGTGTGGCACGGGCATAGCACTAACGTGCCAACCTTCCCAGTGCAGAAGCCTAGCACTTCCGGAAACTGGCCTGTTTTTGATATTTTGCATCATTATGTCTCATCCTTTGAAACGAGACAGCAGGAATTCTCTGCAGTCCAACCAACCGCAACAGGAAATGATGCCTGAATCTGTTGCTTCCTTAATTCATGGAAGCAGGGAGGAGAAAGGGTATGGTCCTCTGATGAGGGTTTGTGCCATTCAGTTGAGAGGTGTCACTGGTTAACCTAGCACAGGGACCGAGGCTGGGTGGACCTCATTTATCAACTATATTACAGGGCTGCAATTCACCAGCTACCAAGTTGGACTCTTGGCTCTGGAAATTTAATGTGTGACAGCTGCGTGCAGCCAGTGGCGTCCAGCAATTTAAAAAGGTCAATTAAGAAACGGTTGATAGTGGTGCAGCTAATGACAGCCCAGAGGGGTGAGCAGGGCTGAGTAAACAGAAGGACTGAGACGTATATTACTGGAATTGAAGTGTCGAAGGGAAGCGTGTGAGGAGGAAATCTATTGTCACAAGCCATAAAGCACCTCTGAGTGTTGCAGCGGAGAGCAGTGCAGCTGTTTCCCTCCCCAGGCGGCGCAGGGCGCAGTCTGTGAGGGGCGGGCTCTGGAGACAAAGGCCACACCTGCATCAGCTTGAACAATCTGCAGACAAAAATCGCTACCCTCCTCACTGCCTGTTCCTTTTGCACTTGCTGCTCTCCCACTTGGGGAGCATAAGGCAGATGCTGGAGGAATAGTCAGAATGTGGGTCATGTTCCAGATATCCATATTGTAAGCATTTCCCAAAGCTGCGCTCCGCCTTCTCCTGCTGGCCATGGGTGGGTGGGCGGGCGCCTGAGCCCCGACCCCAGCGAGTGCTTTCTTCAGACGACACATCTGCTCCCGGGCTTCAATGGACACACAGATGCAGGATGCAGTTTATATCCTTTACGCTGCGATAGATGAAAGAGGGGCAGGGAGCCCTTAGAAAAAGTCTGTGTCAGCCTGCGACAGAACTGGCTCATGGTGGGAGGAAGACACTGTGTGCGGCGCCGTGTTTTGAAACTCAGACAAAGGGGTCCTAGAGCGCTAGGACAGGCTTGTTGGCCACATCTACCTGCCAAGCTGGAAATCCAATAGGGCGATGGGAATGCTAATTGATATGCAAAACAGGTCCAGGGTTCCTAGAAACGTCTAACGATCTTCCAAGTCACTGCGAATGCACGATGAAGACAAGCTCCAAATGAGATGGGAGAAAGGACCCCAACCTTTTTCCTCTTTTTCTGTTTAAAATCTACTTTGGGAAACTTCATAGGTTTTAGGATTTAAAAAAAGAGTATCGCAATCAGTGGGGTTTGTCTTTCACACACTGGATGTTTATTATTAGAAAATAGCTTCTATCAGCTGTCAGTACCAAACAAGTTGAAAGGAGCGTGCGTCTCACCATAATTTTTTTTTTTCCTCCTTAATGAAATTTAAATAAACAGCGCACTATGGGGAGAGCTGCCATACCTTTTTTCCCCCTTTAAAATCTGAATAATTAAATGACGTTTAGTACAAAACACCCTTCAAATATGACTTGTTCTGCAGCTGTTATGCTGTCCCGTTGAGTAAGGGACATGAAAGAGATGAAAAAGACCACTCAAGCTATCAAATGACCCCAAAGAATCTACAGTAGAAACCAGAAACAAATAAAGGAACCCAAACAAAATCCATCCAAACCAAGAAACCAGTTTTAACATTGGCTTTTCAATTTTGATTATCATCTAGGTTTAATATATATATGTATATATATGTATATATTTGAAATAGTAATAAAAAAGGAAGAATTGAATTGCATCCTTGGCAGGACAACCTTCCTCATATGTTAAAGAGGTGTTAAGAAAATTCCATACAGTATCTGCTAAATGAACATGTTTGGCAGCTTAGCAAATATCATATGATTGCAGCATCCATGATTTGAAGTTCAACAGCATTTTCTTTCTTCTGGCAGAGTTGGTTGCTGAGGGTGGTGAGCTAACACGGCTCTGAATGTTCTCAGACCCACGGGCTTAAGGAAAGGTTTGGGGGTGGCTCAGTGCATGGCCCCAGTGCAGAAACTTCCAAACCCAAACAACGAATCAACCAACCAACCACACAGATGTCAAACAATGGTCTCCTTTGAGTTCCTCTTGACAGAATGGAGGCCCAGCAAGGACTGCTGGTTAGAAGGTATGTTGACAGACTTTGGAATGAGGAGAATCACCCTTTGATTGGTCCGACGCCATTCGTTGTACAATCGACAGTGGTACCTAAATGACACCTGGGGTTAGGAGAGGAAAAATAAGGGAAGGTTTCAGGTAAGCAGAAGCCGATAATCAATCCAAAAAACAAACATGTCATTTCAAACAGCGCCAAACAGCTGGCAGCAGTAGCACGGGGCTGGGGCCCTGGGTAAGACTGCTCCTGCAAGCAGCTGAGTGCTGGCAGACCGGGCATCAAGCAAAGAACACCCGTGTGTGGACACACAGGCAGGGCTCCTGGAGAGGCTTCTTCATTCCTCCTCATCATGGATAAAGTCTGGATATCAATAGGAAAGGAGAATCCTTCTGAGTTTGGGTTTATTTTGGGGGTAGTGGTGTTTAGGCCTCAAATCCTCATTGATGAAGATGGTTGGCTGGAAGCAGTGGGCGGAGTGGGTACAGCACCAGCCCTGGCCCAACTGTGGGACCAGGCAATGTGCCTTTCTGGTCCTCAGGTTTCTCTCTGTTCAATGAGAGGGATGCTAGGGCTTCCTATACCCTTGTGCAAGTTGCATATTGCACAAATCAAAGGACTTCATTCACACTATGTAGGAAGGGACCCTTCATACTGTGCAGTGGACAACCTTCACAACTGTACTGGGTGTCCCTGGTGAGTGATCCCCAACTGCCTCTGGCTCCAGCATTCTAGGGCTCCTGGGGGGAAGCTTTGGCTTGGGCACCAACTCCCCTGCCCAGTCCTCCCTGAGCCACAGTGCCTTGTGCCCATGTCAGCATGGCATCAATTGCCGTGTCAGTGTACTTGTTTCTCTGTCTCCTGGCACTGAAGCATCCTGAGAGCAGGGCTTGTAGTCACCTTTGCATGCCCTGCACCTGTCACAGGGTCTGGACCTGGGAAGTTGCTCAGTGGAGTTTGTGGAGTGAATGGATGAGTGAAGAAATAGACTATGCTTTCTAATTGTAACACTGCTTCGGACTTAAGCCTCTCTTATATGATACATGGCAGTGCGAGTGGCAAACTCATGGTTAATTGTGACACAACTGTGCCCCCAAAGTGCTTGCTTCTCAGGTAAATACGCTGGAGTGAGAGGATAACATGTGTGGTTCGTTTTGGAGAAGGCTGGCGTAAAGCATTGAAGGACCGCTCAGGAAATTCAGAGTTTCATCTGTACTTCTGAAGATGTACAAACTGCCTTGAAAAATGGGGGTGGGATCCAATTTGAGTGCATGCAGATGACCAGATAAGTGCTGGGAAGGAAGGTGCCAAATTATCCATGGACTTAGGTTGACAAATTATCCAAGTATGGGCTGTTCAGCCACCTGGGGTGGGGGCATTGTGGTGACCCTGGTACAGGTCCATGGTGGTCAGAGAGTGGGCTGACCCGATGGTTTGAGCTCAGCGTTTCTACAAGTAGGGGAGAGTGCAGGCCCTTGATCAGAAAGAGCTTCTTAGTCTCTATGGCAGGATCATGAAATTCAAGGCCGCTCGCTCAAATTTCTGAAGCTAGAAAGCAAATGCCAGGCTGAGTGCCAGAGAGATTTGGGTATGAAAATATAAGCTTTCAAACTCACACAGATGTGCTTTTCTCCAAAGGGCCCTGAACATGCCAAAGCAAATCATGGTCTTTCCTTCCTTCCTTCCTTCCTTCCTTCCTTCCTTCCTTCCTTCCTTCCTTCCTTCCTTCCTTCCTTCCTTCCTTCTTTCAAGCTTGATTCTCTTCTGTCTATTCTGTCTTGCTGCTGCTTGGTGCTACTCATGAAAGTGAGAGGGGCAGGTTGGAAGGCTTGCTGTTCAGGGCCAAGGGCAGGGAAGAGGCGGAACACAGAGAAGTACTAATGAAGAGCTTTGGCAGTGAGAAGCCTGGAAACTGGAAACAGCACAGGAGAGCTGGATTTCAAAGCACGAGTCCCGTCATCCACGCTGTTAACAAGCCGCTCTGCTCGGCACTGGTAAGCAGACAGGTTGGCTGTGGGTGCTGGCGGGCGGCCCCTCACAGGGTAGGGAGCGGGCCTCGGGCTCTGGGCCAGACACACGGCGCCTGACTCCCCACTCTCCACAGGGGGCCCTGTAACTTTCGGAGGGTTGTTTGCGGCCTCCAAGTTTCAGTTCCCTAGTTTGTAACATGTGAATAATGATACCTGAGATAATGCACTTAGTACAGTGCCTCACGTAGGCGTTTGTGTTCTTGGCCCGTGTTAAATATGGGAAAGAAAAGGATAATTTTGTGATATTCCTTCTTCAATACAAGAAACTGGGGGTGGGGTGGGGGGAGAGGTTTGACTATTTTCTTTAGAGCCTTGCTTGGAATTCTGGGCTCAGCCCAGACCTCAGGAATCAGAGTGTGCGTTTTAACAAGATCCCCAGGTGGTGGCCCCGTACATTCCAGCCTGAGAAGCACCGAGGGAGTCAGTGACTTAGTAGGTCTCCGGGTTCCTTGGCAGGAAAAACAAAAATCAGCCCATTTGTTCAGACAAACAAATGAGATCTTATTATGCATTAATCTACCTTAATTGCTGTTAACGACCACAGTCCGCAGGCAAATCCAATCAATACGAAAAAAGCATCATATGAAGAGGACTCTGTATCAGGGAAAACAAAGGAAGTTGGGCCTGGGGCAGAAGGGACCACTGTGGATTAACGCCGGCTCCCGTCTCTAGGAGCTCCAAGACACCCCCTCCCCGCAATGGAATAAAAGAGGGAAAAAAGGAGGTTTGATGTAGAGGAATGAAGCAGTGAGGGAAAACTAAGCATAAACCAAAAAGAAGCCACAGCGTAGTAACGTTGGGGATTTTGTTGAGGTATGACTGAAATTCCCAAAGTTTTAAGGAGAAAGGAGGAAGAAAAGAGCGCGGGGCCACTATTGAAATGAAACGACCCCTCATGGGATGGGTTTCTTGAAGTGCATTCATTTCTTCACCCAGAGGCTATTCTCTTCCTACGGTGTGGAAGCCAAGGCGTGTACAAAGCGTTGTGGTCACAAGCAGGGAACAGGAGAGGCAGGGACGTGATCCACTTGGCCCAAGATTTGGTGTAAAGTCGCCGCAGGCTTTGGGGAATCTTCTCATTACATATTTGTATTCTGCCATTTCTCCCGGGAGGTTATGGTGTGACTGGGTGAAACACACGGATGGATCCAGGGCCTTGTCAGTTCCCTTCCCAGTAACGGGCCCAGCTCTCTGACCTCCGGTTGCCCGTGCAAGAGAAGAGGGCAGTGAAAGGAGGACATCAGCCGCGGGCGGAGAAATGCCCAGCGGGGATCACAGCGGACAGCCTCAGGCTGCCCTGGGCGCTTCCACAGTGAACCTCGTGGGGACAGTATTCTAGGGGAGGTTTTCCCCCTTTGTAACGAGAATATACACCATTATTAACCCTCAGGGCGGAGAGTCAGCCAGAGGCTGTGGATGGCTCGTTCATGTCATTCTGTGCTTGAACTGAAGTTTCTGTGCTGGGCACGGGTTGCCCCAGGGACCAACTGCACGGACGGGCTTCTGTGGTCACTGCACTGCGGAGCCTCCATTCTTGCACCTCTAACCTGGGGCTCATGTGAACTCCACTGGGACAATTTCTTATCACTTCATGTGGCCTCAGTTCTCATTTTTCTCTCTCGGTGTCTGTCCATGGACTTCAGATGGTCTGTGACAGAAACAGTGACGTTCCCGGGCACCCTTCTCTTGAGCTCTCGGAGTGGAGATGGCTGAGGCCTGAGCCTCCTGGGTTGCAGACAGCTTGTGTTTCCACACAGCAGGTTCCTCGCGCAGAACTCCCTGATGTATCAAGACCGGGGCCCTCCTGGCCGAGGAAGCGGGAGGCGTGCACCCCGCGAGGCCCTTGCAGGAAGCCCCTCGGAGGAGCGGGGCGGGGCCAGGACTGACACCACCGTTTGTTTATCTAAGACATTTTCACAGCATATTCTCCTTAAGCTTGACAGCTTGTTTACAGTGGGTTTCTGCTGGAGGGCAGTTTCCAAGTGCTGTCAGCTTCTGAATTACGGCTCTTGCCAGGGCAGCTCCGTACAGCATTTATCTGGGAAAGAGTTAGTCTAGATGCAGTGACCTATTGCTGAGCTGATGGCCACAGCATGTTTTTCATACCAGTCAAAGGGCAGAAATGCCTTTCTTTCCCTCTAGATGCTTTGCATTTTATAGAGGGCTGGGGGGCTGCAGTAGTTGGGGTGCAGGGAAGCCACAGGAAGAAAATCAATGTGCCTACGGCTAGGTGCTCTCATGATATATGTTCCCGTGTTATCCCACCTAATCCTCATAATAGCCCATTGACCCATGGGCCAGCAATCATGTCCTCCAGTTTTTGACGAAGGGGAAGGATGATCAGAGAGGTTAAGTACCCTGATGAAAGCTACACAGCTATTAGGATGCTAAATCTTGGGTTTAAACACAGAGCCTGTGATTCTAAATGCATGCACTTTTTACTATGCAGTTCTGCCGCTTGGAAACATTTCTAAAATGAAGTATATTATCACTCTCCTGAAAGAGCTGATTCCAGGAACCTTTCCCACCCAAACCTTCCTTTCACTTAGAATGGGAGATAGAGGAGGGTCACATCATTTTTCTCTAGGTAATTCTTTTCTTTCTTTTCTTCCTTTCTTCCGTCTGCCCTGCCCCTTCCCTTCTTTCTTTCTTGTTAGGTAATTGCATGCTTTATAAAGCAGGTTTTCAAAAAGACCTTCAGTTGGTTTGAAAGCCCAGCATTCACGTCTATACTTTCACCTCAGGAACTCTTCTAAGAAAAACCAGACGAACAAACCTCTATACATGGTAAAAAATCATTTTCCAGAGTAATTTCCCCTGTACTCTTTCATTTCAATCTGATAACACCAGGAGAACTAGCAGGATGGGTATTACGACCATTCCCACTTTATAGATGGTGACACTGAGGCTCAAGGCGGTGAAATGACGTTAGACGGTGCTCGCTAGACTGTTTAACTTCTTTCGAACTCTCTTCTCATCACAATGACCTTGTGACTTCTGAGTCAGATTCATTGCTTGATTCGTAATGAATCAGGATACATTTTGGAAGCAAAGACTTTTAAAAGAGGCAATAATAGTTTTGCTTTGGGGCTTTATCAGGCTGGGAACAGACTGCTTAAATTAACCAGCAGACTCAGAAAAAGTCAGAAGCACCAGAACACTCCCTGTTCACCGAGGCTCCCGTCGGGCCCCTCTTGTTGGGGCTGAAATGTGTCCCTCACTGACTGAGCACTCTCACCTGGGGGTGGGGGGTGGTACAAGAGGGAAATGAGCAGGGGGTGGAGGTCAGCGTGGTAGGCATGGCTGCTGGTGGGACGGGGCTTGGGAAGAACCGTGAGCAATGGAAGCTTCCACTGTGCTATGGGATATGGGAACGGCACATTTTAGACAGGAAGTACATATTGAATACAATGGAATGTGCTCAGATTAGAAACAAGCAGGCACAGAAGAGTAATGCCAGGAAGCAGGGGCCCAATTTCTGAAAATATTCTAGATAGTGATGTCCTTCCCTGCAGGTCCCAGAGGGAAGCATAGAGTTCAAATGCTGCACTTTGTAGGTGCTGCCAATGGGTGCCCGAGCAATCAACTTACTTTGTGAGTTAAAAATATGAAAATACAGAGATGTTTAAAAATTCTTTCTCGTATACAGTAGGAACACTTATTGGGAAATGGTTTTTCTTTGGTGGTGGCTTCTCGGCCGGATAAATTAGTGTTTTTATGGGCAGCAGAGTCAATATCCTAAAGCACAGAATAATCACCAGGCAAAGGGCAGCTCCACGCCCAACAAAGACTTTGGGCTGTGTCAGGACGTGAGAAGGAAACCACCAGCAGGAGGGGTCGTGGTCTGTGCAGGCAGTGACAGCAGCAGCAGCCAGGTGCACCGTTCATAACACACCACAATCCCAGCAGAAGTGAGAAGCACAGACGACAGGAGGAAAACGCCCTGCCTCCTAACAGATGGAGACTAGTCTACCAGAGGACAGAGATGTCTAGGGCGGTGTCTTTGACTGATGGGCTCTCAGAAGCAGGGGCTTTTTCTTTATTTGATCTGCGATTCACTCACACACACACACACACACACACACACTCACTCTCGTAAGAGATCTAGCCGGACAAACCAATCACACACTCTAGCCAGCATTTGAAGGTCTGTCTTCTACTGGGCAGGTGAGATGTGCTACAGACAAGAAGAAAGGCTGTGCCGACCATGGGGCGGCCGGCTCCAGCTGGCCTGACCCCTGGGCCGCGGGCCATACTTACTAGTGTCCAAAAGAGGTAAATAGTGAAGAGTGCGACAGTGAGTGCAATGAGCCCGACGGCCTCGAGCCGGCTACTAAAGTGCAGGTGGTCCACGGCGCCCCGCAGGCAGAGCCAGCCTGAGATGGTGGCCAGTGGGGTTATGAACAAGAAGCACACCATGTCTCCGAACAGAGTCCGCTTCTCGTGCTGAGGGCCTGGGTTTCGGAGCCACTGCCGGGGAGAGGGAGAGAGAGAAAGATAAGCACAGGGTTAAATGCCCGTGTGCACTGGAGACACACTGCTTTGAAATGGTCTTTGTCTCCAGAATCTGGAACAAGGCACTTCTGACCTGCTCTGAGATCACACGGACGCATGAAGGACTCATGCCCAAGGCCCCGCCCCTGCGTTAGAGTGACTTCTGATGACAGCGATTATGATGGTGATGATGATGATGGTAACGTGTCCTGGCTGTAGATGGCCTGCTGTTTTGAAAATAGTTCAATGGTTATTATGAATCAGAATGGCTGTGTGGAAGGTAGAGAGGACTTTTGAAAGATAACAGGTGAGGTGTAACAAGTGCTGTCACGTGGTCACAGCCTTCCAGTGTCTTGACCCTGGGAATGTGTGCAGGGGAGCTCACCTCAGCAGGCCTGGGGTGCTCAAGGCCTGCAGTCCCAAGAAAGAACTGTTTTCAAGACTGGCTCCTAAGAGATGAGCTCTGAGTCATCGTAATATTCTGGGTGGTAAGCGTGTTGTGTATGTCCGAGGCATTGGGCCACAGGGCACAGTGGCATCACACAGTTTATGCCAACAATGAAATTGATGCGAAACACCTATGTTTGCCTTGGGGGCTGCAGTCTGAGCAGCCGAAGTTAGTCATACAGCCACGACTGACTCCAATAAACACCACCGACACCAAGGCCCAGGTGAGCCTCCCTGGTTGATTACACATTGTATGCGTTGTCACCATTTGTTGCTGGAAAAATTAAGCACACCTGTGTGACACTGCTGGGTGGGGACACCTGGGAGCTTGTGCCTGGTTTCTCCTAGACTAGGTCCCATGTACCTCTTCCCTCTGCTGCTTTTAACTGGTATCCTCTTGCTGTAATAAACCGTAAGCACGAGTATAGTACCCTGTTTCCCCGAAAATAAGACCTAGCCGGACAATCAGCTCTAATGCATCTTTTGGAGCAAAAATTAATATAAGACCTGGTATTATATTATTATATTATATTATACCTGGTCTTATATTATAGTAAAGTAAGACTGGGTCTTATATTAATTTTTGTTCCAAAAGATGCATTAGAGCTGATTGTCCGGCTAGGTCTTATTTTCAGGGAAACACGGTAAGAACTTTTCTGAGTCCTGTGAGTCCTTCTAGTGAATCACTGACCCTGAGTGTGGTTTGGGGACCCCCACCCCCACAGAATGAGGCTCACCTGACTCCATGAACTCAGTAATGCCCCCTCCCTCACATTTTAGGGCCCTGAACTTAGGCCTGTCCCTGACATCTTAACTCTACTACCATCTTGACTGACTCAACCCCCCAAAGGAAGGGAAAACTCGTGCTTGTTTAAAGACTGGAGCTGAGGAGTCTACAGGACAGGGTTGTTCTCTTCTCACTCGGGGAACTGCTGAATGCCTGCTGAAATGTCTTCCATAATCCATTCTAGGAAAAAATCATGCTTCCACATTGGTGTCAGTGGGTACTGGTAATGAGGCCTGGTGGCTTCAGATTAGTATTGAAACATGTCTCCAAATCATCTGACATTCCCATCTCACTATCCCATGTAGTGATGACAGTGGCCATGGAGTGCAGAGACTGGAGTGGGGTCGAACACAGATGATGGGGTGGGGGTGGGGAGAGACACTGGCTGACTGTCTTCCGTCTCATCCTACCAGCAAATAAGGAGAACTAGCAGTGCTGTGGACTGACCCCCAAATGGGAGTGCCATGGGCTGCTGAGCAGACATCCCAGAGGTCAGGGCAGCAATTCCCACAAAACCACTGGTGGGAGGGAAAGAACCATGACAGGGGAGACAAGAGTGCGTTGGGTGGGGCTGACTGGAGAGAGAGGAATGTCATGCTCAAGGGTGAAAGGGAGACAGAAGAGTTGCAAAGACGGCACTCAAGTTAAAGAAAGAGTAGTGTAAGGGCCAGCTGAAGACTCAAGGAGTGAGCAGAAGGGAAGGAAGGTAAAGGCACAGATGAAAACTTTCTGGGAAGTGCCCTTCCTCGAATGTTTGCCTGAGGCAAATATTAAATGACCGGGAATGCCGAACATAGCACTTTCCAGTGACAACCCGCCCTAAAAATGGGCTGAGATGCTGAAAGAATTCAGCCTCAGTTCAAAAATGGACATGAATAAATATTTAAAAATAGATAATGGGGAATTGACTTGTCTATGAATATAAATACAGCTTTATAAAAATTTAATGTAAATACCAAAATGATCAAGTGCAAACGACATTAACCCTGCCATGTGTTGTCATGCTACTTCAGATGTCCCAGCAGTTTCAAATTCAAAGAACTCTCATTAATTAACATCTTTTTGCTTAAATACTAGGAATATCACTATGAAGTGGAGACTAGAAATCGGGCTTTATTATCCCAATTTTACAGAGGCTCAGCCAGGTTACCAGTTTCCTCCAGATGATTCAGAGGTTGAACTGAGAGGAAGAGCAGGACCACTCTCATCAGTAAAAGATTTGAAAATTTAAAATTGTAATGCATTCAGAAATCTAGACGCTTAAAAATGGTGCTCAAATTGCAGCAACCTGACTCCTGGGCAGTTTAGATTTTCCCTAGAAGCAGATGTGGAAGCCTGGACTACTTTTCCTGTTGGAACATAGTATGTTCTCAATAAATAGGTGACAGATGTTCACAGCCCAGCTGACCTCACTGGCTAAGACTTCCTCCAATTTCTTTGGCTTGGGAATTCTGAATACATTTTATTAAAACTAATTTAGTACTTTACTTATCTATGTGGTTCTTGACAGTACCCAGTGAAATAACTCAGGTATGGAAGGAGGTAATTATGAATCACTACTTATCTCTGTGTGATGTAGAAGAAATTGGAAAGGCAAACCAGAAATTACTATTGCTTGTGCCCAGTTTCCTGTTTTCTAATTATTTTTTGATCTTTTATATTCTTGAGAAGTTTCCAGGCCATTTTATATGTCCATGATCACCCAATACCAAGGTTCCATACCTCATTAACTCTATGCATATATTTTGGCTTAGCTTACTCTTTTTGTTGTTTGCTGCTGGGTCATATTTAGGTATGAAGTTCTTTTTTTTCCTTATGACTAAACTCCCAGTTAATTTAAAAAATTTTTTCAATTATAGTTGACATTCAATATTATTTTATATTAATTTCAGGTGTACAACATAGTGGTTAGACATTTTATATAATTTAAGAAGTGATCCCCCTGACTAGTCTAGTATTCAGCTGGCACTATACATAGTTATTACCATTTTATTAATTATATTCCCCATGCTTTACTTTACATCCCCATGACTATTTTATAACGACCAATTTGTACTTCTTTATCCCTTCACCTTTTTCACCCTGCCCCCTGACCCCCTCCCAACTGTCACCCCAACAAATCTAGTACCCATCTGACACCACCATACATAGTTATTACAATATTATTGACTATATTCCTTATGCTATGCCCTACATCCCCATAACTAGTTTGAAGCAACCAATTTGTACTTCTTAATCCCTTTCCCTTTTCCACCCCCACCTGGCAACCCCCTCCCATCTGGCAACCATCACAATGTTTTCTGTATCTATGAGTTTGTTTCTATTTTCTTTATTTATTTTGTTATTTAGATTCCACATATAAGCAAAATCACATTGCATCTGTCCTTCTCTGTCTGATACAACACACAGCACAGATCCATACTCTCCAGGTCCACCTATGCTGCCACAGATGGAAATAACCCATTCCCTTCCCTGGCAGAGCAATATTCCATTGTATATAAGTACTACCTCCTCTTTATCCATTCTTCCATTGACAGACACCCAGGCTGCCTCCACATCTTTGTCACTGTAAACAATGCTGCAATGAATATATGGATACATATGTCCCCTCGAAGTAGTGTTTTGGTTTTCTTCGAATAAATACCCAGAAGTGGGATTACTGGTCCTTCTTTGTCTCTTGTGCTAGCCTTTGTTTTAAAGTCTATTTAGTCTGGTATAAATCTTGCTACCCCAGATTTTCTTTTTTTTTTTTTAATTTCTATTTTTATTGAATACTTTTTTTTCCATCCCTTCCTTTCCGTCTGTGTGTGTCTTTCAATCTGAAGTTAGTCTCTTGTAGGCAGAGTATGTAAGAGTTTGTTTTCTTAAACTTTCAGCCCTCCTATGTCTTTTGATTTGAACATTTAATCCATTTACATTGAAATTAATTGTTTGATAGATATGTAGTTATTACCATTTTATTATTCATAATTTTTAATTTATATTTCCATCTTAAAGAAGTCCCTCTAAGATTCCTTGTAATACTAGTTTGATAGTGATGAACTCCTTTAGCTTTTTCTTGTCTGGGAAGCTCTTTATCTGTCCTTCAATTTTAAATGATAATCTTGCTCGGTAGAGGAATCTTGGTCGTAGGTCCTTGCTTTTTTATCACATTGAATATTTTGTGCCACTTCCTTCAGGCAAAGTTTCTGTTGAGAAATCAGGTAATGATCTTATGGGAGCTCCCTTATAAGTTACTAGTTGCCTTTTTCTTGGTGCTTTTAAGATTCTCTCTTCATTTTTAACCTTTGCCATTCTAATTATCATGTGTCTTGGTGTGGGCCTGTTTGGGTTCATCTTGTTTGGGACTCTCTGCACTTCCTGGACTTGTATGTCTATTTCCTTCACCAGGTTAGGAAAGTTTTCAGTCATTATTTCTTCAAATAGGTTTTCAATCCCTTGCTTTCTCTCTTCTTCTGGTATTGCTATGATACAAATGTTGTTATGCTTGACGTTGTCCCAGAAGTCTCTTAAACTATCCTCATTTTTTTAAAATTCTTTTTTCTTTATGCTCTTCTGATTGGGTGTTTTCTGCTACCTTGTCTTCGCTGATTTCATCTAGTCTGCTGGTGATTCCTTCTAGTGCATTCTTCGTTTCAGTTATTATATTCTCCACTTCTGACTGGTTCTTTTTTTATGGTTTCTATGTCCTTTTTTTATGCTTGCTATAATCTCTTTGTTGAAGTTCTCACTAAGTTCCTTGAGCATCCTCATAACCATTATTTTGAACCCTGTATCTGGTAGGTTGCTTGCCTCCATTTCATTCAGTATTTTTCTTGGAGTTTTCTCTTGTTCTTTCATTTGGGATGCATTTCTTTGTTTCTTCATTTTGGCTTCCTCTCTGTGTTTGTTTCTATGTATTGAGTAGATCTGCTATGTCTCTCAGTCTTGGCCAGGTGGCCTTAGTAGGTGCCCTGGCACAGTCTCCCTGGTCACCTGCTCTGGGTGCCCCAGGAATGTCCCTTGTGTGTTCTCCTGTTATAGTTGAGCTTTGATAGCTATTGGCATGTCAGTAGGTCGGACTGACACTCAGGCTGACTGGCTGCGGGGTTTGGCCACGTCCACAACCACAGGCTGCTGTGCTCAGGGCTTACCCTATTGAGTGGGATTTACCCCAGTAGGCTCTGGTGCCTGTTGAGACTGCCTTTTGTGTGTGCCACTTGTGGGGCTAATTAACGGTGCTCTGCTGTGATCTGATGCCAACTTCCAAGTATGTTTGTTCTGGGGCCTCTTGGGAGGGGCTACAGTGCAAGCCCAGGTCACCCATTGGCTGTGACCAGTTGGGGACTACCTGGTAGGAGCTATAAAGTGTAACATGGTTGTTTGTTGCTTGTGTTAAACCTAGAGGTGTGTGGGAGAGGCCACGCTGCGAACCGAGGACATCTGCCACTAGTACTTGGCCTGGGGTAGCTCTGTAAAAAGCCAGGACACTCCGAGGTCTGTTGCCACCTGCCGGCTCCCTTAAGGTTCAGCCACTGATAAAGCCTTGTGTGGTACCCGTTGGGTGAGGCAGGGTCTCAGGGAGTCACTAGAGTGGGAAGAGTTGTGGTCACCAGGTTAATGTAAATTCTGGTTTGGTGCCAATGCTGAGCCTGGAGCTATTCAGCAAAAGTCTCAGAGCACACTGAGGTCAGTTGTAGTCTGCCTGGTGGCCGTGAACTCTGACAGTTTCCCAAGAAAGAGTGCAATGCAGGTGGGGCTGGCTGCTCAAGGAGAAAGTGCAGGTGAGGGAGTTGGGTGGGGTGGGGTCCAAGCTGAGCCCACCAGACCAGTTCAGATTCAGATTTGGCCCTGTGGGGGGAGGGCTCATTCCAACCACTAACTTGTTCTTGAACCATGAGATCGATCTACTCTTGGAAATTGGTACAAAAACCAACCAACCAACCAACTAAACAAAACAGAAACCCCAAGATCTGAGACAGCAGAGGGAATTAAAGCAGCATTCTACTACCAGTGACACAGCATAATTTACTGGCTGTGAATGTACATCCAAGGTGAGCTAGGCACTAGGGGTTACTTTCAAAGTGGGTTGACTGTGGGTTTGGATCTAATTTAGTGTCAGTTTGTTAAATCCCTTCCTCGTGGGTAGGGGTGAAAGAGGTGTGCTGCTCCAGGACATTAGATTCTGCCTCCCAGGCTCTGAATTAATCGACTTAAATCCTCAAGGTAGACAGGACATCGAACAGGTCAGTTTATACTAGAACCAGATTATACTCTGGTGGCTAATAGCTCTGATCCATTACAACCTTCTGCATGACTCTCCTTAATGAGAAACCATCATGAGAATGAAAGAAACTGATAGAAGCGATAAGAACTGACAGAACCATAATAAATTTATGGAGCAGAAAAAAAAAAAGGCACGGTTTCACAGTGTTTACTCACTTGGGTTTATCTGCCTGAGTATCTCCTGGTAATCTGACACTTGGCAGAGTTATTATTAACCAAGCGATTGCCTATCTTGGGATGGGTTTTATTTTCAAAGCCCAACACAACCAAAACTAAACTGTCTTGCTTGCTTGGGGAGCTGCAGTGTGAAAGGGTGGGTCCTTTGCATGATTTAAAACTGAAGATGAAACCTGAAAACCATGCATTTCAGTTAACTTGAAACACAGCAGAGAACAAAAACAAACACCTACTGGTGTTTAAATCCCTGAACTTCACATACTACCAATGAATTTCCAGGACAGCTGAAGCCACACAGAAGGAAATTCTGACTCCAGGGAAGCCACGGAGATTGATGCTCCAGGTAGCCATCAAACCAGGCTTGAAGCAAGTGAAAGTGAAGCACCATGTGCAAGTGAAAACTTTACAGAGGGTTTGCCTGTGACTCTAAAATGCCAGTCTCCAGCTTTGATCTCTCTCCAAAGCCCCACGTGTGCATATTTATCAGCCCACTCTTCTCCCCGGAGATGACTAATAGAAAACTCAAACTTATTCTGTCCAAAACAGAACTCTTGATTTAGTACTTACCTCACAACCCTTCCCCCCACCACATCTTCTCCATATCTTTAAATCATCACCCACCCAGTCGCTCAGTCATCCTGTTTCCTTTCTATGTCTACCCCACACATGTGTGGGGTAGTGTCAGTAAGTCCTACTGACACTCCCTTCAACATACATCTGGAACCATGTGCTTCTCTCCATATCCACTGCCGCCATCCCTGGGCCACTCTCATCTACTGCTTGGGAGGCAATACTTCCCTGCTTCGACTCTGGCCAACTAATAGCCCAGTTGCAAAACAACAACAGTCAGGATGACGTGGTAAAAAGATACATCAGATCTTGTCAGTCCTTTGCTTAAAATTCTCCAATGGTTAGAATAAAGACTAGACTTTTTACCTGGGACTACAAGACCTGCCCTCATCCCTGCCTCCCTCTCTGACCACTTCTCTTACTATCTCTTTCCCCTCATTTCCAACCCTTACAAATGGCTGTTCCCATATGGAAATATATGGCTCCTTCTCATCATTTAGGTCTCAGCTCAAATGGTGTCTTTTCATTGAAAATACTCTTTGCACCTGCGAACATTACCCGGCTATATTTTCCACAGAATGTGTGACACTCTTTGAAATAATGCTATTTATTTATTTGCTTGTTTATTTATTTATTTTTTCCTTCCCACCTCAATGAGAGCTCCATGATGGCAGTTCATTCCTGTATACCTTGATGCAAGAACAGTGCTGGAATAGAGTTGCTGCTTAATGAAAATGAATGAATAAACATCTGAGGTGCTGGTAGCCCAAGTTCACTGCTTTTAGCCTTCTAGACTAGAGATAGCATTCCTTATGTACCTTTCTTTTGAGGCTTCCAAGAGAAATATTTACACGTTGTTTTGTTGCTATAAGGTGAAAAACCTGTAGTTTCTGTTCAAGCTTCCTTCCGCCCCCCCCCCCCCACGATGTAAATAACTGTGGAATACCATCTATTTTTCCACACGTCATGAATTAGTATGAGAAATCCAATAAGTTATTTGAGGTCCTTTGTATTGTTTTAGTCACAATTACTATCTTTTTTTTTCCTAGGAGAAAACTACCTTGAAATATATGAGAAAAAGACAATACCAAATGTCCATTTAAAAATTATACAACTCTATTTCAACCAAAAATATGTACTGAGTGCCTATTATGTGTCAGACACTTTTACTGAATTTAAAAACACCAGGTGGTGTTATTATTGCCATTTTGAATTAGGATACTAAGCCTTAGGGAGGTTAAGATACTTTTTCAAGGTTAGGTGGTGGAGGAGCCAGTATTTGAAATCTCCAGCCTACTGTTGTTTCAACTCTTTCCTTCTGCTTGCTTTAGCACTACATAAAATCTTGCTCCCAATTTTTGTTCACTCCTACAGTGGATAAGTTTGGAGTAGGACCACTGTGCAGGGGATGAAACGTGGCCTTGGAAGCGGGGGGCAAAATACTGCTTTCAGTTGCCCCATGCTCTTGGTTCCCCCAAATGCTGTGTGACCTTTATCAAGTTCTTTCACCTCTCTGGAGGAGTGAAAAATGCAAGTCTCCCTCAAAGGAGTGGGGCAGGTTCAGCTTCAAGGGAAGTGGGGAAGGACCCTCTCTAGTTGTCCTAAGCTCCCACTTTTGTTCAAAACATCAGGTTCTATTGAAGAATGTATGGAGCATCCTTCAGCCCAACTCTCCTCTGAGCTCCATGGCTGTGTATCTCGCTGCTTACTAGATAGCTCTCCATTTGTGTAATAAACAAGGTCCATGATGGAAGACTGGATTCGTTTCTGCCACCCCAACTCTGCCACAGATCCATGTTTCTCCCAGGTTGTCTGTCCCACACTAGTACGTGACAGCACCCAAACCTTGTGGTTCTTGTAAACCTCAGTACCGTCCGTATTCTCCCTCCCGTCATTCCCCGGGCCTTATACACAGTCTATCGGTAGGTCCTGTCACTTCTTCCAGAATACGTCTTGGACACGTCCACATCTCTCTCTTTCTCTCTCTAGTGCCACTACTCTTCCTCATCTCTCACCTGAGCCTCTTTGCTCCTGTGTCCTCGTTACCCTAGAATCCAGTATTACTAAAGCAGCAAGATCACATCACTTCTCTTGCTTAAAATTCCCCAGAGGCTCTGCGTTGCACTTAGTCTACCTAGCCTTGCCATGGCCCACAAAGTCCTGCGTGATGTACTCCAGGTGTTTGTACCTGGGCTCCACAGACCCAACAGGGCCGAGGATAGAATTCAAGGGACTTGTGATATTTGGATGGGGGAAAAAATTGCATCTTTATTTTCACAACCTTTAATTGAAATTTTGCATTTCATTGAGTTATGCAGAAAATCTCCGTGAAGGGCACAAAGTCAGCACCTATGATTTTGTCACCAATAGAAATCACAAATATTTCCTATCACATTATAATTGTTGCAGTTATCTTGACATATCACTACTTCATAGTTATCAGATCTGTCAAAAAATGTTAAAGAAGCACTTACATTTTTATCGCAACTTTGTCTTTTCAATATTTTAAATGCTTAATTATAAGGTAATTGGTTTTCATTCCATTCCTATGTCTTTTGTTGTATGTAATTAAAAACATGATTCTGAGAAGGGATCTATAGGTTTTAACAGACTGTCAAGGGGCCCACGACAGAATAGTTTAAGCATCTGGGATCTAGCTCCTTTGATCTCTCAAATAATGCTCCTCAGCAGTGTTTTAGCCTGTTTCAGAAAGACTGAACTGCCTGCCTCAGAGCCTTTGCAGTGGCTGTTCCTTCTGTCTGGAACTCTTCTTCCCGTGGCTGGGACATTCTCAGGGGCTGGGTTCTGTCTCTGCTCAAATGTCATCTCTTCAGAGAGGCCTTCGCAAACCACCATGCATTTTCTTACCCCAGTCATTTTTTACCACAACTTGTTTCTTCCTTTATCACTATTGTCACGATCAAAAATCATCTTTTTACTTATTTACTGGTTCTTGTTTATGCCATGTCTTTCTCCCTAGCAGGTAAGCTCTATTAGTACACAACATTCTTCTGGCCTCTTCACAGTTATATCCCCATTTCCTAAAATATTTAATTTGTGCTTCATAAGTATTAGCTGAAGCAATATATAAAGACTTCCAAACCAGAGGATTGCTTTGGGTAGAAATCAGATGAGTTTAACTAAAATACAGACATATAATGGGGATGCCAAAAAAAATGTATACAAGTGGACACTTTGGTCAACGTTACTCAAGAAGTATTTTGCCGTAATCAGAAGTGTCTGGACGCTGATGGTAACCACTTTGAGCACCTCTTGTAATTGCAGAAGTCAAACGTGACTCGTATTCATCTTTTGTTATTGGTATATGTTGATTATTACAATTTTAATACAGTTTTCTTTTCTTAAAACTTCTACATTTTTTTTTTGTCACCCTCTGTATAGATAGGACCACTCACCCTAACTCTTCTGATCAGATACAGCAAAGGAATTTTTGCTGCAGACACATGCTTAGCAATTGTTCTGGTATTCACAGCTGTGAGTTGGCTGAAGCATGAGTCACATTCAAGGACACCCTGGAGATTTGTGACACTCCCTGAAGGACTGAGGCCAATAAGTCAATTAATGGGCTATAACGCTCCATAAATACTATATTTGTTTCTAGGACATTATAATTTGGCTCAGGCATTATTTAAACAAATACTACTCATACCCACACTAATGGTTTGAAATTTTCCAAAGATAATATTAGCAGCACAGCACGATTAGATGGCAAAATAATTTGATATATTCATTTGCAACTTCAGATATAAGCAAAATGGGAATCATTTCTCTTTAACTATTTTAGACATCTCTGTGTAGAAGTGATCACAGCCAAATGCAGATTGCTTATCTGAAATATGAGACGATGTTGCAGAATTACGTGGCATATGTGCTCAACGTAAAGCCAGAAACCTAAGACGAGGAGATAAATAACCAAAAGAGGATGGAGAGCAAGAAAACAGAAATTTCCAGAAGAAATTGATAAATAAGATGCACAGTGCCAGAAATAGAAATGATTTACTCTGGGAGACAATGGATACGCGCTGTGTTGTCATTTATAAACAGGACACAAAGAACAGCTCCCTGTCCCCTGGGCCCTGCTTCATTTTGACTCTTACAGGGTCCCTGGCCCTCCAGCCAGTAAAGTTGCTGGTGTCTGACACCCTGTCTGCTGGCCTGCTGCTGGAGTCCGGGTTTCAGATGCTTTGAATAATTACTTTCTGCAGAAGGACGGGATCACAGAGTACAAGGTGCCAGGACAGCGTACCAAGGAAAGCCCCAACTGGAATACCAGATGAAATACAAGAATATGATGAATAGCACGAATATGGATAATAAATCCTTATTTTGATCATTGGGGATGTTGAAAGGAAATAGGGAGAAATCAAATTCAAAACCAGGTCCTCAGAATGGGACCACATTTAAAAATCTGTATTCCTCAGATGTGGTGAGAATGTGAGGATGAAAACTATCCAAGCAGAGCGTGGTGGAGGGATTTTAATGAAATCCCACACACTGTGAAACCGAGGATGGAAGAGACAGTCTCACCACGACCACATACTCCCAAAGCAAGCGAGAATGGGAGCGCTGTGAGAAAGAGAAGAATTTCTGCTAGGTGGAAGTACTGTGAGAAGAGAGGGAATGTTAGATTCACAGTCCCTACAGCCCAATGTTTCGCTGCCAAAAAGGACCCCAAATATTTAGGAGAGCCTGCTGACCTTGCTGACACTACACATGTCCTAGCAATGAAAGGATCTGGACTCTCTCAAGACTCCCCTTGAGGCAATGGCTTAAGTCCATGAGCCGTAGTATTTGGTGGCATCTCTTTCTTTTTGTTCAAAATGCCCCGTCCTCAAATTTCAAAGGGAGCTCACCAGCATTCAAGTAATTTGGATCATTCCACACAGTCCCTGCTTACATTGTCTAAGCAGCTCATGATTTTTCAAGATTTCAAACACATGCTTCCTTAGCCTCCTCACATCTAAAGAGTCTTCCTCTTTCTATCCAGGTCAACCCAGCCGTCTGTGTATATAGCGCTCGCCTGGACTTTTTGGGTGTCCTTCATTAAGTATGGGGCCCAGAATATCAGAATACCAGATAAAAATATACCAGGTGTTATACGAGGGGAGGCAACGTTTTCCATTTTGCCAGGATTACTTCTCTTGGTTCTGTTCCACGTTTGTAGACCATTTTGCTGCAAATCGCACAGAGCTGTCTTCAGGGAAGACCTTCTTAAGGGGTAGTGGCACTAGCTCAGACAACATGGGCCATAACATCAAGGACTGGCATTTATAGAAGGGCAAGTAGGACAACAGCTCTATGAACACAGTTCCCACCTGTGGGAAAGCTCTGCTCCAACAGGAGACACACATACATTTTTAGCTTGAATGATCCTGAGACATGTGCCCTCTATGTGTCCCCAAGGCAGAACCAAGCCAACCATGGAAGAAACCAAGTTAATAACTAGCCCAGTCCTGCACATATACAAACGAAATCACTAGCTGTGCCTTCAAGACTAGCAAATCATGTCCACTGTTGTGGCACCCACACAATTATAACATGGTCTCCTCTCAGAGGAGGGAATTTGCAGTGAAGTGTTGAAAAGCCTCCCTTACCTTTCATGCTTGCAACATTTGAAGGATGCAGGAGACATTTTTGGAAAATCTATGTGCTCCCTTAAAATTTACATAACCATTTTCCTAGACCAGGGGTCTCTGACTTAGGGTGTAGGGCTTCAGACAACCTGTGGCCCCTTTGAAAATGTATTTGAACACTGGATGTCTATGTATTTCAGGGGAGAGAGTATAAGCTTCTTTTTTTCCCTTCAATAATATGTTTTAAAAAATTGGATATATTTGACATACAGCATTTTATACATTTAAGGTGTACAATATATTAATTTGATACATTTAATATTGCAGTATGATTGCCATTGTAGTGATATTTAGCACCTCTATCACATTACATAATTATGCGTTCTTTCAGTGATTGGAATAATTAAGCTCTAGTCTCTCAGAAGGTTTGAAAATAATTATAGTACAATATAGTGGTCTCTATTCATCATAAGAGTTCAAGCTTTTGTCAGATTCTCAAGTATATCTCATGGGAAGAAGCACAGTTCTAGAGCATTTCTCCAAATTGTCTTAAAAACTCCTTGGTCCAGTCCAGCTTTCTGAGGTTTGATGAATTTAAGAATATGGGTAGTAGGATTTGATTGCCTTCTGAGAATTCATCATTTCTCTGTAGACACTGGTCAAAAAAAAATTAACCCAGGTCACAAAATGTATTATTAAAAAGTAATTGTGGGGGCCGGCCCGGTGGCTCAGGCGGTTAGAGCTCCATGCTCCTAACTCCGAAGGCTGCCGGTTCGATTCCCACGTAGGCCAGTGGGCTCTCAACCACAAGGTTGCCAGTTCAACTCCTCGAGTCCCGCAAGGGATGGTGGGCTCTGCTCCCTGCAACTAAGATTGAACACGGCACCTTGAGCTGAGCTGCCGCTGGGCTCCTGGATGGATCAGTTGGTTGGAGCGCGTCCTCTCAACCACAAGGTTGCCAGTTCGATTCCTCGACTCCCACAAGGGATGGTAGACTGCGCCCCCTGCAACTAGCAAGGGCAACTGGACCTGGAGCTGAGCTGCGCCCTCCACAACTAAGACTGAAAGGACAACAACTTGACTTGGAAAAAAGTCCTAGAAGTACACACTGTTCCCCAATAAAGTCCTGTTCCCCTTCCCCAATAAAATCTAAAAAAAAAAAAAAAAAAAAAAAGTAATTGTGTAGTTGTGGGGCAGCAGAATCAAGGAAGCAACCAAAAAGGAAGAAAAGGACTCTCATTGAGCAAAAATGATAAAAATTCAGACAAAAAAAATCAATGTACAAATTATTACCATACAATAAAAAAGTGGGGGCCGGACTGGTGGCTCAGGCAGTTGGAGCTCCGTGCTCCTAACTCTGAGGGTTGCCAGTTCAATCCCCACATGGGCCAGTGGGCTCTCAACCACAAAGTTGCCAGTTCGACTTCTCAACTCCCTCAAGGGATGATGGGCTCCGCCCCCTGCAACTAAGATTGAACACGGCACCTTGAGCTGAGCTGCCTCCCGGATGGCTCAGTTGGTTGGAGCGCATCCTCTCAACCACAAGGTTGCTGGTTCGACTCCTGCAAGGGATGGTGGGCTGTGCCCCCTGCAACTAACAACGGCAACTGGACCTGGAGCTGAACTGCCCCTTCCACAACAACGATTGAAAGGACAACAACTTGACCTGGAAGTACACGCTGTGCCCCAATAAAGTCTTGTTCCCCTTCCCCAATAAAATCTTAAAAAAAAGTGAAAAATGAACAGGATTTCATCCCACAAACTGATAAGGAAAAGGGGGAAAGAAACCACGGACATCTCTGTGCCAGTTTTCTACTTCTAAAGTGGAAATGTTATACCTAACAAATGGCAGAATGGTAAAGTGCTTGGAACAGTGGCAGAGGTTGAGGACTCAGTAAATGGTAACTAGTAGTAGCAGTACATTAAGGTAAATAGGATACGAAGAAGGAATCAAAACTAACAAAATTACAGTAAAAAAGGTTAAGATACATTTTTCTATAAAATATGAGACTAGACCTTGCAAACTTTATGGTAAGTGAAGGAAGCCAGTCACACAGGACCACATACTTACTGTAGAGTTCCAGTTATAGGAAATGTGCAGAATAGACAAATCCATATAGATATAGAATAGATCAGTGGTTGCCTAGGGCTGGGGCAAGGGGCAGGGTGGGGGTGGGAAGACTGGAGAATGAAGGCTGAAGTGTGTGAGTGTGGGCATAGAGCCAGGAGTGCAGTTTCCAGGCTCTCGGCCTCACGTGGAAAGGTGCTGGCTCAGGTAGTAAATGGCCATCAACTGTGATTGCATGGCCATCAGCTGTGGCTAGTAGGCCGTCAGCTGTAACCAGTGAACTATTGGCCACTAATATAACTGCTGTGGCTACGCTAGTAGAAAAATGGGGGCTAGCAAGAAGATGGTGGCTGAGCTAGCAAGTGGCGGAGTGAGGGTTGTGGATCGTGTGGCTCCTGTTTCCTGTTTCTCCAACCCAGCCGCCAGCGAGACTATAGTGGTATAACTCACCTAGCTATGGCTCTGTGGGTGTTCCTTTTTGGTCTCACCATGTCCTGCGTTCTTATGTGGGGAGCGGGACCAGAGACCCTGCATGACACCCTGCGTGACAGTGAGGTTTCATTTTAGGGTGATGAGAATGTTCTAAAATTGACCTCTGGTGGTGGTCACACTATACTGTGAATATACTAAGTGTCACTGAACTGTACCCCTCAACTGGGTGAACTGTATGGTACATAAATTATATCTCAATAAAGCTGTTTCAAAAATCTGAGACTGGAAAACCCCCTTGGTCAAAAATAATTGAAGTGTCCTGTAGATTTCCCTAAAAAGAAATCCCTCCATCCTGCATGGATTCTGGTTTGTAGATATTTCCTTTTGCCTTGCCACATCTTCATCTAATAGGGTTATTTTTCAGATATTTATCTGTCAGGTACGTCTTGTCAACAGCTGAAAACATGTATAATTTGATGAATGAATGACTTCTGGGCTTCGACATTAAAGGCACAGAGTTTAAGCAGATGAGCCAGTGTTTAGAAAAATACTGGAGCCATTTTATTGCTTCCATCTCTCAAGCCTTTTCTCCCATCATCTACCAGCTTAACGCAAAGAACAAGTCTTTGGAAGCAGAGGGGCTGCATTATTTTCTAGGATGGTGGTTACGTTCCCTTCATCTCCCAGTTTTTGCTTTTAGTGATTCTTCCCAGATGTAAGTCCTTAAATGCCTGTAGATTTTATTCTAACTTCCCGCTGCTCCTACTTGCCGGCATTTC
This sequence comes from Rhinolophus sinicus, assembly GCF_036562045.2. Classification (NCBI taxonomy): domain Eukaryota; kingdom Metazoa; phylum Chordata; class Mammalia; order Chiroptera; family Rhinolophidae; genus Rhinolophus; species Rhinolophus sinicus. The sequence continues at coordinate 112,485,373 of NC_133753.1, read as the reverse complement.
ATATGTGCTCTATTAGCCATTTTCCTCAGAGCCTCAATAGATTTTGAACCTCACAATTTATTCCAACTTTCTGTTTCTAATAGCATCACTGGAGGTGAAGCAGTGATAAAATAACGTGTAGAAAATTCTTCATTTTCTTCTTTTAATCTGACTTCAATCTTTACAAACAAATCTTTACACATCTTCCTGAGTGGCACAACTAAGAATTAAACCTGGTTTTCTGTATTCTAAACTAAGAGCTTCAAAGCCTTTTTTCCTCTTTCATGTTATACAAGCACAAACATAATTTTCCTCTCACATATCCATCACAGTGTAAGCGCCTCTAACTCGGTAATGATGGATTGAGAAGAAACGGTTTCATCCCAGACCATTTCACAGGGTCCCTACCTCTTCAAGAATGAAGGCAGGCAGTGATGAGGCATGGCATAGAAACACAGTCAGTGAAAAATGAAGGAGGAGAGCAAAGCCACAAGACCCGACAGGAGTCTTTCTTATCTTTCCCCAAATCTGCTGCACCTGTCACAAAAGTGAGCACAGCATTGAGGCAATTATACAAATAATTCAAGAGAAAAACCAGTGTTTTCTTTCATGAGTTGTAAAACCAGTTTTACCAATCTGAATTACCTAGATGACAGTTTTGAAAGATTTTTACCTCACAAGTGTGGATAACCATGTCATGAGGGATTAACCTTCATAACCATTCATGAAAGGTGGGGAAGGGCTCTTAACAATATTGGGCTTACCAGGCTTTCTAATAACATCTCCCTTAGGGAAATCTCAGAAGAAATTGGTGACATAATGACTCGGTCAAATGAAGACTCAAAGGCAAAGAATGGATGAGAAGGAAAAAAAGAAAGTCCCTTGGAAACAGAATAACTTTTCTGGTTTCTAACAGGGTGGTGTACCTGAGAGCTTCGTTTCTCAGCTAGATTAGAGTATAAAGAGGCACAGAGAAGAAATGCCATTCTGCTATTCCAACACTCAGTCTGGCACAGCTTGGGGTGTTGCTGTTAGTAGAATTAAATTTTTGAACAGTTTTAGGTTCATAGCAAACTTGAGTGGAAAATACAGAGTTCCCATATCTCCCCTGCCCCCACATGCACGGCCCCCCCATTACCAACATCCGCCCTGCCCCTCAACAGTGGTACATTTGTTACAACTGATGAACCTACCTCGACATATCAATTATCACCCAAAGTCCATACTTTACATTAGGGTTCACTCTTGGTGTACTTTCTATGGGTTTGGACAAATGTATAATGACACATATCCAACATTACAGTATTGTACAGAATAGGTTCTCGGCCCTAAATATTCTCTGTGCTCTGCCTCTTCATCCCTCCCTCCCTAGTAACAGCTCTGGATTTAATAAAGGAATTCAACATCAAGAGGAAATCAGGGCTTTCATTAACATTTATTTTTTTATTCTCCCCTTTCTGAAGTAGATCTAGTCCTTTAGAAAGGATGGGTGTTGGTGAAAAAGCCCTCAATTTTGTGTGTACTTGAACTTGTTTGCATCAATGAGCGAGTGAAAGAAAGTACTTTTGAGCCAGGAAGAAAGAAGCCAAGTGTGATGGAAAGAGCACAGACTATGGAGCCAGAGGGAGCAGGATTCTTCAGCTTTCTCCACTTACTAGCCCTGTGGCTGTAAGTATTGAAGATCTCTGAAGAGTGACTTAACATCTCAGCTTCCTTATTTACAAAATGGGATGATATCCGTTATTGGGATACCCAAGACATTAAAATAAGATGGTTATATAAAGTGTATATAGCATGTAATATTTTCCTTTTGCCAGGAAAATGGGTAAATAATTTAAGAAGGAAAAACTTTGGGGTGTGAACATCTTAAGGATAAAAATAGATGGAACGAATGCCATTGGATTGGAGTGTCATGTCCAGATCTGTGCCTTTTCTAGAAAATGAAGTTCTGAGCACAGAACAGGCACAGCAGGGTGTTATTTGGTGAATAAATGGCCACCGATCTTCCACTGCCTAACTGAAGCTCCTTCTTCACTTTACTTATTTGCATATAGTTGTCCATTAGGCAGCATTTAACCATAATCATGTAGCGCTCACAATATTTCACACCGTTAATGTGTTTAAAAACGGGTATTCTTTCTTTGGAGTTAAAAGTGTCAGTCGTTGACACTTAAAACTGGAGATGCTGGAGAGTGCTGGCAGAAGCCCTCAGCGGGGAGTTTTATGCGTGTTCTCTAACTCTGCATCTGAACCCTGCATGAGGGCTTCCCTAGTTTAGATCTCCCTTCTGTTCAACACGGTGCCTGGTACCCACACAGGGCAGTTCCTGGGAGCTACCGTGTTTCCCCGAAAATAAGACCTAGCGGGACAATCAGCTCTAATGCATCTTTTGGAGCAAAAATTGATGTAAGATCCAGTATTATTATATTATATTATATTATATTATATTATATTATATTATATTATATTATATTATATTATATTATATTAATTATATTATACCTGGTCTTATAGTAAAATAAGACCGGGTCTTATATGAATTTTTGCTCCAAAAGACACATTAGAGCTGACTGTCTGGCTAGGTCTTATTTTCAGGGAAACACGGTAATAGTGCCTTGTTATTTCAGCAGGATTTAGGAGAAAGATGATTAGCAGCTGTCCTCAGTCATTCAGTGACATTTCACGGCTCCTCTATCAGACTCCCCCTTAGAAAGATTTCCCCCCAGCTGCCCAGGGACACCCTCACCTCCTCCACCATCACCCCAAACTCCCATATGATAACTTGTAATTGTCTGCCTTGCAAAGTTCAAACCAGTGGACCCCTTGGTGGTCAACACTGGCTGCACTATTTGTTCTCACTTTTGGAATCAGCTCAAAGGGTCTGGAATCTTTCATATTATGTGTCTCTTTTTGTTTGTCTCTTCTTATTCTTGGCACAGATTGCCTATGGAAAACCTGGCTGAATTTTCTCCCGTGTTTGAGACCACCTGAAGATGAATTAGCAAAGACCGTAGCCATTTTCTCTCTGCCCCCGCCCCAAGAGACTTGTTCCTTTGAAAGATTATGTAGCTAACAAAATGCTAACATTTGTTAATTCCAGGTGGTGGATACATATCTGTTTGCTATATGACTCTTTGTCCTCCCTTGTATTAAAAAACAACAACAAAAACACACACAATAATTAAAATAAGAAAGTTCTGTGGAACAATTCTTGGTATTATACATCTGGATAGGGGCAGCTACTAGGACCAAAAAAGGTCCTCTTGAGAACATGGATTCTAACTTGCATTTCAACTCAAGTTCATTGCAAGTATCCATACAATTTAAAATAACAGAATCTGGTCATGTAGTTGCTTTTATGCATGGAACTGGATTTCCCCTCCAAATTAATCCTTTACTAGCTGTGGACGGGCTAAAAACACAGGCACCAAGCAGTTAGCTCCCTTCCATCTGGCATGGCCATGTGAATACTTCGGTTGGCTTCCTTTTTTAATGAAGCAATTTTTAATGAAGCAAGCTGTGAATTGAATAGATACCTTAAAACAGTTGCTCTGTAACTAAGCTTTAAGTAAAGAAGTAACTGCCAAATTAGCCACCAAACCCAAGAGAAAAATTCAAGGCTGAACAACTACAGGACCAAGGATTGCTGGACTTTGGTCATCAGGCATGTCATCTCAATCACTGGCACAAAGGATGGTGACCCAAGTCCACTTGGAGGCTGGTGGCCTACTCAGCGACCTTACCAGAGGTCAAGGAAGTGTTTGGCCAATGCTAAGGCATTCTGCGAGTGCAAGATATTTGAACCGCTGTTGTTCTTTCACTGTCTCTTAGTGGTTTCTTTACCTTGTGATAGCAAACCAGCCATTTCAGCTCACTTAAATCATTAGGTTCAGTTTATATTAGCCTGAAAGAAAGATGTACTGCATGTAGGATTAGGGAACTCTTAAAGGTGGGAGAGGTCACCTGATTCTGGAACCTCAACTGTAAATAGTAAGCAGGAAATGCAAGAGGGTGAAGAGGGCCGGGTACGTGAAAGCAAAAGGGGGACCTGGAGTGTGCATGTGCCACCTAGAGGCATTCAAATTATTTTTAAGTGTTAATTCAATAAAGTACACCTGTGTGTCCGAATGAGGTCATCAGTTAGTGAGTTCTGCTTGATTTTACAGGTGAGGAAGCTGATGCATAAAGAGGAGAAATGACTTGTTCAAGTCTTAGTGCAGGTCGTAGGAGGGCCAGGACAGGAATCCAAGGCTCCCTGCTGTCAGCCTAGTGCTGGGAGTACTAGTTACAGACCAGCAGCCACAGTCGTGATGTTGAGCCTACTTGGAAAAGTTGCTGGCAGAGATTTCACTCAGGAGAGGGCCTCTGTTCTGTTAGCCATGAAACAGACACAAAGTCCCTTGCATTCTCCCCTTCTGGTACTTGACATTTCCTTTGTCCTTCGTGCTACAGCTCCTTACTCTTCTTTGTGGGGCCTTAGCCTCACTGGATCTGATGGGAAAGTTGCCTCCGCTAGAGGGAGCTGGAAAGGAGGGGCCTGAGAAGCCCTGGGGGGCAGAGCAGGGAGAACCTGTGTCCACCACCCTTGAGCTCTGGTGGCGACAGTCTGTGGTGGACATGAGAGTGGGACGTGGGAACTCCTAATGGACTCAACCGAATCCCCTCCACATTCCATTTCACAGATGCTGGGGTGTGGCCTTGTCTCTCCAGAACATAGCATGGAGTAGGAGACAGAGGGCTGAATGCAAGGACAGGAGACCTTCTTATTTTTTCTTGCTGAGGGATGTTGACCTCACGTCACCACCAGAAACTTGTTTCTTCATCTAACAAATAAGGTAATATGATCTTCACCCCCGCTTCCCCCTGCCTCCAAGGCTGTGGGGAAGTGTTTGCTTGCATAGTGCTTGGATTTCTGAAAGCTTGACGAATGCTAGCTGGGCCTGAATCTTTCTGATTTGGCCTGGTCCTCCCCACCCTCAACCGCACTTCTCTAACTCAGGCCAGCTTTCCCTGCCAAGCCCTGTGGTGGACATTTCCTCTTCACCAGTTACAATGCCTGCAGGGCTTCTACCACCCGCCATTCCTTAAAACCTGATTGAGGACTGATGACAGGGTGGGAGAAAGGATTTGTCAGAATCACTGCATTTGCAGGTTGCTCAAACCAGTGGTGCTAGTTTGTGTTATATAAACTCTTGTGCCACCGAGTCTGTCTTAAACTGGAAGGGCAAGGGGTCAGTTTCTTTGATTTACAACCACAGGCCAAAACTACGATATATGGCTTGCAGTTGGGGGAGGGGAGGTTCTCCATTCATCCATTTATTTAATGAACAGATGCTTCTTGATTGCCTGTCACATGCTGTGATTATGGTCTGCACACCTTACTCTCACGAGCTGGAATGAAGAGGGGAGCTCGTCCGTTTTCCTTCGAGGAATGGGATAGGAGGTCCTCACGCCTGGGCAGCTCCTCGAGACAGTTTATATCCTCTACAGTATCATTTTCTAATTACCCCAAGGGTACAAGGGTTTGCTGATGAAAATGAATACTCTGGAGCCAAGAGCTCACGTTTTTACTTAGATGAATATATCAAGTCAAAACAAAACCCACTACAATGCGAGTCGAGCAATGTCCCCAGCTAAGTCTGATATGTACATATTAGGAGGGTTCAAGCAAAGTCTTAAATCTATTAAATAGCAAGTGCCAAGGCACAAAGTGGTTTCTCCACAGCAGTTCAGCTCTGCTCCCTGTTGTGGAGCTGGAGATTTACACTGAATCCAGGGCATACTTTAAGGCCATTTCCCCCCAGTGACTTATAAAAATAATCATAAATAAAAAGCTTGAAAAAAATCCCTAATTCTCATCTCCTAGCTTTACATCCCATTACTCTGAGCAACTGATATGTGTGAAAACACGCTCAGTTTCAATTTAGCTAAATCCCTGCCTCACAGGGAACAACTTTTAAATTGTTCATACAATTCTTATCAGTCAGCTGGGTTTGTGCAAAGGAAATAGGAATACAGAAACCTAATCACTCCCTCTGTGAAAAATCACCATGTCTCCCTGATTGGAGGAAGATCAGATCCTGGTCAGCCTTTCCTCCAGATTTCCACCATTTCCTGGCTGTTTCATTTTAATCATGACATTGCTGAGCTGATCTATTACTGCATGAGTTTCCCAGGCAAGGCTGCGTGTTACTGATACATGTTGTAGGAAAGCCAGTGGCAAAAAACTCCCCTCTCCAGGAACTGCTGACGCAAGTGCACTATTTGCACATAGTAAGGTGGACTTCTTGGCAAACTGCTCTGTCAGATGTGTAATCACAGCAATAGACTGGAGTCGAGGTGCACAATTTTTGGAGAACATGTCATGGTATTTTTATTGGTTTGCTGTATTTTACCCTTATAAAAAAATAGTATCAGAGTTCAACTCAGAGAGAAATGAGGAAAAGTGAAAACGAGCAGGAAGGAGACCATAAAACCACCCAAGCTGGTCATTCAGGGAATCCTGTTATGGTTAGTGGATGTCTGTTTACTGCATCCTACCAGGTCATTATTCTTGGGGATAATTCATCTCATAAATTGCTACTCGGTACATTTTCCATCATCAACAAAAAATATGTACTCTTCATGAGAGAAGTGCTAGCTGTGTAGGTATAAAACGTGTGTGTGTTATATCTGTTCTTCCTTCTGGCTATGTACAGTCGGAATGTTTTCCTTTTGAGCTTTACTTGATTGGACACAGACCTTATGAGATTTCTATTACCTGGACGATTGAGGAAATTCACCCAGATCTGAATAAACTACATGGTCCGGGTGTAGCTCTTGGGTTGAAACTAGCTTTTGTTTGGCTTACCTAGCAAAAAGAAAATATTTGGGGTATAACACTGGCAATGAAGTTACCAAAAGAGACTAAAGGATGTAGTCTGGTCATGTAGGTAGACAGGTAAGTAGGTAGGTAAGTACACACACACACACACACACACACACACACACTCAATCAACTTATTGAAGTATAAATTACATAGCATAAAATGGATCATTTTAAGTGTAGAATGCAATTTTTACACAAGAACTTTAGTCTTGGGCCTTTAGCTTTATAGAGCCTTATAGAGACTGAAGATATCAGGAAGAGCTCCTAGCTCACCTTCCGCTATCTATACTGGTGCTCAGAGAAACTGAGCCACTCCACTCAGCTGGTCAGTGGTAAAGTGGGACGGTGACATTCAGTTTATAGGTGCTAATAAAACCCAGCCCACTGATTTGGTCATTATGAGCAGAAATGTACCTTTTGTAGGGGGTGGAGGGAAGACTATGTAGCAGCCCATGTAGAGCCACCAACCCTGGGTTGAACATCTAACTGCTGGCTGCAGAGAATGCAGGAAAGGAAGTGAAGGGGAAGGGGAGAGTCTTCAGAAGGAAGGGCAGGGTTAAGGAGGATGGAGGGCTATGCTGAGTGAAGGGCTGAGACAGTTTACTGAAGGGGTGAGTCTGAGGCGTTAAAGTAATTCCGACCAATGGAAACATCGGGATGCCAACAAATATAATTTATAAATGTTTTTCTCAACCACTTCCTCTAGCAACAGGAGCTGTTATTACCACATCGATTTTGAAATTAAATGTTATGGAATTTTCTTGCTTTAATGAGATGGCAGATCCAACTGGTAAATAAAGTAATGATTAAAGCAATTAAAAAGAGTGAAAATGAGAAATAAAGCAACAGTACGCCTAACGCTTAACCCAAATTTGCGGGGTTTGCTGATTGACTAAAAAGATTCATATTTTTCTGGAGGTAAACGTATTGAGAAGCAGTACTCGCTGTGAATAAACCATCCCTTTGATAAGAGGGGAAAAGTCAATTAGTAATGTCATCTGTTTAAAAAGCTCCCTGCACCTGGTTCTCATTTGTCCTCCAGCTGAGAAACCAAAGACAGCTTCTTTCTTATTGCTTGTGGTCAAATAGCAAGTTCATTTCGCCATGGGAAGATCAAACGGCCAGCCTCCCCTGGCTTGAGAAGGTTTGCCTTTCACTTTCAACTTGTTCAATCATCATTAACTCTGAAAAATGTCACATTCCATTTGTGCAACGAAAATTTCACCACCGGCAACCATTTGGGTTAAGTTTTTGTAGGTGAAGTCCTAAATCTTGCAGAGCACCTCACACATTCTCAAGGTCATTTGCCTTGTTTCCTCATTTAATGACAGTAACCTAAGATCCTGGAGTCTGTCTGCGGCCCAACACAGGAAACTCAGAAGAAATGCCTGTGTGGGGGTACATGTTTCCATCTCTGAGAGTCAAAGGGTTCACCGGGTGATACAACACATGGGTGTAAGCTGAGAAAAACTAAGGTATGTGCACACATCCTCCTTTGTCATATATTATGCACATATACACTGGAATTTTAATAAGCAAAGCAAAAGTCTCCTTTACTAGGTAGATACTAGGAAAGACCATTCGATGCAGCCCATTTAAAGCAGGGTTTTCCTACTCTGGGAGGTCAGCTTCCCCGGGGGAACTGCCATATCAACTCAGGGAAGTTCCAAAAAGTTTCTAAACAGGAGAAATAGGCTTCTTTTCCATTTTTGCCATTGGACTCGAGAACTCTTCATCTCCTTTGTTTATTATTTAATTACATTTCCCCCTTTGCAGAGTCGTTCTGGCATGTAAGACCCAGTGAATGTGGCACAGGCCCAGATCTCTGGGGGACACTCTATACACACGAATTTCTGAAAGTGGTTGTCAAGCAGCAAGATGGCTAAATGAAGAGGTCACTGGACCCAGAGTCTTTAAAAAAGCATAGAGTTTATCGGGACAAGTCAAATAAAGGTTGCGCCATTGGGCAAGCAAGTCATAGCTAAAATAGGCCCCAGTAAGAGGGCCTGATTAAATTGTCAAGGTCAAACGCGAGAGAATATACAGAGGGTGCCAAAAATATGTATACATATTTTAAGAAAGGGAAAAACTGTATTAAAATTGTAATACACAACATATACCGATAACAGAAGATGAATACAAGTCATGTGTATACATTTTTTGGCACCCCCGGTACATACAGAGCTCTCCAGAGCCTTAAGTGCCAAGCTGCTAACACCCTGTTTGAAGGAGTCTCCAAGAAGGGCTTCTTGATTTCTAGCTTCAGTTTTAATGCCAAAGTTTCACTGGGTCAGCTAATGAAACAAGGAGGAGGTTCCCAGCAGCTCTGCAGGCACAACGTCTTGGGTCTCTTTCAATGAGTTCTGGCTCATAATGTATTAGAATATTTACTATTGCCAATATCCAATTCTTAACTGACTGGTAGAAATTGAGGGTTAGGAGAGAGGGCAAAATGGTCTAATGATATTTTCCAACTCCCCTAGCTAATACAAGACCAGACCCTCCCTCTAAAAAAAAAAATCACGTGGCTCCTAGAACATAAAAGAGAACGTCCTGCCATTTTACTGGCTGCGTTGACATCACCACCTTTTCAGAAAAGAGATTCTAATACTAGATTATTAGCAGAAAAAAACTTGTGTATAATTTCCTAGGAGAGATTTTTTTAAAAATTCAAACACTTGCATAGATACCCAGTATTCTTCTAAGTGCTTTATAAATATGAATTTACTTAATCCTCATAGTAATTCCAAGAGGTGAAGTAACTTACACAAGGTCACGGAACGATTCAGACCACGACACAGCTCTATTTTGACATAAAGACCACTCAGAATATGCAACTCAAACACCCATTTATCTGTTGTATCAAGGTGGACAGACGATGTGCAAAGAGAAAAGTAATCTCTTTGCTCCACCACACAGGGATAGAAAAATGGAGATCAAGTCTCAAAACGTCCCCTTTCTCCTTACACTGATTTCTTCTACTCTCTTGTGGAAGGCCGAGGTCACCTTTCTACTGTTGGCTCCTGAGTGAGCCAGTGAGCTCTCTCCATCTGTGTCACGCACGCACATGCACATGTAGGTGGGCACACACACACACTCTCACACCCACATTCTCACACAGCTATTCCTGCGCTTTAGTGAAGCTGCCAGGGTTTGTGATCTGGGCATACAAGCAGACATCATTTGCTCATTAGAGCTAAGTTTTCAGGATGCGCCCCAATTACTGACCTCCACTAACGGCCTGGGTTTGCGCTCGACTGCAAACCTGAAGTGGCAGAGTTCACAGTAGCTGGTGTTTGAGGAGGACAGCCAGTGCTCCAGGCAGCTCCGATGAATTGTCCCCAAGGTCCCCGTACATTCACATGGAGAGAGCAAGTCCTCTTGGCTGCTGCCCTCATGGCAGATCCTGCACATCGGCCGGTCATTGAAGGGGCTGCAAGAGAAGGAGGGGCACCTGCTTGTCACTGGGCTAGAAACCGCTGCCATGTGGACCGTCCTCTGGCTCTGTGTCCTTCGGACCCTTCCTGGTGCAGCAGCTCAGAATAGACACCTGCTGTGAAACCCTAGAGCTATACTTGCACTTGGCAGTGAGGGCCACTGCCGGGGTCTGTGGGCATCTACTACTAACAATATGAAGAAATAGGGGGTGGCCCAGGGCCAAAAGTGAGGAAAACAAGCAATATGTTACTTTCCCCTTGGATATAGAGGTAGTGCGGCAAACCACCAGTCAAAAAATAAAAATCATCCCTCCTCATTAAGAAAATAAATTGTTTGGACGCCAATTGTCATTTCTTGACAAACTGTGTCTTTTGAACCCGGCCAGGACACTTTGGAATACCCCGAGGTTCCTTTCATTTCACCTTTCAGTAGGGCAGGAGAATGTGAAGTTAGCTGGCAGCCAGCCCTGAAGCTGCCACACTGAAGTGCAGTCTGAGCTGTAGTACAAAGCTGAGTGACGGGTTTGTCCTTTGAACTTTCTTAGGAGGCTCCCTGGGACGCTAAGGACACTAAAATGCAAGGAGTAGTGCATCTGTCCTACTGAGGTGGCCTCTGCCTAGAGCTCAGGCCTTAATTTGGAAAAACCAGCCCTGCACATTTTGTGAAGGCACCAAATGGAGTGGTTCACGAGGCAGGCTCTGGAGTCCAGCTGCCTGGGCTCGAACGCCAGCTCTGCTGCTTACCAGCTGGCTAATTCGGGCAAGTGACGTCACCTCCCTGTACTTTAGTTTCCTCTTCCCCAAAATGGGTGCAAACAATGGTGCCTTCCTCATATGGTGACTGTGAGGATGAGAAAAGATAGCTCAGATTAGAAGCTTAGAATAAGGACCAGTATGTAGTAAATGCCTAGATAATGCTATTTTCACTCATAAAAAGTTCAGGTCAGGGAAAATCAAATAACATGGCCCTCATCACTTAAGTCAGTGGCCAAAGGAAGGGTCAGACTAGGGTGACCTTACTTCTCAATGGGTACTGTGTCCTGTGAGAGGACTACCCCTTTCTGATTGACGTGTTCTTACATTGCTTAAGCTTTCCTTTATTGGGCATTCGATTTTAAAATACATCATCACTATATATGCCAACCTGAGAACCAACCTCTACCCACCCTCCCCTGCCTCTTCCTGTCCTCCAAAGATGGCAGTGACCCGGCTCATGCCCGCCACTCTCTCTGACATCATTTTGGTCCAAATGGAAACACTGCTGTTTCCCACAGGCTTTTCTGGGGATAATGCTGGGAATGAATGAAGGCTAAAAGGGGATTAAAAGAGGAAAGGATCTCCTCCTCATTTGTTCCAAAGACCTACTCAGGCTCAGGTCAGGAAAAGAAAGTTTAGAGTTGACTTTTTTCTCTCATTATTCCTTGCCTCCTTCATTCACATTGAGCCATATGCATGTAAAATTCTAAAACCTTCTAGTTCACCTTACTACGTGGTAGGAGAACATGTAACAATTCCTGACACACACACACACGCACATGTTGGCTCACAAGTCTGAGTCATTTTAGCTCTGCAGCTTGTTCTTCCTGATCAGATGAGGTGTTTGATGGCTGCAAGGGTGACAGGTGCACATCAGTTATCTGTCTCAGTTCACAGATGAGCAACGATGCTCACTGCCTCATTGCATTCTGAGTCCTAACCAACTGTTAGAAGCTCTTCTAGAGGTGGGAAAATACATATTGATTTCCCCCCCCATTTGCAATAGCAGCACTGATTGAAAATACACGGACAATGTTTACTCGTACAACACGCACGGGTGTGTGAGCCCTTGTCTGGCGGCCACCATGTCCAGGCGAGGGGCAACAGCAAGTGTTGTGGTACCACCAGGCACCCTGCTGCAGGTGCATGCTCAGATTGTGGACCTTTATTTGCACCGGAGTGGTTGGCTGAATTGCTCAGACCAAGGTAAGCAGTCTAGGTGTGAGTGACTGACCCAAATTTCAGGGTCAGAAGTGTCAGCACTGATATCAGGAGGCAAACCCAGTGCTGATATAGATGTAACATTCATAGGTCAAAGACCCACTTACCTATTTTGAAAGAAAGCTGGAGAAGCCAAGCAGTACCTATTGTCTAGGCAGCCTGTAGCTATCCACCTGCCACTGGGCAGCGACAGCACAGGGGAGACCTCCAAGGACAAAGTGTTGGCCTGCAGAAGCCATATCCAGACTGTTGAAAGCCTTTAGCTTTGCTTTGGTTCATCACTCAAGGGAGACAAGCTGTGAGGGTTTTAACAATAGTATGCTTCATAGGGCAGGGTGTGTGTGTGTGAAGGAACACGGGTGGGGGCCTATGAGGAGCAAAAGAGAGAGCAATAGAAGAGGCCCCCCAAGTGGGGATGTACCAGAGAAGAGATGTGCCCAGGAAGTGGCCCTGCTCAGTGCTGCCATCAGGCAGTGCTGATGGGCTCACACACCAGGAATGTCACTGCAAAAGTTTTGCCCACGGATCCAATCACTTTGGCTCCATCACCAGAAATCAGGTGCCTCCTTTGTTCTACTCTAAAGAGCGGTTACCTTTGTTAGTGCCTGGAGACAAGAAGTGTAATTACCGTAGCCATGTCAAAATAACAATTGTAAAGCAAGTGACCCTGTGTCTTGCGGGATCCCTCCCTGCCTGACTTTCTGCAAGTGTGACTTCAAGTGGAAAGCCAGACAACATGAAGTTTAGCTTTATATCCTATTGGAATAGAAACAGCAATGACAGAACTTGTGTAGCCTTCACCCCCCCCCCCAGCACCTCCTCTCACCTGACACAAAGACCTGAGCACTAATTACATTCCCTTAAGCATTTTCCATCAGACAGAGTCCTTCCGATCAATTACACATTCATTAGTTTTCATTTTAATTGTGGTACTACCTCTGGGTGGCAAGAGTCCGCACTACTGTTGACAGCAGCTGCCCGTCCTTGGCCGAAACTTGCATGACATACTGTGGCTGCCCATTCACTAGGCTGCCACAGTCCTCCACGGTCTTCACCACCGGTGCAGCTGAGCTGGTGCAGTCTGGCAGCACTTCGGGCAGGTGACTGCAGCGGCTGGTTGTCATGGTAACAGACAGCAATTACTCTGCTAATGGCTTCCACATTCATACAGGATTTCCATCTAAGAGAGATCAGAGAACAGTTTACTTGGGCAGAGTAGTTAATAGGAAATGTAGACTTACAGGCCACCGACATCATCATGTCATTATTTAATATAAATAACTGGGGTAGCCTAGATGTGGCCTATTATCTTGTTACTATTTAATATGCACGCGCGCGCGCATGCGTACACACACAGAGCCCTCAAGAAACGGCCGCGGTGGTTATGAACCAGACAGCGAGCGTGTCAGTGTACATTTAGGATCCCTGCTCTCGGAGGAGGGACGGAATGATGGCTCTGAAGCCAGATCCGAAGAGAAGATCAGCAATTCTCCCGCTCTGCACCAGACGAGCAAATACGTCTCTGTTGACACTCTCTAAAACTTACTAGAATCATTATTATTACCGTTATTTTTCCTTGTAAACAATTTATTCTCCATGCAACTTCATTCTGAGATACTAAGACGAAAAAAGAAAGAAAAAGAAAGAAAGAAAGAAAGAAAGAAAGAAAGAAAGAAAGAAAGAAAGAAAGAAAGAGAAAGAAAGAAAAGACAAACCTGGCCAAATAGCACCTTGTAGGACAATATTTGCCAAACATGAATCATTCAATTAATGTACAACCTTTCTGACTTTTGCCATATCTGTGTTCCATAATACAATTATTTACTTAATGTCTTGAAAATTAACTTCCTTTAAAAACTTAACCTATTTTAGCCTTGTCTTACATAAAGTTATTCATGAAATGACGAGTTTCATGAGCTTGTTATGTTTTTTCCTAATGGACATTACAATAAATACATTAGTAATGAGTTTTGTCTCTTATGTACTACCTAAAATGCAGGGACACTGCATCATTATAAGAGAACACGTCTGAGACTAGAAGGAACTGATAAATGAGATCTCTACCGCCAATTAAAAATAATCCATTCTTAGTAACAGCTTTACCTCCCTGACACACAGTCTGTCATATAGATTGCTAGGAATTCGGTTTCTGATCTGTGTGGTGTGGGATCGAACTTGACCTCAAATTCAAAGCTGTCAGGCCCACTGGAGGAGGAACCCCACTGCATTCAATACAGGAAGAATTATTTATGTGTAAATGTGAGATGACATAGTTTCACTGTCCCTACAGACCATTTCTGCCCAGTCTGTTTGCCTCAAACTCCTGAGTCCGACACGGCTTGGCCTCAGTAGACAGTAGCAATATTGCTTGAAAGACTGAGTTCACATCAATAACCAGGCTGGATGGTCAAGGTCCCAAATCTCAATAAATCCACCCCACAACCCTAAGAGCATTTTTGGAATTTCTCAAAGAGTTTTCTTCTCCCAGATATATTTGTCTCTATTTATTATACTTTTTTCTTTTTAAAATTAGTTTCAGGTGTACAAAACAAGATAATTAGACATTTTTATCCCTCACAAAGTGATAATCCCAACAAGTCTACTACCCACCGTACACAGCTATTACAATATAATTGATGACACTCCCTATGCTGTACTTTACATCGTGTGTGTGTGTGTGTGTGTGTGTGTGTGTGTGTGTACATACCGTGTTTCCCTGAACATAAGACCCTGCCAGACAATCAGCTCTAATTCGTGTTTTGGAGCAAAAATTAATATAAGACCCGGTCTTATTTTACTATAATATAAGATCTGGTCTTATATAATACAATCCCAGGTCTTATATTAATTTTTGCTCCAAAAGATGCATTAGAACTGATTGTCTGACTAGGTCTTATTTTTGGGGAAACAGGGTATATATATATATATACACACATATATACACATATATTATATATGAAAATAGTTATATATATATATATATATATATATATATATATATATATATATATATAATATTGAATGCCAAATATATATATTTGGCATTCAATATTATTTTATATTAGTTTCAGGTGTACACTGCAGTGGTTAGGCATTTATATGATTTATGAAGTGATCCCCCCGATAAGTCTAGTGCCCATCTGACACCATATAGTTTTTACAACATTATTGACTATATTCCCCATACTGTATTTTACATCCCTGTGACTATATTGTGACTACAAATTTGTACTTCCTAATCCCTTCACCACACTCGAATCCCCCTCCCACCTAGCAACCATCAGTTTGTTCTTTACTTATTATACTTTACTCGACTCCTACAGGTCTGGAAAACAGGATCTTCCCAATTTCCAGAAAAAGTGCATCAACTGGTTGTTTTTAGGATGGATACGCAGTTTCCAGATGAACTTGAAAGGACACTGTCCCTCCCAACAAGCACATGTCAAGCAGGCCTGACCATAGGAGACAAACGAATGGGAATGGAATCCCCTGCTTGTTCCTGAGGCATCTGGCTGGCCTCACTCCAGCAGGCTCCCTTTCCCGTCTCCTTGGCTGCCATGAGTCCTCTCAGGGTCTGTGGTCTGGCCTCTCCCAGGAGCCCTTTGGAACCTCGCAGTGGGGAGAGGGCTGCAGACACCTGTCCTGTTCGAGGCCTGACGTGGGGGCAGAGGCAGGGATGACTCTTCCATGCCTTTGTCAGGACTCTGGTGGGCTTCTCAACCACCAGGTACTGAGCATTCAAGGAACACGGTCAGATAACTAGCTAGTATAATTTTACTTTTTAAATAGGATTTGTTGCTTTTTATTTTTTTACACTGCAAAAGCGAGAAGTATATGTTATGGAAAGTACAGAAAAGCACAAAGAAAACAAAACTCACGCATAATCCCACCATAGAGACAACCAAAGTAAGTTTCTGGGTGAATGTCTTTTTAATTTTTGGCAGGATTGGCAGGGTGGAGTTGATTTGTAGCTGGGGCCAGACGGCTTCTTCTTCTTTTTCTTCTTCTTTTTTTTTTTTTTTAACTGAATTACAGTAGCTCTCAGGTCACAGAACAGAAGGATGTTCAAAGACCATCTTCTCAAACTGTCTCATCCCCCTCCCCTGGCCTGCCCTTATAAAACCCCACTGACATGATTTTTAAATTCTCACAACGCCTCCCAGTCACAACGTGTAACTTCCTGGCACAGTTCTCTTGCTTCACAAGGCAGCCATAGATTAAGAGCCAGGGGTGTGTTGGCAGGAAAAGCAGACACAGTGACCTTCTTACAGCATGGAATCATTATGTCTGGGTGCACTTGGAGAGTCTATTTTCGGGTTTTGCATAATTCCAACTCAGAGGGCCAAATGCTCCCTCCCTACACTTGATGCAACTGGAAGGAAGCAGAGAAGGAATTCATAGAGTGAGAAAATGAGACCAGGGCTGTCAGTAGTTAGGCAACCCTGATGAGTGAAGGGACCGTCACTCAGGCACATCATGTCCCCAGGTTCATTCACTTGTAACCTGGACTAAGTCCTCATCAAAGGAAGTCGTTCTAAACGTCTGACCTAAATCTGCAATAAAATGCCCTTAAAACAATTCTAAAAGGAGAGTTTCCTTTAATCTTACTTATATCTGTGAATTCGCTTCTGGATGATATACTTCATCTCGTCATCTCACTTCTCTTCTCGGAGGCAAAGAGATATTACCAGCCATCTGGTCAGTTTATTCCACTCACAGTGGGTGCTGGGGCATAAAGCAACCCAAGGCTCCTCTATTTTCTTTCTCCTGCAGGCCAGCCCTGGCTCTCTCCCTTGTGCTGTCTCTGTAGAACCCTGAACCCAATGTAGGACCTGACTGAAATGAGACGCCAGTCCAGCACTCACTGCAGAACACACCAGAATAACCTTGAGATACTAAAGACTGGCATTCCAGTGATGAATCCCCACACTCCTAAAATAATGTCTTGATTGAAAATGGGGTGGGGGGGAGGGATCACCCCCGAGCAAGGGCACCTTTGATCATGGTGGGAAGGGCTGAGTTGGTTCCAACCCCAGAAGAGTGGATAACGTGGAGGAGGAAAGGGAGCACATTCTCCCCAATCTCAGTCAGAGGCCTGGATCCAGGCACGGGCAGGAGTGGGCCTTGCAGGCTGCATGTACCACTTGGCATGCATATTGCACCATGGGCAGTGACAAATGGCCCAGTGCATTTCCCTGTCTCATTCAGAGCCACCTGGGAAAACAGCAAGCTGTTGCTGTGGATGCTGAGAAAGAGCTGAGCTGTGGGTTTGTAGCCTAACACTGATCTTTCTGCCAAATTTCAAGCACCATTTGACCACTTTCTTATCAATACCTCTGCGGTTGTGGGAAAATTGCTTCCTAGTCCACCCAAGAATTCCGCTCTCTGGGATTTCTCAGGACTAAAACACAAGGCTGGGAGGGAGTGGTGTCTGTATAAACTTGAAACCTCAAATGGCACTGGTGGGATGGGTCTTTTGTGGGCCAGGCTTGACACCTTGTATAATTTCTTCCTCAGACTGAGAATAAAACACAATTTGGTACTGGCCAAATTCAGCCGCACACAGTGGGAACAGGTAGATGAGAGGGAGACAATAAAACAGGAGGGAGTGGCTAATAAATGAAAGGCTGATTAGACAATTGTTAAGATAAAAAGGGATGTCCGTTAAACTATGACCACTTTAAAAGACAGATGAGGGTTTCACAAGAGTGAGGACTCAACCAGGCTGCAGACAATCATTGCTGCACTTCCGAACAGACTGCCATTGATAAGTGATCTCCATGGGAACGTGCCTGGCACCGTGAGGACGTGTCCAGAGGACGCAGGGAGGCAGGGAAGGGAGCTCTGCTTCCTCAGCAGCCCCTGGGACTTCCCTAAGGATCATGGAGTTATGAGTAGAAGCTCAGTACTTAAAGGCAGGTCACCCCAGCCTGCACCCTGGCTTACCCTTTGCCAAGGTAAGTCACTCAGACTCTCAGACATGGCTGAGGTTTCTAGCATATTTGAAATTAGGGAACTAATACTTCCTGAGTCACCTCACCTGGTGGTTTGTGAAGCCTAAAATAATACACATGAATGTGCTTTGTAAATTGGAATGAGCCATGCACAGAAAAGGGTTCATTTTATTATTAATTCCTACTCCTTTTCTGGCCTGGGCTGCATCTCGTCTCTGTCTTCTGAAACCATCTTCCCCCCGCTGGTCGACTTGTACCAAGCTGCACCTTCTGGATCCTACTTGAGCCCTGACCATGGACCACTCCCCGCTCTCAGCGGGAAGCACAAGGAGAGGCGCCCCCACTTCTCCTCATTCTCTTTAGCCCCATCTTCACATCCCTGAACACAGGTTTCATTCTTTGGCGAAAATGTTTAGTAAAGAGATCTGATGAAGAACTGCTATTATGTTTGAGACACTTGGGTACATTTCTTGCAGCAGCTACCATCATATAAGCTAATCCAGCATGTGATAAACACACCAGAAAATAAAACACAAGCCACTCCCAAGTGCCTTTTCAGGGCTGCTTCTATCAGAACTGTACTTTTTAGCGTCAAGTCCACTTTAATCTCTTAGATATAGAATGAGAGGGCGATTTGGGGGAGGAGTCTGTTATGGTGGCAGCTCTGTTTGGGTATAAAAACTACCCAAATTTAAAGGTGAAAGCAAGAGCATAACGGTGTGTGTGCTGGCTGACACTAACCTGGTCATAGGGGCTACGTGGGCCGGGGCCCGAGATCGGAGGGGCGGTCTGGAGTAAGGTGGAACTTCCAACTTCCTAACGCCAGTTCCAGAGATTATAAGAAGTGGACTCCGCAGGTCTCAATATGTCCTGCAAGTGTTCTGTGTTTCCTCCATGACAAGAATTAGTAAACAAAACAAGTCAAAGGAGCAAATTGATTTACTCATTCCTTCATCCATTCAAAAAAATAGTTTTTGAGAACTTACTAGATTTTCCTAGGCAGTTTCTCGTGGTATAGAGTCCAGCCATTTCAAGTCCTGCTTTACACTTTCAAGGAAAAGTACAGGCCACCAAACAGTCTGGAGTGTTCTTCAGACTCTTTCTAAGGCTGCAGTTATGAGGACATGGCACCTTTCCACTCGCAATCATATCCTTGCTAATTCAGGGGAAACCGCCTGATGTCCTAAATGTGGAATTTGGCAGAATGAAACTGACGAATATGGAAGAGCTAGATGTCCTTCTGCCCCCTCAAAGTTGTACATTATTAACACTGGTCCAGGATTCAGAAGCCTGACCTTAGTTTTACATGAGCAACTCTGCTTCAAAGGGTCCTCCAACAAAGATCCCCTCTCCTAGGCTGCCTTCTGTGCCCCTCCTCACTACCCTCCCATCTTCCAGGCAAACAGTTCTTGGGGGCAGAACTGCTGATAAAAATGTCCCTTAGCTTTCTTCAAGTAGCTGCATACTTAGGCAGCAAGGCTCCTCTAATGAGACCAAGGAATGGGCGATACAAGTTGGTTGGTGATTGAAATGGGAAAAAATAACAATAATGGCTTGTCCAGGAGCTTTCCCCTCTGAGTTAGATTTTTTAGACTTTGAATTCTAAGAACAGTCTCTGAGAATAGGAAGGCTCTTTGAGAGAACATTTCCCTGACTTTTCAAGCATGTTATAACCAGACAGTACACTGCATGGCTGATGAACTGACTTAGAGTATCCTGAATGTTCGGAGAAAATGAAGGCAGGCAGGAAATCACACACTGACCTTGCTTTGCAATGAAGATGGAGCAAATGACTAATTTCAAAACCATTAACATGTAAAAGCAGCATATTTCTTCTGAGAACAGGGCACAAAGGCTCTCCAAGGAGATTGCGGTGACATGATTACCAGAAACATTTAAGTTTTCAAAAACACACCAAGGAGGCTATTCACTAAGAATGTGTAGCGGCAAAGTAGCTGCTTCATTAAACTTAAATAGCTGAGGCAGGGCTGTACTTACAGACCCACGCTGCCAAATTACACATTTCTTTTCTGGATGCTTCACTGACCTCATTATGTGGAGCAGGGAGTTTGTCATTCCAAATAAAGTGACCATCCAAGTCTTTATAAACATGTCCATCAGGCGCTTGATGAGCCCGCAGAGTGAAACACTGGCTGTCCCAATGAATTTTTTAAAAAAGACTTCTTTTTATTGTCTCGTTTGTCTGTGCTATGTGCTCATTGTCACACTTACAGAGTAGAATAAGCAGGTGAAATGCCCATTTCCGAGCCTGAAGGAGGTTTTGATTTGGGGTAATGGCATTTTCTTGAGGAATGTGTAAACACCAACGATAAAACGTGAGGAGAAAAACAACTGACCAGCATAAGGCAAGTTGGATCTGGAGAGAGGTATCGTGTGAAACATAACCCAGAGTTATTCATCATTTCCCATCCGTGTTATTGATTCTGATTCTTGGCCAGAAGTATCACACTAATTATTTTTTTCATTTAAAATTACTGTATTTTCTTTATCCTCTAGTTCTGCTGAAGGCAAATCAAGTAACAATTATCGTATTTATACATATTTTGCCCCCTCAAGCAGTACTCATGAAATTAATTCAGATTTTGGAGGCTATCCATTTTTTTTTATTTAATTTTAATTACATAGATGAAAATGGCAATTAAAAATCTGACAACAACCCTGTGTGTTCAAAGACACAGCGACAGCGGAATTACATTTGTAAATAACAACTGGCTCCCGCACACGGGGCCCTGCTGAGCTGAGAGCCAGCGGCGGAGCAGAGCTGCGTGGACGAGTTCTGGGAGTCCGGGAACAATTAGGGCACGCCAGAAAAATGTAAACGTCAAGTTTTAAAAAGTAGAGGGGAGCGGGCAAAGTAGAATGAAACGTTCACGGGACATTAGTTGGAGATGAGAAATAAAAGTATATTCTTCAAATGATATTCAGTGTGTCCAGTGCCAAACAGCTACCTGTCCAGCATAAGGAAAGGGATGGAGGGAGGGGACAGCGTGCTGACCAGGGTATCTGACAATACAGGAGAGAAAACATTTCGGCTACAAATGAGAGCTGAACATGCGCTAAGAACTGGAAGTTCCCAATTTGTCACTGGGTTCATACACATTTTCTACTAGCACCTAAGTTAATGTCCCCATCAGGAAGTTGATTGGGGTTCAGTCGAAGTTATATCTCACCCTCCTATCCACAAACAGCCCGGTACCAGCAATACAGATGTGCTAATTCTTTTTGTAAATATCTGTTTCTTTCATTATTAGTCTCAGGTGTACAAAACAACATAATGATTAGACATTTACACACCTTATAAAGTGATAACCCAACACGTCTACTACCCATCTGACACTGTACATAGCTATGATAATACCATTAAATATATTCCCTATGCTGTACTTTACATCCCGTGACTATATGTATATATATTTAATTATAGTTAACAGAATGTGCTAATTCTTAACCCCAGCCTCCCGCTGCACCCTGGAATAGTCAACTCTGGCTTAGCTTAAAGCAGGGTTCCTTGGGGCTTTCCCCATCTGCATTTCACCAAGACCGTGGGGAGACTGCAGTCTTGCCTCTCACAAGGCAGTGTCCAAGCTCTCTCTGCCTTCCATGAGGCTGGGGGTGGGCAGGCAGCACCTACCTGTCCCCACAGTGCTTTCAGGCCTATGAGGGCTCAAGAGACGTTTGGCTGCATTACCCTCCATCTACTTGCAAGGGTAAGCGAAGTTACTCGGCTTGCTGCGGAATGTAAAGGCAATGCAGAGCAAAGACTGAAACCCTTTGGCTTTTCCTTTTCAGCCCTGTCGTTGCTATTATAGATGGGCTCTTTATTATATGCTTCATATTACTGAAATCCCAAATGCATGTTCTTTCACACGTAGTCTAGAGACTTGTCAGAGTGTCTGGGTGCTTCTACCTTGCCTTTGTATATATTTGGCTTTGGATTCAGGGGCCCTCTGGGAGCCTTTGGGGGAGAGGGGACACAGCCCTGGTTTTGGATCAGGGAGTCCTGGCTTTGAACTGCCACTTGGAGCTTATCAATGGAAGACAGTTACTTGTCACTTAGCCAGGGTTTCCTCCTGACACTGAGGTAGGTATGTACCTGGCATATGGAGGGCACTTGGTAACGGGCAGTGCTTAATACTGCAGTGCACCAGGTCATCTCACAGCAGTGGGGACCACAGTGAGGAGCCCCACACATGGAGGCCCCACACACGGGAGCCCCACACACAGGGAGCCTCACACATGGGATAAGGCTCCAGTTCCCACCTCTGGGTCCCCTCACCTAGCCCACCTCTCTGAGTCCTCCTCACTAACCTCCCATCTTCCAGGCAAACCTCTCGTGGGGGCAGAACTGCTGACCTCTCTTTTGACAGTCTTGTATAAACTGTCAAAAGCACAGACACACCCCAGGAATTACTCTTCTCAGTCCTTAGACACTGTTCCCCTACCTACACACACACACACACACACACACACACACACACACACACACACACTAGGTTCTTTTTTGGTGGTTCCCTAATATGGAGCTGATGTTTTAAATCATCAAGATACAAACAATTACAAGAGAAAAGTAACCCTTAGCCAAGGACCGAGTTACCTGAGATCACTTTATCACCAATCTCTTTACACTTGTATGATACACCATGAAATTGGTGGGGAAAGAAGCCTCTTTCTTATTTACTGCCTACTTACCTCAATGCAAAGCACCTATTCGATGGAAAGTACCTACTCACTCCTTCGAAGTTACCCCTGAGGTGTTATTTTTTCTAATCAGAGCCCACATCCCTCCTGCCAGAGCCCCTCTGGCTGGCTGCCTATCCCAGCTCACCGTGCATTTTGACTTTGGTGGTGGCTTCAGTCCCTGCATCTTACACAGCCCCCACCTGTCAGAGCGGCAGCTTTACTTGGACCTTTTCAGTGGGAGGACCAGCCTGCTCTCTCCCCAAGCCACCAGGGGAGCTCTGTCGTTCAAGCCTGTTAGAAATGCCCCAGTGCATCCACCAGCTCCCATGGAGGGCTGCCTTCCCACCAGAACGTCCCCACATAAGCTCCTCAGCCAGGATTCAGGAGGAGGGTCCTGAATCAAATACCTGGTCTTTTCATTTTTTGGTACATCCAGCCCTGCCAAAAATAATGAGTGAGGTTCCTTCACCTGATCCAGACTGTCTGATAGAAACAAAAACAACTTCATATTGACACTGAATTATATTATCCAACACAAAACAACGAAGTATATACAGAAGTCTACCTTTACTTTTCATTTTGCATCTGATGGTAGTTTTCCTTCAAAACAGACCTCCCCAAAATTACACTATTAATAGCAATAGTGTGTGTTTTTTAATTTTCATAGCACTATTCATTTTCTATTCTTTAAGTGCTTAATAAATACAGTGGGTTTTCACTGCCTTCCAGGGTGGAAATAACAGTTATGCCTCCATAGAGCTCATTCATTTGCGTTATGGGCTAAAAAAATCTCCAGCATGTCACAAATAAACACAATGTTCCTGAGGACTGTGTTTTATTCTTGAATCTCCAATTTCACTAATAAATGTGAAAAGTACATGTAGCCAGATAAGTCCCTGGAGACCGGCCACTGCAGATGCTGAAGAAAGCAAGTTACTTCAGCTAAGATCAGCGTTCACTTTCACACCAGAGACTATTGGTTTCCCAGATTCTCCTCCAATCGTTTGATGTAAGTCAGTGAAATTGGTTTCTATTGACTACTCAACAAATCTAACAAAACCGGTTTGTTTTTTTTTACATAAAAAAGATATCATAGAAAAAAAAATCGTAAAAATTTTAATGATCAGATAATGACCTTTTTCTAGTCACAGCTCCAATGGATCTCCACTACTCTCTCTGAGAGAGCTGTTATTCTTTTCCTTGATATGTTTATCATGAAAGCTTTCAAGCAAACAGAGTACTACAGTAAACCCACATATACTCCATCATTTCCATCTAATAATCAAAATTTTGCGACACTTGTTTCACTCTCCCTTCCTTCCATCTTATTAATATTTTTAAAGCTAGTCCCAGAAATTAGTTCATTTTACTCCTACATACTTCTGTATGAATTTATACAAACATGGACATTCCTTATCTAATGACAAAGCCAATATCATACCTAACAAATTGACTTAATAATTCCTTGGTATCATTTAATACCCAAACTGTATTCAAATTTCTCCAACTGTCTTGAAAAATCTTTCATGGTAGGTTTGTTTAAATGATCCAAACAAAGTGTAACATTTGGAGGCTCTGTCTCTGAATACACCTCTCTTTCTTCCCCATGCCATTGTCTTGTGGAAGAAACTTGTACAGAGCTCCTCTTGAGCCCTGTCTCAATAGTCACATTCTTCATTTGTTTCTTGTGGTATCATTTAACTTGTTCTTCTATCCCTTGTATGTTCTGGAAACTTATTGATTGGCTTGATTAAGTTCAAGTTCAACTCTTAGGCTACAATAGCTCCTAGGTGGCACTTCTCATTGCATCATGTCAGGAAGCACCTAACACATGGCCATCCTACTTTTAGTGGGTTTAGGTGACAGCAGCCTGATTTCTCCATTGTGAAGTTCCCCATCAACATTTCTAATGATCTAATGATTGCATCCATTGATGACAGTTGTTTGAATCAGTTATTTCATGTAGTGATACAAAATTATGCTTTTCCAATTCTAACTTCCCTTCCACATTTATTGAAATTCGCATTTGAAGAAGAACTTTTCTTCATCAACCAGTGCAATCTTATTATCCTGAAATACAATTTTCAAAGATAGGTATGACCTCTGCTTAATTCGTTCCTTTGCCAATTTTCAGATAAGGGATTGCTGCCTTAGTTACATCCTACAGTAACTAATTTGTTTTTGTTATTTACATTATTTGTAAAGGTCCACCTGTCTTTACTGAAATAAAAAAAATCAAACCATCACCCCATAACTAATCCTTCTTCTTGAGTATAGAGAACTGGATCTGTGATTTAAAGAGGCACAAAGAAGCCGGGACGTGGTCCTGGCCATCTGCAGCATCTCAGTAGGAAAGCTGGGCGCTGTTTCCCTCACCTGCTTTGGTATCTGACTCTTGTCTTTACGGTTGATGTCATCTTTCCTCATCCTTCTGCATGTACTGATCCCTTAGGGAAATGAGAATAATTCTAAAATATCCTCTCTTTTGCTTATTGTGGCACAGATCACTTGGTGTCACTTGCCCCTGTAAACATCCACTCTCATATAATGTATTCAGTACACCTGAAGGCGCCTCAAGCAGGTCGGCAGAACTACATCTCTTCAGAACAGCTAGCTGAGGTTATCTCAGCCAGTATCAGCTTGGGCTTTGTCTGTGACCCATCAGGAAGCCATTGCCATCCAGTGCAGCCTGCTGGTGCCATCTGGCATGGCTACACCCTGCTCTAGGGCTGCAATGGTGACACGTTAACACGCTGGGCAAACTTCTACATGGGGAAGAAGCTATACTGTGGGTAAAATCTGCACATGTATGAGAAACAGCTTCCGTTTCTTCTTCTCACTAACAAGGGTGAAAACATGTAGGCCGTTCACAGGTATCCCCCACAGAGGCATTTATAAGACTTATTGAACAATGGCTGGCAAGTGTCTCTAAGGCTGATAGGAATCCAGGGTCTAAGAGCAGACATTTTCTGCCCGTTATTGCCTTGTTTTACTGACAGGCACCTGTCAGTTAGACATTAAAACTGAGTGATAATGGGAAGATAATATGCTGGCTCTGTCCACACACTTCAAGAGGGAAGCATTCATGAAAAATGTGTATTTTGGGAAACCTAGATGCTTATGTGCCCTTCTGCATTTCTGTTTACTTTGAAACTCGGTGTAGAATCACTAAGCAGTGAGAAGAATACAGAGGGATAGAATTAGAGGAGATTCCTAAATGGCCCTGTAGACACCAGTGTGGGGGATCGCTGCTATAAGCAGGAGGGTCATGGGTGAGGAAATGCATGCAAAAGTAGGGACAGGATGGAAGCTTTTTTTTTCCTTTCTGGCTTCACTGGAACTCACTGAGAGCTGCTGAACCAAGAAACTTGCAGAAAACATCTTCCATGACTTTGTAAATGGAGGACTTTCACATACTCTGAAAGAGTGCAAATTCTCTTGAAACAGAGGTGAAAAGGGAAGCGTACACTTAAAAAAACGAATAAAAGCAATTTAATTCCTATTGAGACTCTTTCTAGTAAATAGTTCTCTTTCAGAAAGTAATACTGTTACTCATATATCTGGATCTCCAGTTATATTTTTGGATCCTCACTTCTTGACTAATGCAAATAAAAGCGTATCTTCCAATACACACACACACACACACACACACACACACACACACACACACACGCCCCATATAATGCCACCTTTTATTTTCAATCCAATAAAACTTCAATTTATTCAATAAATAATTGTAATATAATGCCATCTTTATGCTAACAATTCACCATAAAATCCTACCGTCCTGGACTTAGCCATAGAGCTTATGGACTACTGAAGTATGATCTGACCTGCAAAATCACAACAGGAAAGAAAATAGGTGCCATCATATACAGTGACGATAGTCATTTGGTCAGGATAGAAGTCAGAAATCACTAGCCTCACCAGTAAAAGGTGTTACAATTTTCTTTTTAAAAACAAAGTGAGGGAAGGCTATTTGTTTCAGTGATTCAGCATGTGAGCCGAGGAACTGGACACCTTTGATTTGAATGCCAGCTTTTCCGTCAATCAGTTATGTCTCCTCAAGCTGGGGATGAAATGGTGCCCATCTCACATTTGAGGGTTAAGTGAAATAATGATATTAAAGCACCTCACATGGACCTTGGCACACAGGGAACACTGCCAGTTGCAATTATTGTGTGTGGGCCACAGCAACTTCAAATGTCACCAGGGTACCCTATTGCTTTCGATATTTCTGCTCTAGCCAAAAGACATTTGTCACAATACTGACACTAATACAGGAGAAAATGCAATACTTTGAGAAGCAGAGAGGAGGAGCAGAACAAATCAGGAGCTTAGGAACCAGGCACATGGTTTAAATACTGGCTTTGCCACCAGTTACTAGGATTCAATCTGGGATAAGTTACTTCACTTCTCTGCATGTCAATTTGCCCATCTGTGAAAAAAAGAGAAAGCGACCTCCTTATAGACTCATTGTGCAATTGGACCACAGGGTAGTAAACTATCTTGCCTAGGGGGCACCCTCTCGGAGGTAGCTCTCATTACTAGTAGAATAGTATATTCGTCCCTAGAGAAGGACAGGCCTGATGTATCCTGCCACTAGATGGTATGATCCTGGACTGTGGCGGGTAGGTCAGAACTTACTGGGGGAAACACTGTGACTAAACACACATACCCAAGCAGACCGGAAGTCTAAAGAAATTAAGTGTTATTGGAAGGTGAAGCATGCAGAGAATATTATCTTAAAACACAGCATCAATACAATTCAAAATACAATTTTGCCTCCCGTCGTTTTTGCTGGAGGGCAAATATGGAACCCCGGAGACCACTATAGCTCTTGGAACTTCCCCTTTATCCTGCCTGGGATTGCCAAGGGCTGGGTGCCATTTTGGCCCCAGAATGAGGTAGTGGCGCTGAAGCATTTAGTATGGATACAGATGAATGAACGATGGTGTTCTTTCTGGGGAGGACGTGTCGCTGCACTTTCCTAACCATAAAGAGGAAAACCAAACTGAGTTTGTAATTCCACTTCCATCTGTTGAAGCCACCTTCCCAGAACCGGCACTCTCTTTATCTTGTTTACACAGTGCTCAACAGGGGCTGCTTAGATGTTTACATCAGGGAGAAATGCATGTTCTTTTACCACAACAGGGATTTGCATAAAGGGAATCACAACTTTTTGGATATCTGGGTCATAAGGATCTGAGCACGTGAAAGAAGCCAGAACACACTGCATCATGATTTTTATTAAGTTCTGCTTTCAGGGTGACATAAAATATGTGTCCTGTCTGCTAGGGGTGAAAATGCAGCCAAAGCTCATCCATGACAGGGTGTACGCACGCAAACGAGGCGTGCTGATTGCTCTAGCTTGGTCTGTTCATAAATTAGACTCATTTCTTCGCTTTACAAATGATGATCACTACAGTAAATTCAGTAACAGAATTTTCTGCTCTAAACATGGCATTCTGGTTTTTTTAGAGCCCTTAAGTGGTTCTGAAGTACATGAAACTGAAAGCGGCGGGTGGGGAGGGGAGGGAGATTAAAAGTTACACAAGTAATGAAGATGAGTTCCTAGGCAAATTACCCATTACTATGGAGGGTTTTGGATATTTTCATTAAAAAGAGTAAAAAGACCATCTAAAGATACTTGTGTATCTACAGATGATTGTAAAGTCATTCTCTTTATTTCCTTCCAACTCCCATAAGCCTCTTTTATTAGTTTTAAGAAATAAAGCTCCAATCTGCTTTAGTAAACGGCATTATTTTTAAACTACAAAAGCATACAGAGTTTCTTTACAAGAGCAGTGTTTTTTAATGGCAATGCAGTCATTGGGAAGACTGCATTAAAAGGTATACTTTATAAACCTTCCTTCCACCTTCTAGCCCCTCTCTATTTTTTTTAAAAAAAACCACAATATTAAGACGATTGCTTTTCCATAAGTGCCTGGCATATAATGAGCACTTAAAAATATTTGCTGACTCATTGATTGAATAAATTAATTCACCATTTGATATCAAATTCTGGATCCAGGTCTAAAGTCACACAATCATAGGGCTGACACACACCTCCCACTTAGAAACACAATATCCTCTACCTGACTTAAGTTCTAAGCAGTCTAGTGTCCCCTCTGCTATTTGATGGTTGTCTATATATTTTTTTTCTTCCTTGGGTCTGAATAATCCTTATGTTCATTATCAAACTTTAAATCAGGTGCTCTTATCTACACATCATTTAGGAAAATTAACAAGCAGACCACAAATTTGAACTCTTAACCTAGAAATGGCTTGTAACTATCTCTAAAACAAAGAATTTCTAATTCCCTTCTCTACTCACCCATCATTTGCACATACTATCCTTAAACTGATATATATGTGTATGTATACATATATATATTTATATAAGTATATAAATATATATAAAATACTTATATTTTTTTACTTTATGGATTTTAAAGCTCTCTCTATATATGAGAGAGAGAGCGAGAGAGAGAGAGAGAGAGAGAGAGAGCGCTTTAAAATCCAAAGTAAAATTTAAGCGAATTCCCAGTTCCCTTCTTGGTGATGCCTGGGCTATGTAAAGTCATCCATGATCCCTGATCACAGATGAAGAGCTTGACTGGATGTTCTGGGTAGAGGTGACATAGGCTCTTGACAGCACGGGTGATGAGCCCTCACACACACTGGAAAGCAATTTGGTGGTAGCCTTAAAATGGTTGTGCCTTTCCTTTTAGGAACCTATTTTTGGGATACAATGTTTGAGCCTTTTCTTAAGGAATATATTTTAGGGACATAATCAGAAATACAAACAGGGACTTATGCATAATTGGCAGTACTCTTTTATACTCTGCAGTGTTCCTTTCTAGTAGCACAAGACAACTTTCCAATAGTTGGGGAAAGGTTAAATAGAGTATATCCATATAATGGATTATTAGTGGGGCCATTAACTTTTATAATAAATGTTTAATGGCACTGGAAAATACAATGTAAGGCTATGTGAAAAAAAGTAGGATGTACAAATATTTGTATCTATAATTTCAACTACCAAAGAGAGAAAGATGAAATAGCAATGTGTGAGCAGTGGTTCTCTCTAGGTAGTAAGCAATTCTTATTTTACTTTTATTGTTTATGTGTTTTGTATTTTCTAAAATAAATTTTTATTATATCTGGAAAAAAATGAACAAATAACCTTGTATAACCCTCAGGAGGGGAAGAATATTAAACTACCTCCTGAGAAAACAAACAGTAAACACAAAACCAAAGCAGAGCAAGCCAACCAAAATTCAAAAAAGTACATGGCATCTGTATTCCATAGGTGCAGACATGACATTACAGATATCCAGGGAAGGAAACCAACAAACCCCCTCCAAGGCAGCCTGCTCCAGAAATAGCTGGTTTAGTGGGAAGACACCAGGTTCATGAATGAATTCTCCAGTAACCCCTCCATCCCCCTCCCCCCCATTGGTGGCAGCCACAGATGTCAACAGTGGAGAGACAAAAGGACCCAGACAGGACAGTCTCTCTCTTTTCCCCCCATATAAATACAATGTGCTTAAGTTAACATTTGGTTGGCTTTTTTTCTTTTTAACCAGAAACATGCCAATTTACTTTGAAAATCCCTATACTTAATGTGAGTCATTGCTAGAGAAGACAAATCTGTAAAAAGGACTGCAATAATCAGCCAAGCTTTCTCAGACATCTTTTATCATTTCTGTTTGGAATTTACATATCTAAACTTCCTGGCCATCAAGTGTATATTTTAAACCACGTGGCCTTACGAGAATTGGTAAATACTTCACTTCTGTGTCATAAATGAGGCAATCAAAACAAAGGGACGTCATGATTTTCTCAGCACCTTCAGGTTGGTGGAAGACCCTGATAACTGCATGTCTGACCCCAATCTCTGTGCCTTGCTACCACTACTATGATTTAATACTGATTCAGTGAATATATGACGCAAGGTGCCATGAGTCATTCCGGTTGGGGTGAGCGTGGGGTGAGAAGGAAGAGTAGGGCAAGGGGAATAAAAACAGTGAAAGACCTCCCCCCCCCCAAAGTGAGAGTTAACAAAGTAGGTGATTTCTCCAGTTATGAAAAGTATATTCCCCAAACTGCCCAGGTTTCCTAATAACACTGAGTGGGATTGAATGCTTAAAGGAAAAGTACATGTTCTTTTGAAAGTACAAAGACTCAAATTTTGAAACAGGAAGAATTCTTGGTATTTAATGATTTGGCAAGGTGGTGTGTAATGCCTGCAAGATTTCATGACTAAATTTCACAATATTTCAGTCTCAGCGGTGATCACTGGCATCAGTGAGTACCCCAGGTTTTTTCAATCCACAGAGAGAGTAGAGTGTCGACTGGCAAAAATAACTCCAGATAAATCCACAAGAAAAAACGGTTTATTCGGGGAAAAAGGAAAAAGAAACGAAAACCACCACGGCAGCGCAAGAATGCACACCTCCAAACCGGGGCTCTAACCCGCTCCCTCGTGAAGAAGGAAAATAAAGGGCCGGGTCCAAGATGGCTATTCTATTTATTAGCATCCCTCCCCCGGAAGTTACCACAAAGTTCCAGGTAAATACCAGGAAGTCAGGGCTAGAGAGTCAACAAGGGGGCCCAGCTCCACCCTAGTCCTCCCAGCTCTATGGTTAAGCATCCCAAGATGTTGGTTCACTTTTATCAAGAGCATGATTCTCAGCTCTGTTGATCTGATTCTATAGAACTTAATCACTTTTCTTAGTATTCCCAAAGTCTCCTGCCGTGGATGAAACTTCTCTTGGTATCTGTGAGTCATCGCACATTCTTCTAGCCATCACAACTCATCCACTTCCAATCTTGTGCAATGATTTAATTTTCCCCACAGCACTTTACAACTGCAGGCAAGAAAGTTCTGTGAGCTGTCCTATTGAATTACAGAAAATTAGAATCTGGTTTGAGGAAAATAACTTCACATGTGCATTACAATGAAGAAAATGCAATATCTCCTCAGTTTTGCAGAGGCTGAAATAAATAATTTTCCTTATTTCTTACACACAACAAGAAAAAGCACATAGTGATCTCCTTTGCTATTGAAATAAGGCGTCCTGGGAGTCGGGGAGGAAGTCTAAGATTGTGCTCTCACTGAATGAAAGTGAATTCTGTGGACATATTAGTCACTAAAGTTGCAAATGGCTCTTTTTTTATTTTATTTAGAAAACCTTATAAAGATTTCCCCCGTTTTGGATACTGTGTAATAACAACACATGTACAAATCTCTGTTAGCATGCAATTCTACAAGAAACATAACCTTATGCTAGGGTTGACTATAGCAGGTGACCCTCAACTTAAACATTATTATTTATTCACTGACAACTCCATCCCCTTCCGTATGCCTTCCCTACAGGAAAAGGTTAGGATCACTCTCTCACCCATATAATCTGCCCCTTCAGGCCCTTTCCTCCTTATTTGAAAGGAAGGCTTCCCTAACTGGTGAATACTGTTCGGCCAGGGTGGATGGAAGGTCTCAGAAGTGGTTGGGGTGGGAGAATACTTATTAACAATCCCCTGGCTACTGCCCATTCTTCATTTCCTACCCCTTCCTGTATCATCTGCTGGGTGATCAACCTTCAGTATGATTCCTTTTGGGACATGGTACATTATTAATAAATAAAATAGAGAATTGTAATTATATTGGAAGACCTGGAAGAAATTCCTGTTAGCACTTTGAAAATAATTGTTGTAATTATGAAAAATAGTTTTAATTTTAATAGCCAGATATTCTGCTGGACTAGATGCATTTAAGCCCCAAATCTAAGATTTGGCTAAAAAGGAAATCCAAATACAGCTGCTTCTTGTTACCTGGTCTATAAATTGCCGTGAACCCTGCATTAGTGAATACTGAACTGTGCTCCTCAGGGAAATAACAGGTTCCTGCAAGCTCTGGTCACATTTTCATCAATGGATCAACATATAACCTTATTTTATGGGTGTTTCTGTTTAAACATATCTTATTTAATGTATAGTTGATTCATTAACAGTGAATTCAGGGCCAACAATACTATAAGTCATGCCTGAATGAAACTTGGCTAACATGTTTTCTTATATAAGATAGATAAGGGAACTTATCTAACACACATCTTCTCCATAAGCCCTTCTTGTTCTTAGGAATACTACATAGCACTTCAGCACTATGCTTAGAGCCATTTTAAAGAGCAAAATTACCAACAAAAACCACAAAAGTAGGTGGTGAGACACTTGTTTACATTATCAAAGCTAAAATCAGAAGGCAGCACCCGAAATGCAATCACTTAGTAAGGAATAAAGCAGGAATCTCAGGACATTAAAAAAAAAAAAAAAAAGAAAGAAAAAAGAAAATAAGACAGAAAACATAAATAAAGAAGGCAGAGCACTGCCTATTGACCTTGGCTGGAAATGTGTGTGTTGGGTACCTCAAATTTTTCACCACTCTCTGCATGTCTGCAAATTACCATAAAGCACTACAAGTATTGATTTTGGGGTTACAAATAAGTTTTAGCAAGTAGGTGAATTCTCAAATGTGGAATCCAGTAGTAGTAAGGATCGAGTGTAAAAATTCTACCTCTTATCCTACAGCAGATCATGCTTTGTTTATCTCCTTTTCTCCCAAAGACGGATACAGCCTCAGTTAAATTAATCTTTCACGCTAAACAGTGAGAAATATTTTTTTATGCTAGATGGCCATTATAGTGGTAGTGCGACTGTGTATTATTTATTTGCTTGTTTGTTTTGTTTTCTTTATAAGTAAATGGATGTTAGCAACTTTGATTTTAAAAAACAAATGAAGTTGTTACTGTGAGTGGTGAAAAATATAAAACTACAAGTTCACAAAATCTCCTCCAATTTCTTGTTTTAGAAAGAGACTAGAGACAGTGTTATCTGAATTATCATTTGAGCAATACAGAAGTTAATTTTTATAATTTAGGTAAAACTTCCATTAATAACTCACTCTGTAGTAACTCACTCTATTGTAACTCTCTATAGTATTGAGCTCAAGCAAGGTTATGTTCAGAATTTGGTAGAAGAATGACGAACAGTTACTAAATACTCTGGAAAGGGAGAGATGCTGAGCTAAACATATAAAAAATGAGGCCTCTGTCCTCTTGAGCCCATTTGTGCTGAGCTGCATTTCAGGAGCTTTCTAACCCTGCAGGTAAGATTATAAGTTCAAACTTATTTATAAAATGTTGTTGTTGTCTCTACAATGTGGAGAAAAATCTTGACACCATCTACCTAACAAGGAGGTGTAATAAGTAGGAAAGAAAAACAGGTGGGAAAATTCACATTTATTACAAACAGTTTTCAGAATTGTGCTTAGGTTTTCAAAACTTAAGCCAAAGCATGCGTTATCATACATGATAACAGTGTCCCCATGGAGTAGAATCTGAATATGGCAGGACTGAGTTGCATCTAGGTCTAGGACAACATAAAAGTAAGATTCCGAAAGACTCACTGTTTCATGTTTGGGCTTTGATCTCAGGAAAGCACATTCATTTGTTCATTAGTTGGTTCATTGGTGAAAGGCCATGGAACCTGGCCATGGAACCTGCCTGGGGCCCTGCTGCTGGTGGAGCTGCTGGAAATTACCCTGACCCCAAGGCCACCATTGTTTCCATCCAAGATAGACTACCAGGCACTCAGCCTATGGAAGAGGTTTGGGAAGGAAATGAGAGTTAGGTCATGGAAGGTGGAAGCATCCAGTGAAGGTACCATAATATTAAAGAACAGATCTCAGTTAATTTTCTAAACAGCCCTGTGCAGCATCAGTTATTATTGTGGGTTTATAGAACCATGGTGCTGTCTGACACTCAAGGTTGCAGTCTTCCTGCCTCATGCTTCTTGCTTAACCTGCATAACCCTGGCACAGCCATCTTAGAGACTGAAAGGAAGCCTTCTTGAGCATTTTGAGCTATTTAATCACATTGTGACTTTTAAAAAAATGTATCACATCATGTTTCCACCATTCCCAATGTGGTTTAAGAAGGAAACAAAATTTCAAAGCTTCAGTATAGCCATTGTAGTATTTACTGATGAAACCTTAACATTTTAGGGATCTACTAGTTATTCTAGGCCAGGAGTCAGAAAAGTTTTTCTGTATAGGGACATATAACAAATATTTTAGGGTTTGCAGGCCATCTGAGCTCTGTCACAACGACTCAACTCTGCCATCGTGGCATGTAAAAAGTTATAGACACTATTAAGCAAATGACAATTAAAAGAACTTTAAATAAAACTTTATTTATAGACACTGATATTTGAATTTCATATAATTTTCACGTCACGAAATAATAGTCTCTTTTTCAGTTTTGTAAAAACATTTAAAAATATAAAAAATATCCTCTTGGTTTGAAGAAGCAAGCGCTATTCTTCCCCTAAAGGAGTTTACCACTTTAAGTGGTGACTGTTGATACAGATTTACAAATAAAACAGAGGAATAACTATACAGCAGACATGGTAAATGGTAGATGGTAAGTCATTTACATTAGAGGGAGTTTAATGTCTCTGTATATTTTACTCATGATTGTACTTTGCAAAGTATGTCATAAGGCATGGAAAACACTGGTGAATTTATATGCAGAAGGGAAATCATCAGAGCTTTCTCTAAGAAAAGCCCAGGTAGTCATTGGCTTTCATTCTAACTCTGTGACTATCTCAAGACAGGTTTTTGACATGTTTTGAAACTTCCTCATAAACACTTATAAAAACATTCCTGACCTCAAATGCTGGGTGGCAGTGTATCCAGACACCTACAAATAGCACCACACTTTTGGCAAGGTTTGCTTTTACTATGATTTATATCAATAAAGGAGGTTAGATTACTTCAATGTCTTATAGAAACCACTGGGGGAAAAAAAGAGGAGGCAACAAAAGATATAAAATAATAATGAGTATTCACTATTATAGACAAGTACTGCTCTAAGCAATGAGCATGTATTATCTCATTTAATCCTTATAACAACCTTTTGAGGTAGAAACTATTTTTTAAAAAATTATTATTAATAGCAGGAAATGATGGCACAAAAAGGCTACACGGTCAAGGTCACACAGCAAAGTGGTGGGACAGCATTTGAACCCAGGTATCAGATTCTTGACCTCCTGCTATTCCCCACTCACAATCCTACCTCCCAGGACAGTTGGCCCTCCATATTTGCAGGTTCTGCATCTGTGGATTCAACCAACCACAGATTGGAAATATTTGAAAAAATATTACAGTGTTGCTGACAATTACTATGTAGTTAGGCCTATAATGGTTTCATCTGTCCTGAACATGTATAGACTTTTTCTTCTTTTCATTGTTCCCTAAACAATATAGTATAATAACTATTTACATAGCATTTACATGGTATTGGGTATCATAAGTACTGATTTATTATTACTTATTTATTATTATTATAAGAGATGATTTAAAGTATACGGGAGGATATGCGTAGGTTATATACAAATACTAAGCCATTTTTTTCATTCGCTAAGTTTTTTATTCTTTTTTAAAGATTTTTATTAAAAATATAGCTAACATACAATATTATATTAGTTTTAGGGGCACACCATAGTTATTCAACATTTATATCCCGAAAGAAGAGATCACCATGATAAGTCCAGCAACTATCTGACACCGTACCACGCTATCACAATATTATTGATTATATTCCCTACGCTGTACATTACATATCAGGTGTACAGCATATGGTTAGACATTTATATAATTTAAGAAGTGATCTCCCTGACTAGTCTAGTACCCACCTGGCACTATACATAGTTATTACCATATCATTGACTGCATTCCCTATGCTTACTTTACATCCCATGACTATTTTGTAACTACCAATTTGTACTTTTTAATCCCTTTGCCTTTTTCACCTTGCCCCCAACTCCCTCTCATCTATTACCCCAACAAATCTAGTACCCATCTGACACCATACAGTTATTACAGTATTATCATCTATGTTCCTTATGCTGTACCCTACATCCCCATGACTACCGTGTAACAACCAATTTGTACTTCTTAATCCCTTCCCCTTCTTAATCCACACCCCAGACCCCCTGCCATCTGGCAACCATCAAAATGTTCTCAAGAGACCTTGGTTCTAGCTCAGTTATGAACTCTTTGACCTGTATAGATCACTTCACCTTGGGGAGACACAGTTTATTCATCTACTAAATAACACTTATCCTTATAACATTTTTGCAAAAATGATCAAATGACACAATGTATGTAGAAGCATTTTATAATTTAAATGGGGTAATTATAGGTTATTATTTTTATTACACACTGTCTTTATCCTTTTCTCTCCCATTCCTTCCTTACTCACTGTGAAGAAGCATTATAGTTGACAATTTTAGTATTTCTCAGAATATCAGCCCCTTTTCTTGCCTGCCCCTTTCTCCCTTCTTTGTATTCACAGAGGAGATATATGTACAATAGTTAGCAAGACAAAGAGGATCCTTCCCCTTCCCCAGGTCAGAGAAGACAAAACAGACATCCACTGGCAGGTTAGAGTCAGTTTGTAGTGTCTCAACCAATGTCTTTCCAAGTCCGTGTTCAGTGAAGCCCTGCTGATGGGTTGGGATTGGCAACAGTTGGAAGTATTTACACTGTGGAGATCAGCAAATGCTACAAAGTCACTCCTTCCCACCTCGCCTTTCCCCCCAGAGAACTGTTTGTTGAACATTTACCAGCACACCATTGGATATACAAGCAAAATAATAAAATGGCACAGGTGTTAGGATGGAGATAGAAAAGACCGGTCTGGGAGCATATTGGGAGGTCTTTATCATGGTTGTAGGGAGTGGGCAGAGGCATTCAGAGGTGTCCTGGAGAAATGAGGTTTAAGCTGAGACCTAATTAATGAGAGGAGCTAGCCAGGCAAAGGGGAGAGAGAAGAGAGTTCCCAGGAGAAGTAAGAACATGTGCAAAGACCCAGGGTGTTCGAGCAGCTGAAGGAAGTTCAGACTGCAGTGCAAAGTGCAGGAGCAGGAGAGAAAAATGAAGGTGGAGAAGTAAGAGGTTTAACTTGACCCTGAGAGCAATGGGTGGCTACCAGTGGGCTTTGAGAAGGCAAGGTCAGGGGTTTAGCGTCAGCGAAGTGGCATTTGAATTCTAGCTCTGCCAACTGGGGACCTCAGACAAGCTTCTCACCTCAGCTGAGTCTTATCTGAAGTAAGAGGGTAATTAGAGTACTCAGACCTCCTGGGGTGGTTGTGAAGCTGCAGTAATGTGCTCAGCACACCATGCTTGTCTCCTCAGAGTTGCTGGGTGAACATCCAAGCACTGGTCAACTAACCACAGAGCAGATGCACACATCCTACAGGAGAGGAGCTGCTCTGCAGCCCCTTCCCACCTTCAAACACTGTTGCCCTGCTAGTCGAGGACAGGGTGGGGACTCATCAGTGGGCTGTGAAATCAGGTTAGTGAGTCTTGAGCAGTCTTGAGGGAGAGAGAGAGAGAGAGAGAGAGAGAGAGAGAGAGAGAGAGAGAGAGAGAGATAAAAAGATACAGAATTAAAGGGAACTGGATAAAAAAACCAGCTCTGGAGTCCAGCGTATGTTGCGAGGTAAGTTTTGCTTTGTGTTTGTGTAAACTGGGTTGCCATGTAAAATTTATTCCTGAGGATGACAGTTAAAAAGTGTGAAAGCCACTGCTTCAACAGGAAACTTCCTGTGAGCTTTGGGGGCCCAGAGAGGGAGGATGAGACAAGCCGGGCAAGCGATGTGTTCACCTACTTCAGGAGCTGGAAATGTCTCAGCTCCTTGGGGATTTATTCCCCTGGGTTTTCAAGGCTTTTTAGCTTCCAGTAAAAACTGATGCTCCTTGGGCCAGCTAGGACCCTAGGCTTTATTTGTCATCTACCAGAAGGGTAATTAACAGTCCACAAAAGTGACTGAAAGCCAAAGGCCAGTATGGGGACAGAGCCAGGAGTGGTTTCCAGGCTCTCGGCCTCACGTGGAAAGGTGCTGGCTCAGGTAGTAAATGGCCATCAACTGTGATTGGATGGCCATCAGCTGTGGCTAGTTGGCTGTCAGCTGTAACCAGTGAGCCATTGGCCACTAATATAACTGTCGTGGCTACACTAGCAGAAGATGGGGGCCTAGCAAGAAAATGGTGGCTGAGCTAGTGGACTGCAGTTAGCAAGTGAGGTGGGTTGGCAGAGAGAAGCGGACGGCAGGTTGCGGATAGTGTGGCTCCTGCTTCCTGTGTCTCCAACCCAGCCACCAGCGAGACTATAGTGGTATGACTCCCCTACCTTTGGCTCCGTGGGTGTTCCTTTTTGGCCTCATCATGTCCTGCGTTCTCATGCGGGGTGTCATGCGGGGTCTCTGGTCCCACTCCCCACATAAGAACGCAGGAGATGATGAGGCCAAAAAGGAACACCCAGGGTTTCTCACAGCACTGCTTCTCTCTCTGGGCCTCCCAGGGTACAAGCTGGAACAACAGCGGCTCACAGTCAAGGTGCTTACATATTCTCAATGGTGGCCAGTCAAGACACAAAAGCAAACATCCACCGGTTCCACTACCTGGTGGTGTGTTCCCAAACAGTCAAGCTGTCCATTAAATTAGGGATAGAAGGCAATTCCCCATAGTCCAGTCATTTGCCAGGGCTGTCCTGGGGGTGAGGGACGACCTTGACCTCACCCTCATCTCCCACGGAGGACTCAGCAAATGTTTCCTCCTGGGACAAGTCCCACATCCGGGCTGCCTCAGCAAGCACTTCCCAACCCACAGGGCCGCAACGACTTTCTCTTTCTCCGGCCTATGCTGCTTGGGGAACCGTCCAGGTCTTACCACCCCTCTACAGGGGTCCAGCTCTCCGGCAGCTGCTCCTCCTGGTCTTCCTGAGACTGAGTGTCCATACGCACAAACTGCTCCACTGCCCTTCGGAAAGCTTTGGCTGGCACCGTACCCTGCTCGCTGCGCCATTTGTCATGCAGGGTGTCATGCAGGGTTTTTAGTCCCACTCTCCACATAAGAATGCAGGACATGGTGAGGCCAAAAAGGAACACACATGGAGCCATAGATAGGGCAGTTATACCACTATAGTCTCTCTAGTGGCTGGGTTGGAGACACAGGAAGCAGGAGCCACACTATCCGCAATCCGCCATCCACTTGTCTCTGCCAACCAACCTCGCTTGCTAGCTGCTATCCACCCTGCTAACCGCAATCTGCGCTTGCTAGCTCAGCCACCATCTTCTTGCTAGCCCCCATTTGCTGCTAGCACAGCCACGGCAGTTATTTTACTGGCCAATGGCTCACTGGTTACAGCTGACAGCCAACTAGCCACAGCTGATGGCCATCCAATCACAGTTGATGGCCATTTACTACCTGAGCCAGCACCTTTCCATGTGAGGCCGAAAGCCCGGAAACTGCACTCCTGGCTCTGTCCCCACAGCCAAGGAGGGAGAGTGTCTCTTCTAAGAAAGGGTGGGTGTGTGAGGGGGGGAGTGGTACTAAGGACCTCCAACTGCCCTGTTGTTACTAAGCTCATTCTTGAGTGCGAGTCAAATTCGAGTCAAATTCAGTAACTAAAACCATCGCAGCCCAATTGCTGCCCAGTGGCTTGGTGCACGATGGAACTGAGTAGTGAAACTGACATTTAGTTTGGTGTGTCCCAGAAAGATAATTGTATATGTGAATAAATTTTTCAATAATTTATTTTCAACATATGTCAAAACATATCCAATTTGCCCTTTGGAATAGCAAAAACTGTGTGGCATTTATTTTCTCTTTGCAATTTAAAAAATGGATCATAATGGCAGATGCCTGGTCCATTTGGGGGAAACACAAGCACCACAGGATGATCTAGTTTCCTTGAGGTTCCACAGGCTCATTCCCTGGGCTGATGAAATTGGCACTAGGTTAGCGGCCGACACGTATTGACAAAGAAATTAATCTTCCCCAATGATGTTTTTTAAAGCCCATTCTTTATAGGAAGTTGCAGCAGAACATCAGGGCTCATTCACTTTCCCCTTCCTGCTTTCCCTCCTGACAAAAGTGGCTAAAAATAACCTCTCAGATCCTTGATTCCACGGAGAAAGGTGAGGGATCAAAAGAATAAAAGAACATCTTTTCCCTGGTGCAGGTCACTGAATCACAGCCACTAGGAGACCCTCTCCAGGGGGTTTAGGTGGGTACGTGCACGTGTGTGTATGGGGCTGGTGGAGCAGCCAGAGTGAGAGTAGATACTCTAAACATGACAACTGTGTAATTTGGTAGAAAAGACATCGCTGTCAAAAATTGGCAGGTACCCGCTTCTTGGCTTAACTGCATTTTCCTGCCATGCTTCTCACTCATCAAAATAATTTTTAGTGGAAGGAGAAAGCAAATACTCTTCCTACATACATCAATAAAACGGTGCGAGCCAGGAACTGCTCACTTCCATGACCCAAAGCCAACTGAGAGCCCCTCTCACCCTAACGCTGGGTGGGCCGCTGCCAGGCTCTGTCAGCTGTCTTCAGTGGGACTGCACAGTTGCTCACTTAATCTGTAAATAACTGAGCATCCACTGTGTGCACCAGACTAGTGCTTGTGCAGAAACACACACAGGAACAGAGAAAATTGTGCCCTTCATAACCTCCATGCTCCTTGGGGAAATGATTCATTGAAAAGAAAGCATGAGAGAATGAAGAGTTGAAAGCAGCCTAAAGTTGTGGCACCGGAGTTTCTCTGTTACATGGAGTTCTGCCTAATGACTTTTTGGGCTACGTTCACTTGGGGTTATTTCTTAGGAGCCCATGGATTTTATCATGTCTGTGTCACCTGTGACACGGGCCAGGAGCATGGAACTTGGTGACAATTATTGAAAGATTCTAGTGTACAAGGAGGATATAAAGACCACAGGGAACTAAGAGACGCTTATGGATTCCCTGTTGTGGGTACTGATGTGATGTGAAATATCTGTGCGTGGAAGGAACAGGCTGAGCAAGGTGTCACGATGAGGGCAGGCTTCTTGGATAGGCAGTATCTGTGGGTGTGTGCCTTTGTTGGTTGGCAGCCATGGAGATGGGGAGGTGAACAAGGGGTGCACATAGGGAGGATGGAGGATTTTTGCCACTACTAAGGAAAATCTTCCTTGGTCATCAACAAAGCTTATAATACCAGCATCAAAAATTTCTTTCTTTTGAATAAAATTTTAGCTTTATTAAAAGGAAATCTTGGTGGAGGAAACACCTTAAAGGACAATGTTTAGGAGGCAAACAGTTATAAACGCATTCAAATCCACATGCCGACTCTTTCATATACATATGTTAAAGAAAACAAGGCATCAGCCAGCTAAATAATGACATGAAATCTCAAATTAATCCTCTCCAAAGGATTTAACTATCCTGTTCAACTGATTTTCCATTAAAGATCAGATCATAACACACTGATCATTTAAACCAAGAAAAATATGGGGACACTACAATGGTTGGTATACCTCCAAGTAACATTTCTAGTGGTTCCGATGGAACAGGAAATAGAGAATGCCTCCTAAGACAAAGTGGCAGGTCACATTCCATTCAGGGAGAGACCTGTAAAGGCCAAGCTACACCCTGAAAAACCTACACCCTTTTATTTTTCACATTCTGGACCAGGGAGCTGGAACCACAGCTATAAAAGGAAAATACCACACCTCTCTCCATTCTAATAACCTTTCATCAAAGACAATCCTTGACAAGGTGGACTGCCCCCCAAGGAGACCCTGGAGGGACAGACACGTGGTAAGGGGATGGGTTTCCCCTCACTTCTGTTCCGGTTCTCAAACAAATCACAGAATTCTCAGCATAATTCAAGGGCAGATGTTATACAAGGTGGGATTGGAGGGGCAAAGGGGCTTACAGGGAATAGTTAGGTTGGGGTTAAATGATCTGAGAAGGAACGTACTGAACCTTGCAGAAATCCCTGGGATCTCAGAGCAGCAGACCAAGATACAAGAGGTGGCAGAAGTAAAAGAGATTGCTTCCACGATCTTATCGGCTCATTTTACAAAGGGACACCAACTGGTTCAAGAAACTCTGCACATCCATCTAGTGAAATACTGTGTCATGTATCCATTCTGACCACCTCACTTCCTTGAGTACCCCAACTCCAACAATCATCTGATTACCTCAGGACCTCCAATCCATTGATTTTACCACCTTTTCCTTCTCTTGCACCACCTTGATATTCCTTCTTCCCTGCGGACCCAGTTTAAACAAATAGGTCATCATTATAATCAATCTCTTGCATATATCCACAGCTCTTTTACCTCTCTCTTGTCTAGTGCGTTGGTGAAACCACAATCCAATTCTTTGCCAACTCTGTGCCTGTACCCTTGCTGCTGATAATGGCGGGAGAAAAACGCACAACTGCGCTGAAGGGAGATTCATGACCACAAGATTCAGTGAGACTTGAGTGCTGCCCACCAAACATTCCTCACTCCACGCCTTCACACTTCCTCACTTTCCTTGACAATGATCTCACAATGACCTTTCTCCCCCCGAGCCTCCAACACCTTCTCCCCTATCCTCATTCTCAGGTGATGACTTGGCTTCTCACTTCATGGAAAAAAGTGAGGCAATCCAGAG
This sequence comes from Rhinolophus sinicus, assembly GCF_036562045.2. Lineage (NCBI taxonomy): Eukaryota > Metazoa > Chordata > Mammalia > Chiroptera > Rhinolophidae > Rhinolophus > Rhinolophus sinicus. The sequence continues at coordinate 112,441,901 of NC_133753.1, read as the reverse complement.
AGAACTTCCACAGACTCCTACACCCATCTCCTGCCCTACTGGTGTCTGGACACGCAGACTCTGCCTCCCCACCTGTTCCCATCAGTGAACCACCTGTGCTCGTCCTTCTCCCTGTGTGCACTAGACCCCACCCTACGGCCTATCTCCTCTGCAGGATCCACTCGGGCAAATTTCTCCTCTTTAACGTCATCAATTTCTCCCCTTTACTAGACCATTTCCAGCAGCATACACATATTCTCCCACCTCAAAAAAAAAAAATCCCTCTGTTGCCCCATTTCTTCTATAGCTATCCCCTCATTGTTCTGATCCCCTGGCAGCAAATTTCCTCAAAACAGAAAGCGTCTTTATTCCTTTCCTTCCATTATCTCCCTTTTTCTGCTTCATCAAGTTACACTTAAGCACCCGAGTGCACAAACGGAATGTGCACAAGTTGATCAGTTTTGACATATGTATACACCATGAGACTATTACCACAATCGACATAACGAACCTATCCATCACCTTCAACAGTTTCCTTCACTTTTACACCCATTCCCATCAGGCTTTTGCCATCACTACGCCAAAGAAACTGCTCAAGCTCGGCAGTTATCTCCAGATTGCTCAATCCTCGGTTCTCATCTTATCTGACCTCTCTGCAGCATTTAACTAACTGTTTTCTTCTTCCATCTTGATGCACTTTCTTCATGTGGCTTCCAAGACTTAACACTGGGTTGGTTTTTCTCCTACCTCATGAATACCCTTTATTAGTTCTCCTCCTTCTCACTACCGAGTTTCCCCGAAAATAAGACTGGGTCTTATATTAAGGTTTGCTCCAAGAGATGCATTAAGGCTTATATTCAGGGGCTGTCCTCCTGAAAAATCATGCTAGGGCTCATTTTCCGGTTAGGTCTTATTTTCGGGAAACATAGTGTCATCTTAGGCTAGAGAATCCTGGGTCAGTCCATGGTCCTCTTTTTCTCTCTGTCTACACTCGGTTCCTTCTAAGTCCTCAACACTGTTAACTCCCAGTTTATATCTCCCTCCCAGACCTCTCTCCTCTATCCCATGCTTGTATGTGTAATTGCTTATTTAACATCTCCATGTGGCTGAGTAGAGTCTTCTCAAACCTAACGTGTCAAAGCTGAACTGAATCCACCCCCCCCCCCAACAAAAACAGTTCCACCTGCAGTCATTTTCATTTCAGTCAATGGCATCTCCATCCTTCCAGACGCCCAGGCTGCCAAAAGACGTGTAGTTATTCTTGATTCTTTTCTTTCTCTTACCACTACCACCAAATCCACCAGGAAATCTAGTTGGCTCTACTTTCAAAACATATCCAGAATCTAACCACTTTCCCGGCCTCCACTGCTTCCACCCCGGTCTGTGTCCCTGTTATTTCTTGCTTTAATCACTACAATGATCTCCTAATCATCTTTCCTTGATAGTCTATTCTCCACATGGCAGCCACATTGATTCTCTTAAAAACGAAGACAGGTCACGTCATCCCTCTGCTCAAAACACTCCACTGGCTCCCCATGTCTCTCACAATAAAATGGCCAAAAGAATCCCACACATTCTAGCCCTGCTGCCATCCTCTCTCTGACCCCATCTGAGGTTCACTTGTTCCAGTCCAGTCACAGTGGCTTCCCTGCTGTGCTGTAGACATGCCTTTCCACTGGCTATTCCTTGGGTTTTAAATGCTTTCTCCACAGCCACGTTGGAAAACAGTCTGGCAGTTCCTCAACAAGTTAAATACAGTTACCATACGACCCAGCAATTCTCCTCCTAGTACATACCCAGTAGAACTGATAATTTTGTTCCCACCAAAACGTATACATGATTGTCCAAAGTAGCATTGTTCATAATAGCCAAAAAGTGGAAATTACCCACATGCCCACCAATGGATGAATGGATACACAAAATTTGGTATATAGCTGCACAATGGAAGACCATTCAGCCGTAAAAGAAATAAAGTACTGATACATGCTATGACCTGGATGAACTTTGTAGACATTAAGTGAAAGAAGCCAACACAAGAGGCCACATATCATATGATTCCACTTACATAAAATGTCCAGAACAGAGACAGAAAGTTGATTAGTGGTTTCCAATGGCTGTGGGAGGGGGCAATGGTGAGTGACAGCGAATGGATACCGGGTTTTTTTTAGAGGGTGATGATAATGTTATGGAATTAGATAGTAGTGAGAGTTGCACAACTTTGTGAATATACTAAAGTCACTGAACTGTACACTTTAATAAGACACTGAATTGTATGGTATGTGAATTAGGTATCAGTTTTATAAGAGCTTCCCCCCAGTTACCTGCCAGGATTACTCCTTTACCTCCATCAAGGCTTTGCTCAAGCGTCATTTTCTCAGTAAAAACTTCAATCACCCCACCACCCCACCGAGCTCTTTGGTCCCTCCTATCCTGTGCACCTTTTAATCCATGTGGTACGTGTCAGCTTACAACGTAACATATACTTCACTTTCTATATTTATTGTTATTTCCCCCACTGAAATGTAAGCTCCATGAATTCAGGGATTTTGTCTGCTTGTTCGCTTATGTAGTAGAAGAGTCTAGAACAGTGCCTTGTACATCAATAACTAATGATTGAATAAATAAATTCATACCAAGCAGATCTTAAAATTGATATTGTCCATATTGAATCATATGGAATATTCATTTATTCTTAAATGAAAAAGTAGATTACCAAACAATATATAGCATATACCGGGGGTGCCAAAAAAATGTATACACATGACTTCTATTCATCTTTTGTTACCGGTATATATTGAGTATTAGTTTTAATACAATTTTTTCTATTCTTAAAATGTGTATACATTTTTTTTGGCACCCTCTGTATGTGTGATCCCCAAATTGGTAAGAAATTTGAAAAAATGTATCACACTTAGAAAGTACATTGGAGGAATCACATACATTAAAATATATCAAAAATCTCTGGGTGTTGAGATTATAGTTTGTTATAATTTTTTTTCTTCAAAAATGTGCTCATATTTTCTAAACTCACAGATTTTGGAATCAGGTTGATTTGGGATCTAATCTATGCTCCATTTTTTACTGGCTATGTAATTCTGAGCACGTTATTCAGCCCTCAGTGACTCAGTGTCCTCATCTATAAATGGAGAAAACAATGGTATTGATCTCACTGGAGTCTCTTGAAGATTAAATGAAAGAATACACGTAAACCACTCAGTACAGGGCTTCTCTTGTAATAATCATTCAGTAAAATGTTAGTCATTATTATTTATCTCTTTAAATACTGTACTTCTCTCTTGTCTTTGTTCTCTTTCTGAAGTTCTCATTAATCAGATGTTGGACTTCTAGGATTGGGTGTCTGTGCTTTATTACATGTTCTCTTGTATGTTCTGTTTTCTTCTCTTTTTGTTCTATGGTCTGTGAGACTGACTTTAAAACCCAGTAAATGAATTTTAAAAATTTCATCCACCATATTTTTAATTTCCACCATTTCTCCTTACTTTATAGGTATCTATTAATAATATACAGTATTGTTTTATGTATATTAAATTTGTACCATAAGATACATATTCCAAGATCATTTTGTTCACCCAACACTGTGTCTGAAATCTATCCATGTTCCTACATATAGATCTAGTTTATTACATTTTAACTCCTGTGAGTGTTCTCCCACATTCATTCATTCAACAAATATTTATATGCACCAACCATGTTCCTAGGATTGTACTGGCTGGGAACACAGTGATAAAGGAAACAAAATATGAACATAGTGTAATTTATTTTATCTTTCCTCCATTAACAGATATTAGGTTTTGCCATGACAAAGAATGCTTCAGTGAATGTCCTTGTACAGGGCTTCTGTTGCACATGCTTCTCTAGGGCATATTTCTAGGGGTAAACTGTTTCTTCCTAGATTGCATTTTCAACTTTACCAGGTATCGCTAGCTTGCTTTCCAAAGTGATGTACCAGACTGCACGCCCAGAGAGCTGAGAAAGTTCCACATTCCATTCATCCTGCCCAACATTTGGACAGTCATACTTTATTTTTGCTGTTCAGATGGTACCTCTGTTTTAGTAAGTGTTTCTCCTAATTGTTAGTAAGGCTCAGCATCTCGTCTTACATTTATTGGGCTTTTAAATCTCCTCCTTTGTCTATTGCCTGAAGGTACCGTTTCATATTCATTTTTGTTGAATAGTCAGTTATCTTTTTTATACTGATTTGTAAGGATTCTCCATCTGTATAGAGTGGAAATCAACATATTTGCTGTTTTATATGTTGAAAACATATTTTTCTAGTCCACAGTTTGTCTTAACTTTATATATAGTGACTTTTGCATAAAAGAGTTTTACTTCTGTAGGAATCTTTCTCTTTATGAACTGTCTTTTTTGTGTACTGACTGAGAAATAATCTCTCCCCTGCAGGCATAAGAATATTCTTCTGTATTCCCTTCTAATAATTTTAAAGGTTTATTTTACACATTCAGGCCCTTAATCCATCTAAAATTATCTATCTATATGAGGTGAGGCATTAACCTATTTTTCTTTTTTTCATAATGAAAGCTAAATCACTTATTAAATAACGCTTCATCTTTCCACTTATTTTTAAATGCCTGTCTACCCTCTGCCAAGTTCCCGCATATATTCTGGAGATTGTTTCTGGGGTTTCTATGCTGTTACAATGAGTAGATCTGAGATTTTCGTCAGATTCTTTTTTAAAGCAATTCTCTTGTGATCCCTATTTCCCATCTTTCTCCCAATCTCACAACTTCTTTTGTGTTCACTTACATTGATTGTATTTTTAAACCTGACTCTTTGTTTACAGATGAAGAAACAAAGATGCAGAGATCTTATATTTCCTGTTCAGGTTCATACAACAAGAGAGTTAGCAATCTAGGGTCTTAGCTGGCATTCCTATCCTCTTTCCATTAATGCTCCCTCACCTAAAAGTTTCTATTTTGGTCAAATTTTTACTTCCACTAGTAGTGAATAAGACTGCCTATTTCAATGAATGTTTGCCAAGACTGGGTTTTATCATTTTAAAATATCTCTTCAAATCGGCAGGTTAAAGATGATTTTTCATTATTAGCATTTCTTGACATAAATATTTAAATAAATAAACATTAAGTAAATAAATATTCCTTTAAAACTTTGCATCTCTGGGCCATAGAATTTTGTCTTTTTGATTTATTTATTCATGTCTTTCCCCCCGTTTTCCCTTTTTTGCCTTTTTATTAGTATATTTAGAAATTTGGTGTCTATGTTAAAGATATTAACTCTTCGTCATATATGTTTAACTTTAAAAAACTCATCATTTGATTTCTAATTTGTTTATAGTTTGTCTGACACAGAGGTTTTGGAAGTTAAACCTATCAATCACTTTCTCAATGGTCTCTTCTATTACTCCTCTACTTAGAAGGGTCTTTCCATTCCAAGTACAGATAAATAGTCATCCCAGATTTCCCATGACTTTTATTAATATTTCATAAACTCTTCTATCCATTTATAATGTATGTTGGTTTATGGTGTGATGTCAAAAGCTAACTTTCTTTTTCTCCAAATGGTATGTCGATTGGTTCAATCCTATTTGTTAATGACTTCTTCATTTATATGTCACCTTATCTATGGTAGATTCTTAACCATACTAGAATTTCTTCCTGGGTTCTGCTTCATTAATCTATCTATTCTTATAAAACATCATATTTTAAAGGTATTTCAGCTTTTAAATTCATTTTAATGACTGGTAGAAGATCTCCAACGTTGCTGTCCACCAGATTTTACTGATCATTTCTACTTATTCTTCTCAATTTCTTTTCGAGTTGCTATTTTAAAGTTGAGATTTATTCTTCCCATCCAGGAACACAGTATTTATTCAAGTTACCTTTTATTTCCCTCAGTGAAGTATTTTAGTTTTTCAAATATAGATTTATTACTGAATATTTTATACTCCAGTAAGTGGGATCTTTCCCATTATGTTTTGTAACTACTTATTGCTCATATATAGAAAAGCTATTAGTTTTGGTTTATTTTATATATGGATTTTAATTTTTATCAAATTTTTATTTATTATGTTACTTTCTATCGATTCTGTTAGGTTTCTAGGTAAATAGAAATATGCAAATATTATCTTTTTCCTCCTTTCTTCTGATTTATACTTCTTGGAGGGGTTGTAGCTTCCAAAAGAATATTGAATGATCATACTGAAAAGTGAGTGCTGCTCCTGATTTTAATGAGGTGTTTCCAGCTTACCATTCAGTATGCTCTAAGTTATTTCTCTCGCCCAGACACTCTTGATTATATTAAGATGTATGTTAGTTTAATAAATGGTCTAGTGTATTTACTTATCTTGAATTTTAAGCCCACTGCTTTTGTATTCTGTTTTTCATTATCTAATTCTTCATATTCCATTCTATGTCCCTATTTACTTCTCATCCAATCTGTTTATCACTGCTTTTTAAAATAATTAATCTTTGAATCCAAAGAGGACTTCATAACTGTGTAGTGTATACATGGAGAAGAAAGATCAAGGGTACTGAATAATTTCTTGGTTAATAATCAAATGTAACTCATTTTTTAAAAACGCCACTTGCTCACTTGAATAGAAAATGATTGATTACTGTCATACAGAGAAAAAAAGTTGATAACTACCAATGTGGCTGATTTTATGTACAAGATACAATTAACTTAAAAACAAATAATCACTTAAAAAATGCACTAAATACAAACACCCACAATGATAGGGTTATTTCAAAGAGATATGGGATCCAAGTGTAAGAGCTCCAATGGCTAATGTGGAACAATCTGAGCAACAATATAAATGAAGTAGTATCTCATTATAACCCAAAATACAAGATCTACGAATCCATAATGATACAAACAAATGATTGGATAAATCAACATGGGGGAGGGGAGAAGAAGTCTCCTGTGCAGAAGAAATCCAAATAATTTATGTAGATCCTCAAGGAGGGGGAGCATAATTCCCCATTCCTTAAATGTGGGCTATGCATAGCGACTTCTTTCCAAAGAGTACAGCATGGAAAGAGTTACAACAGAGAAACCTGACAAACACTACCTCTGACAGGTGATCAAGGTCGACGTCAACAATGATAAGTCATGGTGATAGTATGTACCTTTTATATGTGATGACACTGGCACTTCTCGGGTCTTTCTCTCCAAAACTCATGACCCCAGTCTTTATACGAGAAAAACGCCAGACAAATCCCAACTGAGTGACATTCTACAAAATACCTGACTGGTGTTCTTTAAAACTGTCAAGGTTGTAAAAAACAAGGAAAAGTATGAGAAACTGTCACAAAAGGAGACATGACAATTAAATGTAATGTGGAATCCTAGAAGGGATCTTGGAATAAAAAGGTAATCAGGTAAAAACTAAGGAATCTGAATAAAGTATGGACTTTAGTTAATAATAATGTATCAATATTGGTTCATTAGTTGTAACAAATACACTAATGCAAGATATTTTTTACTCTCTTAGCAATTTTCAAATACACAATACAGTATTATTAACTATCGTTATGCTGTACATTACATCCTCATGACTTATTTCATAACTGGAAGTTTGTATACTTTTTGACCCCCTTCACCCATTGCACCCACATCCTATCCCCTCTCCCCTCTGGCAACCACCAATCTGTTCTCTGTATCTATGGCCTTGGTTTTGTTAGTTTGTTTTGTTTTTTAGATTCCACAAATAAGTGAGATCATATGGTATTGATCTTTCCCTGTCTGACTTCACTTAGCATAATGTCCTCAAGGTCCATCTATGTTATCACAAGTGGCAAGATTCCATTATTTTAATGGGTGAATAGTATTCCAGTGTGTGTGTGTGTGTGTGTGTGTGTGTGTGTGTGTGTGTGTGTGTTTGACATCTTCTTTATCTATTCATTTATATATGAACACTTAGATTGTTTCCATATCTTGGTTATTGTAAATAATGCAATCAACATGGGAATGCAGATATGTATTTCTGAGTTAGCATTTTAATTTTCTTTGGATAAATACCCAGAAGTAGAATTGCTGGATCATCTGATAGTTCTATTTTTAATTTTTTGAGAAACCTCCATACTGTTTTCCATAGTGGCTGCACTAGTTTACATTCACACTAACAGTGCACAAGGTTTCCCTTTTCTCCATGTCCTCACTAACACTTATTTCTTGTCTTTTTGATTATAGCCATTCTAACAGGTGTGAGGTGGTATCTCACTGTCGTTTTGATTTGTATTGCCCTGATAATTAGGGATGCTGAGCATCTCTTCATGTACCTGTTGACTATCTCTATGTCCTCTTTGGAAAAATGTTTACTCAGATTCTCTGCCCATTTTTTCAATTGAATTGTTTTTTGCTGTTGGGTTGTATGAGTTCTTTATATATTTTGCATATTAATCTCTTATCAGATATATGATCTGCCAATGTTTTCTTCCATTCAGTAGGTTGTCTTTTCATTTTGTTGATGATTTCCCTTTGCTTCAGAGAAGCTTTTTAGTTTGATGTAGTCCCACTTGTTTATTTTTGCTGTGTTGTCTTTGCTTTTGGAATCAGATCCAAAAAATCATCACCAAAACAGATGTCAAGGAGCTTACTGCCTATGTTTTCTTCTAGGAGTTTTATGGTTTCAGATCTTACATTCAGTCTTCAATTCATTTTGAGTTAATTTTTGTGTATGGTATAAGATGTCTAGTTTCATTCTTCTGCATGTAGCTGTCTAGTTTTCCCAGCACCATTTATTGAAGAAGCTGTCCTTATCCTATCACAATTTCTTGCCTCTTTTGTCATAAATGAATTGACTGTATATGGGTGGGTTTAGTTCTGGGCTTTTATATTCTGTTCCATTGACCTATGTGTCTGTTTTTATGCCAGTACCATACTGTTTTGATTACTATAGCTTTATAATGTAGTTGGAAATCAGGGCATGTGGTGCTTCCAGCTTTGTTGTTTTTGAAGACTGCTTTGGCTCTTCGGGGTTTTTTGTGGTTCTATACAAGTATTAGGACCATTTGTTCTATTTCTGTGAAAAATAGCATTGGAATTTTGATAGGGATTTCACTGAGTCTGTAGATTGCTTTGAGTAGTATGGGCATTTTAACAATAATAATTTTTCCAATCCATGAGCACAGCATAGCTTTCCATTTATTTGTGCTTTCTTTCATCAGTGTCTTATAGTTTTCAGTATATAAATCTTTTACCACGTTGGTTAAATTTATTCCTCAGTATTTTATTCTTTTTGATGTAATTGTAAATGACGTTGTTTTCTTAATTTCTCTTTCTGATTGTTTTATGTATATATCAGATTTTTGTATATTGAATTGTATCCTATAACTTTTCTGAGTTTGTTTTAGTTCTAACAGTTTTTCTGGTAGAGTTTTATATACATATAAAACCATGTCATCAGCAAATAATGACAGTTTTACCTCTTCCTTTCCAATTTGAATGCCTTTTATTTCTTTTTCTTGCCTAGTTGCTCTGGCTAGGTAGGATGCCCAGTATTATGTTGAATAAAAGTGGCAAGAGAGGGCCTCTGTGTCTTGTTCTTGATCTTAGAAGGAAAAGCTTTCAGCTTTTCACTTTTGAATATGATGAAAAAGCTTTCAGCTTTATACTGTTGAGTAAATTGTGGGCTTGTCATATGTGGCCTTTATTATGTTGAGGTATGATCCCTCTATGACCACTTTGTTAGGAGTTTTTATTGTAAATGGATGTTGATGTCAGATGCTTTTTCTGCATCTATAGAGATGACCATATAACTTTTTTTTTTATCATGATTTTTATCCTTCATTTTGTTACTGTGGTGTGTCACTTTGAGTAATTTGTAGATATTGAACAATCCTTGCATCCCTGGAATAAGTCCCAGTGATCAGGGTGTGTGGTTCTTTTAATGTATTGTTGAATTTGTGTTGCTAATATTTTGTTGAAGATTTTTGCATGTATGTTCATTAGAGATATTGACCTGTCTGGTTTTGGTATCAGGGTAATGCTGACCTTGTAAAATGAGTTTGGAAGCATTCTCTCCTCTTCAATTTTTGGAAAGAGTTTGACAAGGATTGGTAGGAATTCTTCTTTGAATGTTCAGCAGAATTCAGCAGTGAAGCCATCTGGTCCTGGACTGCTGTTTGTTGGGAGGTTTTTGATTATTGGTTCAATTTCCTTACTATCAATCAGTCTACTGAGATTTTCTGTTTCTTCATGATTCAGTCTTAGGAGGTTTTATGCTTCTAGGAATTTATTCATTTTTTCTAGGTTGTCCAGTTTGGTAAGATGTTAATAACAGGGGAAACTAGGTGGGAGGGAAATACATGGGAACTTTCTGTACTATCTTTGCAATTTTTCTGTAATTATAAAACTGTCCTAAAATAATTTATTTAAAAAATAATCACACCTTAAGTAATTATAGCTAATAATTCCTGGGTGTTCTTAAAGCTGTGGTTGCTATACCTACATGGAAAACAACTCAGTATCTAACAGACAGCTAGCCCTTCTTGGTATTCCAAACAGCATCACTTCCTGGACTAATTACCAGTACATCTTTGTCTCCTAGGTTATTGCTTAGTTATAGTTCCACAGAGGGTACTCAGTTTTACTCCGAAGCTCCTCTGAGAAAATAGCAAGAACAACTTGACATAAATTGCAGCAGGAAGGTCTTGAGTTAGAGTTTTGGTGTGCTGTGAAGTCAAGATATGCAATATCCCTTGCTAGTTATATTTTAAAGGATGAGTTGACCATACATCAGTTTGGTCCAGCCAGGATTCAGCCCATCTTGGAGAAAATCAGGAAAGAAAGGTCCTAAGAGTTTTTATATCTTCAGTAGAAAATTTCCATAAACTGAAAGTAGGAATAAGTGGCACCAATCACAAAGAATTTACTCATCAAATTGTCTATAGTCTCTACCATTCTCTCTATCAACACATGATTTATTAAGTCTATTCCAAAGATTTGAGTTTGGGCAAGAAAAATAATGAATAAAGATTAGTTTAACCGTCGCAATGCCCCATGGGACAATGTTTCAAGTGAAGAAAACTCAAAATTGTCACGATGTGAAAACAATATGACAGTTGCATCAATATTTGAAAATTGATATGATATTCAATACCCTTACAGAGGCAGAGTATAAATCTTATTTCTTCCTATTTCATGCACACTCTAAAACTTTTCTTTTTCATTTTTTATTAATATTTTCCCTTGTGGAAAGCAAATCTAAGATGATCCTGATCTGCCTCCAGCTATTAAGCAACACACGGCACTGACCTCCTGTTACTGCTTTGATGCCTTAAACACTTTAGAAAAACAACATATTACCCGGCCCCCAAGCCATTTACAGCAATGATATTTTGCCATTTGGGGGGCATTAAAAAAAAGAGAGAACTATCTGTCAGTGTGGCAAATACCATAGTTTTAATATTCAAAATTATATCACCTTGTTTCCACTGGCTTATTCCACTGACTCCTTAATCTTTATGAAACTCTAATTGTTCACATACACAAATACGTAATTGTGATTTAGAAAAATGACCAGATAATAAATACTCTGCTTAGAAGTTAAGTGCTCACCAGAATGAATTAAAAGTGGTTGGGACTAAGAAAATATGGCTCATTATTCAGGTAACTCAATTTTCTTTTATTTATATTAATCTCATGTAGCTGATGGTGTGGTTAGTACAGAGAATAAGATGGTGTGTCAGAGGCAATTCCAGCTATGACTTCATAATTATATGACCTCTCTTGTTATAAACATTTATTATTCCAAATGTCTGAATTCCAGGTCTGAAAAGGGAGAAATACAGCAATACAGCAGGTAGAACAGAGCAAACCCAAGTCCTTCACATTAAATTCCCTCTCCACGTCACTAATAATATTTTGTTGGAAAGGTTTCAACACATTCTCTTTGTCAGAAACTGCGAACATTGATCTACATGCAGGGTTTGCATAGAGGTTATCAAAATAAAATTTTAGAGAATCATAAAAGAGCAGAATTATGTTCACTCCCTAACCAGAGATGCCAAAATCCAGATCTGTCTTTCATAAGTGACCACCAGAAGGCTGATGAAAAAGGGTTCATGGAAAGGTCAGAAAAAATCATGCCAAAGGTTATGTTTACTATTATAAAAAATATTTTTGGTAAGCAATGTAAGTTGTTCCTTTTTTGTCCTATGTTGTTCCCTATTCATTTGTATAACTACGGTATTGAATTGACTTCTTTTGCTAGTATTGGGGAGTGAACAAAACTTAATTAAAATGCAAATTATAATTCCATCATGATGTATTCTATCCTGGTATTCTCTAGATCTAATAAGAAATTATGCCTCATCAAACATATATAATTTAGCTTGAAGTGGTAATAATAGGAAGCCAAATTTATAGTTATAATAAAGTTGTCTACGCTGGATATTCAATCAGAGTGCAATATGCATTGGGTAACCTAAGTCCCCAGGCAATCATGTAGTCATTCGAGCTCACTCTGGGTGGGGCTTGTTTACATCCTATAATCACACCCTTAACAGTCATTGCTAAATATAAACATAAGGACAGGTATTAATGATTATTTCACAACATCAGTGTTACCACTATACAATTATATTGACAGGCTCGATACTGACATTGAAACTACCATGGTTACTCTTTCACAATGTAAACAAACAGGCATCTGCAAAACTGAACAGCAATAAACAGTATATTTCTTTGCTACAGAGCTAGGACGGCAGCGTCATATGAATAAACAAGGATGTGTCTAAGCTATTAATATGGTAGTTTTGCAATATGATAACCCAGGGAGAGAAGTTGTGGATAAATTGCCAACGTTTGAGGAACCTGTGTTCACAGGAGGCACAGAATGTACATTTGCTGATTGATTCTGAAAATCAATTAACTGGCTGTGTTCCTGTGGGCCAGTCATTTCACCTTCATGGACCTTAACTTCTTCATTTGGAAAATGAGGGTATTAGATGTTTCATGATAATTCCCTTCCTGTCTAAGGTTGTGTAACAATAATCATTTATGTGTATGTGTTTATGCATATATCTAACTACGTGTTTTCAATAATAGCAACAATAATACAACAATATGAACTCGTGATTCTGTTACTTGTTACTTAGTTCTGAATCTATTTTTAAATAAAATATTTTCTTTCTATACATGTGATGGCAGGCATTTATGCTAAGCTTTAGTTTCCTTACACATAAATTAAGATAATAATGGCACATATCATTGTTTACACCACATTGGAAGCAGTACCTAGATAATGTATGTGATGTTTAGCCCAGTGTGGGGCACATTTTTGGTACTTGATACATTATTTCTATTGTTTTCTAACCCTCTTTATTTCATTTATGAAACAAATAAGCAAAGAATGAATAGTCTTATGATTGTCCACTTGGGAGGGAAACTTTTAATGAAGAGTTACAAAATATTTTTTATGAATTGCAGTTATCTAGAAAAGAACTGGATTTGTAAATATATTTTTCAACAGGAAGAAGGGAACCTAAAATAATGCAATTCTCCTTTGAAACATAAACTAGAGTAATTTATACTAAATTTGCTATTTTGTAGGACAAACCTGGACAGTGTTTAATTGTAATACCCATGTAAGCCAAAATAGAAGATTTGACCAATCTTAGGTAACTTGTCAAAGTTATTAAGGAAAAAAATGCCTTGGAATGGTATTGTTAACTATTGGGGGGGGAGGGATAGGAAATGCTACATATAAAAAAAATTAAAAAACAAGCCAAGTACCTACATTTTCTGCTTGAGTAAATGGCAAAAAAGATGTTTGCTACAGATATATTCTAACTAGTTTGAACTAACACAAGAAAAATTCGATCTAAGACACTACATATTTTTAGAAGCAGAAGCTGACAAAAATTTAAATTTAGTTCTTAAATTGGTAAATATTTCAAGAAAAAAATCTGGTGAATTTTTGAGAAGCTGAAGAAGAGCACCACAAATACTGATTCTTCCTCAATTAGTGTATACCCTTCTGTTAGGAAAACCAAAGAAAAATAGACTAGGATGTCAAAATGTCAAAACTCTTGAAGCTCATCAAAATAATTCACCAAAATTTTCTATCAGTTTTTTCTTCTCCATGTAATAGAACTGACCTAAGGGGTAGAACATAGAGGCCCAAAGAACCTTCCTAAAAAGCACTCCTACTTTGGGTCCTATTTTCAATATTTCATATAAAACTTGACTTGCACACCTTCACCAATTCTGGCTAAGGAGACTGAGTGAGATAGCTGCTTGCTTGGGCCAAGTGGTCGGAGATGATAGCCTATCCTTTAGTTGATAACCTTGTAGGACATTTGACAGAAAGATCTTGAACTAAGGGTTAGCATGACTTCATCCCAATCCTGCCAGATCATAACGTCTGTCTTCCTTCCCTCTTCCTCTCTGCTATGCCTCATCCATCCTTGGCGTGAAGTTGGAACTAACACCCTAGGGCGAAGGGCACAACACACAAGGGTAACAAGAATTGCCTCTGTGGTATTCAAATAAGTAGTTGTTTGTTGTCATAAAGCTAGTTCAACCTGAGTTTCCCGGGTTGCTCTATTTACTAGATGTACATAAACACATTACATTTCTTAATTAACTTATTTATTGGTATGATTCATTCACCTCCTGGCAGACTTCAGTTTCTTCAGATTCAGGAGCTGGGGAAGATGGAAATACTGGCTACTCCCCAAAGGTCATAAGTGTAGGTGCAAAGAGGAACATTCACCAAATGGTCTTTAAATTGAAAGTCTGAGACAGGATAGTTTTCCTCTCTTATGGTCCGTGTCTTTGGAAAACTAAACTTAAAAAATGATTTTCTGGAACTTTAATATGTGAGTTTTTTCCTACTGTCCTATTATGGTGCTTTGAGGCTGGGGTCCACATAGCGAGTGCAGCTCAATCCCTCAGCCCAAGGATTGTAAGGCTCTTAGCACGTGGGAAGTTAAGGCTGAGTTCTGGAAGGAGGAAGGATGTTTCAGCATGAGGTTCGTTGAAACAGCTGAGGCAGAGGGCATGATGGTGAGCCAGCTTTTGAGTCCAGGCCTTCTGAGCAGGTGAGCTTAGCCTGGAACCTGGTGAGAGAAGGGTCCTGCGCCCCTCATACTAGCCAGCCGCAGCAGCAGGGAAGGGTGAGAGGGAACGACCTTGAGGAGGATGGGGCTTATGGGAAGCGAATGGAATGGGAGTCTCCCTGACTTCCAAGTGGAGAGAGGGAACATGCTCCTGGTCAAAGAGAGGAGGAGAGGGAATTTGCATTCTGGAACACGCCCCTATGTTTCCAACGATGGCTGCTCTGTTCAATTACATTGGAACACACCTTTTTTAAAGCTGCCACTTATGAAGCAATAAATATGGACCAGGAACAGTGCCCAAAACTTTACATACATGAAATTATTGTCCTCAGAGCAATCATATGAGACATGTATAATTATGACCCTTACCTCCCAAGATTATATATGAGGAAACCAAGGCTCTGTATACTAAAGAATGGGCCCATGGAAAGAAGCCAAGATTCTCAGACTGGTCTGACTACCTTTGTAAGCTAGAGCTCTTTATCACCAAATTATACTGCTCCTCTTTCAAGAACAGAGGCACTGGCTTCTACACACTCTACTTTCGAAAGGGTAAACAACAAAAATTCCTAAGATGTTGAATGGTCAAGAATTCAATAATAGTCATTGTCTACTTATGAGAAAGGAACAGAAATAAATGCTGTTTTAGAAACAGTTTTTAGCTCTCAGTGTAGGGGAAAATATTTTGTGCTTAAAATTTTAGTTTTAATAACAGTATACTAATTATATACGCTGATAGTTATATATAGTTAATGAATAGTATTAATAATATATTAATATTAATGTTGGTTGAAACCTCAAATGGTATGACACTGTATTGGAAAAGGTTTACATAAATACAAGGTGAAGCTCCTAAAGCAGAAGACAAAATAATGAGCCAATGGGTGATGAAACCATTCGGTGAGAGAGAATTTCCTCTCTACTAATTTGTAAGTTGAGGTTTGGGCTTTAACTGGCACTCTCATGCATTGCTAGTGGGAGTATTAAATGGTGAATCTACTTGGGAAGAGTCTGGCAGTTTCTTATAAAGTTAAGCATGTATTTAACATATGGCTCAGCACTGGGTAGTCACCTAAGAGAAATGAAAACATATGTCCATAAAAAGACTTGTGCGTTTTTATTCATTATAGCTCCAAACAGAAAACAACAGGTGAATAAATAATTTTTGGTATATTTATATAATGAATACTAATCATCAATAAAAGGGAATGAACTACCAACAACATAACGTGGATTTACTGCATAGTTACTGTGCTGAGAGAAAGAAACTGGACACAAGAAAACACACACAATTAGTCCATTTATATGTAATTCTAGAGGCAAAACGAATCAATATTGACAGGAACCACATCAGTGGTTTCCTGCGGCAAGGTAGGTGTTGGGGTTGGGGAACTGACTGCAAAGGGGTACAGAGTTCTGGGGAGATGGAAACGTCCTATATATTGATTGGGATGGTTGTTACACAGGTGTGTGCATACAGTTGTCAAAGCATTCAACTCAAATGCTTAAAATAGTATATGTAAATTATATCTCAATAAAGTTGATTAAAAAAAAAAAAGACAACTGGCTTAGAAGAGAGTATGCCCTAAAAACCAAAAATTCCTCCATCTCAGTTTTCCTGTCCCCCAAAATTCTCTTGTTTCAGGAAGTTTACATCCTGTTATTTTTCCTTCGTTCCAAAGTAGATTTTTGTTTATAAAACCCAAGTGGAAAAAATGAGAAGAATGTAAAATAAAGCTATTAAAGATTTTAAAACTCTCTTCCCTGGATAATCAGATTTCCTCGATTTCTGAGGTTTTACCACTTAAGAGCATTCTTAAAATGCTGTTTTCTAAAATGAGTATTTACCTCCATGTGCCTGAAGTAACATTTATTGGACACAGTTTAATCATCTCTGAATGCCTCCAGGTCATTATTATTAATATCAAAAGTTGTACTATTCTGTAACACAACGATGGTTTCAGTTTGTTACAGCACATAGAACTGTTTGCTTCTATGCTAAGTCGCCTTAGAATCCTGAGCTTTTTAAGTGTTCCTATTTGTCTCTTATTCTTTTCTGTCTTGGGCTATAAAGTAACATTCCCCCCCCCGCCCCCATTCTCTAATCTTCTAAGATAGTCCAACTAACAGGACTCTATATAGAGCGTAGTCCCCAATATGGATTTCAAACCAGCAATTGACTGGTTCCAAAAGAACCTGGACACCTGGACCCTTGTCAAAACTACAGATGCTTCGGCTCCATCAGTGCTGATTCTCACATCTAATTCAATATGCATCATGGATGACTTTTTATTATGGAAATATGTGTATGTTTGAACATACACAAAAGTAGTAAAACCGATGTAATGAACTGCCACATACCATCATCCATTTCGACAATGATCATCATTTTGTCATTCTTTATCATGTATCTGCCCCACCCCCTTTTTTACACTAGAACTGGGGTTGGACGACTCTGGCCCTGCAGGCCAAATCCAACTTGCTGCCTGTTTTTTTTTTTTTTTTTCAAATTTAGGTAGAATTCACATACCATAAAATACCCTCTTAAGTATACGGTTCAGTGGTTTTTGTATTTCACAAAGTTGTGCAACAATCACAACCCCATAACTATCAGCTGTCACTCATTTCCCACATCCCCCGACCCCCTGCAGCCACTAATTTACTTTCTATCTCTATGGCTTTGCCTATTCTGGACTTTCTATAAATGGAATGTTACACTACGTGTTTTTTTTGTGTGTTTGGCTTCTTTCACTTGGCTTAATGTTTTCGAAGTTTATCCGCGTTGTAGCAGGTATCAATACTTCACCAGTCCTCTCTGTGAGTGAATAAGATCCCATTGGATAAATACACCACAGTTTGTTTATCCATTTATCAGTTGATGGACATTTGGATTTCTGCTTTTTGTCTATTGTGAACAGGCTGCTATGAACATTCATGTACAAGTTTTTATGTCTTTAAATCTATTGGGTATATACCTAGGAGTAGAATTGCTGGGTCATAAATTATATGTTTAATTTTTTTGAGGAATTGTTAGACTGTTTTCCAGAATGGCTGCAGCATTTTACATTCCCACAAGCAGCGTATGCGGGTTCCAATTTCTCCAAATCCTCGACAAGTCATTGTCCATATTTTTGATTCTAGCTATCCTCGTGTAAAGTGGTACCTCATTGTGGTTTTGATTTGTATTTCGATAATGATGAATGATGTTGAGTATCCTTTTTTGTGTGATTATCAGCCCTATCTACTTCGAAAAAATATCTATTCAAATCTTTTGTCCATTTTTAATTTGCATTATTTATTTTTTACTGTTGAGTTGTAAGATATATATTCTGGATACTAAACTTTTCAGATATACGATTGCAAATATTTTCTGCTATTCTATAGGCTGTCTTTTTACTCTCTATTTTGAAGCACAAAAGTTTAAAATTTTAATTATCTGTTTTTTTCTTTGGTTGCCTGTGCTTTAGGTGCCATATCTAAGAAACCACTGCGTACTCCAAGATCATGAATATTTACTTCTAAGAGTTTTATAGTTTCAGCTCTTATGCTTCGGGCTTGCACATCTGAATTTTTAAAAAGCTTCTCGTGTGATTCTGGGGCACAACTAGTTTTGGAAAGAAAAACAGTAGATTTTGGCAACATCTAAAAACTTTTTTAAAAAGTAAAAGCGCTTTGGTGCAGTTTTAATAATATATATGTTGAAGGATGACAGGTCTTTTTTTTTGGTCTACTGTCTGGTTTTTCACTGTATTGCAGATGGCTGAGATATCAAACAGCTGATTCAGGAACAGTGTGTATTACTGTTTAGGGGTGTGGTCAGCTTTTAGTGTCAACAAACCAAATCAGTCCAATCATGTTTAGGAGGAGTTCCTTATGGTAAGTTCCAAGTTTAAAAAAATAATTGTCATCTTAAGTCAATTTCAATGTATGGTGCCCCATAGTTCTGACCCAGATATTGGGAAATGTTGTGGAGAAAAGGAAGCAAAAATCAGCAGCTGGGACCTGGCTTCCAACCAAAAGAGGACAGCACGATGGCCACACTTCTTTCATTTGCAGAAAAGAAGCCATCCAGGCACAACCACAAGCCATCAATTGCTAGTTGACAGTTTGTTCCAGAGACCGAGGCCAGTGGTTCTCAAACTTGAGTGAACATCAGCTCCCCAGGAGAGCTTGTAAAAACCCAGATTCTTTGGCCCCATCCCCAGAAATGCTGCTACAGTAGGCAGCATTGGGCGGTCAGCTTGCCTTTTTCACATGCCACCAGATTATGCTGACATGCTGGCCCTAAGACCACTGTGAGGATAAATGGGCTGCTCAACCTGCCCTGGTCCTCACCGAACATGGCTCATGTGAGCACGAAGCTGGAGACTCATCTGGTCCTCCTCCTCCGTCAGGAACGTGCTAACTGTATGCTAAGGAACTCACCAGGCCATAAGTCTAGTTTTCAAATTGGGCTCAAATTCTTAGTCACTGACAGTCTCAAATCAAGTTCCAGGAGTATGGTCATTTTTTCAAATGCCATTTGGTTAGTTGGGAAAGTACCTTGATTTTAATAAAATTAGCAGAAGTTATCTAAATTCCTTCATTTTTCTGATATTTTTTGGTATTTGATCTTGCGTGATACATGTGGACATCAGCGGTGGTGAGCCATTCTATTCAGGAACATCCACTGTGTTTGTGATCGTGAATTTGACCTGTGGCCAAATAGTACTCTTGAGAGATGTGGTTGTGACTTTGACAGATTGAGCCAAACTTAAATTCTGATGAACTGCAAAGGAATTTTATCAGTCCCAGGATGTTTACTAGCTGAGTTGGGCAAAAGAGTGACTTTCCAAAACGTCCTGAGCAATCCACATTTATCCTGTCACCGCTACTTCCAATTTTCTCAAAGGTCAGCTAAAAACGTCATGTTCCCACTTTCTCCCATTTCCAGGACCACAAGCTTCAACCTGAGAACCAAATATTAATCTGTGTTCCTGCCTCGTACAAATCAGCAAGAACAGAGCTCAGCAAGCAGACGGGAGTTTACAGTTTTGCTGATGGCACAGAGACAGAATGAGACCTCAGCTTGTTTGGCTACTCAGTAGAGAGGGTAAGTAGAAAACGTGTCTGTTGGTAAAGCGAGGAGATTTAGGAACAGAGAGAAATCTGACAGGCTGGCCACAAGAAGTCATTTTGTATTTTGGTACTTACAGGAATACCTGAAGTCAGCTAATTAGTTTTTGAGAGAACTGGAACATTTGCTTTGAGAAGAAGAAACAAAAGTTGTATGCCAGCCGAGCCTACGACACCCCTGCAGCAGGCCCAGCTCTGCTTATCTTCACTGCACTTGCAGGCTCTCCAGCCCTCTATCGCCTCAACCACCCACAGTCCCCCATCCCTCGGCAGCTCTTATTATGCACCAAGGAGGAAAGAACCATTTCTTTCAAGTAGACTGCAATCCAACCCAAAGGAAAGTCAGTTATCTTAGTATCCCTATGTCCACAAGAGGAAAAGTTGTGTGTGTATGGCATTTTAATCCCCGGGAACAATTAGTAACTAGGCTTCGAAGAAGTTTGATTGTTACTCTTCTCACACTTTTCTAAATTACAATGGTAATAACTGCATTTGCACAGAAATCACTCTAGCTGGCTAGCTACTTCATTAAATTATCACATGGTTCCTATTTTATGGGTTTGATCTCAGTGAACTAACAACTTAGAAACTTAGGAGGCAAATTAGAGCAATTACTAATAAATTATACATGTGGTAACTAATGATTTGTCTATCACCTAGAAATATGAGGAAAAACACCAGCCTCCCTGGCCCTGCAATTCTGAACAGGTCTTTTCATTTTCCCTTTTCCAAGACCAAAGGCTTTCATTATCCTCACCCGTTCCACCATTACTGTGGCTGCTTTCGCAAAGTCCGGCATTAATAATACAAAGTCAGGAATACAACGGGAGGGATTTGCACTCCATGTGGAACAGAGGGTGTGACAGCTTAAACTTAAAGGACCAACAGAACCCCCTCTCCCACAAAAAACAAAACAAACCCCCAAACAAACCAAGAAGTGAGTTTCATGCCAGTTTTCCCTAAATAGGTTCATAGAGGAAATAATGGCAAGAGATCTGGACAAAGTGTGTCCTCATTCATAATTACTACTGTGCATCATTTCTGGGAGAGGCGGTTTGATGAAATTAATGGAAGTTCAGTGTTAGAAATCATCAGTAGGTCTGGAGGAGGAGGTGAGATTAGGTCAATTAACAAGATATGATCTTTCCCTTCTTTTCTGCTTGTCTCACCCAGCCCAGCCATTCAATATGAAAGGTGTTGGTGTCATTCATTAATTGAGGGCCAGATTCCTCCATCAGTGTACCAGCTCACCACCAGCCACTCACATACCCAGCAGGTTTCATCTTCTGAGGCTGCTGTCAAAATGCAAGTGAGGGAGAGTGCTGCTGTCACAACTGCATGCTCGAATTTATTCTCACTGGCCTCTTGTTTAAATGAGAAAGAAAAAGTATCCAGATCTTGGGGAAAGGATATAGAAACAACACTGAAAAAAACAAAAACAAAAACCCTGCAAATTCAAGAGGATTTACATACCAATTCCAAACACCTTCCGGCAATGGAGAAAATGTGTTTTCTGCATAATTTATATACTGCATTTCCCCTCATACCCAGCAAAAATTATACACTTATTTGTTTACATCACATGATACCACGTCAGTTTTAAAATATTTTCTCTTTTTACATTGAATCAAATGATACCTGTGTTTATAATCTCATATTTGAATAAATTACTTTTGCTTAAATTTCAGTATTTTTCCCCAGGCCCTTTATTTAGTTATTTTTGCCATATGCCTGGTTCCATGTCACCATGTCTCCATGGAGAATCACACGGCAAATACCTCTCTTGAGAAGTACAGATGTTAGAATAAAGAGCAATCACACTCATTGTTTTCTACTAGTACAAGGAGTGGAGTTTGAAACAAAACCAACCTCCCTGTGAATTCCAAATGTCCTTTTAAATAATCATGGGTGCTCTTTCACAGCTTGACCTGCATAGTTCCTTTGGGCTGCTGTGGGAGTTGTGAGTCCTCTGTGTCCACATCTTGTGTGCTAGGTCACACTAACCTGGTAAACACATTCTGCAGCAGCCTGTCGTTTGTAGAGACCTGAGTGAGTGCAAGCCAGTGGAATTCCACCTCTCTGGGGCTCCTGCCAGGTGGAGCGAACCAGAGGCAGTAAGGCTTCCACCTGCAGGGGATGCACCTGCAATGAGGCAGCCTGAGAACACAGCTCCTGATTCCTGATGTATCTGAACACACAATCCCAGGAGTGCGGAAGGTGGCAGAGAGAGTTTCCGGGTACAATCCGCAATTCTTACGTTCTCTTTGCCTAAAATGCATGGTACTGACTCCACCAAGTTTAGCAGCAGTTTGAATGTAGATTATTGCTTCTGTTGTAATTATAAAGTAAGTTATCTCTATTAGTCAGAACCTATTTTAAGGTGGGGGCCCAGAATGCAGGAAAGGTGGCTGGGGAACCCTCCTTCTCCCAAGAGGGTCTGATTACTGGGGATCATGGTCCAGAACCCTAGCTCCCACGTTCCTTACTAAGGGCTATCCCCAACCGGGGAGGAATAAATCCCGGAGACCATCACCCTACGAGGGAGAAGCCTTACCAATATGTCTACTTCAGAATTCTGTTCTTTTGATCAGAAGAGCCCCTGCTTTCCTTCATATTTTAGCATTGTTGTTCTTGGATAATCAGAAGTGGAGCGAAAAATAAGAAACCTTTCTGTAATATGCTTGCCCTTGCATTTTGTTCAAAACTCTGTTACTAAGGAAATCATTAAGAACCTTAACTGGGGGTTTTCAAATCAAAACCATTACATGGATCAAAGGTGGCACTTTACTAGCAGTATTCATTTGATGAACTCATTTTAAAATAGATTTCAGGGAGTCCTGACCAAGATTTTAGATTACCACATTAAATTTATAGAAACTGTGGCTATTGAGAAAATAAGAAAATGGGTCTCTTTTTCTAACCTATGCTCCATTTATTAGCTTTTTACATAAACAATCACATTCTGAGCATTACTTTATTCTAATGAATTAATTTTTGTCTATGACTTAAAAGACTTAATGAAAAGCTGTTTGAAGTTACACATGACAGCTGAAGTCATCTGGCTAACATTCATTCTTAAATCTATTTTAAAGTAGAAAAATGGTATTCCAACACTGAAACTTTACTGTTGCATTTTCATGTTTTCCCATATAGAAGTTCAAATTATGTTTCCACTTGTATAATATTCTGGTAAAATTATACCAGAATTATACCAGAACCTAAGCTAGGGTTCTATTTCCTCATCAGCCACAGTCACCAAAGCAATAAGCCAGACACCCCAGGGAACTCTCACCGCCAGCCTGGAGGGATGCAGAACGTGGGGATGAGGAAGTGGTTCCCCCAGGTCGAGCAAAAGCAGAGTCTGTTAGCAGACTGATGTGAAGGGCGGTAGGCTTTTAAACAGTGGATCAGGGTCTAAGTGGGTGAAGTTAAAACCCAGAATATCTATACTGGCTAAAACTCATGATGATTCAAAACTCAAACTTTCACGTGGATGCACCAAAGGAATCAAGGGAATTTAAAAGCCCCTCAAATAGATCAAACTTCTCTAACTGGAAGAGATACCTCCTTTTCTCCCCGTGCCATTCTGTATCCCCAAAAGGCCTGTCCAGGTGCCTTTTTTGGTTTCTTTCACTCTTTGGAACTCCCTGCTGTTCTTCCATCCCTCTCTCTCTTTTGCGGCTCCCCAGGCTGAGCCTCAGAAAAAGCTCCTTCAATCAGGTTTCCTCTGTCTTTTTTTCCTCTTCTCCTTGGATAACTTTCTCCGACTGTTTTCTACTTTGTCATCCAGGGAATGATAAAGGAAGATATTTCCCCTTCTATATTCATGCGGGTGAGCCACGTGTTCTTAACTTTTTTTTCCCTGCTCATGATATATTCCCAATATGTCCTCTACAGGACATGTCTGGATGGCCATACCACAGTGTGGGGAGACCTTGTGTGTAAAATTATCCACAGCTCAAGTGCGACTTGGGGACAAAAATCTTATGGGACTAAACTCCATTTTGTTTTGTATTTTGCCAGCTCTAAGCCTTGGAGTCCCTCTCCTTTCTTGCTGGTTTGCCCTGCTGTCAAATGCAGGGCCAAGTCCAGCTCTCTCTGACCTCCTCCACTGCTTGGTGTCCATTTCTCTTCCCTCTGCTTTGAGTCAGAGCTTACTTGCCGAGTCATCTGACCCTCTGCTGAGGGACTCAGGTCCTTGGTGATTTCTGCAAAGCTGTCTCCTTTTTCTCTGTGTAGACTTCCTCACATCTCCCACCTGCTCTCTGCCATCTCGTGGGGTGGCTGGCTGATTAGCCCAGTCTCTCCACCCAGCTCAACTTACTCGGCTCCCTTCTGTCTCCTCTCTCCAAGGTCCAGAGCTGCAATGCCCCAGGCCCCTTAAGGAGCCCATTCTTTGGTATCTGCAGTTTGCACAGGTGGCCCTGGGCCCCTCACTCCCTTCAGGGATCCTGTCCCCAGCCCTGGGCAGCCTTGCAATGCACATCTATCTGGCCCTCTGCCCACTCACCTAGCAGGCGGCCCACACGTCCTACCTGGGAATGGCCCTTCATTCAGGATTGTTCTCCTGACCTGGCTTACACATACTGGCCTGGATTTGCTTCTACTCTCATGCTCCAAGGTAACTCTCAGAAGCTTTGACAAGAAAGGAAGGTCTGTGTGTTCAAGTGATAATGCCCACTCTGAATGCCCTGCCAGCTGTCCACAGAGACAGGGAGTTTTGGCTTATCAGTCTTGCCAGGCTGCTCCCCACCCAATGTAATCAGCAGGGGTGTACCTGAAGACAGGGCTCTGCTCTTGGGCAATGTTTTTGGGTCCAAGAAAAATGGACAGATACAGGGGTGCTGTGGGTTCACATGAGGTGGCACTGCTGAGGACACCATCTCACTGCACAATGTCCTGTACGGGAGTCCACCAAGCCATGGCTTTGTTTTTCGTCGTGGATCCTGTAATTGGTCAGTTTCCCACCTTTGCATTGGCTGTTGGAAAGCTTAGTGCCAAACCTGCGTGTTGCCTGGGGCACAGAATGAATTGAATGGATTTTTACAGTAATAGCCTTACTCACCAGTCCATTTTATGCCTTTATCTCTGATTTCCACTTTCCCTTCCTATTTACCTCCAATGTATATTTCCCTGTCAAGTCACCTTAAACCCTTCCCGAATCAGGGTGGGACACAAATAAACAAGCATAGAAAATGAGGTAATTTTATGGAAAACTGAAACAGTCTCTTTTACGTAGTTGGTTGGAAGATAAATTTCTGGATAGCAATATCTACTAAATGGTCACATCTTCATGATACAGAAATCAGTTCCAGGAATTTATCCTACAGACACATTCACACAAATGTGCAATATTTGTTTGATTGTAGCATTGTTTGTAATAGAAAAAAGAAAAGAAAGAAAATGTGCAGGGATAGCTACATACATTATGTTGCATGTATACAATGGTACACTACGCAGCTGTTCAAAATGAGAGATCAGTTTACAGGATCTAATATCAAGAATGCCTTCTATGTATTAAGTGAAGAAGAGAGAAATTTGTGGTTGGTGCGGGGGAGGAGAGGAGGATGTATTTCTTATTTCAACTTCCAACCCCGCTACAAATAACAGGAATACTACGGAGGGCTTGTTGCTCGTTGGATGGTATAAACAAAATCGTCACCTTCAGCACAGATGCTTTCTCATAATTCAAGGCAGTATTAAATAACAGGAATGAGGAAGCAAAATTGCAGAAGCTTAGGGAACTACATTCTCTGAATTGGCACAAGCTACACAGTGACAAAGGGTGGGGGGAGTAAAGTAGAGGAAAGATGAGGAGGCTGGCCTTTGAAAGAGAAAAGCTTCGGCAGGTGAGGGCTGTCTAATGGGAATTTTGATGTGAAATGTGATGGCTTTTCTTTTTCACTCTGTCTCCCAAACCCTCAGCAAAACCTATCTGTTTCCCAATAGTTTTGCAGTTGGATTTGTTTTGGTAGGAACGTGATAAAGTGTTGCATCCAACCTAAAGGTCAGAGAGGGTCAAGGGCAGAGGCGGCCCAGAGTGACAGCCCCCTCTGAGTCACCAACAGATAATCAGGTCCCATGTGCAATCAGTTCTGTGTATATTCGGAACTACAGGTTGAAGAGACTAGGA
This sequence comes from Rhinolophus sinicus, assembly GCF_036562045.2. Lineage (NCBI taxonomy): Eukaryota > Metazoa > Chordata > Mammalia > Chiroptera > Rhinolophidae > Rhinolophus > Rhinolophus sinicus. Next base: position 112,415,609 of record NC_133753.1, on the reverse strand, counting down.
AAAGACTGGAATACGGGGGGGGGGGGGGGGGGGGAGCGCAATAAGTCAAAACAATCCTGTACAAAAGCAATAGGCTGGCTTTAATAAATACTGAGATTAATTTCCATACCCAGATAACAAGTGGCAATTTAGGGGTGGGGGGGAAGGTGAAAGGGTCACAAGAGAGAAGACAATTCCAGAACTTAACACGCGTCAGAGGAGCCACTATTATATACATTACAGATACATAAAATGCTAGCTCTGATTACATTAGTTGTTATAGGAATACCTTATTTACCTGGAAAAAAAAAATAGAGAGAGCTGTCTTCATTAAAAGTTCCCCTCATTGCCCTTCCCCGCTGGGCGCCTCAGCCCCTTGCCCTCACAAGGCTGCCCTGTCTGACTCTTCCTATGTGCAGTACTCGCTTCCGGAACCACCTCTTCTAGAACCTCAGCATCCACATCCTGTGTGACCAACCCAGAGAGGCCCTAATGGAGCAGACCCCATGGGTGGGCATTAGGGGTTCCCCAATTCCTGGAATGTTGGAAAACTATTGTGTGTGTACATTGTTCTGGTTCAAATATCAATGCAATGGTCCCCTAAATGTCAGGACCCCTGATTTAGAAACCTGATAAGAAACTCCTCTAAAAAAAATCTCACATTTCTAAGGCCTAGCACAAAGCGTGGCAAACAGTTGGTTCTTAAAAAAAAAAAGCTCATAGTGATTGAGTATACAGAGTACAGAAGACACTGCAATGTTTATTATTTGGATCCGTATTTTACAGTGGAGGAAAATGACGTCCTAAATGCAGATCCATGTTTGTGCTACTCTAAACCCTGGATGTTAACGACTTTATAAATGATGTCAAATGAGGGAATGCTGGATGAGATGACAGGTGGCGTTACTAACACTTCCACTGTGCAGGTAAGGAGACTGCGGTGTCAGCTTGGGGGAAGGAGAGTTGCATCAAAAACCCAGGTTACCTGTCTTCCAGTTAAGTGTGCTTTTCCTTATATGTCTCCCATTTTGTTTGTAATAGTCTTCATTCCTCATTCGTCATGGAAGTGAAATCCAGGATCCTAAATTGAACTCATGTCACCTGTTTGTGCACTCGGGACTCTGGCCCATAGGGACTAATAGGCAATGGAAGTGACACAAGTGGGGCAGCCAGGAAGTGAGTCACATCCAGTCTGAGGGCAGAGCTGCCCCTTGGCCTCACCACATCATTATCGCTTGAGACTGTGGGCCCAGGATGACTAGATCATCAGAATTTTAAGAGAAACCAGAAACGTAGATTTTATGTGCAATTTCCTGACAAAACATTCAAATATTTTTTTAAAACACAGTTCAGGCCAAATAAAACACATCGTCTATGGCAGGTGGGCCCGTGGGCTACAGGTTACAAACTCAGTTTTCGTTTGGGGAACATCCAGACTCATCGTCTGGCCCCGTCAGGCCGATGAAGCATGTGGAGCACAGGTGAACTTCACATTTTCAGTTTTGCTGCTTGTTAGCACCTTTACTGAAAGGTTTGGTGAGGGAAGCGATTGATAGAGGCTAATACTGCTTTTAGACTATCAGTGGTTTGGAAATAAGCTATCCATGGCCTGAAACTGAAAATCAAGAGCGGGTGGTAACAGTTCTGTGTCACCTTCTCCCTTAAGCTACCAGTCGAGCTGTGTGTGGCACAAAGAATTGTTCTTGTGTGCACTGACACATGACTTCAGCATTCTTCAGGCTGGTGGTTAGCACGCAGGCTCTGCTGAATCAGCACAAAATCCACACCCTGCCGCATGTCTTCTTGCAATGCATGTGCGTCTACAGGGCAGCAAATCAGCCCCAGCAGTGAATGAAAACCTGCTTGCTTCCAGGACAGTTGTCCAGTGAGGAAGGAAAGCTACTCCGAGGAATGGAACCTCTCCTAATAAGGGGACCCTATTTTGCCTTTTACTCTGTCAAGCAAGGCTATGCAAAACACCGAATAAATCTAGATCCATTTGGGGATCAACTACTCGAGCACTCAAGCAAATGGGCCCTCAGTCTGCTTCCTGGACAGCACAGCCTCTGAGGCTTTATGGAAGAAGCCATGCAATAGCAGAGCTTAGAAGTCGAGACTCAGATCTTTAAGAATTAGTTCCCGCTCCAGATCTGAGCACGGCATTTGGAGAAAACTTCCTTGAGCCTTCATTTCTTTAAACACATTAGTGAATTGCATGCAAAATATTAATGTTCTTTGCAAGGCTTTGGGAAATAATGCTAAACACTGTGCTCTCTTCAGACTGAAGGTGTTGTATCACGAATGATTGGAGAGATATATGTGTGTGCCTGCACAGAATTTTTCTCCCACCACACTAGCAAATTGAGAATTTTCCAACCTTTTTCTTTCAACAACAACAAAAGAAAATGTCACATCAGATATCGAACCCCACAGTAACATAGTACTAAAGTGTGGACAATAGCAACTATTATGTTTGGAGCGACGCTGAGCTCTTCATAAGCTACAAAGCATATTCATTTTAATTTTATAAGGAGAACACATTCCTGGACTACTATAGTATTTGGAGTCCATATACTGAAGTATTCCCAAGGTTTTTCATGAAATATTTAAGTCTGTCTCCAAATAGCACTTTCTACTTTTGTTAACCCTTTCCTTTCCTGTCAACTTGATAGGCTGAGCCGTTCTAAAGTTCAGGTTACCTCAGATTTTTCAATACCCAGTTCCAACATGTTATAAGAACAACCCAATGATCACTGTCCAAACATTTGTGCTTTTCAGGTATAAAAAATGTGGACGAAGATCAAATTCATATTTTATTGCAAATCCCAATGAAAGAAACTGTGTTCCATATTTTCTTCTCTATCATACTTTTTAAATTCCTAAATATAAAAAAACTTATATGTTAAATAAAGGCCAAGAATGGTTCTCACAGGAAACAAATGAGGCAGCAAAGGATCAAGGGCTTTTTCCCTCCTGCAAACAAATGTGGCTCTTTAAATTGAGAATCTAATTATCCTTAAATTGCTCTTCCATCTCCTAATTCACAGGTGTTTGTTTCTTGCATGGACAGTTAAGGTAAACTGTGAAGAGGAGCTGAATGCCTGACACTGCACTGCACACCTGGAGCTGAAGCCGCACAATAATGAATGTCAACTACAATTTTATATATATATAGTTACAAGAAGCGGAGTACAGCATTAGGAACAGAGACAGTGGAAATGTAATGGCTGTGTGCGATGTCAGAGGAGGGGGGTTGTCACTGTGTGAGGGATATAAATGATAAATGTCTAACTATTACATTGTTTGGTGCACTTGAAACGAATAAAATTTTTTTTTAAATAAATAAATAAATAAAGAAAAGAAAAGAAAAAAAAAAAAAGAGGCGCTGAATGAAGAGGAGGTGTGCTTTCTCTACCTAAGGAGCCAAAGTGCCCACATATACTCGAGTTAAAGGTTGGACATAATTTGGAATTCATTTTTGGTTGGGATTTCATTTTCAGTCAAGTAAATCATGACAATTTGAGCAGGATATATGTATATATCCTTATTTTTTATTGAGATGTGATTCACGTGTCATACAATTCACCCATTTAAAGTGGGCTATAATATATTCATAGAGTTGTGTAGGGATCAGTATAATAATTTTAGAACATTTCATCATTCCCCAAAGAAATTCCACACCTATCAGTAGTCACCCCCATGGTTTTCTCCCCCAGCCCCTGGAAACCACTAATCTACTTTCTGTCTCCATGCATTCGCCTATGGTGGACATTGCATATAAATAGTATCACATAATATGTGGACTTTCTTTTTTCTTATATGTGGACTTTCGTATCTGATTTTTTCACTTAGCATAATATTTTCGAGCTATATATGTACTATGTATATAATGTGTGTGTATATACACACATATATGTGTATATGTACACACACGTATTATCTGAATGCTCCAAAAAGACCCGGGCAGCACTCTTCTTGCTATTAACTTCCTCATGTTCTTCAGAAAGTTTGCCTCACATCTTGATGCGTTTGGGGAAAGACAAAGCACGTCCTTTGTCGCTCATCACAAATTCTCACTTGCCAGTAGCACTCTCCGCGTCCACCTTCAGCTCAGCGTGCACAGCACAACCTTAGCACTCTCCCTCTCCGGCACGATATTCCTGTTCATTTACTCCTTTTTGTTAATGATAATGATAAGACCTCTGCCCACACGAACATTAAAACCTAATCATCTTGCCTCCTTCAGGTCTAATTCATGCATCACTGCGCAGGACACCACTTCCCGGAGGCAGCCCCCCAGTTTCTCCGGCCAGCCCGCCGCTGCGCGCTCGGTGACACTGCGCGGCCCAGCCCCGCAGCCGCATCGCATGCAGCCTGCCTGCTCGGCTCTCTGCTCCGGTCCTTCCTGAACCGTGGCTGATCCTAAGCTAAATGAACTGTAGTGAACAACTCTGTCTTCAGGGTAGAGACAGGGAAGCAAGAGCAGGGGAGCAGGTGGTTTTGCTCGGCCCCAGGCTGGGTGGGCCCCGGGATGACAGCCACGCAGGCCATCCTCTCAGTATTGCAGAGGAAACCGAGTGCTTGTCAGCTGTTCCCTAGGTGCCCTGCGCCCCACCTGCAGACGTTCTGACTTGCTCCTTTTCCAAGTCCCTGGATGACTATTGGCAGGTTCCATCTAACAGACTGCCACAGGAGCCTGGTGTTGGTAGGACAGGCAAGGGCTCGCATGTCAGAAGACCTGGGTGCCGACCAGGTCTTCTGTGACATGGGGCATGTTAACTGTCAGCCCTCAGTTTCATCATCTATGACATGGGCTAAATACACCTTCCTCATGGAAATGCTCCGAGTACTAATTAAATCAGACGTGAAGCACAAAGGAGAATGCCGGGCATGTAGAAGGCCCTGGGAAAGTGGGAGATGTGATGGGATACATATGCCTTGATCTGACTTGTCTCTGTCACACTGTTAATATGACTGGGTGACAACCAAAGCCCCACATTAGAGTGACTCCTTGATGAAAGGCAAAATGACTCAGCTGGGTGAGGGTACTGTGGACCTTACAACTGACTAGTCCCCACACAGGCGCACAGCCGGGTCCCCACATTTTGTGCTGTTTTCGTTTCTTAAGACATGGGAAGGGGCAGAGGTGCGTGAAGGCAGTGTGGTGTGCGGAGGGACGCTGGGTTATAGGTCAGGAGAACTCGGTGGCGTGCGTCACGGGAGGAAACTTCACTGTACACACACGGGTTGGGGGCGTCCTTGACACCCTGTTCACACAGCCAGCGAAGCACTAATCATATTTTTTCTCCTCCCGCAGGCCCTTTGGATCGATTAAAGAGAGCTACCTTGTAGCAGTGGGCTCTAAAATACTTTGCAAAGTCTCGCTGATGATTCTTAACTGTGCAAAAAGCTCCTTGTGGAGTCAGCCGGGCACACCTTCATTATCTTCCCTCTGCAGCAGGAGCGCTGGATTCAGAAACGCGAGCAATTGCGTAGCTGGCTGGCGCCCATGACGCCCAGCAGCCCCCACAGGCCCCAGAAGGGAGTTGGCTTTGGCTTCTCAAGAGAGCTGCTTATTTTTCGGTAATGGAGGGACAGATGATCCCTTCTGGCCTGGGGACAGAAGGGAAGGGGTGGGCAAGCAATTTGGCAGGACCGTGGTGCCTCCGTCCCTCTCTGAAGACAGGAATTAGCCCTCTGCCCGTGACCGGGCTTTCCTGTGAGTCTGTGAGGCCACACACAGCCTGGTCACTTCCTCCGCTCAGGATTGTGTATCAGAAAGAGTAGTGAAGCAGCTCAGAACTGACTTAAGGCAGGGATCTAAATATGGCAGGGCTCGAATTCTCTCCTTTGGATATCAGCCAAGGCTATCGGAAGTGTCAGCAGGCCCAGAATGCAGACCTCGTGGCGAGCTAACTTTGGCCTGGAGCAGCACTTTACTGGGGCCTCAAATCCGCCCTGGCTGCCAGCCTGATTTACGACGCCGATGCCGGGGTCAGTCCACCGAGCCTCCCAGGACCCAGCAGCCGGATCCCTCGGCTTACTTTCCAGCTGGGCGCCTCCTCTCAGACACCTAAGGGGCGGCACATCAGAAGGAGCGCGGGATGCAAGTTCTCTTAGAAAAGGTTTCAATCAAAGCAGAAACCAAAAGCAAAAGAAAGCGTTGGACGTCTGGGTTCCTTTACTTTGTTCTTATCTCTTATCTATGCCCAGCCCCCTTTATGTTTTTCATATTTAATAAAGGTTGGCTATTTTTTTTTCCAATTCTAACATTGAAAAATTAACCAGAAACTGTAGAAACTGCTATCATAAGATTAAGAGACGTCATAAAAGTGAGGACGAAACATGCCAAAACCTACCTGCTTGTGACCTGCAGCTGATAGGACTAGAGTGGGGGGATATGATAAAATGGTAGTGTGGGCTCTTGCAGTTTTAGGGAGTTGGGAGGGAAGACAATGCCAGGGCTCCCCAGGGCACAGGCTCCTTGGAGTGATGTGATTCCCTGAGAAGGGACTGTGTCACCCCTTACGGAAGGCAGTGGCTCTGGGATGGGCCAGGTGCACTCATGAGGGGCACGGGGTTAAGGAAAACTTCTGGTGATTCTCTATATTCAGAAAGAAACTCTCAGATAAACCAAACTCTAGGATAAACCAAAAGTGCTCGGGAAATAAGTAAGACAGGAGCGCTTTCCATGCCAGGACAACGGGATGTGGAAAGGAGTCAGGAAAGCCAAGCAGAGGTTAGGTCCAGCCAAGGGGCAGTACACTGGGGGAGCCTGCAGGAGGCAGAGCCCAGCAGATCGGGGAAGGGCGACAGGGGAACCAGACGGGAAACGGGCTGCTGTGCCAGCACCTGCCCATCAGCCAGAGCCCAGAACCCAAGTCAAAACAGGAGCTGGTGGAAGTGAAGGGCCTCTGAGAACCAGCCATGCTTACTAAACATTCTTGGGTCCTAAGTCTCTTTAAGGACCTGAGGAAAACTATAGAGCCACTCCTCAAGAAATGCATTTATGTCCACATTATTCCACCTTCCCCTTCTGGGGATTCACAGGTCCCACAAGCCAAGTTGGAGGACCGAGGTTATGAACCCTAGACCCAAAGGATGCTCTGTGCTCTGACAGAGGAGTGATACCAGGAAACATGTACTTGAAGGACTTGTTTAATCCTTTAAACCTTTGGCAACCTAAGTGGAATAATATGAGCCCTGGCCTGAACCTGGCAGAATAATACATAATTTGCAGCAAAGATTAGTCAGGCACTTAAGCTGACAGTGCGTGCATGACTCCAGTGTGTGCGTGAGTCCACTGGGCAGTCAGGAGAGAGATCTCAGAGGCAGCCCTAAGAAAAAAGGAGCAATAAAGAAAAAGTGGGAAACCAAAGTTTTGGGAGTGTTTGACCAGGAAACTGTCCCCCTATTCGCCTGCAGGTGGTGGCAAGAGAAAGTTAATTCACGGCAATGATGGGGCCTTGTGTTGGGGGACTATTCTTGGGTTTTTGTCACATATGTTTCATATTACATGCAGACACATGGCATTTCTTAAAACAAAAAAGAAAATACGTATTTGTGAAGTAAGCCTGCACTCATATTGAAATGATACCTTTTTTTAAAAAAAAACAAAAAACAACAAGATATTTTTTCATCTAGTCATTTAATTAAACCACAACTTCAGTTTTGACAAGATATGTCTTGGGAGGTATGGGAGGGAAAGGGTTGCAGTTCTGCTTGCTATGAGTAAATTATGTGGTAGATTTAATTTGTGTTTTTGTATGGATGAATTTTCGATGGTGGTAAGGAGGCCCTGCTTTTGAAAATACACAGTGGTTTCTGATTAGTAAACACTTTTGCTGGGAGAGAGCCTGACACTGGCAGCATTTTTCATGCATGACTCTATCTGGTCCATGGGTACAGAACAAGCAAGGGCACAGTGGGTTGGAATGACTGTCCAAGGAAACTTACCTTCTTATGAAAGAGACAGTTCAGATCATTAGCAGAACATGCCCTGAGTGTGAGTCTATCGCAAGCATATCCAACTGTACTAGGATTTATAGAAATATGTTCATTGTCTAATGTCCCTCAAGGATATGTACAGCATACTATAACATATGCAAAATAAAGAGCACAGAATTAGGAGTCAGAAGAACTGGAATCAAGCAGATTCAAAAGCTGTAAGGTACATGACCTTGGCAAACTACCATTTAGACACAGCCCAAGTATGCTACTTGTAAAATGCGACTAAAAATGCCTGCTACCTCCCTACCCCACAAGTAGCATCAAATTAGAGGAGTGAATGAAATATGAGAAATTAAAGCATTTGAAATCTCTAATGTGCCCTATTAAATATGCTATTATATTACACAAAGCTAAAGAATTTTTGGAAAATTTAAACATATTTAAACAAATTTTTGAGTGCCTTCTTTGGACAAAGCACTGTTCTAGGTATTGTGAATTATAGAGGTGAATAAGCCCTTGAAAAAGCTTGGTTTATGATTTTAAAAATTAAAATAAGAAAGTAAAGGGTCAGATTACAAAATTGCGAATTCATATTCTGAAGATTTTTCAAATATTTCAAAGTTGAGTGGACTTACATCCAACCAAATAGGAAAATAATTTCATTTAGATAGGTCACATTAAACAAAATAAATATTTGAAAAATTCTAAATAAGTACAGTGCAACAGCTGCCTAAGCATCAACATTGGTAAATCTGTCTAGAGTAATATGTAATGTAAATAAATTTGAGCTGAATCATGTGATGCTTTTTAAAAAAAATCTCAACAGGACCGCTGACGTCTGCTGACATGCCCGTGTTTAGGAGAGGCACTTGCATGAGCAGTCAGGTTCTCTTTAACAAATAAATCTTGGTTTCTACTAGTAGAAGATGGTGGAATGAGTATAAGCATTTGTCTCCCTAGAATCTAATGAAATGATACTAAGAGGGGGAGGGACACAGCAGTGAGGCAACATGATGGGAAAGGAACATCAGCAGAAGAAAGATTTCAACTAGTTTCTGGAGGTCAAGGACAGGGTGGCAAAGAGAACAGAGTGGATGATGGTTAATTTTATGTGACAACTTGGGTAGGCTATGGTGCCCAATTGTTTGGGCAAACACTAGTTTGGATGTTGCTGTGAAGGTATTTTGTAGATGTGATTAACATTTATGATCATTTGACTTTAAGTAAAGGGGACTACCCTCCATAATTAGGGTGGGGGTATGGTGAGTCATCTAATCAGTTGAAGGCTTTAAGAGCAAAAACTGAGGTGTCCCAGCGAAGAAGACATAGGAGAAAACTTCAGGAAAGGGGGAGGGTGGAGAATGAGTCGCCTGGCAAGGTACCATTAAGATCCAGGCTAAACAAGAAAAGGGAAAAAAAGAGAAAAAATAAACAAAAAGAAAAAAACAAAATGATCCAGGCACACTGAGCAGCTGCAACAGAGACTGGGATTTCAAAGGCAGGTGAAAAAGAGAAAGGTTCAGTGAAGTCTGCCTAAGGTGGGCCTGCGGCGCCCGCATTCGCTTCCCCATCCCCTGCCTGCCTTCTGTCCATGCGCTCTGTCGAAAGTTTACTTGTGGGCAAACTATTGAGGATTCTTTATCTATAAAGACATTTTAAAACTGCCTGGAAATTGTACTATATGTAAGACATTAATATTTGGGGAAGCTGGGTAATGGATATACAGAAACTCTATTATTTTTGTAACTTTTCCCTAAGTCTAAAATTAACTCAAAATGAAAGGTTAAAAAAACAAAAACCAACAACTGCCTGGAAAGAACCAGGAGGGCTAGAGTACTGTCAGCACCCTGGTGTAAAGCCTTGCCCTCTGGCATTTGGGGGCCCCCACAACCACAGAAACTCCTAGCCCCTTCTCAGTGTTGATCCTCACGTGAAACTACCGGGAGACAAGCTCCCCACAGCATCAATGGCTCACAAAGCCTTTCAATTCCGGGGCAGCCTCGAACAGGAAATCAGACCTACACACATAACAGCAGAGAAAACCCACATCAAGTAGTAAGAACAATCAACTCAGCTCTTTGTTCTTAAATGTGGGTGGATAACCAAAGTCCACCACTCATATTTAGAAACATATCAGAAGCCCCAAAGAGAAAAGGCCAGTAATTTCAACATGACACCTGACTCCTGAAGAAACAGTTCAGGAAATTTTAAAGAGGACTCAAGCTGTGTTTCCACAGGGATTATTAATATTTTCAACTAACAGACTGGAGAGTCAAGATGTACTATATAAATAGATGGAACGAAAAATAAAAGTTTAAAACTATTACTTTAAGGTACAAGGGTTATCAATAGAACAATTAAAAGTAACCATCAATTTAGGGAGGGAGAAGGGTGATGGAAGTGAATGAACAGCAAAGAGTCAACAGTAGTTGACATGATGAATCCAAAAAACAGTGTAAAATTATTGTTAAACGTCAAGTGAGGAACACCTGAGCGTCCATTACCAAAGGGCAGCTTTGTCCTGGGCCTGGAAGGGAGGAGGGGAGCACGGCTTCTCAATATGAGCATTTGTGTGCTACTTTATTTTTTAATTATACATGTATCATTTTCACAAAAACGTAAAAGGAGAAAAAGATAAAAAAATTCTAAAAATATTCTTTCATGGATGAAAGAGACTTTTTTAAAAGTGTGGGTAACTCCCACTGACATCACCAACACACTTGGTTGAAGAGGCAAAACGCCTACAATAATAGGAATAAAGGGGAGCAACTTCAAATGCACACTTAGAGGCGCAAGCAGCAAGACAATGTGGAAATTCCTGGACTGTTCTTTGCCAGAAAGCAAAGAAAGTTTAAAAAAAAAAACACGTTAAGAAGTCCTCCCCAGCCCAGACACTGCATGTTGTCAGTGTATGAGTGCCAGTCACTGTAGATCTAAGTATAAAAATGGACCAAATGTACAGATTCGTCTTGATGTCTTTTCTTGGCTGGGAAGTGCGATTTGTGGAGTGTTCAGTACTATTGTTATCTAGAAAACCATAAATTGTAACACACGTAGAGGAAAGGAATGTTTTACTGATAGCACCAGTGTTGATATATTAATTACAATACTTAAAGCACATCAATGATAATTATGAACAGCTTCCTATTATATTATGCTCTGATCCTTGGTGTCTTCTGCAACAATAGCAGATCGCCTTATTAAGAATGAAATTTAGCAGCATGACTACTTCGATTATTGCATTTTCTTCTGCCTACATCCATTATCACTGTATTCTTTTCCTTGGCAAATGTGTTCCTTGGCCGGGTAAAATGTCTAGCTTTGTGAACTCACCATATGCCTAGCAAGCAAGAATCCCCAAAGACATTTCCATGTGCTCACTGCCTCTAGGAATTGACATATAGGGTCTGCCAATGGGTCTTCTTCAGGCCACAGGAAATATAGGAAGCTGAACAATTCACTCAAGCTGCAAACGCAGGCAGCTTTGGGCAAACATTACCCGACGATAACAGGGGAAGCCGTCCTGTGGGTTTAGTTAACGCTGAGTGAACAGTCACAAAACTGCTGGGTGCCACAGGGTATAAGCTAAAATCAAAACCTGCGATTTTGGCCCCCCTCCCCAGCTTCTCTTCTGTGCTCACATTCTGACAGCTCAGTAAAAAGCACACCTGCAGTTGAATCTGTAGTCGGAAATAAAACGTACTTCTTTCTCTTGATACCACAGGTATCATATTTATTGGTCTTCACTACTGTGTCCAAACTTGCCTCCATAAGAAGAGTGTCAAATTGGCCCGAAACAAGACCGCCCTAATGACGCTGCCACGCCTTCCCTTGCACCTCCCAAGACACAAGCTCAGGGAAGGAAGGAGGGGAGCTTGTAGCCTGCGGCTGATAGGCAGGCAGTGAACAGACATTCCCCTGAAGCAAAATCATACAGAAAACAATCATTTTCCATTTGCTTTCCCATCTCCTTTCTATTTTGCTAAAGTGGAATTGTGAGTAAAATACAAAAACCCCACTGAGTTTAGTGTCCTTGGCTGAAAGTTGTACTTAGGATCATTCAGTTAATTCGTACTTAAACACTGTGAGGAACCAGTTCTTGGAGGTTGCTGGCCGAATTTCCAGGTCGAGGTGCTTGCTGATACAGTTACCATAGAACTCTGAAGGTTACAAAAGGGCATCAGAGGCTCACAGGTCACTGATCCTTTTTTCTTTCCTTCCTGTGTTTGGTACCAGCTGAATCTACAGCAGACCACCCTGCCCCACGACAGGCCACAGGAGGACCAGGCCTCCAACCCAAGCAGCCTCTGAACTCGTCTTCCATGGAGCACAAAGGTGCTGACTGCAGCGATAGTCAGAAGGCACAGACACATCTCTCCTGAAGGTTCCAAGGCCAGGTGTAGAGGCCAAGTCTATATTCCACTGTTTCAACCAGAGGGAATCTAGATGATAAGAAGCCTTACGAGCAAAGTATCGCCAATGGTCAGAATTTGAACGCATTTATGTGAGGAGCTAAAAGAAACCTGTTATTAGGCAATTGAGAACTTGAATAAAACTTGGAAATAGCACTCTTAAAAGATGTGTCATATTCAGGTTCCCAATATTCACCATTATCAGATGCCATCAACAGCACGACACTGGGAACTGCCTCAAGGGCCTGGGAAGTGACTTTGTGACCCAGCAGATTTTCTGAGCTTATCTGCAAAGCTGCTCTAAACTCAGGGCAGAGTCTCGCCAAGCAGCCAAACACTCGCTTTAATCATTTTCAGGCAGAAAAATAAATATTCTGTGTATAAACAAAGAGCATAACCCATCGAGACAGGGTGTGCGTCTCTATTCCATCCTCTCCCTTCCTCTCAATGCACCCACAGTCTATTGAAATTATCAAAAATGGTATAAATGGAAACTTAATCTTAGACCTTTTTTGAGTATTACAGGTATGCAAAATAGAATAGCCATTCTGGAAAATGACTCAGCAGTTTCTTATAAGAACTAAACATACACCTGTCATACAACCCAGCAATCCCATGCTTAAATATTTATGCAAGAAAAATACAAACATGTTCACACACAAAATGGTATGTGTATAAATGAATGTTTATGTGACTTTATTCATAATGACCCAAATGTGCTTCAACGGGTGAAGACACAAATTGTAGTACATCCATATAACAGAATACTACTCAGCAATAAAAAGGAACTAACAACTGATACACGCAACAACATAGACGGATTTTAAATGCATTATGCTATGTGAAAGAAACCAGATTCAAAAGAGGATGTTGCCTGTGATTCCATTTATATAATATTCTGTAAGGCAAAACTATAAAGTCAGAAAACAGGTGAGTAGTGGCCAGGGGCTGGGGGTGGAAGGAAGACTTGTGTTCAAAAGGGCATGAGAGAATTTTGGGCGTCATGGCACTGTGCTATATCTTAATTGTGGTGGTAGTTACAAAACTTTATGCATTTGTTAAAATATACAGTACTGTACAGTAAAAAAAGGTGAATTTTACTCTACGTAAGTTATACCTCAATAAACCCAACTTGAGAATAAAATCTCAGCATAAAATGTGCCATGATTAAAACAAGGCAGACTTCAAAACAGCTGGTTACTTCCCACCTACATCGGGACCTGGAGGCCTTGTCCCAAGCTGGGTCTGGTAGCACTCAGGAACCAGGCACTCAGTTGGTCTCAGACACACAGTTTAAATAAAGCACGAATACGCAAATAATAACGGACACGCCAGCCTGCTACGGCGTGGTGTCACTCATGTAGGATGTTTTCAAGCCTGTACTTCTGACAATCTGACACTAAAGTGCTATTTATTTTGCAGGGTGCTGCACATGTTACTGCCCTGCTTTGGTGAAAGTTCCAACTGCCCATATGTCACTGTTTTCACAATTAGTGGAGTTAATAAATTATTTCAGACTGAGAATTCAGGCCTGCCCTGTGTTTATGTTTTCTACAATGAAGCAAATTAATTTTTATTACTCCAACTGGACACAACACAGAGAAAAGGAATGTCCCTAATTCAGTGACATTTAATAGATTACTTTTACAGAATTATTCTTGGCAGAAAAATATTCACATCCTGGATATTCAAAGGTTGTTTAATTTTCCACTGGATGCCATGACTGTAATATACTGTCTCCATTTTGAATGGCTGTGATTTGACACGAGGGTCTATTTCCCACTATCCTTCTCCCAACAAAAACATTTACTGAGAATGCACTATATGGAAATAAATGCTAAGGGAAGACAGTATGAGAAACTCAAAAGGTCTAGCCTTTCGGCAGCCTTCTACTGTTACTCAAATACCTCCAAAGGAAAGCAGAGTTTGATGTGCGATAAATGAGGCATAAATGTAGTGCTAAGGCATCAAGGGGGAGGAGGGGATGGGGTGATCTGGGAAGGTGGAATTTAAGCTGGGCCCTTGAAAGATGAAGAAGATGTGGGACAGCAACCATTCCACGCTGAGGAGCTACTTGGCGTAAAGGGCCTTGCAAGCGCTCATTTGTTTGAATCAGTTATCAGCTGGTATCCTGGAGCTTGAAAACCATGGGTATTTACTTTCTTTTTTCTTTTGGAATTTCATTGTCTTCGGGCCTCAGGCCACTCCAATTCTGCAAGAGTCCCTAGTGCCCCCCATTCTCTCACACCCCACGGCTTCACATATTTAACTGTCCTGCGGTGTCCGTAAAGGCATTGCAGTGGGGGCTCTGGTTTAAGCGGATTGCTTGTGGTCGGCAATCGGATTATGAAGAGCCAAGTTCAGAAAAAAACAACAGGAAAGGGAGAAGAGAGCGCACGGGTGGTAGGCTTTAAGGGTACTCTCCAGCGGGGTATGGATCCAGGATCTTTATTTAGTTCCCTTGGGAAATGGCATTAGCAAAAAACACTAAAAATGAATGCAGGAGAACCTTTATTGCAGCATTATCATTACTAATAAGAAAATGGAAATCATCTAAACACTCATCAACAAGTAACTGCTTAAATCAATAATTGATTATTTACATAATGGGATACTATAGAGCCAATAAGAAAAAAAAAATACAGTGTGAAGAAATAGAAAGATCTCTATGATAAACTACTTAAATTATTTTAAAATCATGCAGCAGAGTATATATAACAGGCTCCCATCTATGTTTACATATGGACACAAACTTCTAGAAGAATACGTAAAACTGATTAACACTGGTTACATCTGGGGAGTGAAAAATGAAGGGTAAGGGACTGATTTACTTTTCAATTTACACTGTTCTGTAACTGAGTTTATTTTTAACCTCTTGTGCCTGTGATGTCATCATCATCACATCAAGTATTAAAGAATACTCCTAATACTTCCCGGGGCTGACCTAAAATTTCCCGTGAGGACCAGTGGCTAAGGTTGAAAAGGGGACAGTAGGTACTGGAAGTTTAATTTAACAACTATTAAACAATTAAATTTAATAAGTGGTTACTGATATTTATTGTTGCAATCCTTGAAGAGCTACCAATAGAGTGCAGCGGCAAGTTAAGACAAAGAGAAAGACAATAGACACGATGGGAACATGTGGGAAAGCCAGGCAGAGAAGACTCCCTGGCGGAGGTGAGGGTTAGGGCTGGGATGGGTGAAGCCAAAGCACAGAAAGGGCAACAGAATGAGAAAACCAGAAAACAATATGGTGAGTCCTTCACTTGACAAATAGACATTGGTCTTTTCTCAATTCTGTTTCAGAAACTATTAGTACTGGAAGCAAGGAGAATTCCCAAATCTGAAAATCCTAACCCCTCTCAGTCACAAAGGGGATACCATTCCGCCCAAGACGTTAAAGATGAAAGTGACGTAGACCAAGACAAATGAACTAGACTCAGTAATGAGAACACACCAAGGACCCCTCCACTCCCTGCCCCACGTGCATGCCTGAGTGTGTACACGTGCACTTTAAAACAAATTCCGGTCTCCTTTTCTTCGTCAGAGGTAGAAAGCTTTGCCACATAATGTTCAAAATATTATTTTAATAATATTTGATTAGAGCAGCCAGCCTCCCTTTTAAAGTGTTGGTCTTTATCAATGTATTTGCTCAGTGTTCTATCCTAACAATCTACTTGAGAAACACTGTCCTCTTTTTAGCAAGTGTGGGATGGGAGTCAGAGAAGATTCTCCTCCCTAACCAATTGGCTTGCTATCTCTCACCATAACTGGTACACATCGTGAAAGGGCCAGGGGCCTCAGGGCAGTCTTCTCTGTAGATTCAGATACTGTTTCTATAGCAGCAGTAGAATAAGCTATTGGTTTATTTTTCTAAATACCAGTTTTCCCAAGATGACTGGATACTTTATCTTTTTTTTGGTAAGATTATCCTTTTTTCCTCTCTCTCTCTCTCTCTCTCTCTCTCTCTCTCTCTCTCTCATATTAGATCAGCAATAATTGTCTGTGTCCATTTAGTATATCTGGTCAACCTAGGCTTGCCAGCCACCATTCTTGGGGAATTAACCATTTGTGTTATAGTATCAATATAACAAAAGGAACACAGCCAGTTATTTTAGAAAATGATCATAATCAATAATCTGCTGATTGTTTATTGCTAGGAAGAAATATTGAAACACTGTTATGACAGAAACCCATCAGAGGCTATTGGTAATCTAAGAACAGCTGAGGAAATCTTAAGAGAAAAAATATTACTCTGTTTCTCAAAACTCTCCTGGCTAGGATCATAACATAATCTCTTCAATGGCAGGAAATAATACATTGCATTACACGGGAAATCTTAGGTCTAGGTGGGTTTTTTCCCCTTTTGTTTTGTGTAAGTCACAAAGTAAATTAGGAAACTTCATGTGCAAGGGGGCAGGGGGTCGTGGAAGCGCAAAAGCAGCAGCTTCCACGTGGCCCATGTGGCAGCCAGGGAGCCAGGAGTCAACCAGGCCAGGCTGCTGATCACAGACAGAAAGTGCTGACAGACGGTGGACCAGAATTCTGCTCGTGTAGCTAAGAATAAAGCACAAAGTTCCTGCTCCTTTATCAAGCCACTCCGTGGCTTTGCTCAACTTGGAGAATGCGCTCCAGCTTTCGGGGTGAAACCGGAGCAGCTACACAGGATGGCACAGGGGCTCGCACCAACATGCCTGTTTCTTGACTTGGCTCTTAGCAAACCCTGTGCAAACACTCAGCATTCCACGGCTGAGGCCACACACGGAAGCCGTCAGGTGCAGATGGCCACAAACGTACTTTCTCACACGGGGGAGAACAGGTGGAGAGATGAGGTGGGGGGAAGGTTAAGAACAGGGTCGGGAAAAGGGAGCCTCATGAATGCTTTAAAATCCATGCCAGGAGGACAACTAACAGGTGGCTATCCACCTGAGAAAAGCCATCTTTTAAACAAAAGTCTCACTTGTTCCCCTGCATCACTCCCTCCTTGCCAATCCCCAAGCCAGGCCAAAACAAATTGAAAAGCTATAAAGATTTGTGGCTAAAAAAACAAGCTCTAAAATATTTGTGGATATTACTTATAGGGGCCCCAAAGTGATGGAATAATAAAAAAAACTAGGCACTAGAAGATATATTACCACACGCCACAAGGCACCAGGAAGAAAGTCTACATGGTGAAAACCAGAGAGAGAGACTCCCAGAAAGTTCCGTCTCAGTAACACTTCTCAAGGAGAACTAGCCTATTGAATTTTCCACATAATTGCTTTTCAGGTCTGTCTCCCAAATAATCCCTCAGTGAATATCTAAGTCAGCAAAACAACAGGAATTTTTATATTGATCCTATAATACTGGCAGGCCTGTGAGCTAGAGGTCTCAGTTGGGGCAAACACATAAAATACTGCCAATAAGGATAAGTTTTTATCTAATGGAGATGATGCAGAAAATGAGCCCATTTTCTTTCTTTTTCCAGATGGCAGACTTTTTTTTTCTTTATACAACGCCCATTTTTATGGCAATTATGTCCAGGCCAGTTTTCAATGAGCCCATTAGAGTCAGCTTCCTGGTCAGCCTGCACCTTGGGGACATGGAGTCCATTTTCAGGGCAAAGTCCTGGGTGACTTGACCTGCATCCTGAGCCTCCAAGCTCCAAGCTTCTTGAACAGGCCCCTTTCTCACTGACTTTCACATGTGACCTTCACTGTTCTATTCCTAGGCATAAATTTACCTCTCCGCCATTCGTTTCTGCCCACCCAGTCACCTTGCAGTAATGTCTCCAAGCTGATTCAGTCCCTGGTACCCTGGCACCTGGCCACGTCAGGAGGGAAGCACCCCCTCAAAGAGAGATGCATTCTCAAAACATGCTATTTGTATCTAGATGGTCAACTTCTCTGTAGGTCAAATATACGATCTAACTTATTTGTTCAACAAACATACCAAACACCTATTATTGTAAGGCTGTTGGTGTTGAAGGTACAGCAAATAAGGCATCGCCCTCGCCCTCCAAGAACTCACCCATTGCTAACGCACCACGTGTGGAGGCATCAGCACACTCCATGGAAGCATATGTATTAAGGAACCCACGCAAAATAACAATGCCTTAGTCATTCTAAACGTTATAGTTTTCAAAGGGCTATTGCATATCTTTTAATGGTAATGATCTTAAGTCAAATTCTCACTAGAAAACTGAAAGAGATCCTCAACATCATTTAGCCAACTTTATTTGTGCTATGTCTATTGCCTTCCCCTTGGGCATACCTCGCTCATTAAACTCCCTCTTCCCAAAACTTAGGAGGCATCATGCTTCCATTCCATTCCTTACCCCACATAGTCAATTCATTATCAAATCCTGTTTGTTCTGCCACTTAGAAACTATGCATTTCCTTCCCCACTGCTATCACCTTACCCAAGCCACCATCGTATTGCACCTGAATTACTGCAGTCACCTCCTAATTGGTTACCTTGCTTCCACTTTTGTCCACATACAATCTATTCTCCATGTAGCACCTAGTAATCAGGGTTCCCATTGCATGCAAGTCAGTCAAGGTAAATTAGGTCCCAGCCACTTCTATCAGGCCCAGAACGCTGGGCAGTGACATAACATGAAGGAGGAGGAGGAATAACTTGGATTTGGCAGTGCCAGTGACCTCATAGCATCACTCCTCTTTAAAAGGGCCTGAATGAATTACTTTCTGTAAGGCTCAAGGAAGACAGCTGTAATCGTTTGGATGCATGCCACTTAGAGACACACTACAGAATGGACACTACACATAGTGACACATTCCAGACGGGATGGAATGAGAAACAGAGGAAGACCAAGGATGAATTGAGCAGACATAGTGAAGAATGACACGGCACAAAAGGATTTAAAGAATGAAGTAGGGAAACCAACGATACCCAGCCACCAGAAAGATGTTAACCCTATCACAAGTGATGAAACCAGTTAAGAATTCCAGCCGCACAGCAAGGCCTTGACAGGAAAAGATATCACATTATCTCAGCGCTGATACCATTTGTCTGGTGATTATCAGAAGACTGAGCAACAGAGATGCGGGTTACATTTAAAATATGTATTCGTTTTCAAGTTCCTTCCCCACCTCTTGTTTTAAGTCTGGTCTATATATAACCAGTGTAGTTTTGTGACTGTGAAAGATGTACTGCCTGTCCTTATTGTTGGTGTCTCTTTCACTGAAAATAAACTGGTGCTGTATTTCGACGGGCAGAGAAACTTACAAGCATAAAAGTTCTAAAGGGAAGGGATGGGCCCAGAGATGATAGAAAGCAATTTTACCAGCCCCAAACTGGAGTCAACTGTTACTATGCACAGTCAGGGTTGGTTAGTCTGTCTGCTTCTGTACTGATTTTAAAATGGTTAGTTAGTTTAGCCTTCCCGTGCTGCACTGGCACTAAGACCCGGATGCAAGAGTTGAAATGGTCAACGGCCATTTCCCAGAGCCTGGACCCCCGTGCCTCATCACTGCAGAGTGTTCAGGAGGTGGTTGGGCCCATTAGCATCTCTCTGGCATTTTTAACACAAACAGAATCCAACCCCTTCTCATACCACATTGCAGGATGAGAGAGCCCCTGCTATAAGCCCAGTTCCTTTCATAAGTCAGACATTACTGGGGCTTTAAGACAAAATTAATTTCTAATGAACCAATGCTTAGCTATCCCTACAATGGGGTATGCTGGCAGGAAACTCTGCCTGGGGGGAGTGGTCAATAAGAGAAGAGACAGGTCAATAAGCATAGAGAGAAGAGGGCAGAGTACAGGCTGCAAGTCCCATTGCACTGAGCAACTCGAGGATGGAGAGTCTGCCTTATTTCTCTTTAGCCCAAGAACCTCGCAGGTGCCCAGCACTCACTAAATGCCTGTTGAACTGAACCAACAGGTGTAAAAAACAGAAAAAAGAAAAAAAAGCCCAGGATGGAAGCTTGGTGAGTGGGATGGGGAGGAAACAAGAAAATAATAAGAGTCTGGGAGTATCAGAGGAGTGAAGAACTCTGGCAGGAAATGAGTGGAGAGAAAAGAACTACAAAGATTTACAAAAAAATGAGTGGAGAACCAAATGTTAAAAGAGGATCCCACAAAAACGTGCCATTCCTACGCAGGTGTGCACACACGCAGGGTCAGCACCAACGGGGAACCAGAACTCCAGAGGGTTATGGGAGGAGATGCCCTGCTGTTTCAGCCCCTGCTTCCAGGACAGGAGGGTGCTGAGGGCGGCTGGGGGCAGCTGGAGGGGAGACACGCAGGCTGGAAGCAAACCACGGGTAACGCAGCCACGGCACTTTCCTTTGTTCCACAGGAACATAATGGATGAGCCTTCTTCATTACTTCCGAAGGAGATCCCTTTTAGTCCTATCTCCTAATATAAACCAAAATTTACCTGACAATTCACCTTGTTTTTATCATCTATATAAAACAATGAATGAGCTGCACTCTATAAATAGGTTTGCAAAACTGGGCTGTGCCTTTTGTAAACATTAAAGTGGAAATGGCCCTGACAGAGATCAATAATGCTTGCCTATTTCCCTGTGCTGCTCTGTTTATTTTTAGCTCCGACACAGAGTCCAATATTTGTAATAAAAACTGTATCACCTTCAAGAATATTACCAACTAATGACCTAGGCAGAAAAAAAATTTACATTTACTTTATTCATATCAGTCCTTTATATATATATATATATATATATATATATATATATATATATATGAATAAATTCAGACTCGGCAGGAATTTGTTCTACTACCTCATTATATGGATTCAGGCCTTTGGGGAAGGAGATCATGAAACTTATAAAATTCCATACCTCCTTTATTACTCCCTGTTTTCTTCCATTTGCCAATTTATCTAAGAGTTCAGTTCTCTAGTCCACAGGCAAAGTGCATGTTGGTGCACACAAACCCAAAGGGAGAGCTCTGGGCTGCTTAGAAATATAGCTCCCCTGTCTTACCTCCCTTTACTTGTCCATAATCATTCAGTGCATGAAGGAAACAGAGCTGCGAAGCCCAGTGAGGAGCATCCCGAGGTGCAGCGTCATAAAAGGCCCATTAGAAAAGGCACTGGAAGGTGAGCAACTGGGACTTGATTCTCTACAAGGGTTGCCTTACCCACCTCTGCATTCCCAATGGAGTTCAGCGTAATGCCCTCACACAGTGTCATTCAATGCCAGTCAAATAAACATGTTTCTCTTACACATAAATTGTACTGTGATTGTGTGTCACACACTGAGTCCCCAGTGAACTTGTGAACTCCTTGGGAGTCCAGATGGAGTTCCATCCTTATGTTTGTATCCTTGGCAACCAGACCAAAGCCTGGAACGGCGGATGTTCAGGAATTCCTGATGGAAAGATCAGATTGTGTCATCGTGTGACCCTGGGTTTGTCACATAACTCCTTAGGGCATTCGTGTCCTCTGCTGGGCAGGGTCATGGAGCCCACAACAACACCATCAGTGCACTTGTGATCGCGGGGAAATTCTGGGCAAAATTTTATTTGGTGGAATGTGTGCCTAATTTTTCTGAGAAGAGGGTACATATCTTCTTATATCAAAGAATCTGACTGTTTTCCACCCCCCAAAGTGTAAACACCTTTGGCAGTAGTCTCCAAGATTACTGGCTCATGAATCACAACACTAACAAGTTTTTGAAGATGCATGCCGTGCTCATGTCCCAGGCGTGTACACGTGTACCGTATCAGGTACACGATAAAACAAACATCAGACTCACAGAGCATAAGGTAAATACAAAATAAACAATGCTTCAAGTATTCATTTTCTTAAAATATATCTGAAAATACAAACCCCTTTCATCTTACTAAATAATCATTATTTTTATTTATTAAGAGCAACGTGATTGAGTATGCTTCAGGTTTGAAAATCTAGATTTAATTATTTGTGATATGTTAATTTGAAGGTCTAGTTCTAAGTTCAATTTATTGTATATAGCTGGGTTTTAATGGCTGTCATTAAAATGACACCTTTATATCTTGAAAGGACAAATTAATTATGCTTCCTTTTTTTTAAAAAAAATGACCTCTAGGTAGCACACTACTGAAGTTGCTTTATCACAGAAATAGTTAACAAAATATAGAACCTTTTCCTTTTTATACAAAGAAAAATGCACATAACTTAGCTGTAAGATTTTCCCTTTTCAACTTAATAGAAAATATTGTATGGCTTCTACTATGCTGCACACTTGTATTAAAGGTCTGTTTTTATAAAATTAACTGCAAAGTAACCTCTTGCAGCACTTTGTGTACCTCTGGCTTCAACATCTGGGCTGCACCACCTTGTTTATGAATGATGATGCAGTGAAATGAATTTATCTCTTCTAATCTTACCCTAGAATCCTTCTCTAAGAAACAGCTGCTGCTTACTAGGAAAACACTACTTAGTTTTTTCCCTAAAACACTTTCATAAAGATTGTGAATGAATCACATTCACTAGTGGCTCACCAAAAAGAAGCACTCAGTGTATTTCATCCGGGAAACAGAAATGAACAAATACAATAGGTTAGAGCTAACAACTTCCAAATGTAACACAAGATTTTGCCCTCCATAAGTTGTTTTAATACAGTATTTGTTTCTTCAAGATTTCAGTGGGCGGACGGGTGGCTCAGGTGGTTGGAACGTGAGCTCTGGGCAACGGGGTTGCCAGTTCGATTCCCACATGGGCCAGGGAGCTGCTCCCTCCACAACTAGAATGAAGACAATGAGCTGCCAGCTGCCGCTGAGGTGCCACTGAGCTCCTGGGCTCCCCGGCGGCCCGATGGCTCAGGTGGTTGGATCACGTGCTCTCAACCACAAGGTTGCTGGTTCGACTCCTGCAAGGGATGGTGGGCTGCACCCCCTGCAACTAAGATTGAAAGGACAACAACTTGACTTGGAGCAGCTCCAAGTCCTGGGAAAAACACACTGTTCCCCAATAAAGTCCTGTTCCCCTTCCCCAATAAAATATTAAAAAAAAAAAAAAAAAGGATTTCAGTAATATCTTCAATAATACTTTCAGCAGCATTTTCTGACAAAGAAACTCGTTTTAGACAGAAAGCTTTCAACATATTCTCTTATCTGGTCTTGTATTAAGTGAAAGAACAAGTATTTCCTAAAGATATGGTATGTAGCTTTCTAACTTTTGCATAAAAGCAAAACACTTCACAAGAGGTTTCAAAACACTATTTAGATTAGTGAAATTTTATAGATTAGTAGGTAAACTTAAACATTGGGTTTAAAAAATTCCAGAGG
This sequence comes from Rhinolophus sinicus, assembly GCF_036562045.2. Taxonomy (NCBI): domain Eukaryota; kingdom Metazoa; phylum Chordata; class Mammalia; order Chiroptera; family Rhinolophidae; genus Rhinolophus; species Rhinolophus sinicus. Next base: position 112,392,030 of record NC_133753.1, on the reverse strand, counting down.
TTATTCACCATGTTTTTAATCATGGTACCTTCATTGTTGTCATTAGGAAATTTCTCAAGGCCAAGTATATACTTCCTTCCATTATGTCCATTCGTCATAACAGCACATGTAAATATTTATTTCAGTTAGTCGTCTTGATAGTTTTGAGATTCGGGGCTAACTTCTCATCAGAACTGATTGTACTGATATTGTTTTTAACTCATAAGTTGACTAACAAAGAGCTTGTCCTAGAATGAAGTGTCAGCTCCTCCATTTTCCACGTTCCCTTGTGCTTGCTTGCACATTAGTGATATCTTTAAGCCACATTTTGTTTTTGTTTCTGCAAGAATCTTTTTAAGCTACTTCTCGTGTTTTTTTTGTTTTTTGTTTTTTTGTTTTTTGGTTGAGAGCTAGTTTAACTGAAACTAATTAATATTCTGCAAATTCACTTAACTGGACACATACAAATACAATGCAAAATACTATAGACAAGTGAGGGGACCAGTGTCAACCCCGGCTTGTTGAGAGAAACTTACTTCTCCCTCAGAACACAGGGCCTTCTGACCTAACGAACAAGGGAGGGTACAAATGTCAATTCACATATAAAATTTAATTTTTCTTATTTCTGGGGTATTAAAAATGAATAGAAGTGCTAGTATTTTCTTCCCACACCCCAGTGGTTTACCTTGCAAACTGCACTTTGGAAACCCTGATCTGAATAATCTCGTTTCATTTCCAACTCAAAAATTGAAAATTAATGGATGTTCTACTAGAAGGGCACTGGCTCTCATTGTTTGACTGGCTCAAAGAACTCCTGGATGATCCCTAAACTTCTGGATAGTCCCTAAACTTTCTGTATTTTGTAGCTCCAGAGTAACACTCCATCCAGAAGTGAGGGATGAAAGCAGATTACCTGAGTGAGTTTTCTGCTGTCACTTAGAAGAGAGTCTGGTTGACTCCATCCAGAACTGGGGCAGTCTCTGTCTCCATGTTAGCCTATATTCACATCACCCTCAAATGGAGTGGCAGTTTTCAGCCTCAGCAGACATTCAAGCATGTGATTGTGAGGTGTTGCACAATTATTCATCACGCACAAATTTCACTTGGAAGCCCTGACAGCTGCAAGTGGGAGGGTCATGTGTTTTCTTGTGGACAGCTCTATTCTGTGTGGGAAGAAGAAACAAATTGTATTCTCTTATGTGGAAGGGAAAAGTTTTCTAAATTTATTTAGAGTCTTTTATCACCTGGATTATTTCCTTTGAACATTTTCTACATTTGCCATGCTAAGGTGCCGACGCTCAGGAAATCCAGCGTGCTCAAATGCAGTCAGTGTAACAAAGTCATATGCCAGGCAGTGGGCCAGACGACCCAGTCCAGTGATCAAAGCCTATTTCAAGAGTCTGAAAGGACAGCCATAAACATCTAGGAGAAATTGTGTGCATAGCAGCAATTTCTGGTAACCCATAAGTCAATTCAGTTAAGGCACTAACTTACAACAACATAGGTCAATTTTAAAATAAAGACAGGACCAAAAGATGATCTCCAGAATTTGTCCAGTCCAATTTCCTCTATGAAAACTAGTTCCTCTCCTGTTTTTTGGAAAACTCCTAAAAAGGAGATTCCAAAGCCTCCAATTCCATTCTGAGATCAACAACTCTCAAAACCAGAGAGCCCTTCATAAAAGCTAAGGATAACTCACCCTTGGGAATTTCACTGGATTGATTGTCTGTGTTTGAGGAAAGGGAAGTGTAGAGAATATAGATGCCATTCAGTATTTCTTTGGAAAAAAGTTTTGTTAACAAGAAAAAGTATCCAATCTATGTGTTTTCTGTATTTTAGAGATTCCACCAACATTATCTATCATCGGAGAGACTGAAGATAATACGGGGCCATTTGTATTTCAGTTAACATTATAATACCCTTTTCATTAGGTTTTTTTAGAAAGTGACAAGATGGCCCTTATAAGCAAAGTTTTTATTTGTGCTACTTCCTTGCACACAGGTTTACAAACACTGGTATTGTATTTCGTATATGAAGGGACAGAGGTTAACTGTGAATCTTGACTGGGTTCCAGTTACATGTTTGCATATTGCATTCCCTTTCTTTATTTTCCCATGAAACTAGACCCTCCATACATCCCCAAGCCCCACCTCCCCCACCCCCCAAAGTATTGCTTCTTCTTACATGAAACCTACTGGTTACTCTTGCTTGAAATTTGTGATCCGACAAATTGTATTTGAGCACTTCTATACAACACAGGTAAGAGAAACAGCCAAAATATCACCTTAAGCAGACAACTAGTAACCTCATGAGTATTGCCCTTACAATTAAAAGTTATCAACAAACTGGAAAATTTTACATCTTTTTCCCTACAAAAAGGAAAAATAAACAAATAGGCTTGAAAGATGAATAGAATCATATAGTATTAACACTGGAATAGTCCACAAACATGATCCGGTTTTCTGTTCCTTTCCCAGGAGAGGAACATAAGGCTTAGAAAGGAGCCTGGTTACTCACTCTACGTTCATCCACCTGGAGTCAGCAGAGCCAAGGCCAGGCTCGGGGTTCTGACTGGGGTCGAAGCAGAATGGGGAGCCTGACTGTCTGGTTATTTACTTTGACATCAGAGAGAAATCTCATAGCAGGAACTAAAATTAGATAACCAACTTCATAAGGTGGCATGGAGTTCCACAAAGCATAAAAAGTTTTAAGTATTTCTTAGTTATTTATATGTTTTTGAAACTAGAGAGGGGATCTTTCAAAGATTTTCAAAGCACAAATGTATTTCAGCTACTCCTAAATATTTTCCAGGACGTCCCACCAACCTGTGTCCACTGGCACTCTCACAGAGGCCTAGAAAATGAGCTAACTGTACCTCCCAACCAGCGTGCTTTATGATGGGCGAGAAGCAGGTACAATCATGGTGCAACAGGCCCAACTGCCGTATCACTTGTGTTTGTGTTTTCTCCAGTCAGAAGCCAATAGTCCTCTTACTGCCCATTCGAAACCACTCCCAGGATTTTCATTCCAGAGGGATGTCTGTGAGAGCTGTGCTTCCAACCCCTTTTCCAACACATTATCTCTGGATCAGGCATAAAATCTGGGCTTAGTGTCTAAGCTACAGAAGGAACAAAAACTAAAAGCACTGTCAAATTACCCTTTCCACTGAGCCTCTACACCACATCCCCTCTTGAAAGTTGTAACCTGCATGAAATAATCCTAGTTCAAAGTAGAGTGGCTTAATATGCATTAATGACCTTTGAAAACATGAGCCTACAAAGGTCTCCGAGGTTCAAGCAACGAAACTATCCACACAGAGTACACGGATTCTGTAAGCCAGGATACTTCTCTGAAGGACTCTGTGCTGGAGGTGAATGAACACTCGATGCTCTAGTGACAAATTCAAATTCAATCACCTCAGCATGCCTCCATCTACTTATCCAAATAACTGCTGGCTCTTTGGGCTTGTGTTCAACTGCTTTAAAAAGCATGAAGGGATGGCTTCTCTCAAGAATTTGAGGCTCCATCTTGGTCTGGTCTTCCCAAATAAGGTATTATCTCTCATTTGGGCAGATGCAGGAGAGCACCGCTTTTCCTAGCCTTTTATTTAAAAAATTATACATGCAAATGTCTGCAAAAATTAAGTACCTTCTGAGGTGAAAAGTCCCACCTATAAATAATAAATCTTGCTCATATTGCCTAAAAAAGAAAAGGAACAGGAAACTGGATTCCCTAAAAGTGAACTTTCTCCTCATATCCCTACCCTATCTCACCTTCAAGTATGAATAGAAATGCGATTTTTAAGAGAATTCATTTTTAACTGGTTGTTTATTCCTTCTTAGTGATTTCAAACACCAGGTAAATCCATAGCCATAACTGTATATAGCTGATTACTGCTTCCCATTTATACTTATAGAATGTAAAGGCTGCCATTTTAATTGGTATTCAGAGGTCTGCTAATGTGCAAACCCAAGCAGTTCAATTATAATATTTTGGCCACTGGGAAAGTGAGTTATCTAAAAAACAAATGGGAATGGCATATTAAAAGGCCATCCTTGCTAATATTTTTGAATTGGGCTAAAGTTAGTTATATCCTGTTGAGTCCTTCTACTTCTCCAGACGAACAATGTAGCAAGCATGGCGAGACACAGTGCTTGGGCTCTAATCTTAACTGTAACATTTCCTGTCTCATGTTCTACCATCAATAGTGACCTACTTGCTATACCATGTGATTTTCCAACTGGGGCTTTTGATGATCACACATGGGAAACACAATTATTTTTATATTTAGCACAAACTGCAGCCATGAAATATTTCAAATGATTTCCAGTTCAAGATATCCACACCAATCTCACTTTGTGGTAATCTTTTTTTTTTTGCTTTATCATTTAGAAACATGATAATAGTTGTGGCCCATTAAAAAATAAAGCTTTCACCACCTTTTTTAAAAGCAACCTGTGAAAAATGTTACATTATGTCAGTGTCTAATAAGTTGAAAATGAACTGGCAAAAAAGTGGAATAACCACATCCTAGTTATTTATCTTGTTTGAAGAACTGGATACAAATGACTTGTTGAAAGTGATGGGAAACCAAACTGCTTGTATTACTGAAAACCTTAGAAAAGTGAAAATAACTTATTAATGACAATAAAAGAGTAGACAAAAATTGACACTCAGAAATAGAACAGACGTATACAAAAAGAGCCACAGGATTTGTTAGGTAACACAATGGGCAAAAGTAAAAATGCAACAAAAAACAATGCACAGTAAGATTCCAAATACCTAGCAAGAAAGTCTTACAATACAACAAAAAATCAGAGAGTAACTCAGGAAAGTTGATTTACTAGGCAAAGTTAGACTGTCATACATTGTTTTTGAAGTTAAGAAGAAAGCCATCATTGCAAATTTATGTATGTAACATACATAGCAAATGACTGTTCAAAATGCTAATTTTTTTCTTACTAGTTTTGATCCACAAACCCTAAAGAAATAAACAAAGGGTCCAACACTCTAATGAAGAATACTTGTCCCTCTGTCACTTGTAAATAAGCAAATTCCCAACATGCAACCAAATCTCCCAAACAGATGTCAGGAGCCTGCAATACACCTATTGAAAGTGAATTTCCAAAACTGTGGCTATACCAGCTCAAAAGCAGCCGCTTTTGTGAATCATAAAGGACCTTTCAAAGCACAGTGTTCACACATGGAAAAGCACATGTTCTACCTCGTCTCTGCCAAAGAAACCTCACTGCCACCCCCTACCCCCAAGTACTCGGGAAATATTCCAGCCATGTGTGTACCCATTATGGATTCTTTCTCATTGCTACTGCTTTTCTGTACGTTTTCTATAACCTCACGCTGTTTCCCACCCACACATCTTAAAAAGGAAAAAAGAAAAAAAGCCTTTTTGAGCCACAGAAGGGCCAATCTATATATGAAAACTACCTTGTCAAAAGCAGGGTCTCCAGAGCTTACACAGACCGTGAACCTGCCTAACTTAAATAATAATGATACCCTGACCCAGCCCTTTCATTACCAATCTCACTGTCACGTGGGCCCTGATGGGCTCTTACCCAGTTATACCCCCATATCTACCCAGGTTATACAGTGAGGAAGAAAGGGGTCCCCACCAGGATACACAGGAAGAAGGTACAACGAGAAGAGCATCAAAACACCCTCTTCCCTTTCTTCTCCCTTTGGTATTTTCTGACTTATCTCTGATGCAAAACATAAAAACAATCTGGAAGAACCAGATTAAAAATTATTCTTAAATATGGATGTATTCTACTCACCATAAAATTTAGATCTGCTTTTGGAAATCTGATACAGGGAGTTTAGCTGATAAGTATATTTAAGTGACTCTAACAGGTTTTTGTGATAATGGGAACCCCAGAAAGCACAAAGCAGTATCAAGTGGGTTTAGACTGATAATCTGTACAGAGAAAGCTGCCTTGGCTTGTGAGGTCCCCTAGGGAAAGGTCTGGGGCAGATTAGCAGGTAGGAGGGGAATGTGAAGTTCCTGTCAAAGTTGAAATGATGATTTATTTAGTTGAGGGGTACAGTCACACTGCAAGCCTCAGAAAATAATGGCTCACAACATATTTAGTAAATGACAGCAACCCTCAGAAAGATGGAAAGAAAGTACACAAAAGCACATACTTTTAGTGAAAAAGGTCTTGAGCTGAGTGCCAGAGAAAACAGACTTCAGAGGGCACTCTGCTTCACTTCTGTCAATCCCTTCCAAATTAATATCTGAGGTAAAGCTATTTTTCAATTTGCACCTTTCCAATTACCTCAGAATAATTAAGAACACAGTTCTAAGAGAAAATCATTTTAGTAGATACATGAGTTCAAATGAAAAATTATGTGTAAGAAAACAACTTAAAGTGAATTTGCCACTGCAAATTATGTTGCAGTTATAATTTCCCAATTTACAATTCATCCTTATATGTATACATTAAATTTCTTCTGTACCAAATATAGTATTTTTAAAGATTTTAATTAAAATATAGTTAACAAAAAATATTATATTAGTTTCGGGTGTACGAAACTAATTCAACATCCATATACCTAAAGAAGTGAACTCCATGGTAAGTCCAGCAACCATTTGACACCATACCATACTATCCCAATATTATATCACAATATTATTGACTATATTCCCCATGCTGTACATTATATCCCCATGACTTATTTGTTTTATACCTAGAGATTTAAACCTCTTATTTCCCTTCACCTTTTCCCCTCTTTTAAAATTTTCAATTACAGTTGTCATTCAATATTATTTTATATCAATTTCAGGTGTATAGCATAATGGTTAAACATTTACATAATTTAAGGAATGATCCCCCTGACTAGTCTATTACTCACCTGGTGCTATACATAGTTGTTACTATATTATTGACTATATTCCCTGTGCTTTACATCCCCCTGACTATTTTGTTACTACCAGTCTGTACTTCTTAATCCCTTCACCTTTTTCACCCTGCCCTCATCCCCCTCTCATTTTTCACCTCAACAAATCTAGTACCCATCTGACACCATACATAGTTATTACAGTATTACTGACTATATTCCTTACGCTATACCCTACATCCTCATGTGAATACTTTGTAACCACCAACTGGTACTTCTTAATCCCTTCCCCCTTTTACACTCACCCCAACCCCCCACCCATCTGGCAACTATCAAAATGTTCTCTGTATCTATGAGTTTATTTCTGTTTTACTTTGTTTTTAGATTCTACATATAAGCAAAATCACATTGTATCTGTCTTTCTCTGTCTGACACACTCCACTCAGCACCATGCCCTCCACGTCCATCCATGCCGCCACAGATGGCAAGAACCCATTCCCTTCCCTGGCCAAGCAATATTCCATTGTTTATATATGTACCACCTCCTCTTTATCCATTCTCCCATCAAACGACACCCAGGCTGCCTCCACATCTTGGCCATTGTAAACAATGTTGCAATGAACATATGGATGCACACATCCTCTCAAAGTAGTGTTCTGGGTTTCTTTGGATAAATATTCAAAGTGAATTACTGGGTCCTTCTTTGTCTCTTGTGATAGCCTTTGTTTTAAAGTCTATTTTGTCTGGTATAAGTATTGCTACCCTAGCTTTTTTTGTTGTTTCCATTTTCATGAAATATCTTTTTCCATCCCTTTACTTTCCACCTGTGTGTGTCTTTCAATCTGAAGTGAGACTCTTGTCGGCGGTGTATGTAAAGGTTTGTTTTCTTAACCATTCATCCCTCCTATGTCTTTTTATTGGAACATTTAATCCATTTACATCAAAAGTAATTGCTGATGCATATGTAGCTATTGCCATTTTATTATTCATAATTTTGATCTTCATTTTTTCTACCTTAAAGAAGTCCCTCTAACATTCCTTGTAATACTGATTTGGTGGTGATGAATTCCTTTAGCTTTTTCTTGTCTGGGAAGCTCTTTTTCTGTCCTTCAATTCTAAATGATAGCTCTGTTAGGTAGAGTTGTCTAGGTTGTAGGTTCTTGCTTTTTATTACTTTGAATATTTTGTGTCAATCCCTTCTGGCCTGCAAAGTTTCTGTTGAGAAATCAGCTGACAGTCTTATGGGAGCTCCCTTATAAGTTACTAGTTGCCTTTTTCTTGCTGCTTTTAGGATTCTCTTGTTGTCTTTAAAATTTGCCATTTAATTATAATGTGCCTTGGTGTGGGCCTGTTCAGGTTCATCTTGTTTGGGCCTGCTTGGGTTCATCTCTGCACTTCCTGGACTATTTCCTTCGCCAGGTTAGGAAATTTTTCAGTCATTATTTCTTCAAATAGGTTCTCAATCCCTTGCTTCCTCCCTTCTCCTTCTGGTACCCCTACGACATGAATGTTGTTATGCTTGATGTTGTCCCCGGAGGTTTCTTAAACTATCCTCATTTGTTTGGATTCTTTTTTTCTTTTTGCTGTTCTGATTGGGTGTTTTCTGTTACCTTGTCTTCCAAATCACTGATTTGATGCTCTGCTTCATCTAGTCTGCTGGTGATTCCTTCTAGTGCATTCTTCATTTCAGTTATTGTGTTCACTTCTGACTGGTTCTTTTTTATGGTTTCTGTGTCTTTTATTTTATGCTTGCTCTTTGTTGAAGTTCTCACTAAGTTTCTTGAGCATACTTATAAATACTGCTTTGAACTCTGTCTCTGGTAGGTTACTTGCCTTCATTTTGTTTAGTTCTGTTTCTGGAGTTTTCTCCTGTTCTTTCATTTGGGATGTATTTCTTTGTTTCCTCATTTTTGGCTGCCTCTCTGTTTCTATGTATTAGGTAGATCTGCTATGTCTCCGACTATTGGCTGTGTGGCCTTATGTAGTAGGAGTCTCCCTACTCACCTGGCATAGTCTTCCTAGTCACCTGCTCCAGGAGTGTCCCTTGTCTGGGTCATGTGTGTCTTCCAGTTATAGTTGACCCTTGATTGCTATTGGCATGTCAGTGGGTGCAACTGACCCTTAGGTGACTGGCTGTGGGGTTTGGCTACATCCATAGCTTACAAGCTGGTGTGCAGGGTGCTCACCCCACACAGTGGGATTTGACCCAGTGGGCTCTGGTGCCTTTTGAGACCACCCTTCGGGTGTGGTGCTAACTGGGTGGTGCTCTGCTGTGGTCTGAAGGTAACCTCCAACTATGTTGGTTCTGGGGCCTCTTGCGAGGGTTTCCAAGGCAGGCCCAGGTCACCCACTGCCTGTGACCAGCCAGGGACTACCTGGTAGGAGCTACAAAGTTATCCATGGTTTTTCACTGCCTGTGCTAACTGTGGAGGTGTGTGGGAGAGGCCACCTTGCAAACTGAGGATGATGGCCACCAGAACCAAGCCTGGGGTAACTCCACAAAAAGCCAGGACACCCTCGTGTCGTACATGAGTTGGGAGAGTCACAATCTCAGGGAGTCACTAGAGTGGGACAAATTGTGGTCAACAGGTTAATGTAGACTCTAGTTTGGTGCCAGTGCTGAACCTGGAGCGACTCAGCAAAGGTCTCAGAGCTGCTGCCTGCCTGGGTCCTGCAGACTCCAATAGTTTTTCAAGATAGAGTGCAATGTGGGAGCGGCTGGCTGATCTCAGAGAAAGTGTCTCTGGTGTCGAGCAGCAGAGCTCACCAGGCCAATCAGATTCAGATCTAATCTGTGGGGGAGGGCTCAACACAAGAAAGATGGTGCCCGCCTGCCAGCTGCATGGGAGTAAGACCCGAGATAGGGAAAATGGCAATATCCTTCCAGCCCTCACTCTGAAGCCACATTCCTCCATTGTCCCGCCATTATGCCTCTGATGCCCTCTAAGTTACTGTTCCTCTGCTGGAGCCCAAGATGAGTGCCTGTGAGTGAGTGAGTCTGTGCACAGGCCCTTTAAGAGGATGTCTGGGTTTCCTGCAGCCTTCTGTGCTACCCAGATGGTTGGAATCCTCACTGTTTTTCACAGCCAGACGTTATGGGGGCTCCTCTTCCTGGCACCAGTACTCTGGGCTGGAGAGCCTGGTATAGAGCTGGGGTCTCTCGCTCCTCAGTGGGAAACCTCCATGAACAAGGTATCCCTCCTGATTCTCGACCACCACACAGAGTTTTGGGACCAGCCCATTTTGCCTCTCCACCCCTCCTACAAGTCTTGACATGGTTTCTTCTTTATATCCTTAGTTATAAAACTTCTGTTCAGCCAGACTTCAGATGGTTCTCCAGGTTGACTGCTCTATAATTTAGTTGTAGTTTTAATGTGTTCATGGAAGGAAGCTGGCACAGTGTTTACCTACTCCGCTATCTTGGATCTCTTTGTATACCTTTATTTTTAAGGTTTTATACCCAATTAAAAGAGCTCACATCATTAAAACTATAATAAGCATAAAAACTAAAGTTAAAAGTATTACTCAAATTTCTCTCTTGTACCAAGCTCTCATGAATTCTTATGTAATTCTACTATAGTATGTCTATCTTTTTTCTAAAAAACTCTGATATCTATATCTTATTTTACACTCAAAGAGAAAAGAAAAACAGGTTTTTGTTAGTTTTCAAATTTTATAGGAAAAAGAAAACTAAGGTACACGTATTCAACTTAAATGACAACCAGCATTCTACTTTATTCCTAGTGTAGGAGATAAAGGTTGACTATGATTTATTAGATGTCAAAACTTCTAAATGTTATTTCTTAATTAACTTATTCATTTGCTTGTTCATTCATTTCACAAATACAGCCAGGGTCTCTGCCCTTATGGCCCTTATATTTTAGTGGGGGAGATAGACAAAACCAAGTACACAAAATAAGATTGTGGCAAGTACCATAAAGGAAAAAAACTGGAGAAGGAACAGAGAATTGGGGGTGGGAGGGGTTCTCCTAAACAGATTAGATGGGATAGTCCTGAGAGGTGGCCTGTGAATATGAGCCCTGAATGGAAATGATGTAGCTGTACAAACCAAGAATGTGTGATCCAAGCAAAGGGAACAGCAGATGCAAAGGGTCAGAGATGGGAATGAACTGGCTTAGGAGACAAACAGCAAGGAAGCTACTGTGGTTGGATAACTGAGTGAGAACAAACGGGTAAGTAATGAGGTCACAGAGATGGGCAGGTAGTCTTGGGACTGTCTTCCAAGGCAAAGGGAAGCCATGGAGAGCAGAAAGGGGACATAAGTACATGAACCCGAGTCTAAATCCTAGCTTAACCAGTCAGTAGCTATGTGACCTAAGCACATTACTAGCTCTTCTTGGATGCTAAATTCCTAATTTATAAAAGGACACTCAATAAATAATGGCAAGTTACAATCATCAGTAATTATTGTTATTGATAATGCTATGATATGTAAATAAAGTTCACAAAGTTTTTTGACATTCAAATAGATTTATAGTACAAATTAACATATCAGAAATATAGAATTATTGGGAAATAGGCAAATTATTTTAATCTTTTATATTCAGTAAAGATTATGTACTTACTGAGTACAAATAGACCTACATTGGTATATTCAATCAAATTCATTAGGGTTTATTTTGGTTCTAACCAGAATAATTATTGATCTTGGCTCATTTCCCTGTCCTTAATTAGTCTACATTGTGGCTGTTTTAAATCCTGTCAGCCTAGCCTTATCATTTTGTGTCCAGAAATGTGTAGCTCATGTTGTTCATGGCACCTACCAACCATAGAGTAGTCAAAAGGGGAATTTCATAGTTACTTTCCAAGTCACAACGCATTAGTAGGCACTTACAATTGCCTGCCAACATCTATTGCCCTCTCTCTCTCACACACATACTTTTTTCTTATTAACAGAATCCTGATTTGGATCAAATCCACTTCCTTCCTCCCTCAGGTAATGAGGGTTGAGCCTCTTGCTAGTTACTGGTTTAGAGATGGACATGTGAATCTGTTCTGATCAATGAGAAGAGAAGAGAGGTCTTTTTGGATTCTTCTTCATAATGTTTTCATATTTTTCAAGAAGAGACCCTGGGAAGGGGGAAGGGGGATCCATTTCCTGTGCTCTAGATCTTGACATGCCTGCAAGTGACATCTGACCAACTGCAGCCATCTTGCAAACAAGAAAAATAACCAGTGTTCGAGTGAACCGGTCTCCGAGGACAACAGAGACAGAGAGATGAAAGGAACCTGTATCCTTGATGATTCATACCGTTGTGGCACTGAATCGACCAATCCTGTTACCTGCCCTACTTCTCACATGAGATAATACACTCCCTTATTGTTGAGGTCAATTTGAGTTGGGGTCTTTTGTGCATAAGGTCTCCAAGTAGGACATTTCCATTTGGCAATATCACTCATTTCTTTGTCTCTGGAATGGTCCAGCTTAGTGAACTCCAACAATCTTGGATATGGGATGATATAGTGTTTTAATTGACAACACTGGACTAGTCACCTGGAACAGCCTAAGAGGAAAACACCCTAGAAATCACAATGAGAAGATGGCACTTTGGCATGGGTAGCTGGTACCGGCTAGTCTCTTAAGCTGGTACCGGCTAGTCTCTGTCTCTGGTTTTCCCTATATGTTTAAAAACTTTGACTTTCACCTCCCACCTGCCTAGAACATCTGTTTTTCCCCCAAGACCTAAATTAAGTCTATCTTTCATAGGTCTTTTGTTCCGTAAGGCTATCAATTGTGAGCCCTTATCCAATTACAAGAATTTCAGTAGAGACCAGGTAGGAGGAGTGCCGAGCCCAGGCACAGGGCAGATGTTAAGGAAGCAGCAGCAGCTTCCCCCTCCTCTGGAACAAGAGGAGTAAGAGGCAGAGAACTCCTGAGAAGAGGTGCCATATTGTAACTTGTAGTCAGGAGGCAGACCTGCCTGAAGAGGAAGGAGGAAATACAGTCATCAAAGGACACTGGCTGTTTTGTTTTGCTTTTTTTCCAGCTATGCAGAATTATTTTAAAGTTGAAAATATTAGGGACAAGTAAAATAAAATATCCATCTTACAAAACAAAACAAAACACCACAACCGGTGATAACTGACTGTGGAGGTTATTGCTTGGGGAACTGTTGGTGGGGGTTGGGAATGAAGTAAAGGAAAAGATCACATAAACGTGTAATGGTTCACAATAAGCAAAAAAACAGTATGGCTTGAAACCAAATGAACTATTCCAGTCTAATAAGCATTTTTCCTAAAGAAATTATAGAATTATAAATTTAGCACATAATGGAGGGCAGAAAATGTAATGCACACAGATTTCATAATTTTGTGCAGTATTTGAAAAACATTACTTAGAAAACGGGTGAACATTATTAACTGGAAAAAATTTGCTAAGAGACCATAATTAAAACAGAATATAAACGGTGCCTTAGCTCTTGAAAGGGTCACTATCAGGGTTCCACTTAATGTCTTCATTACTAATTTGCAGTGAAAATGGACATTCATTCAATGTGATGATGGTATGTAACTGTGAGATGTTGTCAGGGGCAGGAAAGTGGTAGGAAAATATCTGGAGAGGATGGAAACAGCCCAACTTAAGGAGGTAGGTCAAAAAGCAACCTGAAACACCAGAAATAAAAATTCAGTAAAATAACTGAAGGAGAAAAAACTGAAATTTACTGGCAATAATTCTGAAGGGAAAGAAAAAAGTGACAACTGCTGACATTAGCTACAGGCAATAACCCAGCCTCAAAAGAGACATACCATAGGCCACGGTTAGTTAGAACAACAAAGTAAGAACTTAACAAGAAATGGTGCATCAGTCCACATGTCCTGTTTTTAAGGAAATCAGGGCAGTCCTGACCTTCTTTTCCCTATTCTGTGGGAACCTGTTTTGGTTTTTGTAGAAAGCTTCCTCTCCTTGGTTGTAATGAATGCGTCTTGTTAGTAGAGCCTGGTGATCGTTTCTTAACGATTAAAGAATACACAGGAGGTGGGAAGAGTGATTCGGCTAGTAAGGAGGTGTCACTGGCAAGCATGGGTAAGGTTGGTGAAAACTGAGGTTTTGTGAGGCTTTTGCACTGAGTAAGGCGGTCAGAGCACACAACATCCCAGACAGAAGAAGCTGTATGATTGTGACCTTTTTCTTAGCATGAGAAAAAACCCCTGGAATCTTCTGGGAAAAGTGCTTTGAAAACGTTGAAAAATGCACTTACTCCCACAGGGATAAAATTAATGGTAATACTGATTATAATAGAGCTTTTATAAAGTAGAGTTCTTACTTGAACTGAAAGAAAAGAGAAAGAAAGAAAGGCAACATTATTGGAGGGTGGGGTTAAATGAAGACGAGAAGTTGAAATTGGGGAAACTTAGAAGGTTAAGGGTGAGAATTTTCTGACCGTAAGAACCTCTGCTTGTGTAACACGTTCGCCAAGTGTAAGAGGAAGAAGCTTTGGTATTTGGGACACTGACAAGCAGACATGAGGAAACGCCAAAGCAGGGCGCCACAGGAGAACCTCCGCTGGTTGCAGGGAAGGGGTGAGGGATGTGTTCCACGGAGGTTTGCGTCGACCCTCACCTGAGTCCTCGAGTCCTCCCAGGCCCCAGCTCCTAGGTAAAAGCAGAAGCCCTGGGATGCTTCTGACTTACAAGATCCAAAAGGAATCAGTGTGTGAGGTCATGGCCTAATTAATGTAGGGTTGCTCATCTTCTCAATTGTCTTAAACATCTAAATAACTTTTAGATGCAACCACTCAATTTTCTAATGATTTTCTTGGTAGGTTTGGGAAGAATGCACCTATGTTAAGTGAATCTTAACCTCTTAGGTGAGACAAAAAATAGGGGCCCTTGATCTCCTGCAGTCATTTAAAGCCTTGCAGTCATTTAAAAACTAACATTAAGAGGCTATCCTAACGGTGCTGACCTTGGGCAGTTAGGCTTAACTCAGCTGATCCATAAACTCCACTTGCAAACATGAGCTGTACACGATTTCGGTAACCCAGCCCTGAGGTTAGAACTGGTGCTTACGTAAGCCATCAGACTATGTCATAAAAATGACTATGTAGGGGATGCTTCCTGAACAAAAGGAGATTTATAAATGAAAAATATTATGAAAGCCAGTGTCTGAAATAAAAATTTGCTGGAATTATTTTAAAGAAACTTCTCGTAACAAATGTCAAGTTTCCCCATTATGTTGAGCTTTGGATATCAGCAGCTTCCAGGCCCGGCACCATGTTGTTCCCCCAAAGTCCCCAGACCTCCCATGGCCAAAGCGCTACCTAGTCATCTACACTGGGTAGTGAAAGGAACCAAGCCGTCTGGGACTTCAAAAGATATGAGAGTGAGAATGTCTCAAGTCTGCCTTTTCAAGATAACACAAGGGGCATGATAATAAAAAAGGAACCAGGGGAGATGGCCTAGGCTGGGGGGAGAATTGGAGATATTCTTGAAGAAGGTACAATAGGGAGGTGGTGAGAAAAGGAGACAAGGCAGGGATGAAGCAGAGGGACTTTGAAGATGGAGGGGACGGGAATGGATGATAGTTACATGAAGTGCTGAGACTAATGCTAACGTCCAAAGTCTGGCACTAAGAGTCAGTTACTGATTGCTAACATTAAAACTTTTGGTGAATATCTTTGTGCATATCCTGTGAAGGCCTTGCAAGTGTTCACTCGAAATTCTTTGTAGCCTCTAACGCAACTAGTAACTATTTCTTAAATACCTTTCCTTGAGAAGCGACAGGATGCAAGGTGTGGTTCCTGCCGTGAAGAAGTTCCCAGGCGGGAGGGGTTGATTACCAGAGGCAGGGGCTTTGCTGGCATGTGCAAGCTGGCCAAAGAGGGACATGGAAAAGCTTTCCCAGAGGTGCTAATACTTGAACTGCATTCTGACTTAGTTAAGCAGACAGGAGGTGCTACCCATGATAGACAGTCTATTACTATTTGTTAATTCATTTCAGTTCATTTTGATTTGTAATGATTACCTGGAAGATCGTTCAAGGACTGGGAGCTAGTTCTTATCAACACTGTTTTTATTATTGTCAATTAAAAAGACAAATCTATCCATTTTAGTGTCTAGGGGTATAATCTGAAAAAATACTATACCTTACCTTTGGCTGAGGTGGGGAGCGCACTCACAATTTTTCTAATTACGAGGCATCTTCTTGTTCTACTAATTTCACAGCAAAAAGTTTTAAAAGCTTTTGAAAAGATCACATTTTGCTAACTGGAAATATGTGTGTATATTTTAGCATAAATATGCGTGGCAGCTGCTAACATAATTGGATGGCTACGCCTTGCAAAAACTTGATTTCTTTTTAATCAAATTTTTAGAACCATACTGGGTTTCTTGCCAGTGCTGCAATAGTGAGCAATAAATACATCATTAGATCAATGATGGTCTGATGATGGATTACTCAAAGGATAGTTCCAGCCAAGAAGAATAAGCCCATAAGTCTCATTGTGCAAAGATTAATAAAATATTGTTTAAAACATAGATACTGAGTTACTATAACAGGGAAGAAAACACTGCAAAATAGAACAGAACAGCCCTGGGTTTGTAATGTAACAGAGTGATATTGATCACGGATTTTCCTACGCACACCAGAGCAGCCGCAATATTATATATGCTTCTGATTAGACCCAGAGATGAGGGAAAAAAAAAGTTATAAAAAAAGAAACCAACCAAAGGAAGGCTTACTGCTATAATAAATTATTTAAAGCAAGCAGGGCAAGCGGGTTGTGAAGACAATATAAAACAGAATCAATGCCCCCAAGAAACCCCAAACCATCAGCACCTCTATAAATTTCTTACCACCCTGTCTGGCATTTTACTGGAGGTATTTCTTTCCCACCCCTCTCCCCATCCCAGCCCACCCCTGACCCTTCACTTTTTGCCAGTTCTTTCCTTAGAGCTTAACATTTGTTTTTCTTCTGTAACCCAGGATGCTGTCTTCAGTTATATTTCTCAGCTTATATCAGAAGAGTGTCTGTAAGGCCACAGATGAATGCATCTGTCACTTCATTCATCTGGATCTTAAATTGCCCACAGGAAGATAAGCTGGGAATATCTACCATGATACACTTATCAACATGACTTTAATATTATCCTTCTTTTTTATTTTTTCTTACTATTGTTATAGTCAAGTCCACAAAGTTAAAGCTAGCGTAAAACTTCTTTAGCTCAATGACTGGTCTATATTAGAAGATGTTAGTGGACCCAAAAAACCAAAGTGAAGGTAGGAGTTTGATGAGAATTGTGGAGGAGAAATAGTCAAATGGTTAAAATTTCAGTACTAGGAGCTGTTAAAGGGGCAGATTGACTTGAAAAGTGAATTTTTTATAAGTAGATTTTTTTTTTTTTATAAGTAGATTTTGCCATGGGAATAAGGGTATGGAAAGAACGGTCGACACTTGAAAAGAATTTGTCAAATTTTTTTTGCCAAAAGTATGCCATGGCAAAAAAAAAACAAAAAAATTGTTGCTTAGAAGCTTGTAATGATCTATGGCCCAGGTTCAAAAAAAGTAGCATTCTACTATAGTTTTTTTTTAACTAGGTACAAATCAGTCCCACTGTATAATCAGGGGCTGTGATTACACCTTAGGCTTTAACAATTTTCTAGGTCCATCCAATCAAACACAAACTGGGCAAATGTAATATAAGCAACTCTTATTTTCCCAGTGTAAAAACATTATTAGCAGCATGACTCAACCAGCAAATGGTACAGGTTTAAAACCTTAGTCCAAAAAATTCTACATATAGGCTTTACTGCCATCGTACTTGAGTGTGACTTTTAGGAAATGATTTGCCACTGTGGATCAAGGCTGGCTGGTTAAGGTCTGGGTCATTGAACCAAGTATCATAGATGGTGGTTAGCTTTATAAAGAAAACTGTTCCAAGGTCATGGTCAATATTAAAAAATTAAAAGAAAGGTTAAAAAAAAACCTGTAGATGGTATGAATGACTAAACATAACGTTATCATCTCACTGCGATGTTAAGTAATCACAATTCAAAACACAAGGCCAACTTCTCAGTTATTGGTGTCATCTTTGAATGTGAAAGACAAGATCTAAATATTATTATGTTTTTGTGGCTACAGTTTGCTCATCTGTAACAAAGTGGGTAAAAAGATAAATCAGTAAAAAAAAATCATCCTACTCAAAGGATTGTTAAGATAAGCAACCTATAAACATGCCTGCCTTTAACCTATTCACTGCATTAACTGATTTCAAGTTTGTTTTCCAAAATGTGTCAAAAATCCACAGAAAATAATTACAGTACTTATATATTTAAGTAAATATAGTTAAGGTGCTACATTTTATTAAAATAAATGATTAAAGTATAATAAAAATTGCCTATTGTTATTCATTCTTGAAAAACATAGAAATATAGAACAATGTACATCTGCTTTCCTAAACTTCCTTTCTGGAACAGTGAGCTCGTGGGGTAAAGTCAAACGCCACAGTCAGCAGCATGGAAATATCATTCGACTACAGACGAACGTTGCAGCGAAAATGTTAAAACAGAAATTGCTCCGTAAAAGTCCCCATAGTGATCCAGTGGCCTGGAACAATCCAAGTTCAGTGTCTCTGCCTATCCACGTCTTTTTGTCATCAGGGAAGTAAATATTCTGGGCACTGATAACCTCTGAGAAGTCATTTGGTGTTTTAGGTACTTGGATGGTAGAAAGAGGGAAGGGCAACAGCTTCTGCTAGGCCCTTTCTCTTTTAAACCTTACCTAGGTGTGTTAAATTAAGAATTATGGCAGTCTGAAATGGGAGAACAGAATCAAACTATACATCAGTGTCAAACTATAGTATCAAACAATACATAAAAAATGAATTAGCAATAATTAATAAATCAACATTCACACAGATTTAAAAGGACAGGTGGCAATCAATTCTCAACCCATCTCTCTGTGATGCTGAGAAAATCTGTGTATCCAATTAACTGGATAGCTCAAAATACTTCTAAGATGACTTTCTGAAAATAAGACTTCCCGGGCCTCTGGGTGCGTGACTTGGGACACTCCCCTGACCTAGAGGCAGACCAGCTACAGCTTCCCAAGAACGTCCTTAACCTTGGATAAGTGTGTACTAGCCCTGCTGTGATTCTAGCTCCCAAGCCTGGAACAGCTTTAAGGAGTTAAAGGTGGTTCCCAAGGAGAAATGCCCCACAATGTGAGTTAGGACTGGCAAAGTCACCCCAGAGCACGCCAGGGACCCATTGGACTTGGAGAAGAGAATGGAAGGAGTAAGACTGGGCCAGGGTCTTACATTACCTTGCTTCCCCAGACAGACTTCCTTAGATTGGGGCTAACTTGGAATAGGGATAGCTGAGGCCTCCAAAAACACTTCTGAACATAGGATAAAAGGTGCCATATTTGAGGACAGAGAGTTAAAGCATTAACTATAAATTTTACAAGGCCAGTAAGTGCCATCCAGAAATGTCAGAACAATTAGTTGTTAAATCAACTTACAGACTATAACTGTTCTTTTAAATGATGAGCACCATTCAAGTGTTTCTCAAAATATGGCATCAAAATCACTTGGAGGTGCTTGTTAAAAATGCAGATTCCTAAGCCCCACCCCAGACTCAAATCCCAGAGACTAGTGTTCCACCCATGAACTGAATTTCTAAGGAGAAACCCAGTTGACTCAGATGATCTCTATCAAGGCAGGAGAACTATGTCTATGTGGTCCATCAGAAATTTAAAGACACTCACTGATTAGGGATCTGCATATTTTCCCAAAATATTTAAATACCATAAAAATGAAAACAATATTTCTTGTGATGAGTTCTTAAGAACCATTACAGTTTATTCTGCCCACATATAATAAACACCATTATTAAATTATGAGCACAAAATTATTGGGAAAAATATCAACTATGCTTCACAAAAATATTGCCTTTATTTTGTCACCAAAAGTAATTATGCTATTAAAGAAATTTATAGTTTTTTTAAGTATCAGTCATTTGGCTGCAGGAACTTATTAAGCTGTTAAATTCCTCCCATACATTTTAGTCATCAGAATTTTTGTGATAAAGGTTTTATATTATTTTTTTAAACTATAAATTGTGAATCATTGCAACTAGTGATTAGGCTGAATGTGAATTTATTATATCCAAGTTATAAATTCCTAAAAACATGTTTCATTAGACTTACTAAGGCAGTTTTAACTCTTCACAAATTAAACAGCCTCTTCAATAAAGCTTGGTTTACTTCTATTAAGGATTTTTTTGTATGTGTGTGCAAAACAATTCAGTTGTAATGCATTTTCTTAAGAAGCACAAGAAAACAGTTTCTGAAATACATGCTACTGCAAAGCAGTAAACCAGTGTTGTGTGCTGTGACAAGCATCACATCTCTTTTCTAGAGGGATTTTTTTTCTCCTGTAAACTCCCCCTTCCCAAACCGTGGCTGTAATTATTTTACAAAATGTAGTTGGCCATTTCTGAAGAGTCAAACACTCCTTTTCTCCCTCACCAAAATCACAAGTTCCGGCTGAATACTGAATGGAAATAGAACTTGAGAAGCAGGCTTTGTTTGTAGCATGTTGTTTCTGCTAAGGATTGCCCCCCACCCACGCTCCATGCTAGTGCTCCCACTGAAGTGTACATGTTATGTTTTAACAGATGGGCCGGCTGGCGGCTTCTGGGCTGTAAAACAGGAAAACGGAATCTGCACCGAGTGGTATTGAACTGAATGCTCATAAAGTTCATGGACATACACTGACCCAGACAGACCAGGCAGATCCAGACATGCTTACACACACTCATCATACACCCCACAGATCAAAGGGGGTCCATCTCTCTACCCAGGGGAAGTTCAAGGTTGTTTTCCCTTCCATATAGTTGTACTTCATTCACCTATCAATTTTGTACAGAAGCACATATATGTACACACATATATACACGCACATCTACATATACATATATATGTATGGATAGCTACATAACTCAACGTTTTTATATATTTTCCAAGATCCCAATATTCCCAAATTCTGTACCAAGTCTCCATCTAGTACTCTCAATAAGCTCTCATTCACGTCCAATTAGAATTACAAAAAAATATATTGTATTCAATTCTATTTAGTCCACACATAATATGAAATACATGTATGTAACTGCCCTCAGAAAAACTAGCTGCTTTTACCCTTATCATTAAGATTAAAAAAAAAAATCTATCCCTGACTGAGTCACAAATGAAGTGTCAGGTTTAACCTTAAATCTTATTGTCAGTTCATGTCACAACTTCATCACTTAAATACACAGGTGCTCAAGCAAACCCTAACCCACCAGCCAGGGGGTCCATTTCACGGTCTGGTCTTGGATTCTCCGCCACTCTGTGCACTGGGACAGACAGTAGCTCCCCGCTAATGAAATCCTCCGGGCACACCTTGCTGGTGATGTGGATGGAGGTCCGAACACCTCACGAAGGATGCGAATTCAAGTGCTAATACAAAGTAATGACTTTCCAAAGTTTAATATCCGTGCTGTCAATCCCTTTCAATAATCGCAAAGCACTGAAACCCCTGCTACAGAACCTGGCTGTCACTTAAGTTCTCTGACCGTTGAGGACCCACCCGAACACGACGATCGCTGGCTTGGGCCACAGATCAGACACCGACGCCGGCTATGGTGCTGCACCGCGTCCAGCGCGGGTTAGTTTTTCAGGAGCCCGTCCCCAAGCCATCTAGGAACTGCGGTCCCCACACTACTGGGCACAGAGGCCGCCCCCAGCGCGCTTGTCGCCTCCGCAGAGAGCCAGGGGACGCGTCCCTGGGCCCCACCTAATGAAGGCAATTACAACACACCAAGTTCGTGTGAACGCAGAGCCGCGTCCCAGGCTGACTTGCCGTGCTCTGAAACAAGAAGTTCGGGACTAGGGATCCTGGCGAGGAACAAACCCCTCCCAGCCCTGACCTCCCCACAGCGGCCACTCTCGTACGGACTGACCGACGCGCACCAGGACGCTTCCAGTCCCTCGGCTCGTCAAACAGCGCCGAGAGGAGCCGCTCGCCCTCCTCGCCGCCACTCACCCTCCTCGCCGAGTCCCGATCGCAAACCGCTGTCTCTGCTGCGGGTCCTGAATCCCAAGTTGCCCCGAAACGGCGACCGCTCTTGCCCTAGCGAACCCGGGCACATTGGCTCAGGCAGGCACCTCAGAGGGAACACAAGCCGGACAGTCGCCCGGGCTCAGCAACCGCCCGGAGCGCTCTGACAATTCAAGGACCTGCTCAGCGAATGAGGCAGACCGCCCTGCGGAGGAGACCCGGCTCCAGAGGGAGGCGGGGCCGGGCTGCGGGCGGGGCGGGGCCGGCCTCGGGCCAGCCCCGTGGGGCGGGGCGCCCATATCCGTGACTGGCGGAGTCCGCAGCCAATCGCGGTGGCGCCAGGGCCAGGAGCGGCGGTGGGCGGTGCCGAGCGCCAGGCTCTGCCTCGCCACCGCGGCCCAATCGCCGCAGCGGAGGGTTGGGTGGGAGACGCGTTGGCTGCGGTCAAGTTGGCTGTGGTGAGGAGCCGGGTCTGTGAACCCGCGTGGTAGGGGCGGCTGCTGCGGGACCCGGGCAGCACGCGAGGGAAGTGGCGGTCCCG
The DNA here is from genome assembly GCF_036562045.2 of Rhinolophus sinicus. Lineage (NCBI taxonomy): Eukaryota > Metazoa > Chordata > Mammalia > Chiroptera > Rhinolophidae > Rhinolophus > Rhinolophus sinicus. Next base: position 112,369,595 of record NC_133753.1, on the reverse strand, counting down.
GAAGGTCCCTGGCTGAGAGAGGCCCGGAGCCGCCGCGGATCTAGGCGCTGTGGAGCGAGAAGCCCAACCGCAGCGGGGGCCGAGACCGAGTAGACAACGCCCACACCTGGCGCCCGCAGGAGGCGCGGAACTTGGCTGTCTCGTTGGAGCCTCAGCAGTTGGGGGAAACCGACACCCAAAGACGGCGAGCCCCGGGCCGGATCACCCAGCCACCGGCGAAGACCTAGGCCCGGAAACTGGGAGCTCCGGGCTCCTGGTAAAGGTTTTCATTACGGCCTGGGGGTTATCCCCAAAACAAAACTCCGACTCCGCAAACCTCCGGGAAAGTTCATTACTCGTCCCCTCCTCGCCCCTGCCCTCCACACCACCGGCAGCGGGAACCTTACCAGGCGCCTAGGTTCCCTGCTCGACCCAAGGTGCCCCGGGCACTTTCGTCCCCAAGGCGAAAGTGAGTCTTGGGCACTCGACGGCACCGGAACCCGCGAGACCCTCCTTCCGGTCGGGGTGCCCTGCGGGGTGGCGTGTTCAGCGGTGGTTCCTGCTGCTGTCCCTTGGGTCGGTCAGAAGGGCAGAACCGTTCATCTTCGAAGGCAGGAAGGTCTCAGCGCTCCTCATCTGTCCCACTCTGCATGCTCTCGCCCCCTTCTCCTTCGATAGTCTCTGGACCCAGCTCAGAGACCTCCGTGGTGACGGGCATGGGGGGAGCCTGGACTCACTGAGCCAGTTGCGACTAAGTAGCCCCTGAAGAAGGCTTTGTGGGCACTGCCCTTCAGGTTGGACTGCCGGTTTTTAAGCCTTTGTCTTGGCTGCAGCACACACACGGAGCTGTAGATTGGGGTGTTGCTTTCCAGGCTGAGGCCTAGAATGTTAGCAAGACCTGAACGGTAAGCTGTGGGTGCGTAGCAGCTTCTGTGCCTGGAATTGCACCTTCATAGGTAGGCACCCAACCCATGTTAGTAAAATGAAGGTATGCATGGCAGAGAAGGAGTCCAGCTTCCTGGTGCTCTGACACCTTCACCGCTGACCATGGCTCCTTAAGATCGCAGAAGTCTCAAAGGTTTTAGTGTCTCACTGTAGGTAACTATTCAGGATATCACGTGTAAGGGAGTATGCACCTTCACAGGTGTTATTTCAATGGCTGCCTGGCCCCCATAAAGACCTGCATCTTAGCTTACTTCTCGTGTGCAGGTTCTGATGAGGGTCATTGCTAAGATGGAAGGGGAAAGGTGTGTGACCCGAAAGGAGTGAATAGCCCCTCCATCAGGGAAGGCTGCACCTCAGGTGAGCTCTGACCTAGATTGAGTTTCAAATTGTGTCTCCTCAGCTCCCTGTCTCAATGGGAAAGGTCCATCACCATAAGTAAGGCAGGTTGTCAGAGGGCAAGAAAATCGAAGTTGGACAATTTTTGGTATACCCTGGAAAATTGATTGGGTATGCAGAAATTGCACAAATTTAAACCCTCCTCCAGTGAACCAAATGACTGGTACAGGTGAGGGAGCTCATTCCGTTTCAGCAGTTGCTTAGCATACTGCTGAGTGGCCTGGGAGAATGGCCTTTAGCCACATGGAATTGGATGTAGACCACCTGAATAGAACATATACCAGGTCTTTCCTCAGTTCAGGATTTGGGGAAAAGGGGAAAAATATATTTTCTTGGATTTTTTTTTCCCCACTCCTGGATATAACTAGAGAAAAAGTTTGCCAACATTGTTGGTCATATTAACACCCTGTGAAGGTTTTTTTTGTTTGTTTGGTTTTTTTTTTTGGTTTTTTTTTTTTACCTATGCCACTGATTATTTTAAAAATCACCTTGGTCATAGGAACCAAACACCAGCTGTTGACTGTACTTACTGTAGTACAGCATTTATGTCAGATGATGAAAAAAGGAAGTAGGAAACTTCATGAAATAAGTTAGAACTAAACAAATGCCTTCCGTGTCTTGATTTCCAAGGTTTTCTGTTTGTTTCATATAGATACAACTATCCATGGGCTGTTGGATAAGTAATTTCTCATTTTCCCGTATAGAATGGATGACATGAAAGAGAGCACATCTAGACTATGTTCATATTTCCACACCATCTTCTGTTGTAATTGGTATTTAAGAGTTTATCACTCAGATACAGACTTATTCCTTTGGTCACCAGTCGCCCTGATGATCTTCCTGTAGTCTACAGGGAAAATGAGGTCTGTTACTTATCTAAGAACACATTATAGTCCTATCTGGATGAAACAAAACCATGGAAATCTGGACGTGGAAGTCACCTACTTCACCAAAGGAAATTTCTCTGAAAGCGATGAGAAATGTTGTGGAATGGCTTGGGAATGAGAAGATTGAGGTGGGACCATGGAAGCAGGGCTGGTCCCTTTGTAAGTGAGCAAATTTGCCTTCAGGCCCTGTCACCCATCTCTGACACTGAAACAAAATTTTGAAACCTAAAGTTCAAGTGGGTGTGACTGAGAAGAACCCTGGGTTCTAATCTGAGCAGCTGCCACGGTGAGTGCTCCTGGCAGTCACTTGACCGCTTTTTACCCTTACTTCTTTGGTCATAAAACCGTGGTGGCAGAATTGGTCCGCTGTGTTTATCTACTTAAGGGGAACACAATGACAGTAGTTACAAAACATGCATGGCATTTATAGCAGTACTGACCACTGAAAGGGAGAACAAAATGATGTTGAAATGGGAAAATTGTGTGGTCTGAACAGTTCCACTTTACTCTTGCAATTTCTATGTATTTGAATCTCATTGGGTTATTGTCCTTTCTATAAATGGAAATGAGAGAAAAGGGCCCTCACAATCCTTATCCTTTGATTCCCATATGTTTTGAAAGTTTAAGTGAATAGTATTTTCCCTCTTTCTCATTTTCACCACCTCTCAACATA